>NC_053157.1:212331775-213531775 GCF_016835505.1 Polypterus senegalus
CGTTTCTCCATCGTAGCAATGTCTTGGTGAAACCTTTCACCGTGTTCTTCACTGACAGCACCGAGATTTGCGGGGAAGAAGTCCAAGTGTTAGTGGAGGAAATTAATCTTGATTGACATGTTGCACTTCATTGTCTTGTATGCTTTGAGAAGTTTGTCTACCAGCTGAATGTAGTTGGAGACTCTGTAATTGGCCAGAAAACTGTCAACAACATTTTTGAAGGCTTTCCATGCAATTTTTTCCGGTCCAACTAACAGATCTTCAAACTGCTTGTCACTCATAACACGTCTGATCTGGGGGCCAACAAAAATACCCTTTGATCCTGGCGTCAGTTATTCTTGGGAACATCTGTCTTAAATAACGAAAAACTTTACCTTCCTTGTTCAGTGCTTTCATGAAATTCTTCATGAGTCCAAGTTTTATGTGAAGAGGAGGCAAAAAAGTCTTTGCCGGGTCGACAAGCGATTCATGTGCCACATTTTTCTGTCCTGGAACTAACTTTTTACAGAGTGGCCAGTTTTCTCGACAATAATGCGACTCTTTGGCATTGCTGTCCCATTCACAGATGAAACAACAGTACTTTGTATAGCCAAGCTGCAGCCCTAGTAACAGAGCAATGACTTTAAGATCTCCCTAGATATTTCAGTTGTACCTGCTGTACTGGACGTGCTTCAGCAACAGTTCCATATTCTCATACGTTTCTTTCATGTGTGCTGCATAGCCAACAAGTACTGAAGGATAAACGTTGCCATTGTGTAGCTGAACAGCTATCAGGCTTAACATTGACGAATCAATGAAGAGACGCCACTTTTCCGGGTTGTGATCATAACCCAAGGCCGAGAACAATCCTTCAGTGTCACAACAGAAACAGAGACTGTCGACTTATGCAAAACATTTGGTTATATCATGATGTCAGCCTCGAAACACAGAAATGTTCGTATCTGGTGACAGCAAACACCATTCCTGCAATCTCGAACCCAGGTGCTCTGTTTTTTCTTTTGACAGACTCAAATCTCTGACCAAATCGTTCAATTCGGACTGTGTTATCAGATGTGGATTGCCTGATGAGCACGGTTCAAAATCTGGGTCAGTGTCACTGACAATACCCTGCATTGCAGTTTCTTCATCTGGTTCATCTAAGGTCCAGTCCTCTGGTGGTTTCAGAATTGGAAGACCGTCGTCATGTGGCACAGGTCTCATTGCTGAAGGCAGATTAGGATATTCAATTGACTTCTCATTTTTGGCAGAGAAACCAGACACATTAGTCAAACAGAAGTAACAGTCCGTCACATGGTCTTTCTGTTCTCGCCATATCATTGGAACAGCAAATGGCATCGCCTTTCAAGTGCCTGATCCAGGCTCTCAGACTGATAGCACATGCAGCACAGTAAATGTGAGGTGCCCATTCCTTGTCTTGATCACCAAATTTGCAGCCGAAATACAGATGATAAGCTTTCTTCACAAGAGCAGTCATTCAACGTCTTTAAGCCACAAGTGTATATTCACCACAGACATTGCAGAATGTATCGCAGCTGTTACGACATTGACAAGACATATCACCAAAACGTCAATAGCATCAAGCTTACTTATTGTTATATTGCTACAGATACTATACTTTGCTATACTGATACTATAAATACACACTGACTATCTATATTAACCAAATGAGCAGGATCAGTGTATGCAAGCCACCTTTATAGCATGCTGAGACAGTGTCAAGCTTGTTCAGACAAATATAAGAAAAAATCATGACAAAACTGAAGATGTCTCTGAAACGGTACATGATGGGTAAATTTTGATGTGATATTTGTGATCAGCACCCAAAAATCTATAAGAAATACCCAACAGTGTCCAAGAAGCAAAAACTTTGTTGTGCAGTGTTACCTTGAGATCTGTAAAGAGCACAATTTTCTCTCTTTAAGACAACAGTGGCTCTGTAAAATGCCTGTGTCCCTACTTTAACTAAAAGACTCTTCTCGTTGAGGGCGCATTTCACCAGGCTATTCTTATAAAGCACATTCATATCATTTGTGCTGTTGAACATTTATTGTGCACCTAGCTCATCAATGAAAATAATTAGGTGGAAGAAAAATCAATCAGTGTATTAAGAGAAAAAAATACATCCATCTGACTTAGAAAGAATATATTAAATGGATGACTGGCTGGGATAAAATTAGCAATGCAATGTTATTGGCATCTAAAGTTTTACCCATTTGAAGATTGATTTGCAGATGTAATTTTTCATATTAATATGAGTTAAAATTAGTTTTCTTATATAAAATGACTTATTTGAATTTTACCTTTCCAGATACACTACCATACAAAAGTTTTCCGGTCACCCAAAAATGTTCATGTTTTTGATAGAAATTGATATATTTTACTATCAAGATACCGATAAATTGAATAAAAATACGGCCAAGACATTACTTGTGTGTATAATGGCTATTACTTTTTGAAATTACAGATTTTTAGTTTATTATTCATGTTTGATTGTAAAGCTCCATTTTTAGCATCCATTCCGTCAGTGTCCTAATGGTTAACTCTCTTAGCTTATTCTTAACCAGTCATGTTTAAATGCTAATTGTTTATTAGAGAAACCTTTCTAATTTTATTACCATCGGTGAAACCTGTTATTCTGTACACTTGGGTTACAAGGTACTGGTATTCCTAAAATTCAGTCCTGGCTTCAAAACTATCCATAATAAAATAGCCCTCTCAAGAAACGTCCCTCTATTGCTTTTTATTTTTAGTAGAATGAAGGTTTTTCATGTGACAGATTGCCAAGAAACTGAAGATTTCATACAAATGTGTCTGTTACTAGCTTGAGAGAAGAGGGCTAACAGGATCTAAAAAGAACAGAAAAAGATGGGGAAGGCACAGAGGGGCAACTGCGTAAGAGAAATAGGACATCAGACTCTTGTAGTTTAAGAAAGAAACACCTTAAAGGTCCTCAGCTGTCTTCTTCACTAAATACAAGCCCAACACCGGTGTACTCTGCAATAGAGAACAGATTCAAAATGGAGTCAAAAACATGAGTATTTCTGGGCGACCCCAAATCTTTGAGTGGTTGTGTTATACATTGCATATGGCACAGTGGCACTGTGATTATCATTCAGAGAATTATAAAAATAATGAATAAAACAGTTACCAAACAATTCACACATGTATTCTCAAACCCATTAAATCCAGTCTGGGGTTTTGGGGGTATCTGGAGTGGCAGCTGACAACATTAGTCACAATACACAGTACAGGAGCATTGCCCACTTAGACATCAACATCCAGAAAAGGCAACTTTGGAATCGCCATTCAGCTTTAAATGTACGTCTTTGGAGATTCAGGGAATTACGAAAGAATTCCCAGAAGGAAACTGACTTATTCATGAGAAGACTGTGCAAACACAGGCATTGAGCAGGTGTGGAGATCAAACCCAGGTCTGTAAGGCAGCAACATCTGGCAACTCCTAGGAAGTGCTTTTCCAGTTACTGTATATGAATTTCATCATTTTTGATGTTAACAATCATACAAGGGGGGACCCAAGAATAACCGGAAATATTTTTAAAATGTGTTTAATTTAATTTCCTGTACAAACTACAATTAGTCTCCTTCAAAGTACTTATCTTGTTTGTTCCATTGCTCGAAACATTTTTTAAATTCGTCTGAAGTAATGCCCATTAATGCTCTGGTTGTTTCTTGTTTTACCTCTTCGACGTCAGCAAAACGCCTTATTTTCAAGTCTTTTTTCATCCGAGGGAACAAAAAGAAATCACACGGAGCTAAATCCGGTGAGTAGGGTGGGTGGTTCAGGGTTGTCATACCGTTTCAATAACAATAGCTTCTGCAACACTTTTTTCAAGAGGTAAACAAAATTTCACTGCTGCGCGTTGCTCACGATAATCGGCCATCATAAAAAACGACGCTTGCACAAAACTACTTTAACAAAATTCACTGAACCCAAGCACAACCTTCCAGACTGATGGCACTTGGCAGACTGACTTGTGAGGAGTGTAACTACTGTAGATTGCCCTAGCGGCCCAACCACGTACTACAAGTACCAACCTAACAACAACAAAATTCCGGTTATTTTTGGGTCCCCCCTCGTATATAAATTTAAATTAAAGATATTATGGCTGTCATCTTGGCACTTATAAATAAAGTATCCTAGAATTTGAGAGATGCGGGCAACTGCATAAGAGAAATAGGACATCAGAATCTGTAGGTTATGAAACAAAAACTTTGTAGGTCCTCAGTTGACTTGTTCCCTAAATACACACCAAAGACCAGTGTTTGCATGGGTATTTTCCAAATACTATGAACTCATCCCAAAAATATTCTGTTTAGATTATTGAGGCCTTTTAACTTGCTCTGTATGAGTAAATGTGGCTTGTGATAAATTGGTGTTCCATCAACTTCTAGTGGCACGCATTCCAAAGAAATGCAGATGCTCTGCTACAGAGCTGAAAATTGGTCAGCAATATTTGGGTAAAGTGGGCTGGGAGATGAATTATAACCCAAAATACTTTGTAAGCAGAAGGACAAATGTGTATGTATCAAAGTCAAACCAAAATCAAAAATTAAAGCTCAGAGTTATTTTTGTTTTCTAGACAAGAGTTTAGTAAAGAGACTTCTAACACTAATCACTTGCAAAAAGCTTTTAAAATGTATCCACAAACGTGGACAATGAGAAATATGCAGTGCTGGTTTAGGGAATACTCTATCCAAAAATGATACTCATTTATCTCTTCCCACGTACTGTTTGTAATGATGGCTAAGAAAAGGTTTTAATTCAAATGTTTAATAGAGAACAATAATAACAAAATTTAATTTACATTTGGCTTTAATGTTGGGCAGCACTGGGTAAAACTAAACAACAGAAAGTATTCAAAATGTACGTTTCACATGTCAGTAATCCAGACATATGCCCACAACATTCAAATCACATATATTTTTGCTGAAATATTGTTAAATAAAATTTTCCAGAAAAGAAAAGTAGTTAATTAAAGTAATGTGCATTTAAGCTAATTTGAGCCTTTGATTTGAATTTTTCTTGGACATCACTGCAAACAGCACAGGTAAGTAACAGATAAAAAAATAATAATACATTTTTTGGTATTCCTTTAAATACCGTTGTGCCAATGATGTCCCACAGTAAAACTTCCTGGCACAAATTGGTGCATTGTGGCAACTGACAACCAAAATGGTGGAGCCCGATAAAAGAAACAAAATGGCATCTTTCAAAAATATAACAGTGAAGGTAAATAACAAGTCTTACATAAAAAAAAAGATAGAAAATAAAAGCTAAACTACATTCTTCATCTTTCAAAACCCAAGTTAAAAAATAACAAGTCCCAAATAAAAATTTGTAAAACTAAGAAAAATGCAAAAACACACAAGTATTCATAACAGTTGGTGCAGCAGC
The DNA here is from genome assembly GCF_016835505.1 of Polypterus senegalus. Classification (NCBI taxonomy): domain Eukaryota; kingdom Metazoa; phylum Chordata; class Cladistia; order Polypteriformes; family Polypteridae; genus Polypterus; species Polypterus senegalus. The sequence continues at coordinate 212,337,192 of NC_053157.1, forward strand.
TCAGCTCTTAACAAAAGATAAGAAGCCACTAATTTCCAGGCCAGGATAATGACTTCCGATTTTCTTATTCCAGCCACATTACACTAAGTTGCATTCCAGTGTGTCCATCAGAGATCACAGTCGAAAGAAGCCAGTAGGACAACATCATCTACAGCAGTGGTCACCAACCCATCGATCATGATCAACTGATAGATCTTTGAGAGTTTCCCATGTAGCTCCCAACAGAAACAGAAAAATCAATATACAAGTGCATTAAATCTGATTAATGTTCAGTTTTGCAAGTGCCTCTCTCTATCGCTCTCACTCTCTCAATCCAGTTATATTTTTTCCTGTATAATAATAATAATAATAATACATTTTATTTATACAAGGTGCCTTTCAGAGAACTCATGGACACCAAACAAACAAACAATAAATAAATAAATAAATAAATAAATAAATAAATAAATAAATAAATAAATAAAAGACACAATTATAAACAACTTAAAACATCAGAAAATCTAAAAATTAAAACCAAACAAAACCACTATAATTAGGAGGAAGAAGAAAAAGCCATTTTAAACAAATGTGTTTTAAGTTTACATTTGAAAGATGAATATGATTTGATATTTCGAGATCCGCAGGTAATGAGTTCCAGTGCTTGGGAGCAGAACGGCTGAAAGCTCTGCTCCCCATGGTGGTTAGACGGGGGAGGAACGGTCAGATGGGTGGAGGAAGAGGATCTAAGGTTACGGGATGGAATGGCAACATGTAGAAGGTCAGACAGATATGGAGGTGCGAGGTTATGGATGGCCTTAAAAGTTAGTAGCAGAATCTTAAAATCAATACGAAACTTGATGGAGCCAATGAAGCTGCTGCAAGACCGGAGTAATATGGTGAAAAGATGGGATTCCAGTGATGATACGTGCTGCAGAATTCTGGACTAACTGAAGCTTGTGAAGAGATTTATTAGGGAGACCAAAGAGGAGTGAATTGCAGTAGTCCAGCCGAGAAGTGACAAGACTATGAACAAGAATGGCAGTAGTATGAGGAGTGAGGGAGGGACGAATGAGATTAATATTACGTAAGTGGAAGTAAGCAGACCGGGTGATGTTATTAATGTGACATTGGAAAGATAGAGTACTGTCGAGGATGACACCCAGACTCTTGACCTGAGATGATGGGGAAACAACAGAGTTATCAATAATAAAAGAAAGATTATTGGTTTTGGATAATGATGATTTTGAACCAATGAGGAGAACCTCAGTTTTATCACTGTTTAATTTAAGAAAATTTGAAGAGAACCAGGATTTAATTTCAGAAATGCAGTCAATAAGTGAGGGTGGTGGAAAAGAGGAGGTGGGTTTACCAGCAAGGTAGAGCTGGGTGTCATCAGCATAACAGTGAAAATTAATGTTATATTTGCGAAAAATATTGCCAAGGGAAGAAGGTAAATAATAAAAGAAGAGGCCCCAGGACAGAGCCTTGGGGCACACCAGAAGTAACAGCGGTGGGTTGGGATGTGAAAGTTTTAAGCTGTATGAACTGAGTGCGGCCTGAAAGGTAAGATCTAAACCAATCAAGTGGAGTGTGAGTAATGCCAATCAAAGATAATCTATTAAGGAGAGTGGTATGACAAATAGTATCAAAGGCCACTCAGATCAAGAAGGATGAGAATAGTGATTAGACCAGAATCAGCAGCCATAAGGAGGTCATTAGTAATTTTAACAAGTGCTGTTTCTGTACTATGAAGGGGGCGAAAACCAGACTGGAACTTCTCATATAGATTATTGTGAGACAAGTGGGTGTGAAGTTGGATAGCTACTATTTTTCAAGAATTTTGGAGATAAAGGGCAAGTTAGAAATGGGGCGAAAATTATTGAAATTAGTAGGATCACAACCAGGTTTTTTTAGTATTGGGGTTATAGCAGCAGTTTTGAAAGATGAGGGAATAATACCAGTAGTAAGAGAAGAGTGAATGATGGCAGAAATAAGAGGGACTAGAGAGGGAGGCAGGCTTTAACCAAAACTGTAGGCAGGGGGTCCAGCTGACAAGTAGATGACTTGGATTTGCAGATGAGATCTGAGATTTCAGAGGAAGTGGGAAGCTGGAAAGAAGAGAAAGAGTGAATAGGTGAGTGTAGTTCAGAAGAAATACAGAAAGGATCTGGACCAAGGTGCTGATGTATCTTTTGGATTTTCTCATTGAAAAAGACATAAGAGAATTACAGAAGGCAGTTGAGTAAAGGTGAGATGGTAAAGAGTCTGGAGGTTGTGTAACATTATTAAGTAAAGAAAACAAAGACTTGGTGTTACCTGTATTACTAGTAATTAACTGAGTGTAATAATTAGATTTGGTTTGAGCTATACAATCCTTGTAATAGAGTAGATGATTTTTATACATCTCTTTGTGGACAAAGAGTCTGTTTTTAAACAACCTTTCAAGTTGCCTGCCTTTAGCTTTCAGAAGTCGAAGTTCAGGCATAAACCAGGGGGCAGAAAAGGAAAAGGAAACAGATCTGGTTTTTAGCGGACCAGAGAATTAAGAATACCATTAAGACAAGTGTCATAATATGAGACCAGTTCTATGGGAGAGGATAAATTATAAAAGTCCATTTGCAATCAATTCTAGAAGACAGCAAATTCAAGTTGATATTCTTAATGTTACGAAAGGCTATGAGGCGTGGAAGCTTAGGAACAGAAAAGGTAAGTTTAGCGTTGAATGAGAGGAGAAAGTGGTCGGTTATAGTGAGTTCATCTGCTGTAAGATCAAAAGGAACAACACCAGAGCAGCAAATCAGGTCCAAGATATGTCCTTTACAATGGGTAGGAACATCAGTGTGCTGCTGGTATCCAAAACTCTCCAGGCAAGATAAAAAGTCTCTAGTGAGAGGGATATTGATATTGTCCAGATGTATATTAAAATCCCCCAGCAGAATTATATTTGGAGTAATTACAGATAGATTGGTAAGGAAGGTAGCAAGATCGTTCAAAAAATTGTTGTTAGACTTAGGAGGACGGTAGACAGTTGCAATGATGGTTGGAACTGGCCCAGACACAGTCGATTCAAAAGAGCTAACAGCTGGAGCAGGCAACGGCAGGACTTTCTACTTCTCGCGGTACATTATCGCGACACCTCCTCCACGGCCAGATGCACGGGGTTGACAAGTGTAAACAAACCCCGGGGGGGTGCATTCATTAAGTTGTGAAAAGTCTTGAGGTTGCTGCCAAGTCTCAGTTAAACAGAGAAAGTCAAACTTACGGTCAATGAGGAGATCCTGAATGAGATGTCCCTTGCTCGTAAGTGAGCGGATGTTCAATAGACCAAAGCTGACAATGTTGCTGTCGCATTTGACAGTGGTGTTAGTCGACCGAGCTAAGCTGGCCAACACGCTATGGTCAGCATTCCTATCTGTGTTATGTGGAGGGTGCCGAAAATCAGACCAAAAAGAGTTAATTCCTTTCGAGGCGTCCGTTCGGAATCTCCAGCGGGACCCACGATGGATGTATCTCAGACGAGGGAGCAGTATGACGTCCGGGTCGAAATATAGCACCGACAGCAGAGGCACAGACTGGAGAAGACGCAGTCGAAGCAGCTCAGCAGCTGGGTACTGGAGGAGGCCAGTCGCAGGTTAAATAACGAGCGACAGAAGACTCCAAACAAACAACCAAGCAAATATCCTACCAGTCCACATTGTAGACGATGAGGCCGCAGGCAGCTCAGACGTCCAGAAAATAAACCGGTAAGTTTCAAACGAAACGGAGGTTAGGCTGAAGCTAAATGCATATAGTATATAGTATATAGCATATATAGCCACGCAGAGATGTCAGCAATATGGCAAAAGAAATACCATCAAAATCACTAGTCTAGCAAAATCAATATTCTAATTACTGGCAAGCAGCGGCGACCAGCCCCGCCAGCGTTCACTCAACCGGAGTATAGCAGGTGCTGAATTAAAGTAACCAATTAGATAGTACTGTAAAGTGAAAATATGACACTCACTCGGTAGATAGCATGGCAGAGGTTCCACAAAAGAAGACAAAAATGTATAATTTTCATCCAGAAAGGGAAGAGGATTATCTTTTTACCATGGCAAAAGACAAGTGTGTATGTATGTTGTGCCACCAAAAACAAGTTCTCTCTAAAAGAGGAAATCTGGAGTGGCACCATAATACCAACCACGAGAAATCCAAAGACAAGTACCCATGAAAAGCGTGACCCATGCTCGGAAAGCTGAAATCAGAATTAAAGGCCCAGAAATCACAAAAGCCTGTTGCTCAAAATAAAGTTGCTATTGAAGCATCACTTCAAATAAGTCGCCTTTTGTCTAAACACAAGGAACCTTTTACAGATGTTGATTTATTGAAGGAAGCATTTGACATTACAGCAGAGTTCATTTTCAGCCACTTGAAAAGCAAAGATGACATCAAAACTGCACTCTGTGATGTCTCGCTTGACCCTGCAATCGTGACAAGGAGGGTCACATCACTGTCAGAGGACATGGATCAACAAGTGTTGACAGACTTGACACTCTGTGAATATTTTTCACTATAGTTCAATGAATCCCTGGATGTAATGGACACAGGTCAGTTTTTGTATATTGTCTGAATGCCTACCCAGGATTCTACTACAAAGGAGGACTTCCTCTCTCTTTTGCACTTAAAGGAGAGATGAGAGTTGAGGATGTTTACAATATATTCAAATAATATATCTTTGAAAACAACATTTATATTCCTAAACTGGTGGCAATTACTACTGATATGGCCCCGGAAATACATAATATGCATGCTGGTTTTATAGCACTGTGTTGTAAAGACCCTGATTTACTTAAGAAACATAAGTAAAGTTAGACCTCTTATATAATTGAAAGATGCTGAGAAATTAGTTCACGCGTTTGTTTTCAGTCGACTAGATTACTGTAACGCACTCCTCTCAGGACTACCCAAAAAAGACATAAATCATTTGCAACGAGTGCAGAATGCAGCTGCTAGAATCCTAACCAGGAAAAGAAAATCCGAACACATTTCTCCAGTTTTAATGTCACTACACTGGTTACCTGTGTCATTCAGGATTGACTTTAAAATTCTGCTTATGGTTTATAAAGCCTTAAATAATCTCAGCCCCATCTTATATATCGGAATGTCTGACACCTTATATTCCAAATCGTAACCTCAGATCCTCAAATGAGTGTCTCCTTAGAATTCCAAGAACAAAACTTAAAAGAAGTGGTGAGGCGGCCTTCTGCTGTTATGCACCTAAAATCTGGAATAGCCTGCCAATAGGAATTCGCCAGGCTGATACAGTAGATCAATTTAAAGCACTGCTGAAAACACATTACTTTAACATGGCCTTTCTATAACTTCAATTTAACTTAATCCTGATACTCTATATGTTCAATTCATCATAATAACTATTCATGGTGGCTCTAAAATCCGTACTGACCCCTACTCTCTCTTCTGTTTCTTTTTCCGGTTTCTTTGTGGTGGTGGCCTGCGCCACCTCCACCTACTCCAAGCTTCATGATGCACCAACATTGATGGATGGATTAAAAGGCAGAACTCTACGTGACCATCTTCATCAAGCCCTTCCGTGAGAACCCTAAATCCAAAGAGGACTGTTTCATTTATGTTAGGTAGAATGCCCAGAGGGGACTGGGCGGTCTCATGGTCTGGAATCCCTACAGATTTTATTTTTTCTCCAGCCGTCTGGAGTTTTTTTGTTTTTTCTGTCCCCCGTGGCCATTGAACCTTACTCTTATTCGATGTTAATTAATGTTGATTTATTTTTCTATTCTTTATTATGTAAAGCACTTTGAGCTACTGTTTGTATGAAAATGTGCTATATAAATAAATGTTGTTGTTATTGTTGTTGTTGTTGATTTTTCCAGACTTTGTGAAATATTATTGTGTGATTCATCAACAGGCCTTGACTGGGACATTTCTTGTGTAATGAGACTGGTAGTCACCCTGATAAACTCGATACAAGCAAAAGCGCTTGTGAAGATGCCACTCCTTTCACAACAATGTAGGTGTATATTAGTCCTTATCAGCTTCTTGCAGGGCAGTTTATAGTTCCTCCCAGTGGTGTCCTGATGAGCATAATTAGCTGTGCCCTGTCCATCTTTGGTAATATAAAAAAAAATTTGAGAACGGGCACGCACCTGCATACTTTCTAGTTGTAAATCCCTATAAGCTACACTTTTGTTGAGCTGTAAACAGCATATTTGTCATAATGATAACTTTTTCATTTTAGAAGTTTGTTTTCATCTTTTTTGTGCAGTTTGATAATGTCTTAATGTTATTAATACCACTATTTTATTGGTACTCCTGCAGCTCCATTGTGTTTGCCATCTATTTGCATTAGTGTTTCTTATTTGTGTTGTTTTCTTTTGGCCTTATCCATCTTGTGTATCATCATCTGGTTGCTAGCCTTGTGATCTGTGTTGGTATTTAAGATGGCAGCACACAGAAGTAATTGTCTATGTTTTTGAGCCATAGTGAAAAACCTGTTTGTAAGTTAAGAAGTTTTAGAACAAATTTTTGAAAATCATTTTAGGGTTCATATTTTGACCATTGGTGCTATGGATTATTTTTGCCTTCCTGTTTTTGCCATTTGAGGTTTGTCTTTAATTTCTTCATCATTTTTCCCTTTTTTCCCTCTAACATTGTTCTGGCAGTACACAAACAAAAGTGCTCACAGTGTGGAACATGTTTTTGACTTAATTATTTCAGGAACCTGACAATTTTTTTCAAAAATGGTTTGACTACAATTGCCCACCTTCACCTAATCTCAAGTTTCCCTGCAATTTTGGACAGGAAGGCCCCATGCATTCAGAATTTCCATAATAAAGGAAGAGTTTTTTTTTTTCCAAAATAAAAGTCCTATTATATGGATCGTTGTCTTTCCTACTTCCATTGGGACAGAAATATTAATACTTTAGGAAGTATCAATGTTATGGTTTTACACTCCATGTTTCTCTCAGACAACCTATTTACTAATCTGAAGGTTGAATTTTCAAATTCTTCAGAAAGCCTGTTCTTAACACTAGAATTACCAGAGCCTACGAAAAAACTCGTAATTCCGTCCCACCTTAAACTGCTTCTTAAATCCCTTCACACCTCTCCGCCGCCCTTTGTCTTCTAAATGTGCTGATAAAGAGAAGCCGGCTATTCCATCCCCCCACCAATTTAGAACGTGCACGAACTTCTCTCAGCTCATGCCTTGATTGAGTATCTGGGAGTGAAGTGAGTTTTAGAGTGAAATAATAGATCGTTGTTTGGAACACACGCATTTCATGTCTGTTCCGTTTCTACAGTAATCTGTGTCAACACATTGTTAAAACAGAAACTTTTTTATATTCTAGTAGTAGATGACAAAATGTAGGCATAAACTATATAATGTATGAAGCCTGAAGTCCAAATAGCAAAGAAACATTTTCACAAGAATAACACAATTGCACTTTTATTCAAACATATAACTGCAGAAACAAAAGCCGCCTTAACATGCGACATTGACACCAGTTTACTATAACTGACTCTGTGGTTCAATAGATTCAGCCCCTTGAAATCAAGGGTCACGGGTTCGATCCTCGCCCTCCCTTTTGAGAAGTAAACTGCTCTTAGTCTTACTGTTTTAGAATAAAAAAATACATTTGATTTCAGTCTGTAACAGCCGGTGCAATTTATGATCTTTGTAAAGGTTAGCTTTTTTTTTTTATTCACTTTTCACTCTCTCAGTCGCGTTCAGAATCAATCCATACAACCCCATCTGACACGGCTGTTTTCACTAAAGACGCTATAGCTCTGCAGTGTACCACGATGCATACTAACGCCCCGGTTCTGACACACAAGCGCTGGCGAAGCTGCCTTCTTTCTATCTCACCGTCACTTGCTTTTCTTTTTATTCAGTTTTATTGAGTGTTCCTGCCAGTCCCGCATGTTGCTGTATGCTTTTCTTTTGCACCCAGGACATGCAGAGAAAGAATGGTAAAGACCAGTAACCGCGCTATATGCAATCATCAGACACTCCCCATCTGCCCGTGTCGTTCAAACACAGGAACATATATTGGTGTAAAAGTATAACAAAAGTGCACTTTTATTCAAGTGCACTTTTCCATCGCCTTTTCCTGTAAGAAGCAGTGTACACACTTCTCTCTATGCTGTGGTTTCTATTACACACCTGAAAGAAAGAGACAATACATATGAACATATCCAGCATACAGCAACATGGGACTGGCAGGAACACTCAATAAAACTGAATAAAAAGAAAATCAAGTGCGGTGAGATACGAAGAAGACAGCTTCGCCAGCGTCTGTGTGTCAGAACCGGGGGCGTTAGTATGCATCGTGGTACACTGCAGAGCTATAGCGCGTCTGTATTCTGTTTCTTTTGTACTCCAGGGCACGCAGAGGAGAGAATAGTAAAGAGCAGTAAGTTCGCGCTATATGCAATCATCAGACACTCTCCATCTGCCCGTTGTTTTGTTATACTTTTCAATACTTTTATACTGCTCAAGCGGGCATGCTCAAAAATACACGTGTAATGCCACGAAAAGTGCACGCAGACACTTCATTTCGCAAACAAAACAAGTGCACTTTTATTCAAAACTACCTGTATAACCGAAGAAAAAAGAAAGCAAGATACAGTAGGCGATTGATACGACATCTTGCATGGTGCAATGCTAAGAAGTGCAGATTTTCATTCCGTGCTATATAAAATCATCACATTCAAATATTAACAGTTCCCACACACCCAAGGACCGTCCTTCCTACATTTACGACACGTGTACTTGTTGCCGTGTACACACCTCTCTGTGCTATGGTTTCTATTACACTGAATGAGCACCTGACACTGTACTTTCTTCCCTGGGGGAAGGTCCCGATCAGAGAATTTCCAGTTCCTGCATAAATTCACACCCGATCTGGCGCTGTTAGTTTTCAAATAATATTGCATTAGTGCGATTATATTTTCACATATATTGTCTTTCTTTCAGGTGTGTAATAGAAACCACAGCATAGAGAGAAGTGTGTACACTGCTTCTTACAGGAAAAGGCGATGGAAAAAGTGCACTTGAATAAAAGTGCACTTTTGTTATACTTTTACACCAATATATGTTCCTGTGTTTGAGCGACACGGGCAGATGGGGAGTGTCTGATGATTGCATATAGCGCTGAAGTTGGTCTTTACCATTCTTTCCTCTGCATGTCCTGGGGTGCAAAAGAAAAAGCATACAGCAACATGCGGGGACTGGCAGGAACACTCAATAAAACTGAATAAAAGAAAAGCAAGTGACGGTGAGATACGAAGAAGGCAGCTTCCCAGCGTTTGTGTGTCAGAACCGGGGCGTTAGTATGCATCGTGGTACACTGCAGAGCTATAGCGCGTCTTTAGTGAAAACAGCCGTGTCAGATGGGGTTGTATTAAGGCGGCTTTTGTTTCTGCAGTTATATGATTGAATAAAAGTGCAATTGTGTTATTCTTGTGAAAATGTTTCTTTGCTATTTTGACTTCAGGCTTCATACATTATATAGTTTATGCCTACATTTTGTCATCTACTACTAGAATATAAAAAAAGTTTCTGTTTTAACAATGTGTTGACACAGATTACTGTAGAAACGGAACAGACATGAAATGCGTGTGTTCCAAACAACGATCTATTATTTCCACTCTAAAACTCCACTTCACTCCCAGATACTCAATCAAGGCATGAGCTGGGAGAAGTTCGTACACGTTCTAAATTGGTGGGGGATGGAATAGCCGGCTGCTCCTAGCTTCTCTTTATCAGCACATTTAGAGAACAAAGGACGCTGGCGGAGGTGTGAAGGGATTTAAGAAGCAGTTTAAGGTGGGACGGAATTACGAGTTTTTTCGTAGGCTCTGGTAATTCTAGTGTTAAATAAAAAAATTAGAGTTGACCTTCTGCATTTTGGTCAAAGCTAAAAGTCAGCGTACCCAGTGACCAATGCCTAATAAGTAATGCAAGTTGAAGTTCCGGGAAAAGTCCAACTTCTTAAAGTAATTGTGAAATAACCACCATAGGTGAGGTTTAGTAATAAATCCTTACATTAACGCACAAAGAAGATGTGCTAATTGGATCCTGAAAACAACCATGACGTGGAAACCACCAGGCGGTCATCAACGTTGGAGACGACCACAAATAACCTGGCGAGGGACATCCATTCATGATCTGAAACAACTCAATATGTCATGGACTGAGGCGGAGGAAATCATAGCCGATCATATTAGCTGGAAAGAACTTGCTACATAAGTATTGATGGAAGTAGACTAGACTAGATACTCATTAGAACAGGCAGTTTAGGAATTGGACAAGTATAGATATCAAGTATGAAAAACCAGCCAACCAACATGGACTTAATGTTTTAGTTCAAGGATGGCACAGAGGTAAGGGTTGCTGCTTCACTTATCTGTGTCAGTCTGGTTTGGTGCCACAGTCCTCGACAGCTTAAACCCAGAACCGTGGATAATCATAGACTGAGGATTAGCTGGGCAAATGAGGACACACACAGTCAAAAAGAGGTAGTTGCAAGTGCTGTGCTTAGTGCTGTTATTACAAAAAACAAACAATACATTGTAAAAAGTGCAGTGGTCTAAATAAAGTCAATAAATAAATTAATAATCCATAATATTAATGTGCATGTTGATATTAAAAAGTTCAATAAATTAGATCCAGTAAAAATAAGGTTAAAAATCACGGCAGGACTTTATACATCCATTTCAAATAAACATGAGCCCCAGTGTAGCTTTTTAAAAAGCTTTCATAGCCCGACAGGTAAAGCCAACCCTTTAACTGGGCTTGAATTTTCACTGCCTGTCCACTGTTGTCCACAAGACACCACATCACTTCCATTCCTCTGACTTCTGCAGGAGTCCTCCTGGTGTGGTTGGTCATTCATGCTCCCCTGATCACTCAGCAGGGATCAGTCCTCTTTTGAGTGGAGGCCAAACACTCCTCTATAGGGACTCTCTTCCCTGCTGCCTACCTCCAATCCACATCACACTGGCTTTTCTCCAGATCCTGTCTTCTCTCTGCCATCGCTTTAACCTATGACTGTCTCTTACTTTTTCTCTTTCTTTATTCTTTCAGCTCTCTACTCAGGCTCCATTTTCTACCTGTGGGCACAGGCACTACACCTAATGAAACACTGTGAGCTGCACTCACAAACCTGATTCTACCCACACCACTTTCTATTACTTTATTTATTTGAAATTAGCTCAAGCGCAGTAGACCCAGCTATAGCATTGTCTTTGTACAGCTTGCTTGTTATTCATGCGAGTCTTCCTCCAGGTATGCCACATCATGTTCACAACAATTCACTGCGTTGAGCAAAACAGATATCATAATAATTACATATAAGTAACTACTAAAAACTGTAGTCTATTGTGGCATTTCTGTTTTGTTTTGTACTAATATTCAGGAATTATTTTCAAGCTTTAACTTCTGTATTACACAATTTCTCCATAGTGAAAGTTTTTTGCCAAAATTAAAGCTAACAAAATGTGTCCCAAATGGCCAAAATGAAGAAGAGTCCTACAAAGGATTTAGACATTGAAAGTATTTTGTGGCACAAACAACACCCTGTGGAACTGTAACGAGATTAGCCATCTGTAGGTCTAAAGTGACTTCATATCCATAACAAAAATATTTGCACACCACAGGTATTTTTTAAAGGTTGTAGACAATTAAATTCTGAATGTTATAGTATTGACAGCTATACAGCTAAATATGTCTTATGCTTACGTTTTATTAAATTTCATATAAAAATAAAAGCAGACATTGCTTTGTACATGCTTCTTCTGTCTATTTCATATTAGTAAAAATAATCGAAATGTGGGAACTTCTAGTTCACACTTAGTTAATTAAAGGTAAAATTATATACATTTCTAAAGAATATTTAAAAATGACAGAAGTTCATTTCTGTGGATTTGCACATTCTACTCATATACATGTGAGTTTTCTCCTGGTCTTCTGGTTTCCTTCTATATCTTAAAAATGTGGGTGATGTGTTAATTGGTAACACTACATTGGCTTTGTATGCAATTAAAATTTGAATGGATAATTATGAATATATATAGAGATGACAGTCAAAGGATTTTGTGTGTCTATCATACAGTATTTGAAAATAAAGAAACATGAAGATCTCAGTAATATTGATCTGCTCAGGTCCATTAATTATAATATTTTTTGATATCCAATCCCTGCTTTCTTACACACAAGTGTTTGTTAGACCTTGTATAGCTATGCTGTGGGTGTCATTGAAATGCACGCGAACAAGTAAAAAGTGTGACACGTTGCCAGACGTGTTTAATGCAAGAATGTATTTGACCAAATGATGTAGCATAATATGGATGATGTTGATATTCAGGGTCGCATACAAGGGAAAATGAGTGTGACACCTCATAAAACGACCATGAAAACAGGTCAAAGGCCAGCCCATAACAGGCTTACTCAGTCTAACTTAGTCAATATTGTGACATTTAGACTTATAGCCTATCATTTGAAGCCCAAAGCAAGGAGAGTTAGCAAAATAAAACAAAAATGTCCAAAAATAAAGCACAAGCCCCACAAGGAGAATGATTGCTATAAACCCCTTGCTTGTTCACATACGGGCAAACAAACAGTAAATTAAGATGTTAAACAAATTCACGTTCTATGGAACTGGTTAAAAAATTAAAGTGATGTTAAAAAGTTGTCTAAAAGGGAATCCAAATAGTAGACAAGTTTCAAAACATTATTCAGAAAAACAAGACAGTCAGAGAAAACAGAAGATTCCAAAAAAAAAACAGCAATACAATACTCCGATATTCTCTTGATTTGAGCCTTCTCTATCCTGGCCTAAATATCCAGAGTGAGGGTTCAAGAGTGGTATCATTGGGGTGGACTCGCCTCCTGAGGCTGCAACCACAAAGTACAAGAGTTGTGATCTTGAATTTTTATTTAGTCTTTTCTGATTATATTCCTGACATTTTTATGGAATCTGGATTTTATACGTAGAAGTATTTCAAATATGTGCTCAGTTAAGAAGTATACCATTTGTTTATGTTTTGCTATTCTATTTTCCCTATTAGTGACAGTGTTTCAGTGCAATTTGTCTTTGCCATTTCATTGGTTATGGCTCCCAGAATTCACTGCTACACACTTGTTGGACATGTTATCAGAGCAGCAGCTTAAAGACCATCCTCAGAAATGTTGAGGTATCCGAGTTTAATGGATAAACCATTGTTTCATTAAGAAAAAAGAAAAAGAACATTCTTTTTTGCTCTTCTTGTTTCGGAATCTCTGTTCTTGTTTTTTTTATTTTGATCTCCAATTTCAGATGCTCATTTCAGTTTTGACACTCCATCTTTTTGACTGCTGGCTTTGACCTTTTGCCTGTTCTCTGACTATGACTCTAGCAGTCATTTTTAATTTTGATTTTATTGTTCTTTAGAGGTAGAACAGCAAGAAATGGAGGTGCACTTAAATTATAAACATAACAGAAAATAAACATGAAAAAATTCAAATTTAACAATAAAACATAAAATAAACATAAATACAGTTATACAGTACACCCCCAAAATTTGCGGGGTTATGTTCCTAGAGCACCAGCGAATTGTGAAAAACCGCGAATTTTGGATGTGGTTAAAAAAATGCCTATTTTCATAGTTTAAACGCTAAATATGACCCCAAAACACTTTAATTTTAAACCCAGCTTAATACATTATCTAAAAATAAAGAATGTAAAGGTAAACCTGTATACTGTACTGCTATGCCTCCCGAAGTGTTAGAATGTAAAATACCAATGTTACCGCTATATGTACTGTAATTCATGCAAGCGCGTTTTCATTGCCAGAAACCTTAGAAGGTCAAGCTCTTTCCGGTGGCATCTTGGGGCTTTAACCCTTAAACTGCCACATACTTGGGGTTAATGCATCCCTGGACGGCAAATACTTTTTTCCTGCACTTTAAGTAAACGTCACAATTAACAAAGAAAAAGTTAAATTTTAATGAAGCACCTTTTTTCCATGCAAAGAGCATCACAATTACTGCAGCACCGTTCATTTTACACACTGCTAATGAACTGTAAAAACTATTTTAAAAACTACTGGAAAAATATGTATAAAATGCAATGCTTGGGGCACAGAATTGCACAGAAACACGGGAGATTGTAGAGACAAGAACACTTCAAATAAACATGTCTCTTTCAGAAGAAAAAGAAGCTCAGTATGCAGTTCATTATCGATTAAACAATACACAATCATCATAGGGGAGCACAATCCCCAAAAGGAGCAGAGAATGTCTGTAGGAGGAGAGAGAAACAAAGCAGCCAAAAAGGACAGGTACTGTTCAGGCTTTTAAATAAGTGTAGCATCACACAAGAAGCTGCAATTGAGAAGATGCTGATTTATTTATTTTTATAGTGAGATTCCAGGGACACATTCAGCATTGACCCGACCCGTGTGCACTCACAAACAGAGACAAAAACAAAGCAAACCAGAAATCAAACAGCAAATAAATAATGTAATGAAAACAAATGAAATAAGAAAACCACGATACCAGCTTTGTTCCCCTTACTGCGATTACACATTAAATACAACAAAGCACAAACAAAACAAAACACACACAGTGAATCATGAAAAAGTTCATGAGAAACGTCAACAGATGAAATGTAATGATGAAAATAGATAGTCCAGAGATCCGCACGTTGAATTAGAATGTAAAGATAGTCCTACCGGTAGTTCCTGAAATGGTGAAGACGGGTGGACGGGTTCAGTCCTCATGCACACAGGCAGACGGCAGACAATCCAGATGCACGATACGATCCAGGACAAAATGAATAAGTACAGGTAACCCAACAGAAGGTAGACTTGTAACATAAATTACAAAACTTTTTTTTTTTTTTACTTTTGGTCACCAGCCCCCTTTTTAAAAGCCATGCTGACATCCTTTGACCTCAACAGCCCCAGCATCCTCAGTAGAAGACCAATCAGAGCCACTGCAGGGACTGGTGGGAGTTGCAGTTTCAAATTCTATTGGCTACTTTCTCCATCCCAAGTCACAGGTTTTTCTACAGCTGCTTCTTGTTCTCTCTACAGTACAGTATTGCCACGAAAAAAGCCATAAAAATTGCGGAGGATATTTGCGGTTTCCGCTAACAATTATTAGTTAGGTTCTAAGGAAAAATCCGTGAATGACTGAGGCCGAAAACTCTGAACCGCGACTTCACAGGGGTCTACTGTAAATAACAGGGGAAAACAAAGGGATTTTTCTTAGTAGAAAAATATAAAGGAGCATAATAAATAAATGTAAATAATTTTTATATACAAATAAATGTGTAAGACTGGGATGGTCTTAGCTGAGAGAATAAACAGATAATGGAAGCTCTAAATTACTTTAAAAAAGAAAAATTGAAGATGCCACAGGTAGAACATGTAAACTCTAAACAGACAATTGCTGATTTGAACCCTGTATACTAATTACCGTGCCACACAGTAAAATATGAATCCTTCATAATATATTTGTGTGTGGTCAAGTGTTCTTTTAAGTTAATCACAGTGTACCCTGAAAAAGTTATTATCGGTCTTTTTATTTTATTATTTAATACAATTATTTTTTTTTATATCATTTAAATTGTGACCTTACATGCTAATCTTGCAACATGGCCACCATGGCATTGTGTCTGTGGTGTGTTAACATGATTGCCAAGTGAAGTTACAGGGCAACCTCATTTTAAACATTAGGCAATGTTATGTGATGATGGCTTCCACTTTTCACCAATTAAAAAGACCAAGAAGTGTGTTAAGATCATCAACTCTTTTAATATTTTGAAAAGCCTTTTCTTTGTTATTTGCTACATTTTATTCTTTTTCCCAGAGCTTCTATATGAGGTTTAACTTCTGTTCTATCGCATATTTATGTAGTTGTTTGTTTTGGTCAAACTGTCAATTTTATTTTCAGGACTGTGACTTTTAAGCCACTGGGGGAGAGTTAAACAGGCAGGTGCCTGTGACGATGCAGGTTCTGCTCCATGTTCCCATCCAGCTTCTGGGAACTCTGAACCCGACACCATCACTAATCTCACCTATGAGCTGGACAGTGATGCACAACAATGAAGCAAGGGGATGGTGTAAAAGTGCAAAGTGTTTTTATTAAAAACAACAAAATCAAAAGAAAGTGTCCAACTAAAGTGCAGTGCATCAAAGTTCCTTAAATAAATAATCCGTAAAAATGAATGAACATTGGAGGTTAAAAACACAATAGAAAAAAAATCCTTTAAAAAGCAGAGGTTAAAATAATGGCTGGAAGCCATCCTTTTAAAAACAGATCCCGGTGCCTTTCTACTGGTGACGCACCTGCTTCTCCCATCCAGGCTATGCACCAGGGGAGCCACCCTACCTGCAGCTGACCTTCTCTCTGCTTTCATGTGCTGGTCTGTTCGCCTTTCCGAACTTGGTCTCCCCAGCGACAAGGGTGCTCACGCTGGAAGTTTTAACTTCTCAAATCCTGACTCCCGCTGCCTTCTCTGCCTTATGTGGTGAGCCATCCGGCTTCTGGTAACTCCCGCTCCTCACTAATGCTCAAGTGACCACTACCGACTGCTCCCGGGGAGCTGGCCAAACACCCCACGACGACACACTGTCCAGCTGCCTTCCTCTCGGAGAGCACATTCGCTCGCTCACGCACTGGCTTTCTCCTCCCTGCTTCCTGCCTTCTCTCCTTCTTAACCACTGTCCGTCTTTTCTTTTCCTCTCTCCCCTAGCCGCCTCACACTTAGGTACGGCAATTAGCAGCTCCCAGCATCAATTACGGATGTGGACAAATCCTCACCTGTGGACTTAAGTGAGGACCGCCCACCTCATGAATTCACCCGGCAACCTGCTCCGGCCACACCACCACGCCCCCTCTCTAAGCCAGGAGTGCGGCAACTATTTATTTAAAAATTGGCCTTATACAGTAAAACTCCTAAAATTACTTTGTGTACATTTTCAGAATTTATACCATGTTGTTGACCTGGAAACAAACTGGTTGCAGAGGAAATGCTGGGGCACCAACTGTGTCATCCCTTTGAATATTCACAAAGTTCAACAACTGAAACAAGCAGTCAATGGTGTGTCAAATCAAGGCAGAACAAAAAGCACTGAAAACAAAGGTATACACAGGAGGATCCGGTCTTCTCTTGGGTGCATCAATACTTAATACTGGGAGCTCCTCTCATTGGTCTTCTCTCTCCAGAATAAGATAAGGCATGCTGGGAGTGTCATGGTTTTATAGTGGAGGGAAGGGAAGGGGCTGAGTCAGTTTCCCTTGGTGGGAGGTTTCTCAAGGCTGTGGGAAAAAAGGATGATATAAACAGTGACAGTGCCCCCTCGTGTCCTGGAGTGGTAATGCTTACCTTGGCTGAAGGCGAACCTCAGACGCGCATAAACGGCAACCATCCATCCATTATCCAACCCGCTATATCCTAAAACAGGGTCACGGGGATCTGCTGGAGCCAATCCCAGCAACAAATCCCGGGCACACACTAGGGACAATTTAGGATCACCAATACACCTAACCTGCATGTCTTTGGGAGGAAATCCACGCAGACACGGGGAGAACATGCAAACTCCATGCAGGGAGGACCCAGGAAGCGAACCCAGGTCTCCTAACTGCGAGGCAGCAGCGCTACCACTGCACCACTGTGTCGCCCATGACAACAAGTATAAAATTTTACTTTTTCATTTTTTATGTGATAGGTAGTCTTTACAGTGTTAATGTTGATATTATCAACAATAGTCCGTCCAAAGTTCATTAAAGTTCTGAAGTCCTTACTTTAGTTCTCATTTAGGTTTAGAGCAGATTTCACAATCCTTCTTTGAACTTATACAGCCTTAAATGGCCAAAGCCCTGCTTAATTATCATTACTCACAAACCTGAGTGCCCATTAAGATCTCAAGATACCAGCCTGCTTATGACTCCATGAACTAATGAAATAACTGTGGGAGGTCAAGCTTTCGATTACAGAGCCCTAAATCTGTGGAATGACCTGCCTGCTAATATAAGAGGTGCATCTTTAATCCCAGTTTGCAAATTCTGACTGAAGACATACTACTTTAGTTCAGCATACTCTGAGTAGAGCTGCTGATCGGCTATGCATACTTCATTTCTGTTTAATTACTTTGTACAGAAATCTAAGTATCAGATATTTTTAAACCATTAATAACCATCCTGTATTCTCTTTCTCTTCTCAGTATCTGGATATGGAACTTGGTACCATGGTTATACTGCAGGCTGCTCTCCTGCATATGGAAAGGTCATCTCAGGTGTAGGATGGAAAGATTCTCTCATCAGAATGGAGAGCCAGGGTAGACTCCACTATAGAAAATTCTAGAGGAGGTAGGTGGCCAGTTGGCTGAGGTCTCCTGGACTGTGATTTTATTTTTTGACCTTCTTTTTAAAAATTTTAATTTCCTCCCTTGTCAACTGACAATAGTTCATTAATATATTAATGAACATATATTGCCGGTTTCAGTTTATGCCTAATCAGTTTTTACCTTGTTATCTGAGTGCTTTAGCAAATCTGCATTTATATATGCACCAGTTCTATATTTAGTAATTAGTATAATCTGTACTTATATTTTAACTGAGAATTGTTCACAGCGTTCTGCGTCTGCACACACTGAAGAACGTTATACAAAAAAATATGTTGCCTTGTATAAATAAGTTGTAAAGTGTAATTAAAAAGAAAAAAAATATTTTAAAATACGAGACACTAAATTTATATTCCCAATAGCACCACCACAACAAGTGAAACAGGATATATATGACAGATAATAAAGCTGCACATTATAGATGTAATGAAATATGACAATGAATTTCAGTGCTGGCAAATAGTGAATAAATACAAGTGCAAAGCAAAATAGTACCCAGTGATATCAAACTGCTTTCCAAAGAATAATCTGATTTAATACTGCAAGCTTATATCTGGCAAAAAGGTTTCCTGGCAGATTTCGTGCCTGCTTTTCTCAAGTAGTTAATTAAAATATGTACAGTATATGGGCGGCACGGTGGCGCTGCTACCTCGCAGTTAGGAGACCCGGGTTCACTTCCCAGGTCCTCCCTGCATGGAGTTTGCATGTTCTCCCCATGTCTGCATGAGTTTCCTCCGGGCGTTCCGGTTTCCTCCCTCAACAAAGACATGCAGGTTGGGTGGATTGGCGAATCTAAATTGGCCCTAGTGAGTGCTTGGTGTGTGGGTGTGTTTGTGTGTGTCCTGCGGTGGGTTGGCACCCTGCCCGGGATTTGTTCCTGCCTTGTGCCCTGTGTTGGCTGGTGTTTGGCTCCAGCAGACCCTCATGACCCTGTGTTCGGATTCAGCGGGTTAGAAAATGGATGGATGTATATTTATATATATATATATATATATATATATATATATATATATATATATATATATATATATAAAGTATATGTATATATTTCATAAGGTTCACGCAGCATAAATAGGAGGTTAAAAAATATCACAATGCAGATTCAAAGAACTTGTCAGGCGTGCATATCTCCTCATGGGCTCAATGGTGGTATGTGATAACCTGCCAAGGCAAGAGTGGACGCTATCCCTAAAATTCTCTTCTCCTTATTTCCCCACAGTTCAGAGAAACCGCCCAGTAAGGGCACTTACCCCTCCTCCGCCCCTCCTGCTATAAAATCTTTTGCTATCAGAGTGACCTGCCGAACAAAACTCCAGTAAAATGCCCCTCAGATCAAAGGCGATGAGACAAATACTTTTTGTTAATATTTCATCTAGGGCAGCTTGTACAATGGCAAGAGGTGTGCTTTTTGTTTAAATTTATTCAATTAAACAGGATGACCTGCTTGATGCCCCAGCTTTTTAACCTGTCATTCCTGCACCTGACCACACACTGTAGGCACATCATTATATTTAAAATCGTTCTTCTCTCTGGCCTTAATCCTAAAAAGTAACTACCAAAGTGTGGAACAAAATTGTTGTGGATAATGATTAGCGAAGCAATGCATGCAAAATTGAATTTGTAGTGAAACTCAGTATTTCACCTAGCCAAAAAAAAAAAACTGAGCAAAAATGTTCACATTCATTTCACAGGTAAAAATGCATTTAATTGTTTTCATGCATTAATTCTGCATGCATCTTCCTCTCATTTACTATTTAAATGACCAGAAGCGTGCACATCCTCAGCTAGGATGAGGCAGTTGCTAGGCAACAACAGTGGTGGGGTTTGGCAGCAGTATCTTTTCATGTACTGAGTTTTTCTGATGTGAGAACACAGTAATGTAAATGAATGACAGTGCATCTTTGTATGTCTTTGTGTGGAAAACATGCAGCATGTCCCATTTAAAAAAAATGTACTGCAAACCTCTGGGGTGACATGAAAAAGAAACATAAATAGAATTGATTTTTACCGGTGTGGTATGAAATGAATGCTTTAAGCAGCTGCAGAAAAGATCAAAGGAAACAAACTTAGTGTGAACAAGGCTTAGGGAAAAGTATTCCTTGTTTTACATGCACACACACACACACACAAAAACTTTAACATTCAAAAAAAGTTGCCCAGAATATTCTTACATCAATAACTTTCAAATTTACCTTATGTAAGTTTATCAAACATACAGTCAGAAGTAAACCAGTACACTACTTATATGAAAATTATAACAGAAAAATAACCAGAATAGGTTTTCCTAGCAAATCTGTAACAGTCCTGAAAACCAAAAGCAATAAAGAGTATGTGAAATAGTGGAAAATAAATCAGGGCATCAAAAGCTACATGAAGTTAACATCCAAAAGTTATAATTGTGTGAAATAAAAATGAGATGATTAAATTATAAGATAATGAATAGATGAAATAATTATCAGAAATTGCGTGCATGAAGTTTACGTCAAAAAGCAGGTACTTGAAATAAACATCAAAATATAATAGACAAATATAGATAGATAGATAGATAGATAGATAGATAGATAGATAGATAGATAGATAGATAGATAGATAAAGAATGATCAAAAATTGTGAAAAATTTTTACAGTGAATTAGCATTCCTAGAAATGAAAAATTGTTTTACTAAAGAAAGAAAATGTGCTCAGGAAGAAACTACACAAAATACAGTTCCATGAATCCTCAAAAATATTTGTAAGGAAAAAAACAGTGTATATACAAGAAACAGACAAAGAGTGAACAGCTAATCCAAACTATAAGATACCTCCACCAAAACAATGTTACAACTAGGAGGTATCTATACTTATTTACAAAAACAAAATATTTACAAATACAGAACAAGCCACTGTTTGGTATACAGTAAGAAATTGCTATACCAACCACACTCTCCACTCAACTGAGTCAAAAGACAACCCCTAAAGGTAGGAAGTGTCTTTTATGTTGGGGAACAAATCTTACAGCCAATCGTACATCACGCTGCTCTCTTTCACCAGTTGTGGTGGGCGCCAGTGCATTCTGTGTATGTGCTACGCTTAACTCCTTCAAACAGTGTATTAAATAGGCTGGCAGCCTCGCTTCCCCGGACAAGCTGATGTCCTCTCCCAATATAAGTGACTTTTCATGGGACTTTCTCTTGGGATCCCCACCTCAAAACAAATGCATGCATACATGAACCAAAACACTCCTCACTTCTTATTTTCATCATGGCAGGGGTGATGGAGATGTTTGCTATTTTGATGGACAGACATGCAGCGTCCACCAGGCCTGAATTGGACATGCACCAAACCCATTGCCATCACAGCACACTGCGAACCTGCCAAAGAAGAAGTTAAAAATCTTTGCAGAAACTTCAACAGTTTAAACAGATGTCTTTTTTGTTTCTCTCTAAGTGTAAGTTGTTTTTACATATTTCATTTGAATTGATAATGCCTAGCAGGCAGATTACCACACCAACCTGTCCACTGCATTTAATAATAACTCAGCTAAAATAGAATTTCTTAACATAAAAAACAAGAACACAATGGTGCAAGCACAAAAAAAAGAAATAAGTAGTAGCTGTCATGTTTGTTAAGATGGACAAAAGGCTTATTTATTAATCATTTCCATTTTTGTAAACTGTTGTTATGTTAAGATATGCTTACCTTGTGATATTTGTCCTTCCTGATCCACCTTACAGTGGTGCGTTCCCAATGTAAGTAATGTATCTGCCACAAATCCATACAGCGAAGTTCATCCCACCTGTTTAAGCCTATGTTAGCATAGCCAGTAAGTTTATACTGTATATGTAAAATTTTACTGTTCTGTACTGCTACATATACTTTAATGCTGTTACCAAACTGTTTTGTTATTTGTGTGCTGAATATTATGTTTCTTTACATGTAGTTTCATCCCTGTTCTTAGTTAATAAACTGGAGATTTGTACACCTCATGTCAAGCCAGTCTTCGAGTCATTGTATCGATAAAGGGAGGAGTTTAGCTGCCTGAATATCTATTACATCGTAATAGTGAGATCAGAACAGTAGCCAATGATGACTCTTCTCTAAGATCTGTGTATGGAGCTCCATTCTGTAGTAGGTTCATGTTGTGACTGAGACGCCACATTCCAGGAAGGCCGACTTTATATCAATAGGAATCGAATGGGCGGAGAGTCTCAAAGGAAAGAGTTCAAAGTTATTCAGTCTTAAGGGGCGTCTTCTCAGAGCTGCGGAGAGAAGAAACAAGACAGTTACTGACAGCGCCTCCTCTAATCCCAGAGTGGTATTGCATACCTAAGTGGAGCCGATAATTTGATCGACAAATGTGTATGCATGACAATAATAATCTATCTATCTATCTATCTATCTATCTATCTATCTATCTATCTATTATATAGTCCTTTTCATATCTATCTATCTATCTATTATACAGTACTTTTCATATCTATCTATCTATCTATCTATCTATTATATAGTACTTTTCATATCTATCTATCTATTTATTATATAGTACTTTTCATATCTATCTATCTATCTATCTATCTATTTATTATATAGTACTTTTCATATCTATCTATCTATCTATCTATCTATCTATCTATCTATCTATCTATCTATCTATCTATTCTCCATACTATAGTATTTACCTTCTTCAATACCTTATTTTTTATAAATAATGTCCTTTTTTGCTTTTATTTAAAAAATCAGTTACAACCATTTTCTGTAGCTATGTGTCAGATGATATTTGAAAGAGATACTTTCCAAATGTCACCTTCATTTGCAGACTGTTTCTTCCTCCAGATAGAGTCCATCCCTTGGGAGTTATTAGCAATGACCCTTGTAGGTAGATGTCCATGGCATCTCATGTCATGAAAGTCATTGCATGAGACAGTCAATAATAAAGAGCAATGCACAGCTTAACCACCCTGAAAAATAGCAATGAAACTTAAATTACCAATTAGTCTTTGCATTTCCAGTGAAGCATATGTGATGGTCTGCTCTATTACAAATAATACAGATGTACTGGACCACCAAAACACCACAGTTTGTTTTTGAGTAGCAGGAACTGTTTACAATGTACAATGTATGAGTCATCTGTGTTATTGTTCTTCAGTTATCTTGGAGTTATTTGAAGAAAAAAGGAATGATATTAATATATACAATATGTGATATAGTAATGCCGGAGACTGTGTTATTAAAAATAATTTATGTCTTGCACCTTGCAGTCTTAGCAAGTTTAATCCTTAAGAATGCAATCATAGCTCACACATGAATTGAATTCATAATAGCCTGGAGTAGGTTATAAAATAAACACCATGAATTGTGCAGACTGACATTATATTTGAATTTAAGTTAGGTAGAACCTGGACAAAAGGACAAGGATGGAAAGCTCTGTACAATTCATTAGTGGATTTTGTCAGTTTTTTTCCACTTCAACTGCAATGTACAGAATCCCAAGAGGACATTTGTTACCACCATCATTTTTACAACACCTAAAAATCTCATTTGATCCATTTAGAATAGTTTTTTTTTTATAATACTGCATTTTAGGGGACTGCATACTTCTAAATGTTTAATGTTTCCAGATTTTGCTGCTAGAAGGCAACACATACATCTATAAGGTGTTGTAAACACTTGTTTTGATAAATTGGTCATCAAGTACATGTGCTATACTACTCGGGGAAAAAGGCTGAGTCCCGTGGTGAAGATGAAAAGAAAAGATTTTGTTGGCTGATTGTTTTAACTGGGAATTTCTCAGCAGGTTAGAGGACTGATGGATGGAGGAGTCTTTAGAGGAATTGCCTCTTTTGCTAAATTCTGAAGCCTTTAACAAGCATGGGTAAAACACCTCTGTAAACTGGTAGGCCATTTTTGATCGGTGATAGTATATTGGCCCAGTGTGATTGTGTGTGGATATAAGAGTTCATGTTCTCTTTGATGAGCTGGCGACTTGTCCAGAATTGCCTTCCATTTTGTACCTGCTGCTGCCCGTGTAGTGAAAAGTGCAGAGTGCTGTGAGATTCAGATTACCTTGTACTCTGACCACTTTTGTGGGCCCCTGGCTTTTTCCTTTGTTTATCTGTATAAACTCTTTCTCTTGAAACAAACTAAGCATTTACCTAAAATAGATGTATTTCTGATATAACTTTACATGATTTGTGTGTGCATAGTTTGCTATTTATTACAAGCATGAACATAAATAAAGGAGGACCTGGAGAGAAATGTAATCAAAAGACATGAGAGGATCAAAACTGGAAGGAACTTAGAACTGGCAACCATACCAAAATGTTTAAGTAAATACTATAGAAAAAGACTGAACCTAAAGATCAGTGCATTTACATTTGTGCACGAAGCAGAGACACTTTTATTCAAATCTACTTACAGTACAAATGTAATAATTGAGCCTGGGACAGATTTCAAACAAGTGTTATAAGACAAGGTTAAAAAATTGATCCTCACAAGGGGATGAGCTTTAAACAAAACAGAAAAGCCATTAACCAAAAATTCAAGTAAAGCTTTGAAAAAAATGGAATTTTAGGATTCATCCATGATCTAGGATGACACAGAAACTTTGACAATGGCTTTTATATTGTTGTGCTTGTGAAACATTGCGCAACCTACAAAGCCACACTGATCGCATCAGATAATTGCACCATGATGATGATAGTGCAAAATGGTGACACTGTAACATTTAATGAAATGAAAATAAATTTTGATTTTGCTAATCACAATTCAAAGAAAATACCTAAACCTAAATTCTCCCCCAAAGGACAATCCATTAATGAATGCAAACAGAAAACAACAACAACAAAAAAAAACAGTAAGGTATAACATCCCAAATTGTAGCTCTGAAAACTGAGTCGTGTATTTAGCACAATGACAGGGATTGTCCCATTTCGTGCTTTCTCTATGTGCAGAAAGCAAACTTAGGTGTTGGGGTTTTCTCTTTACTTTGTGTTGAATGGCAAAAAAATCAAGTCCACATAGCTAAAGAAGAATTCTGATTACACAATGAATGAATTGTTATATGTGAGGGGCAAGCATTATCCGGCCATCCATTATCCAACCTGCTATATCCTAAATACAGGGTTATGGGGGTCTGCTGGAGCCAATCCCAGGGCCCAAAACAGGAAACAAACCCTGAGCAGGGCACACACACACCCACTAGGGACAATTTAGAATCGCCAATGCACCTAACCTGCATGTCTTTGGACTGTGGGAGGAAACCCACGCAGACACAGGGAGAACATACAAACTCCATGCAGGGAAGACCTGGGAAGCGAACCCAAGTCTCCTCAGTGCAAGGGAACAGTGCTACCCACTGTGCCACCGTGCCGCCCACAAGCATTATTAATGCAGTCATACCCTTTATAAGGGCCTCACTCGCTTGGCCCCTGGTCCCCTATGACCTGAGCCACAATTATATTTGATCACCAAACCTGACACCTGAAACATTCTACAAAGGACTTTCAAAAAGTCCGCACTTATATATTTTCGTTTTAAACAGTAAAGGCAGGGGGAATAGTAATTGGGCATTGAAAAGTTGGTATGACGCATTGCAAATTAAGGTGACTATGAAGAAAAGTGATGTCATTTGTTTTTGAAATTCTCAATTATTAGAGTTAAAAAAAAAAGTGCAGAAACTTTTTGAACATCCCTCATATCATTTCCTCTAGCATAATCTAGTTACCTTTTTATTCTTTATTTGTTCATTTGTCTGATGTTTATTTCTATCATGACCCATACAATTCCTTAATATTCTGGTAAAACTCTGCACTTTAGTTTGTGCCCATATTCATAGTTTTCATCCCTGATCAAAGGATCACAGGGCTGCAATCTATCTTGACAACAGCGGGTTCACAGCCAAAACCAACCAAATGGAGTACTACTGTATTTCACGACAGACTCAGGCACATCTCACTCA
This sequence comes from Polypterus senegalus, assembly GCF_016835505.1. Taxonomy (NCBI): domain Eukaryota; kingdom Metazoa; phylum Chordata; class Cladistia; order Polypteriformes; family Polypteridae; genus Polypterus; species Polypterus senegalus. Next base: position 212,363,514 of record NC_053157.1, read on the forward strand.
CTTCAGGCCAGTTTTAGATTTTAAGCCCAACATGCCTGTGTCTTGGCCGCAGGTGGAAATGGGATTTCCCCCTCAGGAGAACATTGCCAAACAGACATGGAGACAGTGTATTGTCCTCGCTTTGACCGAATGCGAGTTTTAAATGCAGGATTCTCAAGCTAAAATATCAGCACCACTAAGCACATTGTCAAGTGAGGCCCATCCAACATGATATGCTTCATAATTTCCATCATAGACAGCCACTGGTTTTATTGTATATACTTTATTTTGTTCTTAGTGTTGTGCCTCTAAATTACACTTTCATTCATCTGTCAGGAGGCTTTGTATCATCTTTCTGTTAAGGACACTGCATTAATTAAGTCACTCAGATGTTCCTTAGAAATGCTTACTGAAAGACCTTTGGGAGAATACTCTATAGCTCTATGAAAAAGAAAAGCCATTTCTTTTTGTGGTTAGCTTAAGTAAATATGACTCAATTAAAAGATAAACACTGCGGCTTAACGTTATTGTTCCGTTATCGGGAGAATAATTAATTAACTTTATTAAAGAATGAATTTATGCAGCTAGCCTTTTTATCTGTTATATGAAACCTAGTTGTGTCTGAATTGGGAGTTTTCTTTGTCTATACTGCAGACATTAAACTATTTGCTGATGTTTGACAGACCTACCTCTTCTTCCCGGCTGGCACAGCAATGATGTGATAATGCCAAGCTGTAATGCTGCCATCTGCCAGTTCCTTATTTCAGGATGTCTTTTGCTTGTGGCCAGCTTTTATTCTAACAGAACAACAAGTAGAGTTCAAAAAGTCTGATTGGATAACCATGTAACTCTCACAATATTAAGCTAAGAACTGCATGGGTGGTTTAAATTCTACAATATGTAGATGTTCTAGTGAATTAAGCTATGCTTAATTTTATTTACTGTATGTATTATGTGCAATATGATGGGTGCATCTCTACCATCTCATTTGCAGGGAAGTTCTGGAATCTTGCATAAGATGGATGGAAATTAATCCCAATTTCAAAAGTGCACTTGACAGAGCATTGTAGTATCGGCCCATGGTCAAAAGGTGGGCACACCCTTTCTCAGGTGTTTCATCCTGGGGCAGTCCCTTGGCCTCTCAGACCTCACATCAACTCAGCTCTCCCCTCTGCTGAGTGAGCTGCACCAGCATTCATTGCACTTCAGTTAAAGCCACAGACTCTGTTTGCTTGGTGTGATGTTAGCCACAAGCTTCTATTGGGTTGAACTTCTGATCCCCATAATGGAAAAAACTCATCATAATGACTGGCCTGCTGTCACTGGGAAGATATTATGCCCGTCATTCCCTCATTCGAGCATGAGTGCTTGGTACTTTATTTCATGGGCTTCCTCCATCTTCTCCTCTCATGGACTAGTCAGCTCAAGGAGGAGCGCTTGCTTGCATAGAACTATATCTGGCATATAGCAATATCCTATGGGACTTTTAGTTGTTTTTAGAAATCCACCGTTATCTCCCACTCAGTAGCTGATGCCAGAACTCCTGCGTTGGTTGATGTTCTGCAAGAGCTTTCTCATGGTTTGGCAAATCTGATAAATCAGGGCTCTTTGGTTTTGATGTTATTTCTCCTCTTCTTCCTCCCCTCGTCCTGGCCTGCAGCCACTTCAGCCTGGATCTGGTTATGTCTCCAGCTGAACATCCCATCAGCAAGACTTGTCTAGCTAATTGATAGCACAAGAGACAGCCATATTTTCAGAATGCATTCCAATCTCACTTTAAACAGAATAACATTACTCCATAACTAAACATGTATATGTAGAGGGCAAAACAAATACTGCATATGACTGCATATTTTATATATTTCAGTGTAATTTACCGTGTTGTCCAGTTAACAATTTGTAATTATTTAAAGTTGATTTACTTTAATTACATGGCCCAGTTGATGATTCAATGGTACATTGATGATGCATTGCATGTGGACCCAAGCACAGCCATGCAACACCTCAGGACCACACCAGCTTGAATGGAATGGCACAGGGCAAAACAAATACTGCATATGACTGCATATTTTATATATTTCTGTGTAATTTACCGTGTTTTCCAGTTAACAATTTGTAATTATTTAAAGTTGATTTACTTTAATTACATGGCCCAGTTGATGATTCAATGGTACATTGATGATGCATTGCATTTGGACCCAAGCACAGCCATGCAACACCTCAGGACCACACCAGCTTGAATGGAATGGCTCAGTGTGCGATTTTACAATGACTGGAGTGCCAATCCTGCCACCAAACCCCTGAGTTTTCCCAGCAAGTTCGAGGACCTGTTTGCAGGGCTGGATGCAGTTTAACGTCATAGCCAAGGCAGAGCAATTTCAGGACCTTGCTCAAGGGCCCACTTCTGGCATTTATGGGATTTGAACTGGTTGATTGCCAGAACAGATCCCTAGCCTCAGAGCTACCATTCCACAAGTTGCTAATGCTCTGCAATTACTACTTTTCTTTGATAATTTGATGATGTCTAGAATTTTATTTAATTTCTTTATTCTTATGTCAATCATTCACTAAGTGGATGTTGTAGCAGCATAAAATACTGTAACACAATCTCAGACCCTCTTAATCTAATTCATGTTCCTTTAATATTCATTATGAAAGAAATTTTTTTTTGTTTTATATTTTTCTTATTTTACAATTGAGTTCTTAATTCCTATATGTCATGATCTGTACCTTTTCCCACAAATTTTTTGAACATAATAGAACCCAAGCCTATTATTGGTACTGTAGATATGAATGCAAAACAGGTGGGATGCCGCTTTATTGCAAAAAAGCATAAAAAACACACACAGACCGAGCTATTTTTGAAATTATTTAGTAGTTTGCCAGTACATTGCGTCTTTGAACTGTCAAGGGAAAGAAAAGGGCCTTGGAAAGTCACAAATAACTTCCTACAGACTCAGTATAGAAAAAATAATATAAGCTGAAAGAGTTGCAGACATTTCAGGTGGGAGACAACTCATTGTAGATGCCAAGGTCGATCTCAGTCTTGGTTACAATGGCATTGAAAGTGGGATGCCCTTCACTAAGGCCTGCTAATTTAAAAATACACTGACGATAAAGCAAAGTTACAAAGAATAGGTAGAGGAGAAAGAAGGGAAGGGGAGAGAGAGTACTTTAGAGATGTGCTATGCATAACAGGAATGAACTCATCCACACCATTGGAACAAGTTAGAGACACTAGAATTGCTAGTACTGGGCTGTTATATCATCTGATTGTACTACTACATAACTATATTACTCCTTTCTGTGTTACTTATTCCCATATTTCTTTAAATTGACACCCTTTTCTATGGGCTTCCATTGTGTTTCTATGGTTAGATGAGTGTACCCTAAAATTTAGCGTATTTATGTTTCCTTATAAATCGTTGGCAATTAACAAAGTATTTTTAGTATTCTAGCATTTCTAGAAAATCTCTATGTAAATGTAGATTAATTGTGGATAATGAAGTCTAACTTACACTCGATCGACAGTAGTAGTGTTGCGCAACTAAAAGGACAATTAAAGGGTTGTTGTTTATCTCCTGCTTTGTCTTCCTTTCTTGATAATTTAAGTACTACAAAATATCCACCTTGAACTAAAAAGACAAGTCAAACATGACATCATTCATGGTTACAGCCCAGCAAGGAGTTACTTCAATTCTGGAATCGATTTGGTCTCAAAAAGAAACAAATTCTCGACTCACTGGAGCAGAGACATTGAGAGAGACACAGTGTGGAAGAGAAATGGGACAGCTGCCGATAAAAACAGGATTACCATTTATAGAACATATAAGCTTTTACTTTCATTCCTTATCCCATTTTTTTTTTAATTTTATTGCAATCCATACAAATCAATCAAGTTTTTACAAAAAGAAAAATTGAGTTAAGGACAAATCGATCCCCACCCCTGTACTTATCCCATTTTAAAAATATACCCAGATAATGTCTGGTACTTTGGCTAGTCTTCAATAATAGTGACATGATGACTGTTATATTTCAGCCAAGGTTGGTATTTTTTGTTCATTTGTGATTATTTTTTATGTTAATATTGTAACTAGTGTTAATTATTTATATCATTCCCTGTTTTTTTATTAGTTTTATGTATTATTTAAATTTCTATTGTCTGTTCTGTTCTGTTATGTTCCTTGTATTTTGTGAGTGGTTCTTCAACAGGCTGGGTCACTTCTTGTAGGACAAAATGGCCATTGCTCATTTTGCCTGCCTTTTATTAAGGCATCAGATTTAGTAGGAATCCAGAGCACCTTATCCCATTGACATTCCAAATGAAGTGACTGAACTCCAGCTTGTACCAGGACCTGCTTGCGCTTCATCTAATAACAGCAGTGTAAATCAGAGATGACATCTGAACTGACAACTCTCCGGCGGCCCCTCTGCAGATTTCTTGTGCCAGAAGGCGCAAAATGAACTCAAGCCAGAATAAAGACATTTAAATTAATGAATGACAAACTCTGATGGACAGAAGAACTCAACTATGAGGAGACCTTGATTTTTATAACTGGAAGTGTCTTTAATACTCTGGCTCTTTCAGGTGGCTCTCTCAAAGGAACTCAGAGGGAACTCCAACAGGTGCTCTTCTCTCATTCTCCAAAACAACTAAAAACCTCTGAAGCCTGCTCTCTGAAACTAAAAATCTATGATCTGCTCTCTCTTGGAGAGCTGAAACCATAAAAATCTTCTTTTTGTGAACTTTAGTGCTGAGATTCACTTTGCCCAGCTAAGCATTGACCCAATCTGAGAGGCAGCCATCATTTCAATCAGGGAACTTCAGCATTGTCAAAAAGAGTAATGATTTTTCCTGTGGTTGCAGATAACACAGCAAATGACTTAACTGAGGAAAGCACTGCACACCACAGTCAAATGATCATGAAACAAAGAGAAGAGTGTCTTCCCAATGCATGAAGAATCCTCCACTCAAACCCAGAGCATAAACCTAATTATCTGTGCCAAGATAAATTGTAATTCTAAATGGCCTGTAAGCAGCCAGCCTCTCTATGTTACATGCTTGTCTGTCTAGTGTGTATGTATACTGTCCTATATGTCAACATACACTCACCAGCCACATGCTTGCTAGTTCTTGCTAGTTGTTTGTTGGACCCCCTTTGGCCTTCAGAACTGCTGGTGTTGGAAACATTCATCATGGATATTGCTCTATATTAACATGATAGCATCATGCAGTTGCTGCATATTTTTTGGGTGCACATCCATGTTGCGAATCTCCTGTTCCTCCACATCTCAAAAATGTTTTATTTGGATTGAGATCTGGTGACTGTGGAGGCCATTTGACTACAGTCAACTCATCATCATGTTCAAGAAGCCAGTTTGAGATGGTTTGAGTTTATTAAAATGGCACATTATTCTGCTGGAGGTATCCATCAGAAGATGGATATACTGTGATGGACATGGTCAGCAACAATACTTAGGTAGGCTGTGGCATTTAAACGATGCTCAGTTGTGTACTAAGGGGCCCAGAGTGTGCCAAGAAAATATACACCACACCATTACACCACCACCACCAGCCTGAACTGTTGATACAAGCAAGGCAGGATTGATCCAAGTTTTCATGTTGTTGACCCCAAATTCTGATCCTACCATCTGATTGTCAAGACTCATCAGACCAGGCAACGATTTTCCAATCTTCACTTGTCATATTTGGGGGCATCTGTGTAAATTGAGCCTCAATTGCTTTTTCTTAGCTGTAGAGAAAAGTCAAGCAAAATGACACCTTTTATTGGCTAACTAAAAAGATTTTCTTAGCTGAAAGAATAGTATCCAATGTGGTCTCCTGATGCTGTAGCCTATCTGCTTCAAGGTCTGACATGGTGTGCATTTAGAGATGTTCTTCTTCATACTTCAGTTTTAATGAGTGGTTATTTGAGTTACTGTTGCCTTTCTATCAGCTCGAACAAATCTGATCATTCTCCTCTGACCACTGGCATTAGCGAGGCATTTTTGCTAAGATATCTGCTGCTCACTGGATGTTTACCCTCTTTTGGACCATTCTCTGTAAACCCTAGATATGGTTGTGCATGAAAATTCCATTAGATCAGCAGTTTCTGAAGTAATCAGACCAGCCAGTCTGGCACATTCAAAGTTTATTTATTGGTAAAATTTACAAACTTTCAACTGTTTGCAATAAAAAAAGCAAACAAGAACAATTTACAGTAAATAGCTCAACACAACTAATATTACAAGTTATTTCTTCACATTCACAAAATACCATGTTTAATGATTGCTGCAGTCTCAAAATTATTCAACATTATTCAATAGAATCTCCCATAAGAGCACACATTTGCAAATTAGGTGTTGTCTCGGGCACATCTGATGCCATTATTCAAGGGCGTCATTAATTGTATCAGGTGTGCTTGAGACAGAACACATCAAATACCGGGACTGGTTAGGGCTGTGCTCACAGTGATTGCCTGTTAGAAATATGAGTCATTGGTAAGTCAAGAGTGTAGCGGACTAAAACCCAGCTAACAACAACAACAACAACATTTATTTATATAGCACATTTTCATACAAATAATGTAGCTCAAAGTGCTTTACATGATGAAGAAAGAGAAAAAAGACAAAGTAAGAATTAAAATAAGACAAAACTCATTAACATAGAATAAAAGTAAGGTCTGATGGCCAGGAAGGACAGAAAAAACAAAAAAAAAAAACTCCAGACAGCTGGAGAAAAAATAAAATCTGCAGGGGTTCCAGACCATGAGACCACCCAGCCCCCTCTGGGCATTCTACCAAACATTAATGATCAGTCCTCATTGTATTAGCTAAGATTCACACCTTTGATATGACAGTGATTTATTTATGTTTTAGGTAGGGATCCCTGGAACACACCCAGCCTTGACCCGGCTCACACACACAGACAAAAAAACAACCGGTAATAAAACAGAAATTAAATAATGTATAAAACAATAATAAATGAGATATATGAAACTACAATGATCCCACCCCAGCTCTCCTGATGGCGATTATACAATAAACTCAAACTCAACAACAACAAACCACTAACAAAAAACACACACTATGAAGTCCATGAAAATGGCATCTGATGAAATGAAATGATGGTAGATAACCCAGAGATAAGCACGCTGTATATGTATGTAAAGGTCAGTCCTATCAGTATTTCCTGATGAGATGGAGTCAGGAGCACTCCTTTCTTCGCAGGATGACAACAAATCCTCAGACAGTCCTCGTGCAGCAGGAAGACACCAGACAGTCCATAGACCCAACCACCCAAACAGGAGATGATCCAGGACAAAACAAGAATCCACAAGTATCAGAAATGGTTTCAGAAAAACAAACAGACAATTCCAGACATGAACACAAAAGATTTCCTCCCCTGTCTGTAGAACTGGCCTCCTTTTAAATGTCATGCTGGCCTCCTTGTGCCCAGCAGCCCCTGCACCCTCAGCTGAAGACCAATCAGAGCCACTGCAGGGACAGCTGGGAATTGGAATAGCACCGCTGCAAGAGAATTGTCCAAAAATTTACAAGACAAGATCTTTGCCTTGCACAAACAAGGAAAGGATGCAAAATGATATCAAAGGCACTGAATGTCCCTACAACAACAACAATATTTATTTATATAGCACATTTCATACAAATGATGCAGCTCAAAGTGCTTTACATGATGAAGAAAGAGAAAAAAGACAAAATGGAAAAATAAAATTAGGCAATACTAATTAACATATAATAAAAGTAAAGTCCGATGGCCAATGAGGGCAGAAAAAGCAAAAAAAAGAAAACACTAGACAGCTGGAGAAAAAAACAAAATCTGCAGGGGTTCCAGGCGACGAGACCATTCAGCCCCCTCAGATACCCCCTCCTAGAGATACCATTGAAAGCACAGATCGTAAGATCAAAGTTAAAGGAACACTGGCTACACCTCCAGGACATGGCAGGAAGATGAAGTTATCAACAGGTGCCACCAGATTTCTGAAGTGGCAGTTGGCCAAAAACCCTTGAGTGACTGTGAAAGACCTGCAACAAGACTTAGTGGCAGCAGGCACTGAGGTTTCAGTTTCCAGAGTAAGGTGTATGCTAAACGCTGAAGGTCTCCATGCCCGTACAGCACTACTGACCCAAAAGCACAAGAAAAATAGGCTCCAATAGGCTCAAAACCATATAAATAAGCCAATGAAGTTTTGGGTTTCTGTTCTTTGGAGTGATGAAACAAAACAACAACTTTTCGGGCCTATGGATCAGCAATATGTCTGGAGGAGAAAGAAAAAAACATATGCTGAAAAAAAGAACACCCTGCATACAGTGAAGGATGGTGGTGGCTCTGTAATGCCTTGGGGCATGCTTTGGTTTTTCAGGTGCTTCCAAACTGCAGCATGTGGTGGGCATCATGAATTCAATCATGAATCAAGAAATCCTAGGAGAGGAAGCTGAAGCCTGCGTGTCACTGGACCTTCCAACAAGACAATGATCCCAAACATACTGTACCTCAAAATCCTCCAAGACTTACAGAAAAAAGTTCTGGAAGATTCTACAGTGGCTGTCACAGTAACCTGACTTGAACCCCATAGAAAATCTCTGGTGGAATTTGAAGAAGGCGGCTGCAGCTCACCAACCCAAGAATAGTAGTGAGCTGGAAGCCATTGTCCATGTGAAATCGGCTATGATTCTTCAGGAATGCTGCCAGAAGCTGGTGTCTGACAATGCATCACATTTGCAGCAGGTCAGAACAGCAAAAGGCTGCTCTAGTAAGTACTAAATATGCTTGTCATGAAGGGGTTGAATATTTTGAGACTACAGTAAAAGTGGCATTTTGTGTTTAATGTGGAGAAACCACTTTTGTTGAGCTATTAAATTGTTCTTGTTGGATGTGTTTATTATTTAATAGCTGACAGTTTACAGATTTTGCCAGTAAACCTAATTTGCAATGGGAGTTGAATGATTTTGGGTGGAACCGGATTTCCTATCCATTTTCTGAACACAATCCAAAACAAAGAAGACAAGAAATGAAAGTTTAATAAGATAACCTCACCAGTAGTCCTAAGAATCTTCTAAAGACATCTGTGTTAAGTTAGCTGGTGACTCGTTATGAGTAAAAGTGTCCTGTGATGGACCAGAGTGCGATAAGGTGTAGAGCTAGCAGGATTCTCTCCAGTTTTCTGTGCACGGCAATAAATTGAAATTAGCAAATTCAGGAATATGAGTGGAAAAATTTGTTTAATCGCTGCTGTGAAAATCATTGGTAACCTTGTTGCGGACTGGCCACCTGTTCAGATTTTCAGGATTGACTCTAGCTCTGTGTGACACTAAAAAAACACATTTACCTTTGCTGAACTTCAGAAATGAACTGTTTATTGGCAGAAATGTAAGATTTTTCACCATACTGATGAGTTTAGCTTCTTCAGCTCAAAATCGTTTCAAACACAGATGCATGTAATATTTAGGGAAGACTGAGAAAGGAATTTTCACTGTACATCGCAAAATGCAAGCTATTATACTTAGCATTTTCTGCTCTAATAAAGCACTCTCAGTCTTCATTTAAATGATATAATACATCATTGCCCAAGCAACAGTCGGGATTCTTGACATTATTAAGTTTTTCATATAACTCCTGTCAGATCCTTTGAATGTCTGTTGTCTAAAGGCCCTCCTGTGGAAACCAAAGGCGACGATCATTAGGGGAGCTTGGCGGTTCTTGCGACTGCAGTGTGCGGTATTTATTTATATTCCTTTTTTTTTAGATTAAAGCTGCCTAAACTACTCTTTAGTAACCTCAAGGCTTTGACAGTGCGTCCTTATTAATAATTCCAAAGACATACATGGTCACAGAGTTGCAGTGTCTCACTATAATGAGAAATAAAACTTTGATGCATAATAGCGCTTCATCAGGCAATACTAAGAAATCATCCCATGTTATTTACTAGGGTTGTTAAAATAATATCAGACCCACCTTAGACGTGTTTTCTTTTACTAAATCAAATTTTTTTCTGGTAATGCAGTAAATTGTAAATCTTCCATTTTTTTAAAATAAGCTGCATTAATCATTGTGAGCTTTAGATCATACGATGCAAACAATGACAAAAGGGACAAATGATCGCAGGGTAAGCTTAATAACATTTTCTTTTTTGATTGAAGAGAAGGACCTTAAATATCCCCTTCTCCCTGCCCCAAATCCAATTACTGTGACAAGAAAGCCTCAAAACAATGTTTTAAATGGGACTTCTAGCTCAAAACAGACAATGTCGGCTCTCCTCATTATTTATGAAAAAGATATGTTGTATGTAGAAAATATTCTTTAAATAGAAATGTAAAATATAGGATATTGAATCATTATTTAAATCTAGTTTTAGTTATTGAAATAACAAATCATATAGCTAAATGTACAGAACAAAGCCACCATAAATATTTATCCTCTTATCCTTGAGGTTTCCTTCTATTATTTGTTTTGTGATTTTCTTTTATTATTCTTATTTAGTATCTATTTCATCTAATGGCAGCTAAAATGCCTCAAGAGAATTAAAAAATCATGGAATTCTTCTTAGTTTAAAATTAGCAGCATTTTGGAAAGACTGGGGCAGAACTAAATAACTTTTGTTTCTTAGGTAGCCTAGTAGCCTTTAGTTATTGTAAGATTCTCCCATCCATGCATCCACCCATCCAATTTAATTCAGGATTATTGTGCAGGGGCTGATCCTGGCAGCATTGGGGTGTTAGACAAGAATCCATCCAGGATAAGGCAACCATTCCATTTCATGGTCCTGTCACACTCACACGGTATATAAAAAGTGTAGTATAGTGAGAGGTAAAATGGCCGGCCATTGCTGCCCAGATTTGATTCCCAGCCTACCCTGGTATTTTGTCACAGTTTGTCTTACTGCCCTATGCTTTTTCTGCTCTATTTTTGAAATATGTGTAATTGAGATCCTACTCTGCTGGGCCCTTGAGCATGACCCTTAAACTGTAATTGCTCCAGGGGTGTTGTACAATGGCTGACCCTGCGCTCTGAACAACCAAGGGGTATGTGAAAACTAACAAATTCCTAATACAAGAAATTGTATAAGGTGAAATAAAGAACAAAAAAAAAAAATGTTAAAACAACATAACATTATCCATTTGCTTGGCTCATTTTAGGATTGGTAGGAGAGGGGGTAGGCTATCCCAGAAACACTAAGTGTAAGGCAGGAAACGGCTCCGGGCAGGTCATCAGTCCACCACAGGGCCCACTTAAAGCCGATTTTGAATCATTAAGTATCCTCACCAGAAACTCTTTGAGAATGTGGGAGGAAAACCCATGAACACCCATGTAGACAACTAAACTGCCACAATATTGGAAGTTCCATCAAACCACTGATGCTGCCAGGGTACGTTATGGTCACTAACACCCATAATATAAAAGTTGGATTAAAAAATGTGGAAGAACATTTTCTGGCATGGTGAAGTGGAACTGCCTTGGTCTTAAGGACAAGTGTAAGAGCCAATCTTAGAAAGTTAAAGCTTTGAGTTAAACCCATATTAGTGTTTGCTTAATTTGAATAAATGTGTTGGCTGGGATTGGCTCCAGCAGACCCCCGTGTTGCTGTAGTTAGGATATAGCGGGTTGGATAATGGATGGATGGATACATTTCTTTCACAGTCATAGACAATGGTATAGTCTTTTCCCCCTGTAAATTAGTATGAGAAAGAACTTTCTTGCTATAACTAAGATACAATGTGTTGAGTCAGTAGTTTTTTAAAGTGCACAGGGACTTAAAAGATCTATTTTCAATATAGAAATGGGATAAGCATACAGTTTTCTGACCTTTTTGAAATGGTTCAGAAACGTTTAGAAGTGGTTTTGTAACGATTAGAAATGAAACCAGATTTAAGCTTTGAACAGACCGTTTCTTAACAAGAACTTTTCTTTTCTTGCTTTATCAATTTTCTCTATTTTGTGTGAACTGTTTTACTTTGAATTTTTACTAAAACTTTTAAAAACAAAGATAATTTGTCTGTGAAATCATTTTGACACATCAGGCTTTTGCTGCATCCCATTTTGTATGCTAGACCTGCAGAATTTTGGTAATTTTGGGAAAACACAGCTACAGCAAGTATGCAATGTATCCACTGTTTAGTGTGAACCAAACATAACACCAAGCTCTTTTAACACTTACCCATGCATAAAACATGGAGGTGAAAATTGTATGCATTGGAAAAAGTCTGAAGCAGAGGCTGCAAGATGGGTTGAAAAGATGAGGTCACACTGTTTGCACGTCTGACCTTTGTTAATTAATCAAAAGTCCTAGATGTTATAAATAAACTACAAAATGCCTAAACTGTTTGGAAAATTGAACAAATAATCACAGGAAAGTAATCTTTGACCTCAAAAAAAAAAAATTCAAGTACAAGAGTATACCACTTAATTATCAAAATGAGCAAAAACAAACAGCAAAACCAATTTTTAACAATTTGTTTACTATATCCATGGCATCAGATAAATTTTAAATAAATAATCGCACCCCAAGAAGATAATGCAGGCGTTAATTGGGCACAGGTGTTTGTCAGTGCATTTCGCTCCGTGGTTAATTGTGGAGCTGGCTGACATACATATGTGGATCAGTCAGGCAACTCAATGATGTTCATCGAACCCAAGCACAATTAGGCAGCAGAATACATAAGGAGCCTGCATGGGTCAGAAAGGGGAAAACAATTGAGGTTAAAGGATGGAGAGAAGGGAAGGAGCAAGAGAGCACCGGTACAAAACAGGAGGAAGAAGGCAGACAGGAATGAAGCCCAGGGGAAGGAGCGTGTGGCTGGCACTCAAGAGGGCACTTTTGCTAAGCAGCCAGGGAGCAGGAGCAACCACAATACTCCAGAAAACTCCCCCACAATGCCAGGGATTGCAGCAAGAGTCAAAGGGAGTGGAAGTTCTGTGGTGCCCTGTGGATCACCAGAAGAATGGCGGCATTGACACGGGCAGGATCAGAAGGTTGTCTGCACCTGTTGGTTTAACATTTCTCTGTGCTGCAAGATCCAAATTGGAATAGGCAGAGAGATGTCGGTTTTAAAAGAGGCACTAGGGCTCATCAGTGTTAAGAGGCAGTGTCCTGCTATGGAGTTTTAATCTCGTTTTAAGGATATTTATTTATTTATTTATTGGGTTTTTAACTTCCACTATCACAGTTTTATGGATTATTTATGTATAGAAGATTTGACTGAACTGCACTTTGAGTACTATTTGCTTTTGATTTTGGAATTGATTTTAATAGAAGCGCTTTGTCACTTTTGCACCTACCCCATGTCTGGATGTATGTGTCCTCATCTGTCTGGCTCAACTCAGTAATGCCATTGATGATGGCAGGTTCAAGAGGCTCCCCAATGGCCACAGAGGCATGGAGCCAACCCACACCATCACATTCATGTCACTGTACATGTTTATGTTTTATTTCTCAATTTTTGTTTTTTTGGTGTGTAAGTCTTATTTACTGTATTTGTTAAGAATATCAGTATAGTTTGTTCTTTCTCTTTTGTTTTCCTTGTGATCTGTATATTTAGCCAAATGGGGTTGGGACCCTCATTGCTGCAGCAGTGGAATCCCCCTTAATTTATATAAGGTCAGAGATGTTCCTGCTTTTGTTGTTTAGCTTCCACCTTTGGATTCCCTGTGTGCCCTGTGATTTTAGAAGGTCTGTTTTTGATTCTGAGATTTTTGAATTCTCTGCTATCGTTTAAGGTTTTTGTTAAAGTCTCTTTGACGTACTGTATATGAGGATTGATTGTAAAAAAACATATTCAGGTAGGATAAGCACTAAGCAGGACAGAATCTGGAAACAGAAGCAAAGACTTAAGCTGGGAAGATATATTAAACTAGGGAAACAGGTTTAAAGGACAAGACAAGGACTTGCAGACAGGGATGAAATAAATTCATAGCCAGAAAGGAAATCTTACCACTGGGTCATTCCTGAAAAGCAGCTAAGTAACACTAAGAATTACAATTTGCATTTGTATCCACTGAGGGATGAAAAGGAACAGCTTGTGGCCATATTTATACCTTCACATCTAAGGTTCATTGCCATGTTACTAAAGAAGGCAAGACAGTGATGAAAATCTTTTTAATAAATATTAATTACTTTGATATATAATGCCAAGGACTGATTCCTGAACATCCAAACCTTTATTTTACAGAGCAACAATGCATACATCATGACAATTTTGCTCTTTGGTTTTGAAATTTGATTTGGATATTTTTAAGTGCTCAAGAGATTTTAAGGTCAACTTTGTGCTTTTAGGCTTTCTTTGAGTTTTAAAGACTAGTTTTTAAGATGGCGCTTTCCTTGATTTTCGTGTGCCTGGCAAGCCTAGCATTTTGGTATTACATTTATATTTACATTCATTTTCTTGGAGGACACTTTTATCCAAAGCAACTTACAGGACAGGTAAACATAACTGAGCAACATTAGGTTAGGGCCCATTTGTTCAGCAAGTGCAATAGGACAGGTAACAAAAATTGATTGCCACAACTGAAAAGATGTGATAACTAATAATTTACAATCATATATTATAATTGATAAAGCAATTAAACTTAACCAACAATATAGAGGATTACAGAGCAAAGATTTTTGATGTCAATTAGACAGCTATTAACATAACAGAAGGGTCTTCAATTGCTTTGGAAAGACATTGAGGGAGTCAGCAGTATGGATGGAGGTGTGTAGCCCATTTCACCAAGTGAGAACTACACAGGAAAAGAGTCTGGACTAAGACTTGATACCATGCAGAGGTGGCATCACCAGACGCTGTTCACTGGCAAACCTGAGTGGGTGAGAAGGAGCATAGCACCTCACCAGTGTCTCCATATACACAGATGCTGACCCATTGACTACTCTGTAGGCAAGCATCAGGGACTTTAAATATAATGTGTGCAGATACTTGCAGCCAATGTAGCAACCTGAAGAGGGGAGTGAAATGTGTCCATCTCGACTAGTTAAATACAAGATGGACTCTTGCATTCTGGACCATCTGCAGCGGCTTGATAGCACATGTGGGTACCCCTGCCAGAAGTGAGTTGCAGTAGTCCAGGAACAACAAGAACAAAGCCTGTACCAGAAGTTGTGTGGAATTCTCTCTCAGATAAGGTCTAATCTTGTGGATGCTGTACGGCGTGAACCTACAGGAATGAGAAACAGTAGAAATGTGGTCAGAAAAAGATAGTTCCTCATCAATCATCACCACAAGATCACAAACTGACCTGATGGGTATTAACGATAGTGAGCCAAGCTGTACAGAAACAGGGAGTTAAACAGACTGGCTGGCTGGGGTATCATGAAACTCTGCACTATTGACACTGAGGAGCACCGGGGGACCTCAAGCTCTCCATATGAGCTTTGACCAGGACTGATTGCAAGCTCAGTTAAAGGATTAATGCACCAGCAACAGTTTTGTACATTGTACCAGACTATTATGTTAAGTCCTCAGATGAAGTCTTTCATTTACTACTAACACAAAGGCAAAAATTGTAAGTGCACACACTATACAGTACTGTGTCTCCTACACTAAAGTGAGCCCATTTATAATGTCTTTAATAAGCATTTCCTAGTACAGTACAGAGCTCTGATACATATCTACATATATCATACCAATTCATAATACCACCAGTAACTCCAGAAGGACTGAACCCGATTAACAGAACTGGGACTTCTGGTCTAGTCAAAAGTTTGTGCATTTTTCAGAGCATTTCTGCAGGATTTTGCCCAAACTATTCCTTTGTTAGTAGTATACAAGTACTCAGTTCTGGTATTAATCGTAATGGTTGTTGTTTTTGTTTTTATTTTTATGCTGTATTTATTTTTCGATCTTATTTAGTCTCATTAAGGTTTTGGATCTGCTTTAACCCCTTACCTCTTTGTTCTTGTTGTAGAAAAAAGTCCATCCCCTTGGTGCATGTTTTTTGCTGATGACATTGTTTTGTGTAGCACCAGAAAAGAGGAAGTAGAGAGGAAATTTGAAGAATGGAGAAGGGTTTTGGAAGAAGGAGGGTTGAAGATACATAGGAAGAAGACAGAATATATGCATATCAGCATTTTAAAGATAGCCTGCTGGGAGAGCTTTTGAGAAGAGTTGATACGTTTAAATATCTAGGACCAGTGGTAGCCAAAGATGGAGAACTAGATGTAGTGATAACCCAAAGAGTGTAGTGAGGACGGAACAATTAAAAAAAGGTATCAGGAGTATTGTGTGATCGAAGAATGCAGGAGAAGAAGTTAGATGTGGCAGAAATGAAAATGTCGAGATGGATGTGCGAAATCACAAAAAAGGACAGAATAAGAAATGAGACAATCGGAGGTATAAAAAAGTGTGAGAGATATCTATGAAATTACAGGAAAGTAAGTCGAAGTGGTATGGACATGTGATGAGGAGAGTCAATGAATATGTGGGCAAAAGAGTGATGGGAATGGAAGTGCAGGGGAAGAGAAAACAAGGGAGACCAAAGTGGAGATGGATGAATAAAGCAAAAGAAGATCTGAAGGAAAAGGGCTTAACTGGGGAGGAGGTGCAGGACCAAGCTGTTTGGAGAAGCACATTGACCCCACATAGAACTGGAAAAAGATGAAGAGGAGGAGGAAGTTTCATGTTAGTGACTTAAAGAAATGAAGTAATTTTAAAATGTAATTTAATTTTAAATAATTGAAAATATTTGCTATAACTCCATATGACACCAACTGGTTTTGGCAGGCATCTTATTTATGGGAAAGCCATATGGTCAGTAATTGCACCAGGATTTTGATAAAGAAAAGTCCCTTTTCACTAATGTGAGAAAATGAGATTCTCTAGAAGTTTCTTTTGGAGACGATTGCTTTTGCTTTTGGTTCTTGTTTTATTCTTTACTACTTTTGTCTCAACTGCAAAGTTTGGCCCACTAAAGATCCCTATGATAAGAACTTGAAAAATGACCAAGCATTGTTGTGATCAAAAAGGACCAGAAAATGATCAAAAAGCAGAGAATCGAAGTAAAAAAGGAATAGCGATGGTCAAAGTACCAAAAGACAAAATGAAAATGTGTAGCCAGACCAAGAGGGCAAAACAAAATAGTAGTCAGAAGGTAGCAGGAGTCGCAACGAAGGAAACAATTTTTGGACAATAACTGGACCTATTTGAAATAAGGTTAACTAGTACTAAAGAGAGTGAGAGTTTTTGTATCCACTAAAGGATGACTGAAAGTGCAAAAGTTGTGATATTTATATGTCACGTTCCATGACATCACATGTGAGACTGATTAGGACATATGATTACTAAAATGCATTGTGTAAATAACAAAAAAGATAATAAAAATGTACTTATTAATAAGGAAAAAAGTTAAAGGTTATCTGCACGCTGAAAAGGAATAAAGGCACAAAGACATAATATTTTGGCTATCTAGCCTTTGTAATGAATGTTCTAGCATGTGTCTGCCCTTTGGGAGCCTGATATCACATTCTGGGAGTGTCTCAGCTTTGTGCCCATTGGTTCTGGGGTAGGCAGCAGTTTTGATATGGCACCATATGAGCTTAAAATTAAATCTATGTTCCAGTGGTGCAAAGCAAAATAATACCGTACAGGTTGTATTTATATCTTACAAAACAAAGTAACTAAACTCTTCAGCTCAGTTTCATTTTTGTAAAAATTACTGTGTTAGTTCTGCCTTAAAGTCCTTAACTTGTTTGTTGTTTTCTTTTTCTTTAATGGAAAAATTAGGAATCAGGAGCTTCACTGAGGCTTATAGGAGGAGCTGTTCATTCATCACATTATTCCAAATACGTTCAGTCCCCTGTCTCTGATATGCAGGAGCACTCCAGTCCAAGAAATCCAGGGATTATTCATCATTATTGTCAGCCTGGACGGCTTCCTCATTGTTCCCACATTCTGGCTAATGAGAATTTTCTAGGTGAGTAATGAGGTTTGTAAGCAAAAAGACTTATTAAGATTATAGTAATAGTCAGGCATTTCAAGTGTGTGCATGTGTGTGCTACCTGGCAGCAAAACTTTCAGAATAAGGTCACTTTTAGAGTGAACTGCTACTTTTCATCACTTTCTACTACAAAATCAAAAGCTCCTGCTAGTTGAAAGACTTTTCCATAAATATATTTGAAAATGATAAGTTTTGCTTTTTCTCCTCTTTCAAAAGCCCCTGTGGGCTTTAGTTGCGTAAATGAGCTACTGTAATGAGTTCTAACACCATAACATCAAGAAACTTAGCTTGTTTGTATCCCTGTTTCCTTTACAGTATACTGCAGTATATAAATTATCGCACGACTGGACTAATTGTCAGTGTGGCCCAGTGGCTAAGACCCTCTCCTTTTAAACCCAAGGTGAGTGCTTCAGTCTCCACCTCTAACTCACTGTGCATCTGTTTAAATATGTTTAAATAATATGGTATGTTTGAATAATATACTGCACTATATTTCTCTAATTGTATGATGCCTATGGAATTTTCAGTGTAGAAATGCACTACATAAATTAGAATTTATTTTCATGTTGGTGGCCGGCAAAATTCGATCACCACCTTTTTGCTGTACTGGCTGGAAACATGGACCCTGGTACCTTGACCAATGGTATGAGCCTTGCTTGCATTTTGTATCACATTCAGCAATGGAAGACACAATTGATACAACAGCTTATTGTCAACCTGATGTATATAATAGTGTTCAAAAATTGGACTTTTTAAGTTTATTTAATTTGTGTGTTTAATTTCAGAGAAAATGTGTCTTTTAAATATATAAACTGTGTGACCAAGACTATAGTAATACTATAGGACTTATAAAGGAAGACCAGAATTGCTTTTAATTATGTGCATTTAACCAAACATATAAAGATAAAGTTAAATAAAGGCAGATGACAAGAAGTGCTGACAAGTTTGGTGATTGAGCTCAACGATAACGCCATGCTGCCAGGGGGTATTGGGGACCAGAAGCAGGTAAGTATTCAAAGGGCTAGTGTGAAAGATAAAAGTTTCAGAGCCAGAGAGAAACTTAGAAAAGGAATCCACTAGATCTGTTATTCTTTTGAATCATCAACTAAACAACCTGAAGAGAATAAAAATCTATTTTAAAACTGCATTGAATTCTGAGTTGCAAATGGACATGCTAATAAAGAGAACTCTGGAGAAAATATGTATATGTACAGTAAGCGTTAAGAAAAAGTTTTACCTGTTATGTTTAACCCTTATACTGCCATATTCTTGGTGGTTAATGCACGCCTGGATGCCAAATACTTTTTTGATGCACTTTTTAATTAAATGTCACAATTCACCAAGAAAAAGTGAAATTGTAATGGAACACATTTTTTTCATGCAAAGAGCATCACCGTTCACACTGCTAATGAACTGTAAAAACTTTAAAAAAAACTACTGCAACAATCTATTATTATATGATCAAGGTGCAACTGACGCCATTGATGAAATTCAGTAAATTCAGTGAGCCAACTGCGCTTGAACTGGTTGTACGCAAGCACATAGAGGCCAATGCTGATGTTTGCAGGCTATTCCAGTGCAGCAGCTGAATCCCAGGGACAGTGATGCTGAAGTGCTGCAGGGAGCGAGAGTGGTCATGAGCTGGCTGCTCAACCAATGTATGACACTGACTGATCAGCTCTGGCGTGCTGCAAATTGCACTGGGAAATGACTATAGCTGGTTGCGGCATTCAATGAATTTATGTCACAGAATATACTCGGCTGCTGAGTGCTGGCAAATTGGATTAGGAACTGACTATAGCCGGTTGCTGCATTCAACGAATGTATGTCGCCGAATATACTCGTCTCCAGCGTGCTGGCAAATTGCATTGAGAATTGACTATAGCTGGTTCTGGCGGTTTAAGGGTTAAGTTCAGACAAAATAACCAGTATGTATTTTCCTGAACGAAAATGTAAAATGAGGGCATTTGGAGGCTTTGTTGTACCTCATAATTAGTTTAAAGTAAGTTATGGTTGATAGAAAAGCAAGACCAAGGTTAAATTCCTAGTCCATTTATTGGCTAATGTCAGATGCTAAAAATAGCCATCAAACCACAATATAAAACGGGTGTCTGGTCATACTTACAGGTAATCTAATCTAGACATAGTTAAAACATCTGACTGGGCCACCTAATTTTGTTAAGAGACTGGGAACTCTTAAGATTTACAGGTAATAGCACACAGATTTATTTCAATTGGAATGTGAGTAAACACAGAATGAAAGACACGGCAACAATTTCAGGAAAAGCAACAGTAACTTTTATTACACAAGACTGTATAAATATATGCCCTGTTTTTTTGCCATCAGTTAAGCCCTTAGCCTCCCTCCTAAGCTCATGTGTGTGTCGCAGCCCCCCCACCCACAGCCCAGACCCATCAGGTTGGACATCCTGAACCTAGACGTCGTGAATGTTTGAGAGGGCATTAGTGTTGGCCTGAAGAGGGCCCCTGCAATAAATGATGGTGAAGCGATATAGCAGCAGATCTAAACAACACCTTGTGACTTGTGGGTTCGCTCCTTTGTGTAGGGCAGTGGTTCTCAACCTGTGGGGAGGGCCCCCCTAGGGGGGTGCAAATTAACAAAAAGGGGGGGCGTGAAGATGTGAAAAAAGAAAACAAGAGTCAAAAATATGAAAAAAACATTTGTTGAAACCAAAACAAATTAACTTAAACTACATTCTGATACTAGAACAATAAATATAGAGTTAGATAAATGTTGATAAAAGTTAAGTAGGTATAATAAAATATGCATCTACATTTCAAAACAATGTTAGGGGGGCACGATTAAAACTGTTATGAAAACTCAAGTCGCAAATACTTAAAGGTTGAGCAACGCTGGTGTTGGAACATCCACTAGAGGGCGGCATGGTCTGTGACTAGAGTGAACTGGAATCCTAGAAGGTAGCACCTCAACTTTGTCACCGCCCATTTGGACATGAGAGCCTTTCTCTCATCCGTGGCATTCCTGGTCTCTTGGTCCAGCAATTTCTGACTCAGGACCATTATGGGGTGTTCAGCACTGGAATGTCTGCTTCATCATCCCATACCACAAGATTAGGGGTGCACTTATTTGTTAGATTTGTTAATGGCGTTAACCTTTCTGAGAAGCAAGGCACAAACTAGTGTTAGTAACTTGTTAAACCCAGGAAAGCTTGGACTTGCCATTTAGTCTTCAGACAGGGATAGTTTAATATTTCATGGACTATGGAACACTATGGCCTGACGGGGCCCCTGCCGACTAGATAGCCCAAATATTTAGCTTAGGTTAACCCAAACAAATATTTCTTCAGGTTGATACAAAGACCGGCTTCTGCTAGTGTTCAGAGCACTCACCTTGATGTGCTGTACATGTTCTTCCCATGTGCTGGAATAGATGGCTACAACATGTGGGCAGGCAGCACTATAGGCATTGTGAGGCCAGAGCACTTTGTCCATCAGGCGCTAAAAGGTTGCAGGCACCCCGTGCAAGCCAAAGGGGAGGACTCAATACTGCCAGTGTCCTCTAGGGGTGCCGAATGCGGTCTTTACTTTTGTGGACTCCTTTGAAGGAATTTGCCAGTACCTTTCGTCAAGTTAAAGGTGGTCAAAACTTGTGCCTTTCCTAACCGTTCGAGGAAGTCATTCACTCGTGGCATCGGATTTGCATCAAATTTGGAGACTTGATTAAGCCACTTGTTTCAGAACCTCCAGCTTCTGTCAATCATAGGTACCAGTACGACAGGGCTGTACCAAGGGCTGTGGCGCTCTTCAGTTACTCCCAGGTCAAGCATACGTCTGATCTCAAGTTCTACCTCAGCTTGTTTTGCCTTGGGAAGGTGGTAGGGACATTCCCTGATGATCACCCCGGGCTCAGTCACAATGTCATGGTCAACCAGAGAGGTCTGACCCCGGTATTTCACACACCACTTCCGGTATCAACTGGATAGCTGCTTCAAGATCTTGCGGTTGAGCAGGTGTCAAAGTATGGCCGAAGTTAAAGTTAATTTTCTGAGTGAAGAGGGAACGGAGCTGTCCAGAGGACAGCTCAAAAGCCTGATCCTACTACAGTTTCCACAAGTTGACATGGTATATCTGTTCGCTGAAATAGTTGACGAGCCCCTTCCTCTCCTTAATTTCATAGGGGCTCTGCCAATGAGCCAATTTGGAATGGAAAGTGGAAATAAGTACCATGACTCAGTCCCCTGGTTGGAACTCCTGTATGGTTGTTCAATAATCATAGCAGGGTACCTGTGCTGCTTGAGCCTTCGCCATGTGTTTTTTTAAGATTGGCGGGATATTTTATAATCTATCATGTAACTGTGTGATTTATTACAATATGTTTGTGGAGGGGAGGGCCTCCTCCTCTCAGTCTTCCTTTCCAAAATGCCCAGAGGTTGTTGCCCATACACCAGTTCAAATGGAGAGAAGCCCGTGGAGGTCTGTAGTGCTTTCCGACAGGCAAACATTACAAGGGGAAGTAACGAGTCCCAGTTCCTCCCTTTCTCACTGACCACCTTATGCAACATCTGATTCAGAGTTTGATTAAACCTCTCAACCAAGCTGTCGGTTTGGTGGTGATACACCTTGTCTTCAGACGCTTTATGCTCAGTAACTTGGTCATCTCCTTGAACATTTCCGAAGTAAAAGGCGTCCCTTGATCCATCAGGACTTCTTTAGGTCTAAGGTTTTTTCGGTCCTCATATGCGCTAGGTCACAGACCTCCCACCAGAAAGTCCATGGGATTAATAGCAGGGACAAAACCTTCCCCTCATGCTCAGCTACCCGATAGAGTAGATCATTGTTAATCACAAAGTGCAGCCCCATGAAATTGGGATGCTGTGTGCGTCAGGGCAGTCAGACATGACAGCCATCAGAAGGCTTCAGAAGCTGTTCCTTATGCTGACCAAGTAGGAGGCTGTATTGTACTCCCTTGTTTCCCCATGAATAAAGGTTATACTGGTATGAGGTCAGAAAGAGGCGTGGCTAGGAAGGGAAATGCAGGAACTGGTGAAGTGTTAAGCAGGCTTCTGTTCAGGTGATCTGCAGAAGAGGAAGAAGAAGGCTTAGTGCATTTTGTCAATCCCAGCCCTTGTTTTTTGCCCTTAATTAAGCCCTTAGCCTGCCTCCTAAGCGCATGTGTGTTAAAATATATATGCACACAATATATACAATATTTTCATATTATTTCATTTACAAAAAGTATATAAAAGAATTGTGATACAAAATGTCTTTTCACAAATGTATTGATTAATTGGATGGATGTGTTTAATTTTCTTTTGGTTTATCATGACTTAATTTTATTGTGTTTTCTCTTTTTTATTTTTAAGGTTTTGTGATTAAAATAAAAACAACAGATTTTACATTAACAGGTCATTTTAATGTATTTCATTTTCCACCATGTTTCCAACTGGCTTTGCAATGACGTTCCCCAGAGTTCAAATCAGCCAAGTTTTATTCAAGTTCTCCTTTCTGTGTTATTGCTCGCAATGAGGCTTAGTTGAAGAGGGTCCAGGCATTACTGAAGCGCAGCCAATATATGCAAAATACTACGTGGAATAACTGAATGTATTAGTCTGGTACTCCAGCTCCTTAAAGTGAAGTTTCAGATACTTTATCCCTATAAATTAAGCACAGTTTTGTACTTAGATAAAAACATTTCATGTGTAGCTGGGCTCATTCAGTTATCAGAGCCAATTATGATGTTATTCCTGACGGACACCAAAATTCAGCCAAAATGGAGAAAATTATCATATAAAGTAATTTTGAGATTTCTTAGCAGGAACATGCATTTTAATAAAACTGCAGTCAGATTTAAACAGTTGCAGCTATAAAAGACCACATGACTGAGTGCTGCACAAATCTCCAAGATTCAAAAAAACATGAATTCCCTGAAATAATTATGGAATGTTTATAATAAATATATTTATAAGTTAGTTAACAGAAACTATAAAAAAAATGGTTTTTTGAAAGTCCATTGAGAAAATTAAAATTGCCTATGTACACAAGACAGTGTTGATCATCTTCCAATACAGACATATTTATGTTAGAATTTAAGCTCATTTCAAACAATAGCTGTAGAATAATAATAGCAACAGTTGAGTGCAAATTGATATCAAGAATGAGCTCCAAAGGAAAAAATATTGTGAATCAGTGATTTTAGATTAATGATGGTTCTACATTTCATACGTTCCACATGTTATTAATATAATAATAATACTAATACATTTTATTTATATAGCACCTTCTCCAAGCTCAAGGTACTGTATGTGTTTGTATCTGACTTTTCTCCATTTTGAGTTGCCAAAGTTACCTCTGCTGGTGAGCTAATTCTGTATTGGGAATAAATTGTCCAAAAGCTCAGAAAAAAGTAAGGAGCATACTGTGCATTCTTACAAACAGAGGAGCAATGTGTTACTTGGCTCAGTAGCACTGGAATGAGCAGATGTTGGCAGATTTGCAAAAATACGCCACAATAAAGCCAATAGCAACCTGAATGAGGAGTGCATTAGTGGGATGGCGGGGAATTGATGAGGCTGTGAGATGACATCAGTCAGTCAAATTTGTGATTGCATCAGTCTTTAATATCCCCCCTGCTCCAACAAATACGTTGTGCTCAGACTGACACAACATTATGTCCCCTGTGCCTCTGAAGGGTCAATTAGGTACATATCCTTACTTCTAAAACAGAAGCCATGCCATTGTTGTTCATGACAGTTTTGCTAAAATTAGCAAAAATAATTTAGAATTGAGGACTGGAAACAAATGTCAGGAAACACAATAAATTCTTAAAGCAAGAAATCTAGCCAATCTTTTGTCAGAGCAAAGCAAAACACTAAGTTGTAGTCAAAATATCAAATCAAAACTAATAAAGATAGCAGGAAAGCTAATGGCAACTAAATGTTGCAGAGATTATCTGTCAAACTTGGATCAAAAGGTTGTGAACAGTGTGACCATCATACAGTCGTGCAATTGATGGCATGTATCGCGACCTCCGACCTGATTATGTAGCAATGAATCACAAAATGGTCCCAGAAATAACAAACAATATTAAAACAAAAGCGAAACAGAAAAATAACATCACAATTGGATTTGACATCCAAAAAGAAAGCAAACCATAATACTTAAATAATGATTTCAAAGTATGCCTCCAAAATAGAAAATAGCCGCAATAATGACTAGGAGCTGAAATCATTAGCAGGAGCTATTCTTGGTGGTATCACTTATAACAAGCATCACCACCAAGAAAGGCAGGCTACTTCTCTCTTGAGAGGGGAGAAGAAACCTCAGGCTGAGCTGGCCTTAAATTCTCAAATAACACAGTAGTGACCACCCTCAGACTGTCCCCTGAAAAAATTAATAGGCCAGTGAGGGGAAAGGGACAAATTTAAGGACTTTGTAAATGAACATAGCAGGTGGCCAAGACATGAACAATTTGTGTCTATTGAGATGGACTGTAGAGGATTTTCAGGTCAGTCTCAATGCCAAGCCAATGTTCTTTTTGATATAATTCAAGACACTGCAGTAGTAGAGAAAGCCTTGAAAAAATGAATAATCTTTCAAGCTAATGTTTGATCATCCTTTGACCCAGGTCATCTGAGCTATGTTGTCTGATTTGGAAAGACCCAAAACATAGTCATAGTGTATCAGAAGATGTATGTTTTAAAAAATGACCAGAACAATAAGGACATTAGAGCAAAATGGTTTAACACCACGAAAGCTGCTAAAATGTGGTCAACATTCAGATTAGATGACATTTCTATACCAGCTACAGAACATCTTAGACTGCTCCACAACTTATTTGTTCCTGCACTTTTCTGAGAAAATTCACTTAGCACATAAACAAGTTGGAAGTGTGCACAGAATCTGAGATGAACTCCAAAATGAATATCAGTACTGGTCAGAGAACAATAACTGTCAGCCTGGCTGGAAATGAGGCTCGTAGAAGAAGGAAATATCTTGAAGTGATCCAGCTTCAGTCAAAGCTTCCTTTGCAGATGCTTATTAATATGCCAATGTCTACACTGAAGTACCAGTGTTTGCTTGTAGCTAGTCTCAGAATACTCTGTTTTCCTTGTAATTGTGATTGAAATTTCATTTTGGATGTTAACTGTAGTTATATTCCTGTATGAGGGATCAGAAGTCAGCCTGACTGTTTGCAGCCCCACTAAAGATCGGCATGTGGACTCTTCCTTGGCAGTAGCAGAAAGCAGATTGTTGGCTTTATGACACGGGTCAACTGGCAGGGCAAAAAACAAATGCTACAACAGTGCAACAGAAAGCATCATCTGAGGTCCTTTTTATTGGCTATCATTAGATTTTACAATAAAATTCTGTTTCCAGCTAACTAGGAATGACTTGCATGTGAGGAGATGGATTAAAAAAAAAAGTTTAGTGCTGGATTGAATAGGTGGAGGAAAAACTGTGAGACTATTCATTATCAGACCTGTATGAGTATGCAGCAGTAACTGAGCTCATTCAAAATGAGTGTATGACTGTTTTCTTACAAAAATCTGCTTACTGATCGTCTCCTAATAATAAAAGTGGGTCAACGTGGACATGTAAACTACTCAAAAATCTAAGTAATGCATTTCAGAATTGAGATATGGAAATATAGGAGAAATTGAGGTACAAGCTCAGGAAAGTAATTATGGCAGCTTAAACTCAATACTGTGAGATAAGATAAAAACTGAGGACAGCAGCACTGGTGATTGCTATTAAGTGTGGAAATTCATCCAGAAGTTTAAAAGATGAACATCTCATCCAGTTGTGTCCATCTTTTTCTCCTGGATAAACTTAATAATTTCAATGCTTGCTTTGAGTGAAAGATCAAAGTTTCTCCTTTGTGAGAATCTGATGAACCTGTAGAATCATATGATTCATCCTTGTGCTTTTCTGTGGATGACATAAGGTGAATTTTTAAACAAGTTAAAATCAATGAAGCATCTGATCTGGACTGAATTTCACAATGTGATTTAAAAACATACAGTAACCAATTAGCTGGGGTATTCACACACATTAATGCCTTACTGATAGAATTGACAGCTCTCATTGAATTTGTGATAGAGAAACCGGAGTCCCAGCCAGTATGGTATGAGGCCTTGATAACTGAAGGCCAGGGAAGGAGTGATATCTTGCCTTTTTCTTTTTTATTTAGAAAGTGCAGAGAGACGTCTTTGCTGACAATATGAGCACCTTCTGGGTAGTGTCGTGGCGGGTCTTATGTAGAGTGGAAAGGCAGCCCTGCCATTGACCGGCCCGGCCCGGGGTGGCATTGTCTGTCTTCCATTTGTGCGCTTGATTCCCGTGACCTCATAGCGCTGGAAGAAGAGGAAGTGTAAAGCGCCTTAGTATCGGCTTGCCGTGGCTTACAAAAGGGATTTTGTATTAGTAGTTGTCTGGGCAGTAGCTTGTGGAAGGGAAGAAAGAAAAGGTGCTTGCTTTCAATTTTATAAGAGAAACACAGTCGTGTCTCAAATGCCGGCACAGTTATGCGCATGTCTGCCGGCTACTCACACTTTTATATTAAATTGTGCGGGGCAAGAGACGCCACTTTTCACAGATCTGTCCATGTCATCGCGTGCCCATGGAAAGATGACGTTTAGCTGGTTAGTTGGTCAACGCTGAATACAAAAGGGAATTTCCATCCTCTAGAGGGGGGTCTTCTGGCTAGATCTTGCTGAAAGAGAGATACTTGGTGTAATAAGTATATAAGTTTAATATGTCACTGTGCTCTATACAAAAAATATTTTATAAATCCACTCACATGTACAGGTAACACAAGGCCAGATTTAGCACACAGGCACTCATCATTTAGAACTGCTAGACAAGCGTTAAAAGATAAGAAAGGGACAAATGCGAAATGGGCATTGTACTATTTCTGCGTGTCAGAGTCAGCATGACATTGGATCTTCTTTTCCTTGTTTGGAATCTGGGTCTTGCACATGGAAAAAGGGTATAAAACCTTGGAACATTGCCTGGCACACCTTTGAAGCCGACGGACGAATCGGAGATACTGTAATCAGGTCCAGAAAATCCTTCCAATGCAGTGACGAAAATGACAGACTCAACACAAGGTCTTGTCATGGCTTCCTCGTCTGTTATGCTGTGTAAACCATCATTAAAGAAAGCCCTGCAGAGAAATTCTTGGTGAGCTCACACTACTTTGGCCATTTATTTGTGCTGCACTTTTAACACTTCCAACATACCCAAAATCAGCTTTAAAGAAGATTATAAAGAGAAACATGCCTGAATTAGAGGGTAGTGTGCCTAGTCCCCTTGTGTACTCCTTGTTCACCTATGAATGTGTGGCCAAACACATCTCCATTGGTATTATTGTTTGCTGATCATAGGCTTTGATCACCATCAATTAAGGGATGACTTTCAGAGAAGAGATGTCAAAACTAGAATCTAAAGTCTATGATCAGCAAATGAGCTGGTCATACAGTTCAGGAAGCAGAAGGCTGACTACACTCTGGTTTGCATGTTGTGAATGTTATGAAGAGGGTCAGCATCTTTAAAGTTGGCTCAGTATATTTCAACTATATTCAGACATCTGAAAAAAGCTTGGATTTGTCTGGCAATGCTTGCCAACATCTGTGAGTGCATACCACAGTCCGTACTCACTGGCTACATTACTGCCCAGTATGGCACCGTCTCAAATCAGTCCCTCAAAGCACTGCAGAGGTTGGTTAGGGCAGCTCAGAATGTGACTGGCACACAACAGCCTTCTGTTCATGACACATATAATATGCACTATTTAAGAAAGGAAAATTGTATTTTTAAAGCTCTTGGACCATCCCACGCAGTCACTTTTCTTGCTCATCCATTATAGCAAGTAGTGCAAGACAATTCACACTCACAACAATCAAGGGACAGTTTTTATCCTCATGTCACAGGACAGATCAACAGCAACTTGTGTTGATGAATGAGTATTTCTTGTATATATCATCTGAGGTCATATTTAAAGTATTGTAATGGTGTTGAGAAGTTGCATCAGCCTGGAGTCAACACCATCATGTAAAAGTGCAGTTTCAGAGCAGAGCTGCTGAGGAGCCAATGAAAACAGCAAGTCTGCAAAGTTGTATACGGATTTTAAGTGGCAATTATCAATCTACCCAAAAAAGCAGGGAACCCACTGGAACTCAATAGGGTGCTACATTGATGATAGAAGGGAGATGAGAATAAGATCTAACATCTGATTTAGCAAAGTGACAAAAGCCATGAAACCTAAAATGTACTTTCTGGGCTCCTTTGATTAGTTACTGGAGAGTCTCAATACTGACTTCTGAGATCTGGAGGGCTGTTTGCAGCATCATTAAAAGGAGGTAAACACCTGAGAGACTGCTACCTGCAGCTCCACCTCTGTTTCCTCATCTGCTAAGGTCCATTGGTCTGGATGCTTATATGCCAATGGAGGTTCGGGCTAATGGAGCTGGCAAAAAGTATGGCAAATCAAGTTGCCACTGACCAAGGGTGAGCAGTGTAAAGCAGGGTTGGTGGTTAATCTGCGCAGGCAAAAGGCGAGGCAGATCATAGACGCATTACAGAACAGCCATTAGATGGAGAATCTCAAAGCTAAAATCCAGACCTGCAATGCTGTTTGTAGAGTCAGTTCAGTGAAGGAAGACAGCCAAGAGATTCATCTGCAGCTCTACAGAAGGAGGATAAAACATAAGTTGGTCAGTTCACTCCACAGAAATGCAATGTTAAACACCTTTGTTGCACCGCATCCCAGCACAGCACTCCATCCTTGCTGCATCAATTGACAAAGTAGCATTCAATATCCCTGCACCCCACCTGACAAAGAAGTGCCCGCACTAATGTATCTTTTGTTGCCAACTGTGTGATTGCTGTGGAATTGAAGACAAACCCGCTGTTTCAGAGAGCTGTTTTCCATTTCATCTAGCGGTCCTTCTAAGGATTGTAAGTTATTGAAAAGAGCATTATGCATAGCAAAGAATCCACTGGCACTACCATATAATGTTTAAGTTCATTGCCAGTATTGTATTTACTGTACTATAGAACTACTATTACTAGTCTATACAAAATATGCACAAAATAAGAGTTTACTTGTAGTATGTTCGCTGTGAACTTAAACTTTAACTTGAGCAAATTCTCGGATAGACAATGTTTTCAGATATCTACTCTCTATATATTGTCACACACGTGCGATTAGGAGGCAGCTAAAGGGTTTGAGTAACTCTAATACTACGTCAGACCACGGGGATGCAGAGTGTGTTGACTGTCTCTCTCAGTCCCTTACAGACCATTTCTGGGAAATTCTGCCAGTTTCCGGCACCTCTGATAATACAACAACAACAACAACAACATTTATTTATATAGCACATTTTCATACAAACAGTAGCTCAAAGTGCTTTACATATTAAAGAAATTCCAAAAATGAAAGACATAATTCTAAAAAATAAATCAACATTAACATCGAATAAGAGTAAGGTTCAATGGCCAGGGGGGACAGAAAAAACAAAAAAACTCCAGACGGCTGGAGAAAAATAAAATCTGTAGGGATTCCAGACCATGATACCGCCCAGTCCCCTCTGGGCATTCTACCTAACATAAATGAAACAGTCCTCTTTGGATTTAGGGTTCTCACGGAAGGGCTTGATGATGATGATGGTCACGTAGACTTCTTCCTTTTAATCCGTCCATCATTGTTGGAGCATCATGAAGCTTTGAGTAGGTGGAGGTGGCGAGGCCACCACCACAAAGAAACCGGAAAAAGAAACAGAAAAGAGAGTAGGGGTCAGTACCGATTTTAGAGCCACCATGAATAGTTGTTATGATGAATTGAACATACAGAGTATCAGGATTAAGTTAAATTACGATTAAAATGAAGTTATAAAAAGGCCATGTTAAAGTAATGTGTTTTCAGCAGTGTTTTAAAGTGCTCTACTGTATCAGCCTGGCGAATTCCTATTGGCAGGCTATTCCAGATTTTAGGTGCATAACAGCAGAAGGCCGCCTCACCACTTCTTTTAAGTTTTGTTCTTGGAATTCTAAGGAGACACTCATTTGAGGATCTGAGGTTACGATTTGGAATATAAGGTGTCAGACATTCCGATATATAAGATGGGGCGAGATTATTTAAGGCTTTATAAACCATAAGCAGAATTTTAAAGTCAATTCTGAATGACACAGGTAACCAGTTTAGTGACGCTAAGACTGGTGTGATGTGTTCTGATTTTCTTTTCCTAGTTAGGATTCTAGCAGCTGCATTCTGCACTCGTTGCAAACAATTTATATCTTTTTTGGGTAGTCCAGAGAGGAGTGCGTTACAGTAATCTAGTCGACTGAAAACAAACGCGTGAACTAATTTCTCAGCATCTTTCAGTGATAAAAGAGGTCTAACTTTACTTATGTTTCTTAAGTGAAAAATGCTGTCCTAATGATCTGATTAATATGTGATTTAAAATTCAGATTACAGTCAACAATCACCCCTAAGCTTTTTACCTCCGTCTTGACTTTTAATCCTAATGTATCCAGTTTATTTCTAATAGCCTCATTGTATCCATTATTGCCAATCACTAAGATTTCAGATTTCTCTTTATTTAACTTGAGAAAGTTACTATTCATCCATTCTGAGATACAAGTCAGACATTGTGTTAGTGAATCAATAGAATCGGGTCATCAGGTGCTATTGATAAGTACAGCTGTGTGTCATCAGCATAGCTGTGGTAGCTCACGTTGTGCCCTGAGATAATCTGACCTAACGGAAGCATGTAGATTGAGAATAACAGCGGACCCAGGATAGAGCCTTGTGGAACACCATATTGGATATCATGTGTCTTCGAGCTGTAATTCCCACAACTAACAAAATATTTTCTCCCTGTCAGGTAGGATTCAAACCAATTTAAGACACTGCCAGAGAGGCCCACCCATTGACTAAGGCGATTTCTAAGAATGTTGTGATCAATGGTGTGAATAATGTCACTTCCGGTCCCGGCTCCTCTGATGATGTCACTATTGGTCCCGGCACCTTTGATGATGTCACTGCCAATTTCGGCATAGATGACATCATTTCCTCTTCTAACCCTTAAAACCACCATCTGACCTCCACTTAATCAGTTCTGGTTTGAACTTTGTCTTGTAAAAAACTCAACTTTTCAAACCTTTTGCAGCCTGGATTATAGTATACGGGTGGTTGCCTCAAACCTTTGTGACTGTCTAGAGTCAATTTGTTACAGTAAACAGTATAAAATCCTAAGCCTAAAAGTTTTGCTTTGTGCAACAATTTTATGTGACTTTTTATGTTACATTTTTTGTCACACTTTAAATCGGGCTTATTTTAAAACCTACATATATATGTTTGGTATCATTCTTTTCAGAATGTATAGAACTTTAATGTAATGTTGTTAGATTTTCAGATTCTTATTCCCTTTTTAAATTCTAAACTAAAATATCAAGAAAGTTGTGGTTTTTATTTTTGATTGAGTAAACATTCTTTCACAGGAACAAACTATTAAAAAAAATAATCTATTCATAACACCAATTTTTTTATTTAGGTGATTTAGTTAGCTGAAGGTCTAGGCACCGAAGGCACCAGGGGGGCTTGCCCCCCTAGTTTTAATATAATAATTTATACAGGTTATGTTTTTCCTTGAGTGTATTATTTACAGTTCAGTTTTTAATTATGAGTTTTATATATTTTGGACTGCTGTTAATATGTGTGGGACTCTGATAGACCAGTAAAGTATCTATCTATCTATCTATCTATCTATCTATCTATCTATGATCGTATCCTGCCTACTATCTATCTATCTATCTATCTATCTATCTATCTATCTATCTATCTATCTATCTATCTATCTATCTATCTATCTATCTAATTTTTTTCTCTCTGAGTTTTAAATTCTCCCTCGCCTCCTTTATGTTGTAAGACTTGTTGACTTTCTCCAAATCAAGTATAAGTAATATTTTCACTTTTAAGTAGTTCATCCAAAACCAATTGCCAAAAGTGGAAATTGCTGGTGTAGCTACAAAAATAACATGACACCTCATTGGTTAATTTTGGTTTCTTTTGTAAAAAGCTTATTTTGAACACTTCATTTATTTATTTCTTTTTGGCATTCAATTATGAGCATTAAAATGTATTTCCAAGAAAATGTGTCGTGTTTCTCTGAGACCAATTCTAACTTGCCCAGTAGAGCCTAAAATATGACTTACTGTGATTTGCCAGCCCTTATGGTATTACAATAACACCTTCTTTATAAATGTTAAAAATAAAAGTATAGGAAAACATTTACCAATGAGAGGAAAAGTTTTTCATCCGCAGTGTGTCTATTCATATTACTGGTAAAGGGGGAATATAGTAGCTATATTGAAAATTTTTCACCTTGTATTTTTATTATCCAATTTATTACTGTAAGAAAGCAAATTGTTAGAACAAACAAAAAATTGAATCATTACATATATCTTTCTCTAAACTCCTTTAACTTGACATTTCAGGCACATTTGCTGTTTATTTTGTATGGGCTGACCTTGCATTAGCAGAGAAGCCCTGCTGCACAGTAGACAGATAGCTTTCATAACCACATCATGTTTTCACTGATTGATTTTCCAGTGAACAGTGTCTCAAAGATCTTTAAACAAACAGCACATTGACTTTCGAAGGAGAGAGAACTGAAGTCTCTTGTTCAAAATCACACAGTACAAGTGACGCCTACAAAGTCACCACACTTGACTGTTTACAATAACCTATACAGTAAAAAAGCAGGAGGATTTCAACTGGAGGAGAATGTCCATGTACTCATTGCCATATTGATTTTTATTTGAAAATACAATGAAACACCAGTCCATTTAACCCATGCTATGGTTGAGGGGGATGTAGTCAATTCCAGCAGAAACAAGCTCAAGG
Organism: Polypterus senegalus; assembly: GCF_016835505.1. Lineage (NCBI taxonomy): Eukaryota > Metazoa > Chordata > Cladistia > Polypteriformes > Polypteridae > Polypterus > Polypterus senegalus. Next base: position 212,397,329 of record NC_053157.1, read on the forward strand.
ATAAAACTAACCTCTCACAGTACATCACACCCAATAGTCAATTATAAGGGAGTTAACTAGAACCACTAGTTAACCTAGCACACACATCGTGAGCGCCAAGTACCTGAAGTAACAGTCCTACGGACATGGAGTGAGCATGCAGAGTCCAGATACAGTGCATTCAAAAAGCATTCAGACCTCTCCACTATCTGCACCCTTTATTGTGTTGTAGATGTAATTTTAAATGGATTCATTTGCCATTTTTGCCCATCAGTCTACATTCAGTAACCCATAATGACTAAGTGAAAACATATTTTCAGAAAGGTTTGCAAATTTACTAAAAATCAAAAACTTCTTATTAATATTCAGACACTTAATTCAATACTTTGTAGAAGCCTCTTTGGCAGCAATTACAGCTTTTGAGTCTTCTTGGGTAAGCCTCCAGACATTATTCACACCTGGATTTGAGCAGTTTATTCTGTTCTTATTTGGAGATCCTCTCAAGCACCATTAGATTAGATGGTCACTGTCTGTAAACTGCCATCTTTGGGTCTTTCCACAGATGTACTATGGTTTTGGCTAGGCCACTCAAGGACAGTCAGAGACTTGTCCCATAGCCACTCTAGCATTGTTTATTTTGTAGGTCAAAGTTGTGCTGAACCATTGCCCGGTCTGAGCTTGCATGCTCTTTGAAGCAGGCTTTCTTCAAAGACCTCTCTGCATGTGGTTACATTAACCCTTCTCTCAGTTCTGACCAATCACCTTGTCCCGACCACTGAGACGCACCACCATGCTTCACTGTAGGGTTGGTATTTGACAGGTGATGAGCAGTGCCTGGTCCTTTAGACATATTGCTTTAAATAATGCCCAATGAGTTTTATACCCAATGAATTTAAGTTTTTTTGTTTCATCAGTCCAGCAAATCTTTTAAATGCTGTTTGGCCAACTCCATTCTACTATAAATATCTGATTGTTGGAAAGATGCTGAGATGGTTATCCTTCTAACAGGCTCCTCATTCTCAGCAGAATACATCTGAAGCTGTTTTGGTGTGACTGTTGGGTTCTTAGTCACCTCCCTGATTAAAGGCCCTTCTTGTCTGACTAATCAGTTTATCAAGACTAAGACTAGTCCTGGTGGTCTCAAGCTTCACAGTAATTAAGGCTACTGTCTTTCTGCAAACACTCAAGACTTCAGAAATGGCTTTATACATTTGTCCTGATCCATTATCTCACCCCAACTTTCTGCTAAGAGTCCTTGGGAATTCATGACTTGGTTTTTGTCCAATAAATTAAATTTGCTACAGGTGAACTCCTGCCAAGTTCCATGCATATCTCAAGAATTATTAAAAAAAGGAGGATGACCTGAGCGCAATTTGGAGCATCACAGCAAAGGATCTGAATAATTATCTGAAAGAGAGATTGCAGTTTTTGATTTTTAATACATTTTGAAACCCTTTTGAAAACATGTTTTTGCTTTTTCATGATGGATTTAAATGTAGATTAATGAGCAAAAATGTATCCAGTTAAAATTAAATCTACAACAGAATATAGTGTGTAGAAAGTGAAGGGGTCTGAATACTTCCTGAATCCACCGCAGATAGGGACTGGGATTACCATGCCACCCTTAAATATTGACATTGCTGATGTTGTTAAAGTCAGTCTGAATGTAGAATGCAGGTGGGTTTATTTTAAGTCTTTTATTTTAAGCAAGCAGGTCTTTAATTGCTACAATGCTCAAACATGAATAAAAAAATCCATGTTTTTACTTACCTCATCTAGCTTTTGATAGATAGATAGATAGATAGATAGATAGATAGATAGATAGATAGATAGATAGATAGATAGATAGATAGATAGATAGATAGATAGATAGATAGATAGATAGATAGAACGAACTCTATTTGCCCACAGATGGAAATTTGGCTTTTTGTAGAAGCTCCTTGAATAAATAACACCATAAATTGGTATATAAATATTTAAATAAATAAACACACATGTGTTCATAATTGAATTACTCTTTTAAGAGAGGATAAACCTGTGACCTGATATTTGCTTCACAGTTTTACTGTTTCCAATAAATCACATGGCTGCAGGCATATCTCAATGTTGGTTTTTGTCGAATGACTGAATAATAAGACACACACAATGATGTTTTAAATTCACAGTTCACACCATTGACTCACTGAATATTTTAATTATATTTAGTTTTACTCTTCCACAATGCTCTTATCTGGAAAAAGGCTCATAGTACATGTTCAGATTAACAAAACCTTTCAACATTTGCCAACATAAGCATACATATCTATTTAAACATACATTATATTAGGAAAGTAAATAAGCCTCTGGCAGTCACCATCTCTGGAGAAACACTACATTTTTTTCAGTGCTTGACGGATTGAATTTAACACTGCATCAGCTTTGCCAGCACCTTCTTCAGGTATTTGAGACATGTGACCATAAGATAATACCAAGCCAATGCCATTTACATCACTACTTCATTGTATGATAGTGAGGCCTGGCTTATCTACTGTTGTCACATTACATCCGCATCCTCACCTGTGGTCACTGGTTCTGGGTGTCACGAAAAATAATGCCATCATGAGCACAGGTCAGCAAAATTAGTTTCTTGTGAGAGGTTTCAGGGCTCATTTTCAATGATTGGATGAGGAGCCCAGCAACACAGGAGAACCTTGGAGTAGAACTGATGCTTCTCTAGATTCAAGAGGAACCAGTTGGGGAGGTTTGGACGTGTAGTTAGGATTGCTCTGATCACCTTCCCTGGGCAGGCACAGCTCATTTGAAAGATCTTAGACAGGCAGGATGGCTTTTATGTTTTGACTGTTCTGAGAAGGTCTGGGAATTCCTCAAGAGGAGATGTAAGACTTTATTAAGGATAGTGAGGGGTCTGGTCTGTCCAGTTCACCTCAGAGTATTGCCACTGCGGCACTCCCAGGACAAGCAGGATAAAATAATGTGAAATAGATTTTCTGACTTATATGTGTTTAAAGAAAATCAGTGCTTTCATGAATTACATGTCATTTAACTTTTATGAAGGAGGATTTGTGTTCTTTTGTCAAACTATGGAAGTTATGGTATAGGAAGAGAATACTGAACTCTGGGGAACATAGTAATATTTTGTATATGGCAGACATAAAATATACAGTCAAGTTGTTTTTTATCCTATTTGTTTGACACAGTGGTGATATCTGTCAATGTATATTTAATTTTTACATTTAATAAACTATGTTTTTTTTTCCTTTTCACTGATGGCATATGAGGCACATCTCTACCCGATTAACTTCTATACAAGTCTAGTTTGATCAATGCTGGGTGAGATCTTGTGCCTGGCTTATCACAAATACTCTTTTTTATTTTATTAATCTTATAAATGAAGTTTCCATTAAAAAACATACTTCCATGAAAATATGCTCAAAATAGATTCTAGACATTTATGTTTCAAATTAAACTAAAGTCAACCTTAACACACCTCCTCTATCCAGTTCAAAGAGTTACAATTTATGAATGGAGAACTCAAAATCTGGTAGTTTTTGATGCGTGTTGAGACATAATAAATGTTAAGTAGAGGAACAACATGTTTATTTTGGAATCGTATAAAGGAATTCATACCAAATTCTTTAAAAGATTTCAATTGCTCCTCACAGAAAAAATGTATATTTTTCGAAGCTTTAGATAATGTCATACCTCACTTTCCCAAGAATGTACTTGCTGCATGGAGTAGCAGCTATTATAAAGAGAACTGGAATCAGGAGATGGTAACGGTTATATAACATTAGCCAAGGTCGAAACTGAGAGAGTAAGAATCAAAGGCACGGAGACTAGAATGTGAAAAAATAATCGGAGCTAAGATTCATAAACAGGAGAGATAAAACCAGGAATTCACATACAAAATGAGCCAAAACGCAAGTCAGAGATCATGGTCAAAAGGACAGAAGAGAGTTTGTAGCTATAAGTTAATTTTAGGTTTAAAGAAAATAACTGGTGTTACACTGTTAGTGAATATGTGCAATTCTCACTAGTATAGTAAGGAAGAAAAAAACAAGTTTTACAGTAAAGGATTAAGAGGTTAATTTAACCAAGTAAAAAGACATGTGGTGGAGTAATGATAACAATCTAAAGCAGATTCTAAAAAAAGTCTGACCTGTCCATTAGACAAGTACCACAAGCTTTTAGCAGATGAACATGATAATTTACAAGATTTCAGTACCTATAATGCGCAAGTAAAAATATCAGAGATGGAGGTCAATTTATCTTGTGGCAGGTAAAAACAAACAGGGTAGTAGGACCTTTGGCATAACAGGTCAGCTCCTCAAGTCCTGCTTTAAGCAGCTCTCTCCAGTTTTTCATTTGCTTTTCAACTGGTCTCTGAGCTGTGCTATTGTACCTGAGGTGTGGAAACAACCCATCATTATCCCAATTCCTAAGGTCTAGCACATTGAACACTTACTAAAAACCTTTTAATGACAAGGACAAGTCATTTCAAAATAACCACCAATTTGCTTACTGTGCAAACAGAATACTCTGCTGGGTATCCTACATCAAATCCATACTTTTTCCAATAAGCCTGGTTCATATGTCAGAGCACTATTTCTGGATTTTTCTTCAGCGTTCAATACCATCCAGCCTCACATACTGACTGAGAAAGTGAACAATATGAATGTTAACCCATTAATCACATTATGGATTCAGGACTTTCTTTAAAATTGTTAAATACAGTCAAAGTACAGGACACTTTTTCAAAAACAATTTACTCAAATATATGGACTCTTAATGGCAGTGTTCAGTGTCCATTACTGTTTACACTGTACACAAGTGACCTGACACAGAAAAATGTCTTCGCTTTCATTATCCAGTATGCTGATGACACCATGCTGATAATACACATATCTGTGGAGGATGAAAGCCTTTATTTAACTCAAGTGGAATGTCTGGTAAACTGGTACTGGGCCATCTAACTCTGAATGTCAAAAAGTCCAAAGGAAATGATACTCGACTTTAACGCATTGACTGCTGGACCTTATATTACCAAGATGCTGCAGTTTAGGTCTTGTAAATTTGATAAATAATGATCTGTATCAAAATTTGTAGAAAATGTAAAGAAATGTTTTGGAAAGGAGTAGTTTTATTTTCAACGGTAACTCAGTCAAAACTCTGAAATGATCTAATGAAATTAGATTAGATTAGATGGAACTTTATTTGTCCCCAAAGGGAAATCTAGCTTTTTACAGAAGCTCCTTAAATAAATACATATACCCACTCACTATGGTCTGAACATATGCAAGAATGGTTAAAAAGAAAGAAAAATGTAACAAAGAAAGAGAAGAAAACTTCTAACTTGTCAGGAATATCACAGTAAGGCATTATACAGGCATATAGCTGTTAGTATAAGGGAGCCCCCATAGCGTTTCTTGAGATACTGATTTGTTGGCTGAAAGTACTCAATATTAGTGTGTCAGAGAGAGGATGTGCAGCATTGTTCATAATGACACTCAGATGTGTTTTAATTCTCTCCTTCATTACTACCTCCAGTGGGCCCAGAGTGTGTCCCAAAAAGTGAGTCTGCCCTTTAAACTCTATCTGCACGGGTGTTGACTTTTTCGACACCTAGGGTTGAGGTGAATGTCTACTTTAGTCAACATCCGGGGGTAGAGGGTGGTAATCAGCTGAAACCATAGACAAAACCTGCTGTTACATTATAGTTCGACTCACTTTGCTAGCAGTATGCTGCTCAGAGAATGTGTGGCAGCCAGCTTTGCTAAGACAACTGATGGTGGCTGCAGCAGGCTCCGCAAAGCCAGCTGCCCGCAGTTGTGGCCAGATGTGTGAATCCAGCTGCCCATGGCTGCCACCGGTTGCAGGCGACTGCTGGCAGCCGGGTGTGCAAACACAAAGACAGCTGCCCATGCCCACTGCCAGCTCCCTTCACGTGGTGACAACAGGTACAGTATGCAGCAACAGACGCCTGAAACAGCGGCACCAGTGTAACTCATTCTGCAAGCAGTGTAATGTGGCAATACATGCAGTTGTCTGCTTCTAATGTTATCATACCTTGCCGGGCTCTGCTATGTGTTAGATTTGTGAATTCACATAATGTAGAGGCTCATGGAACATAATACACGGTGACCTTTGTAATGAATAAATATGTTGATTAATGTGTGAAACCATATTTTTTGGAAAAATATTCAGCCTTGGGCCAAGACAAAAAAAAAAACTATTAGTCCTCAAAGAGTTAATGAGCTTATTAATCTAGACAGTTACTCTTAAAGTGACGTTACCAGCCCATCTTACTGCGGTGGAGAAAATTGTAGTGGACATCACACAGCTGTAGAAAGAAATGTCATTAAATCCAATGAAAAAAGTGAAAAGGCTGTTAATTCCTTTATTTTCACCAGCATTTGAATGAAAGTCCTTCAGGCATTGAACCACAAAGAGTGCAGGCTTAGGAGCCCCATGTGCCAAAAATATAAAATGTCGGTGACTGAGTGGGTAGCAGAATGTCCATGTAGTGCTGTCCTGACAATCATGGCTGGATGGATGAAGAAACGCATTCTGGGCAACCAACTTCTCAGCTGGTCAGTCTTTAGTAATACGAGAGTGGATTGATAACAAAACCAGAACTTGTTATCATTATCAGTATTTGTGACTAGGGGACCGAAGGCCTCATTCGCCTGACTATTCACATCAGTACCATGTCTTGTTTCAAGACATCAGTAGCTTTCTACCCTTTTTGAGACAATATTACTACAGACTATCTATCTATCTATCTATCTATCTATCTATCTATCTATCTATCTATCTATCTATCTATCTATCTATCTATCTATCTATCTATCTATCTATCTATCTATCTATCACACTATTTTGTGCATGCTGTTGCCATCCAATAGATGGCAGCACTGTAGTAAGTAACTGAGATGCACAGCAGAGATTGCCAGTCTCTCTTCACTCTCAGCCTCATTACCAGGTTTAGTGGTCTGACAAACCAAAATTTTAAAAAGCTCCAGCAGATTACCCAGCATGCAGCTAAAGTTATTGGGGCTGGTGTTGATGATTTGGTAAGCAGGTGTCAGAGGGCCATGTTGAAAAAATTGGAAATCTCAGTTGATTGCAGACACCATTACACATAGAACTTAACTTCAGTAAATCAGGGAGGGGAGCTGGTTTATAAACCCACACAAATTTCTACAGAAAGTCCTTTCGTCTAAGTGGCATTCATTTTTTAATAAGGGATGTTAGAGATAATAAAAAATTCCAGAACTGTAGATGTTTCATATGTGTCGTGTAAACATTTTAGGTAAAATCGCATTGCTAAAAGTAAAGAATCTGATTTTGAATTATTTCAATATTTTATAAATTCTTGTGAAAGTTTTAACCTGTCTTGTCTCTATTTGTTTGTTTCCTTTCCTATCTTTCTTTTCTGTCTGTTGTTGGATGCAACGGAGAAGAGAAATTTTGTTTTCTTGTGTGAACATGGCTAAACCTTGATACTTGAACAATACGCTTTTTAAGTAGCATCCATAAACTTGGACAACCAGAAAGGATACAAGCTGACCTTTATATCTTTAACCTATTATGTTATGCGCTCCATATGCTCAGTTGACCGCTCCTTGAAATGCCATATATGATATAAATGATATATACAAAGGGTTTGAAATTGAAGGAAAACAGAGTCTCTGGAGAATGTAATTCATTTTTAACAACTGTAAAAACATAAAAAAATAAGTCTGACTATTGAATTCCTTTGTCTGTAAAACTCCAGAAATGATGTTACATTGATTTTATAGACCCAAAAACTACATAGAAACGTTACAAACAAGGGTCAGATCATGACAATTAAGTTATGGAGGGAGGATCAGGATATTTCCAGTTGAGTAACAAAGTAGTGTAGAGTACGATGCCTACTTTTTCCAGCTCATCTATGCACAGTGTATCGAACTTCAGATTTTCTATTGTATCAAAGAAATGACTGACATGAGCCTCGCCTTCCTAACACTCTTAATTGTATTAAGTTTTATAATGTTACTTAAATATAACATGCTAGTTCTTTCTTTGTTTTCCCTAACTTTAGTTCTGTTTTGTTAACTTCTAGAATAGTTTTTAGAACTTCCTTTTAGTGCATTTGCTGAGCTATAATCTCATTTGTCTTTCCTCTGTTTTAACTTAAAGAGCTGTTCCGTTCCTCTTGCTGTCAAAAATTCCCTTTGTAATGGCAACCTTTTTTAAACTGGGAGATGTTGCATATTCTTAGAAACCTCAGTAACTGGTTCAGATGTTCTAGTCTGAAGTGTATTCTTATGTAAGGTGCATGAAAATTAAATTTAGTAATGTCAAAAGTTTTGTCACCTAGTAATAATGGTCTGAGATGTTAATAGTAACTTATATTAGTGGAGCTTGAGTAGTTGTGTTCCAAAATAAGAGGGACATGGTCAGAGTTAGCAACTGAAATTGTATCTGCAAAGGAAATCTATATAAACTTAAAGTGCATAAATACTAAATAAAAAAACAAACAGAAAATACATATAAATATGAAAAATAATAATTAAAAATGTAAAAAACAAAAACACAAGAAAATGTACATAAAACAGGGATTAAACCCTGGCTGAAACAATGGTGGCCATTTTACCTCATTCTAGGCAATCCCTATAGCCAATCTCTAGAGGCCCCTCTGGTGTCCCCAAGTCCTCCTGTACCCACAAAGGCCCAGGACATGTTTGGCTCTCCGACACTGACTAGCAGGGTACAGGATTACAACTGTGAAATATGTGAGCCATCTGCAGCCAACTGATGGTTTCAGAAAATCTACTAGACTTCTGCTCATCTTCTATAGTCACCTTGTTAGGTAGGGTTTTAAAAGAGCCCAGTCTGTCTCCCACCCCTTCTAATTCCGATGCTATATTCCCAGCCAGATATCCCCTGACATTACAGTCTCTAATTAATACAAGATGCTGGTGTAAATCAGAGTGCCCAGAAAAGAAAAAAAAAAACATGCAGATCTAAGGAGGTCTGCAAAAATCCACACAGATAATAACCAGGATGAAATCTGAAGCCAGTCTCTCAGGGTTTTGAGGCAATAATTCTAGTCACTGTGCCACCATAATACTAAATAGGCTATATTTTATTATCTTATTGTTTTTATTATTCTTTCATATTTAATATATTTAACTTTCACATTTTCATACTTAACTTTTTGTCTCTAGTTCTCTGGTGTCCTTTCATTTTGTTACTTATTTCCATGCATTCATTAAGCAAATTAAATTTAATTAAATGAGGAATCAAGAGAATTGAAACAGTCTATGATAAAACACAAATTTCTCAGTAATAATGAAGCTGAGTTCTGTATTTTTCTGTCTTTATGAATGTCTGATGTTAAGAATATATTGATAGAGATCCAAAGTAACATAAACACGATCATTTAGGTGAATGTGTTTGGCCTGCTTCTAGTTATTTGGAATTGTCATATGAACACTCTCTGTAAAAGATTAGGATGTGTGCTTTAATAAGTGCATTGGAGCAACTGAAATTATATGCATGGATTGGGAGTTAGTGCTTGGCCTGCAACCCAGGCCACCCAATTATGCACTCATCCCCCTTTCCCACCTCCCCATGCCATTTATTTCAGGAGAATATATTCACCCAAAGCTTGGTGAGGCACAAGCCAAAGATTGCCTACTAATAAATCCCAAACCATACAGCTGTCAAAAGGTGGGTCTTTAATTGTAAACAGTAAAATTAATTTTTTTAAACTTACTTTTAAAGTAACAGCCTGAATCCATTGTACTAATTCCTTTCATTATTTTAAGGCATTTTCACACTCATAGTCCATTTGCTTTGTTCCAAGTCACGGAAAGATTTGTTACTTTGTTTCAATTTCTTCTTTGTTTGGCTGTGTTTCGCACTGCAAACCCTCAAAAGAACTAAACATATTAAATAAACATTCCTTGGGTGTGTCGTGGACTTCTTTCATTGGGTAGAAACACTTTTTTCTGGGGAAAAAAATATCACGAGGGTCACAACCAGTGGTGCCAGGTCACATTTTCCATAATTATTTGGTTTATCTACCTAACACAGCTGCTCTTTGAGCAAAACGGCTAATATCAAACAACTGGAAAACTATCTTCTTATATAATACGCTACCGTGGCTGTCCGTTCGTCTCTCCAGGATTTTAAATCACCTATAGCTCACAATCCATTTGAACTTTTCAACTGAAATTTGGTACACATATACTACGACGATTGACCGCCAAGGTCAAAGGTCAACCCAGGAAGGTCAAGGTCAAAAATCAAATAACCTGCAGCCTGAAATTTGGAACACATATACTATACTGAAACTCTGCACTACAGTTTTGGAATTATTTCTCTTTTTATTTTTATTTTATTTTATTGTAGAATCGACTCTCAGCAGCGGCCAGCAAGGCGGCTATGCAGCTCATGCGTTAGGGCACCGTTGTCATCCCTACCACCTTCGCCGTTACTCCCCCTACCTCTTCATATCTTAAATTGTTCTTGAGGCAGATTGAAGACTTAAGTGCCAGCTTAAGTGAAAAATTAAGGAAAATGTACTAAGTAATCGGAACACAAACACTGATTTAATCACTTTTAACGTGAAAAGATGCCGAGGGAAGAAGAGAAGAAACAGGCTGCTAGGGTGGAGAAAAGAAGAGCTGCTCAGGAAGCAGCAAGCGCATCAACCTCTGAGCAAATGAATGCTAAACATACACAAGAGTCTGAAAACTAGGAATGTTCAAGTCAAGTGTATTCACTGCACGTTATCATGCAGTGCGTTGTTACTGGTTTGAAAATAATGTGCGGCTATGTATGGTACAAAAAGGACAAGGTTTAGATAGGCAAGTGTAAAACAGAAGGCAAGTTCTGCTAGGGTATGCAATGACGTGCTTTTGCTCTATGGCAGTACACATAGTAGGTGATTTTTATTTAACTGTATGATATTGCCGATTTACTCTCCAGTAGCCGCCATATGAACATAAGCTCAGTTTAGTTTATCTCAAAATCACATCTGCTGTCTTATCTCTTTGTTAATAATGTTCATTCTGGAACTTTAGAATAACTGCATTACATGTGTGTGCCTCCATATCCACATCATGCCTAGAAAGCACTCGCAATAAGCCCTAAATGCATAAATCACTTGCATGGTGTAGCAGTAAAGGGTCTCACCAGGCACTGCTATTCATTTCCCCTCACCTCCGTATGTATTTTGATAGACTTGATCACAAGTGAATTTTCACATTTCCCCTTGATGTCTGATCATACATGATCCTGAATAGATGTTAGGATTGTTTTGACTGATTTGTAATTATGTGAGTGGTTCCATATCACTTGTGATACATTAGTACTTATGTGCAAAATTATTTTTACTTTTAATTGTTTTTAATGCTCCATGTTAACCCTCAACTTATTATACAGTGAATGAGATTCACTAATTACTGACAGCAGATGCTTAAGCAAGACTTTCTCAGCATGCCACAATTTCACCCATAATGCACAGTAGTCTCTGTTGTTAGATCAGTTAGGTGCCCTTTGGTGGGCTGGCGTCCTGCCTGGGGTTTGTTTCCTGCCTTGTGCCCTGTGTTGGCTGGGATTGGCTCCAGCAGACCCCCGTAGTTAGGATATAGTAGGTTGGATAATGGATGGATGGATGGATGGATGGATGGATGAATGGATAGATCGGTTAGGTGTCAGATCACATTGATACCTCATGTGAACTGCTTCGGGGTTCATTTGGTACCACTCTCAAAGGGCTTTGGCACGGTTGCTTTGGTCTACACCAGAATGCAAATGGCATGTTCACATCTACCTAACTGATCTAGACTTTTGGGGACACCATACCAAAGTTCAAAAATAAAATGTACCAAATGTACAAGGTGTGTAAACACCTTTGAAAACTTCTGTCATGTCGCCTCTTAATCTCCTCCAGTCTCTCCTCGTAGCTGACACCTCTTAGTCCTGAAATCATCCTGAAAGAAGTTGCTCTTGTGGAGACCTTTTCTAACACTTCTATGCCCTTTTTTATAATATGGAGAACACAACTGCACATAATACACCAGGTAAAGCCTCACCAGTGCCTTATAAATCTTGACTGTAACCTATTTTGACTTGTAGAACCTCCTTTGATGTGCAATTCATTAAATATATTGATTAAATATACCTCAAAAAGGAAGAAGCGTTCCCTTATACTTTGCTTTTGTATGAACATGAAGTATTTATGTCTTCAGGGTCTTTAATCCTTTTGAAAGGTTTGGTTGACTATTTTTTCACTTTCCTATTAAACCAACATACTGTAAAAAGGCAAAGTGAAACTAGTTGTAACAGCTGAACTCACATATATAGTGCTTTCTGGGACCACCTATAGGAAAATACTTCTAACAATCTCCTTATTATAGAAGTGCTGTCAGAGCGCTGTTGGACGAAAAGATTTCTGACAAAAAAGCACAATGAATCTCTTAAGTAAGAAGGGTGGCGTGTATTTATCATGGGGTATCTGCGGGACCAAAGGTTACTCTTCAATATCTGTTACATTTTTTCAAACATATTTAACATAAATTTAATTGTAGTATTGATAAAGAGAAGCAATGTCTGCATATTCATAAATTAATTATGATTAATAAATTAATATAAATGATAAATTATGCTTAATTCACTTATAGGGTCACAAAAAAGCTGACAAGCAGGAAAAGCAGCAGCATTTGGAGTAAGGGAGAAGCTAACTGAGGATGAGGACTCAATCTATCACAGTGTATGCTCAATAACACTGGCGAGTGGGTGGGATCACAATCCCAGTGTCCTAGTGTATTAGGCAGTAGAACAATGCATATTGTAATGAAAACATAAAACAATGTTCATTACTTGAGAAAATGTCTTGTCAGTGGAAACTGCCATTTCAATGGTTGGGACTAAATTTCACTGCATTGTCGAGTTTGGTAATGAGCACGACAAGCAATTTTGGATACACATACAGTTTTATAAAACTGATATTAAAGCGAGTTTTATAGGCAATTTTGCAGATGCGAAACACAAAACTCACTAGGGGTGTAAAAAATGGAATATTACTTTCTAAAGCCTTGTTTACATCCTGAGTTCACCTGCGTTCTTTTCTGTTGCCACATGAAACATGTAATCTGTACCACACTGGTAAAATCAATTACATTTATAAATCTTGTTCACCACAAAGGACTGAAGTATTTTTTTTTTTAAATATGACGTTTTTCACATGAAGACACACCAAAATACACCATTGTGCACATTACTGTGTTTTTTGCACACCCCTGTCATTACTTACCAATCCCCTTATGCAAGCTTATAGTATGTGATTTCTTTTTCTACTAGAAATCTTCATTTAAATGATAAATAACATGTTTAAATAATCATTCTCTAATACATTCACTGCCTACTGTGAAAGAAAATTTAACTGCTTGCACGCTACTAAGGGTTAAAAGCTGTTTTATTATAATGGCAGGTTATTCATACAGGCGTCTGTCATAAGACAGGGTGCAGTAAACTGACCAAGGACAACTTCCTTCTTTAGGAACGTGTCTGTTAAACACAGGAAAGATGACCTTTCCTTCTTTGGGGCCCCTCTTGACACGAACACAAAAAAGAAATGGTGGGCCGATTTGCATAATATAAAATGAAATGCTTAGATGCTGTTTCATAAGTAAGGGAGAGGGAAGAAAATGAATATTAAAAGCCGATTGAAACAGGGGATCTTTGCTGTTCTACCTTGCAACATATAATCCATGTACTCATCTGTGACTGAATAAAGACTGATTGATTGAACTATTCCTGTCTTCTTCGGAGATCTCCTTCCACACTACACATTCACGAGACTAACTCTGCCACACACACTTCACTTAGTGTTACAGGCAACATGTTCTGCACTCACTTTTCCCAACTCCATGAACCAATTCTGAGCCAGGATCCTTCCTGAGATTGCCAGTAGCCATATAACCAGACTAATACTTTTAAGTAAGTTTTGTACATTAAGTGATTGACAATCTCTTTCTCTCTCTTACTGTTTTACACTCACACACACACACACACACACACACACACTGCATGCCATCTCAGGATGACTTCTCCCGTTCTGATTGAGTCTCTCGTTTCTCTCTCTTTCAAAGGCCTGCATTGTCCCACCAGAATTGTTAGGCCACAAATGCCACTCGGCTTAGGAGGGGCCAACCCTTTTCTAATCACAACTCATAAAGAAGTTAATACATAAAAAAATAAATGTAATGGTCTTTCATTTTGAAGCTAGTAGCCTCATGGAGATTCCAGAAGGGAAGACCAGTTGTAATAAATGGAAAAGCAGCTTCTTGTAATATCTAATAATAAATGCCAGGCCATTTACTTTGTATGATGCAACTGATATTTGACCCTCTTTCTCAATGGAGTAAAGATTCTGTTTAATGAGCTGAGACAAGTATTACAGTACTGCTAAAAAATTAGACCAAGCCATTTATTTTAATAATTCTTTACCAAAGATGGGTTGGCTTTGCTTTTTTTTCCCTCCTTCTCCCCTTGTCAGGTTGATTATTCTTTTCTTCTGCCGTGTTACATTTAATTTTCTTCATCAGGTTTTAATAATGAGATGATTGATTGTATCCTTACTGTTTAACTTTGGGGATATCAATTGTTATTAGGAATGCCTTTTAAATAGGTTGTTAAATGAGACTTGCTTCTTTTTGAAATACTTGCTTTAATGAGTATAACATGAAGAAAAAAAAATCTGTGTGCACAAGTATTTGGGTGTATCTTGGTAGGTGTGTGTGTGTGTGTGTATAACAAAAAGAGTCAATAATTTGAAATGGAAAATGCCAGAAAGTCAGACTTAAGTCTTTTTTCCTTCTGGCAAGCTAAAAATGAAATTTCATTCATGGCAAATTGGTCGTTATGTGGTTACAAGTGCATATGCCGATCAACTGTATCATTTACTGTGCATTACAAAAAGAGTGTTAGAGTTCTTCCTAAAAGCCCTTGTATAACAGATAATAACTTCTCATGTACTCATGTATATATTGAAGCTTCAGGAGGAAATTTCTATTTTACCCCATGCAGCAGTGTTTGACTAGTAAGTATAGAGTCCCTTAAAAAGGTTCTGCTTCTAAAACCATTTTTACATTTTATTGTCCCAGACTCTAAACTTACAATATTATAATCGCACTTACAACATGCACCACCTTGGGATTGAGTCACTAACAGTATGAGCTGCCATTCCATCATGCGAATGTGCAGCATCAGTGCCTGCCTATGAAAATTGCAAACCTGCTAAAGTTGCCAATGAATTCCAATTAATGTGACAACAATGAGTGGTCCTTCTAAGACCAGTGAGCTATCTAAAATGCTTCTACTAGATTGGTTTCAGAAGAAGAATGAGGAGAAAGCCTACAGATCGACTTAACAAAGCACTGAGGAGTCCTAAAAATGTACTTGCTGGGCTCTTCTGGGGATTTGCTGGAGAGTTTCAAGGTTGAGATCTGGAATTTCTAAGGCCGGATGAAGTATTAATACAGTAAGTAAGTCAGCCAAAAGACTCCCTCAACCTCTATAGAGCTCCAGGCCTCATGGAACTGGGAAAAAATAGGACAGATCAAGTTGCCACCAATCCCAGGTAAGCAATGTGAGGCAGGGCTGGCTATGAGATTGTTCATGGAAAGGACAAGGGAACTTGGGGAGGCATTACAGAGCAGCTGTGATAGGAGAGTCTCAAAGCAGAGATCTGAGGTCCGTACAGGAAAGGTTCTGAAGCGTTTGCCGTTTGGAAGCAGTTCAAACAGACAGCATGGCTGAGGCAGCATGTGCTTAATGTGTATACTGATAATTCTCTTTCCGATCAACTGCTGTAGAGCTGTCATTCCCTACTCAGATACAGTGATATAAATACTCCGAGTGGTGCAGTGACAGTAATATGGGAAAAGATGATCCGCTGTGGCAGACCCTAATGGAAGCAGCTCAAAGAAGAAGAAGAAGGTGCAGTGAGAGTAACAATGCTAGAGCAGCTATGGTATTTGGAATAGTTTGGCCATTCCGTGGACCGTTATATTTTACAGGTTAATTACAATCAGATGCCTTAAACTAATAAACAATATTAATTTCAATGCATATGATAAAGCTGCGTCAGGGATGTGGATCTAAAAATGGAAGGGAAATCACACAGGAATAGTAGCACTGCTTTGACGCTGGGTAAAGCCAGTTTGCAAAACAGAGTGGAGAACTTATGTACACCAAGGATTTAGCTGGTGTGAAATTGTGCTTGGCTTTACTCCAAGTTTAGTTTTTATACATCGCAATGTGAGCATGGAAATGGGAGTACACAACATTTTTGTGCATATGCACCATTTATACATGAGGAACACCATTTGCAGTATCAGTTCAGTGAAGGACGAAAACCAAAAAAACTGTTACATCTGTGGAACCACACAAGGAGGTTTGCCTGCCAAAGCCCCCTACTGTGTTTTCATAACCGGTCACACAAGCACAGTGAAAATGAAGACCACCCCACTGTTTTGAAGGGTTTGTGCATAGCTGCAAGGAGTTGGAACCTTATGCAGGGGACAGTGAGTTTGATGGAAGTAACAGAGCTGACAAGTTGCATTAGCCTAGTGACGAGTCACCGACAGTATGAGCAGGCATTCCATCATTTAAATAGGCAGCTTCAACACCATTGACAGGAGAGCCTGTGAAAATGTCAAGCCCATCAAGTTGCAATAGTGAGTTGTTCACTTTAAAGTGAGATGTAAAGAGTGAGAATCCATTGGGTCGGATCTGGCAAAAACATTGCTAATGCCACAATTTATTAAAGTAAGTCTTTTTTAAGTTTATATGCAAAACAGTGAACATAATGCAACATAAAAGAAGTAAATTATTAAACACATTTTACCAAATTGTGAGATTTAAAAAATATTCCTCCCCTTTGTAAATATAACTTTGTTCAGGTGCCAACTCACACAATCTGTTAGTCTCCACTTGTACAACAAATGGGTGGGTTGCCTGTTCTCAATTGACTTATGAGGATAAAAACTCCTAACCTAAATAGGTACAACAATATGGCAAAATATTTTCAAAATTCAAATCAAAATGAAGACAAATGAGCATTCAAAAGTCAGTGATATAATTATGGAGAAGCACAGACCTGGGGAAAGTTGTAAACCCATCTCAAAGGCAATGGACACATTTCAGAGTTCAGTGCAATCCATCATTTTTTGGCTTAAACACTAAGAAGCATATGTGTAAAAGCACAGCACAACAGCGCAGTAACACCATCCCTACTGTAAAATTAGGTGTTGGAACAATCATGTTGTAGGGATCATGTTCGGTAGCAGAAACTGCCAATCTGGTTGGGGTGGATGGCAAGATGCATATGGCGACATAAGCAGAGACTCCTTGAGAAAAACATGCTCCCCTATGTCAGAAATCTTAAACTGAACAGGAGGTTTGCTTTTGTTTTAACAGGTGTGGTGTATGGCCGGCCGTTCATCTCGGCCAATACCCCCAAGCCGTCACTTGGAAGCCTCCCTGCAGTAAGGAGGTGCCCCGAAGACCAGCAGGGCATCATGGGCATTGGAGTCTTTATGCACAGCCCTGCTGGATACCATGGGGGCCACTAGGAGACGCTGCAGGGAGGAACGATGTTTATTTGATTCCCCCCCCGAAGTACGTCTGAGTCACATGGACAAGGGGAATGACGTGCTTCCGGGGTGAAGAAAAGGACTTTTGATCTGACCCGGAAGTGATAGGAGTCACATGGACTGGGGATTGGAACACTTCCGGGTCAGGGAATAGAAAAGGACTGTGGGAGCTCCCAGACGGCGAGCTGAGCTGGGTGGAAGGGTGGCAACGCGTCTGGGAGTGGAGGATTGGTTATTGTGATTTATTTAATGAGTATTGTGGAGGATAGGGTGCTTTGTGCACTGTGCAGAATAAAAATAGTCTACTTTTGGACTTTTATGTGGTGTCTGGTGTCTTGGACAAGGGTTCAAGGGAGCGATAGCGGCCCCTATCTGTTACACAGGACAATATCCCAAAGCACACTGCCAGAGAAACAAGCCAAAGGAGATCAAGAGGTGAAGTTACTAAAGTGTTTAAAATTCTGAAAATCGTGTAGGGAATTAATACTTTAAAATGAATTTCACAAGAACATGGAGACACAGTTGGAAACATGTTACGGATAAATTTCACAGAAGTGTTAGGAGATTGTTCTTCAAACAGAGAACTGTAGAAACATGGAGTGAGTACCAAGTAGTATGGTAGACAGTAGGACTTTAGGGACCTTCAAAACTAGGGTTGAAGTTATTTTGGGGAAATTAAGTAGAGTAGGATTCGTGAGATTTGTTGGGCTGAATGGTCTATTCTTGTGACAGATTTTGTAATGTTTTAATAGTTCATCAATATACTGGCCTAAAATGAAAAAGCAAAACTTTTGGGTGGTTTAGTCAGATTCTTATAAAGCATAAGTTTAGGATTTTTCAAGTCAAAGTTACTTCATCACAACGTTGGTATGTATTAATTACCACCTGAAACTGAAAATTAAGCATATATTTTAAATTTGAAAACATAAATAGCCCAATCTTACACTTTATAATGGATTTTATGGGTACTGAGATCCCATTGAAAAGAAAAGCCCTAAGAATTATTGAATATGTCGATTTAAGAAAACATGCCTACTGTGTTTCTAAAGCATGCTTCTAACAAAAAAAGTAAACTGGATTTTTTTTATCACAAATACTTGATCCTATTTTTTTGAGGTAAAGATACATTTATTGCTTGGTTTTGTGATTACAGCAGCAGCCTATTTCCCTCACACCTTCCACCCTCAAGCTATATTCCGCTTATCCAACTCTTCAATTTGCAATTCTCTTTCTTTAGTGGTTGCGGTCAGTCATGACTTGTAATAACAGACATATTCATGCTCATATCATATGAATGTGTTTATTCCTAAAAGGTTTTGCATTCCGTGTTGTAATTTTACATAACCTACATAGCAAGATTCAGGCTGACTGGCAGCACAATGAAACAAGTGCATATGCGTTTCATTGTACTATGCACAAATCACAGTACATCTGAACTGAACTGATTACACTCCATTGGATTTTTAGATAGCCTTAGATTTTTGAAAGGGACAGGTTGCACAATAAAAAAAAACTCAGGAACATGATAAAGGCTGGGTTTGCAATAGAGTGGACTGAGACACCACAAACCAATGCAGATTGAGTTGTATTAAAATTGCTGAGAAAAGTATTAATTAATCACTGATACCAATCAATACATAAATACAAGCACTCCCTAATGAGTCAGGAGCAACATCTCTGCGTTACCAGTCTGCCTATGTTGAAATACCTGAGTTACATTTACTAAACTTAATCCTGATTAAACTTAGGGGAATTAGCATCACTATCTATCTATCTATCTATCTATCTATCTATCTATCTATCTATCTATCTATCTATCTATCTATCTATCTAAAGTGATCTTAGTGTGTGTGTGGGTGTCTATGCATGTGTGTGAGTATGTTTGCCTTGTGATGGACTGGATCTCTGTCCAGTGATTGTTGTTACCTTGCATCTGATGCTTGCTAAAATGGGCTCCATCTGCCCCATGACACTACCTGAATATGCGGGTTAGGAGTATAGATAGATAAATAGATAAATGCCAGTAACATCTGTTCAGTTCCTGTTACTTGATTACATGCTATGCATGTACTCAATAGTCTCTCTCACTGCAGCAGGTAATATCTTTGCAGGGACAGAGACAGCAATTTATACAGTATATGGGCATCAATATTTAATGTCATTAGTGGCTCTTGGTGATGACTTCACCAGATGAATCTATGCTGCTAGGTCTGAACAGTCCTGCAGAGGAAGATGAACAGTGAAGTGAAGTGTACAGCTGGATTCCTTTTAAAATGGCTGAATCTCATAAGAACGGTTTGATTTTTGCTTTTTGCCTTTCTAAAATGACATGGATAGAGTATTTTTCAATTTGTGTTTAATGTCAAGACGGAGATCAGTACTCAGTGATATTTGTGGCTTGAAAGTGCATGCATTCCATACGTTTTATGGCTTTTTTGTTCACAATGGGACTCCAGTACCCATTAGCTCCATTATAAATCACAAGTGTGGGTTAATTAAATTTTAAAATTTATGAAATATGCTTCTCTTTATCTCAAACATGAAAATGAATTCTAAATATGTACCTGATTGTAAAAAAATAATTTCAACTTGAAAAATACCAAGCTTATCCTTTAACCCCATCGAACATGTGCGGTGAGGCCTACATATTATTTACCACCACCACTCTAACTAACCTGGTCCAGCTTGAGTAATTTTGCAAGCAGGAATAAACAAATTCTCCTACATCACAAATTAATAGAGATCTATCCAAAATAATTACGATGTGTAATAGCTGCCAGAGCTGAAAAAAAAAATTTGAAAGGTTTTGGAAGTTAATATTTACAAATTGTTTACATTCAATTGTTTTTTTTAAAGTTTTATACAATTCTTTTTTTTTTTTTTGGGTAGCACTGTGAAAAGGGTGATTTACTGTATAAATAAAAATAGAAAACAATGAAAATCCTACATTGAGAAAATCATTTATGTGGTCAAAAGGTTGAAAAATACTTTAACATGGCACTGAAAGTCTAAAGCGTTATTCAAGAAGAAATGCAAGAGCACAGTGCAACTCTCTAACACTTAGTAAATCCTCAGTTTTTCCTAATGAATACTATTTTAGAGCATACTATGTAAACTTTACAACAGACATCAATAAAAAGTGTTTAGGAGAATACATTCAGTTAAGTATTGAATTGTGTGTAGCATTCTAGGACACCAGAAGACATTACAAAAACTACTTATATTTCTTCAAAAAATCAGTTGTAGAATTCTGTAATGACCAGTCCGTAAAGAGCTGTGTAGTTGAAGTGAAGACGCTGCCTGTAAAAAGCATTGGATTCAGCTGCAAACAAAGCAGCTCAATGGGCTGAATAACCTTGCTTCATTTGTATAGTTTTTTATGTTCTGATTAATAAACTTGTAAAAATAGCATTGTATTCTGTCTGTAGGATTATAGTCAGATTAAATGGTTTGTTCAATATTTAGCAAAAGGCTGGATTTAACTGTATTCTATAAATAAATAATCACTACAGAGTACAGAGTACATTCTCATCTTAGCTCACCTTGGAAACTGAATCCACAGATCGTAGTTTTCAGTTCAGCCAACTCTTTGACAGTGGAATTAATAATGTCTTGCTAGCTTGAACTGGATGAAACTCCCTGATTTAAAGGAAGTCTTTCAATGAACGATTTATCAGTCTCTTTCAATGCTTTGATAATCCCTTCACAGACTTCCCTGGCATCAGTGACAGAGGATCAGTTGGGCTTAACATTATAAAGGACACTTCAATAAAGTAATTGGGAGCTAGGCAAACTGTTACCATGGACGCTTAAAAAGTGGTTCCCACCCAACTGATGAAAAGGTTTCCGCTAGTCCTAACCTTAATATTTTTTTCAAATTGTGACTACATTGAATGATTTTCACAGGCAATGCTGTGTATTTGAACGAGTCATGCCTGAAATTAGAACATATCATACACATGCGCATGGGAGGCAGCTCAAGGGTTCAAAAGAAGATAAATCCATGTAAGGCCAGGGGGTGGCAGAGTGCAATAATCCTTTCTCTTTTATCCCTGTAGACCAAACATGGGAAATTCTTCCTGGACCCGATGACTCCATTTCCAGTTCCAGGATCAATGACCTCACTTACGGGCTTTACAACATCACTTCTGTTCCCGGGTCTGATGACATCACTTCTGGTTCTGGGCCCAATGACATCACTTCCCCTAACCCGCCTTAAAATCCCACCATCTTCCTTAATTTAATCAGATCTGTTTTGGACTCCAATCTGTAAACAACGTTACATCTGTTTACCAACGTTTGCAGCCTTATTTCAAGCATACGGGTTTGGCTGCCCCAAACCTTTTTTTGTGTGAAGGCGTATTCTTCCACAAACATTTGAAACATTTTGACAGGAACAGGTCATTCAGCTCAGCAAAGCTGACAGATTCTATCCACTTAATTTATCCAAAATAATCTTAAGTCATGTTTGGAAGGTCCCAAAAGTCCTACTCTCTATTACACTACTTGGTAACTTCATTTCCTGTTTCTATGGTTCTCTGGGTGAAGAAAACATTCTACTGTTTATGTGAAATTTACTTTTAACAGGTTTTTAGCTACAGTATGTCTTGTCGAAATTATTTTAAAGGAACAACCTGGATTCATTGTACTAATTCCTTTCATTAACTCCCTTTCTTTTTATTTAGTTAATAAAATATTTATTTTGTCTGTTACCTTTTTCTATAGGCGGTAGCACTGCTGTCTCATGGATCAGGAGTCCTGAGTTTGAAATCCTGTGCCCAGTCACGATCTGTGTGGCGTGTTGATGAGGCTTTCTCTGTGTGAAAGTGAATGTCTGCGCACTGTGATGGGGTGACACTCTTACTAGGACTGTGCCCTGTGCTGCCAGTACAGGCTGTTGCTTCCAAAACAATATGGGTAATGTGGGTTTGTGAATGTTAATGTTATGGCAAACTGTTTATAATTGATCAACTGTGTTTAGCACAATTGTTTTTAGGCACATGGTATTTGTATTTGGGCATGCATTGGTGTGTGACTTTGGTTGGTGTCAAATTGTTTAATGATGGAGACTGTATGTTTCTTTTAAAAAAATAAAGGAAAGACTTCTTGGTCACTAGATTCATCTACAGTTTATTTATATAAGACATACATCCATCCATTATCCAACCCGCTATATCCTAACTACAGGGTCACAGGGGTCTGCTGTAGCCAATCTGAACCAAGTGAAGGCAGTTCTGAGGCATGCCGGGATGTGGCAGAGTGCACTGACTCTTTTTCTCCCTTTTCTGTAGACCATTCCCAGGAGATTCCACCTGGCTCTCTTGACGTCACTTCCGGGACCGAGCCAATGGAAGTAGACCTTACCGGCGCCGGCCCCTGTGATGTTACGTCCGGGCTCGATCCAATGAATGAAGAACGTGGGCCTGATCCTTATGACCTCACTTCCTGTCTTCCCCTTTAAAAGCCTGCCCTTTTTCCCTTTTCCCTCAGTCTTGTTCTGGACTTAGTTGTATGCACTTTAGTGCGGATTATTTGATAAAAAACGACTTTTGCAGCTGGGATACCATATTATACGGGTGGCTGCCCCAAACCTTTATCTGTTTATGTCTTGTTATTGTGACAAGGCTCAAATAGTGTTGTCAACCACACCAGGGGTTGGCGATATCACCTGATCATCTCTCCTCAGCCCAACCAAAGACCCTGACTCCCAAAGACATCACCTTTGATCCACCCACTGTTAACATCACTTCTGTCCAACGCTGATGACATAATTTCTGGTACCCAGAATTCCCTATCCTGCCACATCAGTTCCTGTTCTGGTCTCCTTGACTCCACCTCTTCCTCCTACCCACTATATTTATGGAGAGAGTTCTGGTTTCATGTGCTTCATGACCATTTTTTT
Source organism: Polypterus senegalus (assembly GCF_016835505.1). Lineage (NCBI taxonomy): Eukaryota > Metazoa > Chordata > Cladistia > Polypteriformes > Polypteridae > Polypterus > Polypterus senegalus. The sequence continues at coordinate 212,420,867 of NC_053157.1, forward strand.
TAAGCACTTGATCATGATGGGTGTGTGCACTACAGGGCAATAGTCATTAAGACACTAGATGACTGACTAGCTCTCTCAAGCTTTTCACCTTCACTCCTCTCCACGTAAGCTCTGATTCTCTCTCTCTCTCTCTCATTCTCCCTAGGGCACGAAGCGGAAGCAGAAGCAGAAGCAGTCAATGGCCGATAGTAAGGTGAATCGTGTTGCAGTCGTAATTGAAGAACTCCAGGCACTCGACGAACAGATTCAGAAACTCCTGTCCCGGCAAAGATACGTTAGAGATCTGAAGGCCCGGCTACTGGATAAACCGTCCTCACCATCTGTAATTGGCATAACATCAACCCCGCGTTGTTCCGACCTCACCCCCGCGTCTCGTAGGAGTGACACCGCTGATGACCTCGGCGGATTTCAGCTATGCAGGCTAGGGTTCAAGGCCAGAGCACCTCCATTGGCACAGGTGAGCATCTTAACTCAGAACCGGTTCGACCCTCTCCGCGTCCCCAGTTCGCCCTCAGCTCCTGGTGATGTAATAGTGGTAGGTGATTCTATTGTTAGAAACCTTAATATCGCATGCCCTAATGGAAAATCGTTTGTTTCTTGTTTTCCCGGTGCTCGTGTCCGAGATGTGATGAGACGTGCGCCGGCAATCTACGAGAAGCACAAGGAGAGGGCAATCGTTTTGCATGCCGGCGTAAACGATATAAGGCACCGACAATCAGAAATCCTCAAGGCTGACTTCGCAGCTTTGATTAAAGACACAAAGGAGAAGACCCCATCGGCAAAGATCTTCATTTTGGGTCCACTACCTCTCGTCAGACGATCCAACGTGTACTACAGTCGTCTTCTAGGATTAAACAACTGGCTTCAGGGTTTTTGCAAGAAGCAAAACATCGGTTTTATCAACAATTGGAACCTCTTTTGGGAAAGGCCGCGTTTCTTCAAGCGAGATGGCCTGCATCCAAACAGCTTCGGTGCCCGGGTCCTCTCCTAAAACATATCTAAGGTAATTCGTTTATCTTGACTATCTATCTCTGCTCTTAAATCCTTCCGAAATGATACTGTTGTGCTAGGATATGATAAGTGTTTAATAGAATCTTCCCTTAAAGTGCACAACATAATACTGTAATAACTAATCTCAATGCATGTAGAAAATCTAGGCAATATGGCATAAACACCAATAATCTAATTAAAATGACTATTTTAGAGGAACAATGTATGAAAACTATAAAAACAGATTACAGATTAAACAAAAAATACACACAGAGTGGCGCTAATAAAAATAACTTAGTTCCTGTTCCAAATATCAATAACGCATATAGTATTCATCTCTGCCCCTATGAAACATTAAATACGGCACTATTAATTGTTAGAGCTCTAACTAATAAGACGTTTTTTATCAACGATCTTATTAGTGATTAAAAAATAGATTTTATTGCACTAAGTGAAACTTGGCTTAGCTCAGAAGGGGTGGCTGTTTTAATCGAATCTGCGCCTCCGGATTACAGTTTTACTCGTGCAGATCGCCAAGGAAAAAGAGGCGGGGGCTTGGCAAACATTTACTCGAGCCGGTTAAAATGTAAAATGTCAGTTTTGGTAAGTTCAAGTCCTTTGAGTATCTCGCCGTTGTTATCCATGGAGATTCTCAAGTTCTAGTATTATCCGTGTATAGACCTCCAAAATTCAACGCAATCTTTTTTGAGGAATTCTTTGACTTAATGTCAATTTTAATTACGAACTATGACACACTCCTAATAGTTGGTAACTTTAATTTTCATGTAGATAATCAGTGTGACCTAAAAGTAAAAGAATTTATGAACCTCCTGGACTCTTCTGATTTGAGGCAGCTCGTTAATCAGCCTACACATAAAGCAGGTCATACGTTAGACTTAGTAATTACTAAAGGATTAAAAGTTGATATAAAACAGATCACTGATATTGGACTATCAGACCATTTTCTTCTACTTTTTAATAAAGAAATAATGATAGAAAACACCCATGAGAAGCATATTGTTAAAAATTGCTTCTTTGACTCAGCAGCAGTTTTAAAACTTACAAACATTCTAAGCAATCAGTCCGTTTATAGTGCCAACTATAATAGCGAGGATAATGTAAATAGTAATCATTTTAGGTTCACCTACTTGGGGTTGTCTGTTAAGAACAGTTTTATCTTGATTCAGGAGCTTCTTTACTGGTAGGGATTAATGCATGTCCATTGGAGATTGTCTTGAGGTTTTTCTCTCCTGAGTTATTATTGTTTAAGTTGTACATGCTTTCACATAGTGATGTAATCAGACAGCATGGAATTGACTTTCATAGTTATGTGGATGATACACAGTTGTATATTACAGTTTCCCAGGTAATTAAGGTTCCTGATAAACTAATTACCTGCACTGATGAATTTAGCCATTTGGATGAATCATAATCACTTACAATTAAATCGAGAGAAAAGTTAAGTATTGATTATTGTAAAAGAACTGCAGAAGTAATTTTTTCCTACCCATTTAATAACACACCGAATAAAAATATCAAATTTAAAATCTTGGGAGTACAGTTAGGCTCTGCCTTACAACTGGATGCCTAAATTAGACAAGACACTATGTCTTCCCTTTTCATTTATGCAGGGGTGCGGAAATCCAACGCCCAACTCGTCCGACACGGGTAAATTGACCGCCGGTGTTTTTCTGGTTTCAGTTGTCCGCGGATAAGTGCAATTTTCTGGAGAAAAAAGAATTATATGTGCTACAAAGGACACATTTTTACCACTATTTTCAAATTTTAGACATTTGGGTACGTACTTCGTGTGGAAACAGTCTACTTAGGCATGTTCCTCATGTCTCAAATTGGACTTCAATATTGTTTACAAAATGACAGCTGATTTTTCAAAGGGGAAGCACTCTTACGATCTTACATAAGTATTTTACCCTACTATTTACACGCTTGGAGATGCAGTCATTTTTTTCATGCCGACATTACGATGTAATTTGATGATTTTTCATTATAATCGATAACTTTTATATATTATTGATAAAATGCATTTTTTCTACATAAAAATGCGGTCATTTCACCTACAATGCAATTGTTTTCTCCACATAAAGCTTGTTAGGCAGTTAATCTTTCCTGAAATTTGCGATTTCGCGTAGGTTGTGATATATTGAGGAGTTAAGAAATTTATTGCGTGACATCAATTTTACAAATACATTTATCGTGTGGTGATTGGTTATGTGCAGAAAGAAAAAGGATAGGAACTGGGGGTTTAGTACGTCAGATAGAGACATGAGTCTAAAAGTAAGAAAAAAGGTGGTTCAATTGAAAAAGCGTTTTCTAAAGCTGAACGCTCTGAGGTTGAGCGTTATGCTAGGCTGTTCATTACTGCTCCTTTAGAAGAGTTTGACCCACGACCAGCTGTGGAATTCTGGCTGTCACCTGGCAACAGGCACATCAGTCATAAAAACCTGAAAAGTCATCAGCATCCACTTCTGCAGGACCATCAGTCCAGGAACCATGCAGTTCAGCTTAAACAGAAATGAACAGCATTCTGCCCATGCTGTCTGAGATTCTTGGGGGAGAAGATGTTGCAAGACAAAAGCTGAAGAACATGGCAGGAAATGAATCAGGACAGTGTTCTGTTATGTAACTATAATATATGAAAAAGAACTAGTTTAGCTATAATGAAGGCATTGTTTATTAGCCAGTTAAAATAAGGGAATCTTTTATATAATGTTCTACAGCAAGGTGGCAAAATACTACTCCCTGAAAGAACTTTTTTCAGTTTTAAAATGGAAGGCAGTTTTGGTATCAATAAAAGAGATCAGAAAAAATAAACTATTTTTCACTTTTGTTATTTGTTTATGGGCAAGTGAATTTAACTGGCAGACAAGTGGATTTTCTAAATTTACTTGTCCGTGGACAAGTAGAAACAAATTTGATTTCCACACCCCTGATTTATGGGTCATGAGATTTGCCAAAACACAATATTTTCTTTACTTTGTGGACATTGAACATCAGGAACTTGCCTCAACATCTAATTTACTCCTTTGTTATCAGATAAAGTCCCCGGCAGCTCCTGGTACAAGCAAGTGTTCAGTTAACGTGTTAATGCTATAAGGAGGACGTATTAAAAACATGCGCTCATAGGAAGTTTTCTTAATCCATATTAAAGCCTTTTTAGATTATTTCTGTTTCATTTTTTGAATTTTCTGATGTATTTTCAGGTTGCTTTTAAAATGTAACATTTGTAGACACCTTATTGTGTTGGTTGTTTGCATTTTGTGCATTTCATTTAAAAGAAACAACAGTTTGTGCTGTTAGGAATAAATAACATTAGTTAGTTTGAGGACCTTTATGCTTTATTTCTTTTGACTTCAGTTTTGCTTTTGTGATTTGACTTTGATAATCAGTTTTAATAGCTCTTTTTGGTTTTCTGTTTTTGCTTTTTACGCTTCCCATCTTCTGGTCATTTTCCACTCTCTCCTATTTCCTCTTGGCACTTTTATTCTCCAGCTAAGTGTTCATAACAGGAAGAACTTCTAGTTTAGAATTCTTGGCTGAGAAATTTTTGATGTGCATTTTTATTTCGGTAACAATCTATAAATCCCTGAGTAGCAGACCTTTGCTCAAACAATGATTTGCTTGCGCTTAATCCATAAAAGAAGGATGTTAGTTTATCTCTGCCATTCTTAAAACTAATTTTCAATGCAACACAGTCACAAAGCATTGTGTCTAATCGGCTGAAATATGCTCCAGCTTCATCTAACAGTGTAATATAAAAAAACAGATTCAAACCTTTGTGTCAGGAATGAGCTTAGCTTTTTTTCAGCTTCCTTATTCTCCAAACTTCTCCTATCCGGAAGAACTGCTGAGCAACATTGGTCATGGTATAATTTCTGTGAGTATGTAATTATTTTCAGCCTTACTTGAACTTGAACTTGAAAAATATATATATATATATATATATATATATCCTCTTTAATAAAACCCCTGTGTGCATCCAGGTGTCCGTGTGTGTGTGTCTTCTGGTGAAGTGCGCATGTGCGGGGCCGCACGTGTTCAGTCTCTCCCTGTGCATTCCCTGTGCAGAGACAGAGAGAGAGACACACACACAGACGTGTGCTCGAGAGAGAGACACACACACACACACACAGGTGCACGACAGAGAGACACACAGGCGTGTGAGAGAGAGAGAGAGAGAGAGACACACACACTAGAGAAAGACACACACACACAGGCGCACAAGAGAGAGACACACACACACACAGGCGTGTGCTCGAGAGAGACACACACACACACACACAGGTGCGCGACAGAGAGACACAGAGGCACGTGAGAGAGACACACACACAGGCGTGCGAGATAGAGAGAGACACACATACACACACACAGGCACATGAGAGAAAGACACACACTCACAGGTGCAAGAGAAAGAGACACACACACAGGCACGCGAGAGAGAGCCACACACACAGGCGCGCAAGTGCATTGTTGCAATGTTACTTTGCTTGGTTGTTTTTTAAATTACAGATTTTTCAAATGTTCATTTTTTTCCCTGTGCTTAAAACTCATTTAAAAAAATTTAAAAAATACTCTTGCAGTGTTACTTTTCTTTGTTGTTCAAGGTTTTCTCAGTGTTATTCAATGTTTTTACATTTAGTTTACTATTACGCTGTGCATTCCAAAAATATAATTAACTACTTTTGTGATTAAAAATATAAAAAAATATATATTTACATACAGTTTGTACGGTCTGGAATGGATTAATTGTATTTACATACAATCCTATGGGGGAAATTACTTCGGTTCTGAGGTTCCACTGTATTACTGTCAGAGAAAATTACAGGTATTTCACGGAAATACAAACCAGTATTACTGCGAGAGAAAATTAAAGGCACACAATACAGGGATACATATTACAGCCACATACACGGTCCCTTGTCAATTAATATAGACTGTTCCTACTAATGTTTATGCACTACTGTTTTAGTGCCCGTTATTGTAACGGGCTTAATGTCTAGTATATATATTATCTATAAAATGAACTATATATGCTGGGATTTTCTGACCCAGAGAGTCACTTTTTCAGTTTTGTTTTTTTTTCTAAGTGCCGCTTGTTTTCATGGGAATCACTCCTGTGATTCACCGGATTCAACAATGACGTTATCACTGTGACTGCATAAAGGTCGAAGTTTTGGGATAAACTTTTGCTCTGAACTTAAACTTTGACTTATGGCTTTATTGATTTTTGGCCTTTCTGTCTTTTATCCGGTTTTGACAATTTGCTTCATTTTCAGACCTCATCTTTTCTCCTGGTCTTTCCTTGTCATTTTTTCTGAAGTCAGTACAGGTCATGTAGCAGCTTCAAGATAAAGGGGTTGAAGGTAATAAAAGGGGAGTCAAGGAAATGAAATATCCCTTGATTGTTTACAATAATTGCTTTCTATCACACTGGAGCCCTGTCCAAGTTTGTTTCTGCCCTGAGACCTGTGCTTGCTGGGATAGGCTCCAGCATCTCCTGTGACCCTGGTCTGGTCAGCAGGTTTGAAAATGACATGATATTATCTAGTATTGTCCTTGTTCCAGTAGATTTGTTGAGTATTCTACCAAGGATTTCAGTTTGGACTCTTTTTTCAACCAGTGAATTCTACTTTTTGTCTTTTACTTGTGAAAATGTTTACCTGTACCTTTTATTTAATTTTCTTATCATTTTAACTTGCATCATCATATATGCTTCCTCATTGGCTCAACCTGATTTGCACTCTACCTTCTTAAAGGAGGAGTGAAATTTACAAGTGCCCTCTGGTCTGCTCTTGTCTTTAGACAAGCTTATGCCTGACATAACATTCATCTGACACACAGATGGATACATTTGTAATGTTTTACACAACTGCATATCATTGCACACTCAATACTATTTGAGAATACATGAGTAAGCCAACTTTTTTAATGCCTTATCTCAATGGCATTTGTGTTAGGTTCATTGGTAACTCGTAACTGGTTCAGTATACAAGCATGTGTGTTATATAGCAAGTCTATGGCACATGCATTTTAGATAAATAAATGATACACTCTCGTATTTGGGTAGGGCATAGGTACAGCATGTCGGAGCATCCCCAGAGGCCGAGGCAGTTGTATGGGTGGACAATATTGCATTCACGTGCGCATGTGCAGGATTGACATGTTCTTTTGTTAGTGCTGAAGAAATGATTGCCACATCTGCGTCCCACTGGTTTTTAAAGGGAACTAAAGAGTGAGAGGAGAACGGAGGAAAAAGAATAAGAAGGAAAGAATATGTTGTTAAAAGAGAAGGGTTTAGAGGCAGGATCATGAAAGAGTTGGTGCTGTATATGGTGAAGGCAGGCGGTTGTAAGATGGACCAAACAGGAGTGTATGGCCGGTGCTTGAGGGTTACAAGGTGACTGTGGCTGAACACTTCAGCAGTATGTGGTGGTGGCATACAGGAAACAGAGTAGGTTTTGCCAGGTCCAAGTGGAAGCTGAATGATGGTGGCAAAGGACACTAGCCAGATGAGGTTTAACTGAGCCTGTCAGTGGGCATCACCTGTAGTTGTACAAACCTGAAAGGGGAGTAGAAGTGATGTCAGTTTTGAAAGTGCCAAGCTAATATTTGGGATAAAAGATAGACAGATCCTGGCTTGGATTTTAACCTTTATTGGATTATTAATTTTTTATTTATTGAACATTTTAACCTCCCCCAGTTCACCTGTTTTTATCATGGATTATTTATTTCTTTATTTAATGGAGCACTGCACTGTTTGAACCCTTGTTTGGTTTTATTTATAATAAAAGCACTAAGAACTAGCACCACTTCTTGTTGACTTTAATTAACCATTTTTGGAAATCGGTCAACATATCCATGATGAATGTTCCCAACCTAATAGGTAATACCTATTTGAATGCATACAATAATTTATACAGTTTAAGAAGCGTGAAATAGTAACTTGTTTTCAAGCTGCATAAAGGTGATAAAACAGGCTGGTAAAACCTGCAAAGCTCAGCAGTAATCAGTTAATTTCTGCTTTTAAGTTGTGAGCGATGTACAGAACATACTCTGTCTGTTCATTAAACTGCAATTAAACTCCAGCACTGTAGAAATCAGTGAAAGTACCCTAATTATCCATCAATAGCACTGATGGCTTTGTGGCTATTTTTTCAAGATGTCTCATTATAATAGGTAGTAAAAGAAAATTTGCCTGTAAATTGTTCACTTTCCATTAATGCATTTAAGCTTGATTTCCTCTGTAATAGGTTAAAGTGCAATGATAGTGAATGAGCATGACAATATAATGGTACATTATTCACTGTCAATAAGTAAAGCCTGTCTAAGTACACATAACGTGTCATCCTTCTTATCAGAGGGAAGGCATTTAAAGTGCAGTCACAGATTCATCACATGACTTCAGACAAGTCTCCAAATCTGCTAAACTTTGTTAGGTACAAATGTTACACATCCCTAACTTTGCTTTCCTTATGAACAGATCACTTTTCTAGGTGGAAACAAGGTTGATGCTCACCCAGGTGATCAGTTGAATTCTCAGATGGTGGATGGTTCCAGGACTCAAGCCATAAATCTTTAGAAAATAAGAGAAAGAAGTATCCTATGGGAGTCTGTTGTAGCCTTTCATTCCTTCCTTCACTGTTTTATGTGCCTCATAGGAGTGGTTGACAGTTTCAGAATAAGTTGGCACATCAATAGGAAAACACCGAAGATGCTATAAGTGGTTGAGATGTTGTGTAGACGTTAGGGGCGCTGTTGCCCCGTGAAACCCATGAGACAGACGTCCAGGACACACGTTTAAAAGCACCAAGAAGAATTTTTAATGTTGTTTTTAAATAAAGTGCACAAAGCACCACACACTCCACAATTCTCCAATCACAATACAATAATCAATGATCACAATAATCCTCCACTCTCTGCAGCTTCGTCACTCAACCTCCCAACTCCGGCTCTCCTTGCTGGGACTCGAATAGTCCTTTAAATAGTCCTTGACCCAGAAGTGCTTCTGTCCTTCTGTCCATGTGATTTTATAGCACTTCCGGGTCCTGTACTGTGGGCTTCCGTCCTCGTGACTCTGAAGTACTTCTGGGTTGTAGTAACAGTAGGAGTCCCCAGGTCCTTTGTTAGCTCCCCCTGGCGGCACCCATGACACCCAACAGGACTAAGGAAATGGACTCCATATCCCAGGGTGCCCTGAGGGAATCTGGGGAACCGTTGCCATTCAGGGGAGCTGACACCTAGCATCCCGGGGAGGCAGTGTCCTGAAAAGGCTGCTCTTCTCCCTTCTTCCCGTTCTAGGACATCCCAACCAGACTGAACCGCCAGCCATTCATCACAGTTGATAATAGGGTATATTGCTTTAGATCTTGATACCCCCTGCCTTCAAGAACTCCTATTCTCTGTTAGTAAAGATTAAAAGTCAATAATGAACTGGAATCCCTACTAAAGTAGTTTTTGCCTTGCATCCTATGTATTGTACCCAAATGGAAAATGTCTTTTTATAGAATATTTGATCTCAAGAAGATAAGAGAGATAAAGGGCCAAGACCAAGAATAGTAAAAAAAAAATCACAAAAGGATGTATAGCCAAAAAAAGGCCAAACCATCCCAAAGGATTAGTCTAAAATGACTGTGAAAAAGTCAAAACAGAGTTCCTAACCCATTACTAGAATACAGATCCCTAATGAATGGTAATGATCATCACAAATCCAAACACTTGAATATCTGGAACTGTATGCCACCATCTTATATAGGAACTCTACAATAACATAACACAAACCATATGGCTGAGGCCATGAAAAATGGAAACAAAATATCCCACAAAAAATGATCAACAAAGTGGCACATAAATGAATTCATAAGTATAGCAGTAAGATGAAACAAACATTAATGATTGCATCTATACTAATAAAAGGCAAAGAGCCCTCACTGACTGACTGACTGACTGACTGACTCATTACTAATTCTCCAACTTCCCGTGTAGGTAGAAGGCTGAAATTTGGCAGGCTCATTCCTTAGAGCTTACTTACAAAAGTTGGGCAGGTTTCATTTCGAAATTCTATGCGTAATGGTCATAACTGGAACCTATTTTTTTGTCCATATACTATAATAGACTTCTGCTCGATGGCCGTGAGAGGCGTAACTCCGTGTAATTTAGTGCCTGCCCATATAAGGCCGTTCGTCAGCGGCAATCCAATAGAAACACTGCCGCTAAATATTCACGGGTGAAGGACTGTGCTTATGCAGAGGAAGATGAGATAGTCTGGGTGGTGTTTGACTCAAACTCGGGGAAACTGCGAGAGAAACTTTTAAGTGCCGGGTCTTAGCTGACATTACATACAGCCATGGACATCACACGAGATGGCACCAGCACAGCTGGGAACCTTCAATGCAAGAACACCAAGCGGCTCATGTGAACTGACACAGTACACAGACAAAAAGCAACAGTTCCAAAGAGTGCTGAACAAAAACCGAATTACACAATTGAGAAGGCAGCAAAAAAATATGAAGCGTGTGACACATACAAGCATATTCATAACTGCAGCTACTGCGGAAACAAAGAACACGGTGGAAAAAGTCAATGTCCCGCTAAAGGTAGACAATGTAAAAAAAACCTGTGCATGCAGTGTGTCACGTCTCAGATAAAGAGGAAGACGAGCTGTTTATTGATGCAGTAAGAAACCAATCGATGAATGAAACCTGTTATCTTTACAACGATTGACAAACACGGAATGTAACTTGAACACAACACATCCTACAAATACGAACCTGATTGAAAGAAATAATGATAATCAAATCCTTGATGACAGCAACACTCATAACACTCACAAAACAATTACTGTATATTGACAATCATGTTACGTTATTTTTAAAATGTTCCTTTTCTTTTCATAACTTCTTTAACACACTACTTCTCTGCTGCGGTATATATATATATATATATATATATATATATATATATATATATATATATATATAATAGACAAACCACACGCAGTAGCGCAATGGAAGAGGCTTCATCTCTAGCGCCGACATCCGAGGTTCGATTCCTGAGAGGGGGTGCACTGAGTGTGTACGCCTGATGACCCCAAAATTAGAGCGAAACACGTGTCGCGTACCCTTTGCATTATACCATACCATACCATACCATATTTATTTGTTGAGCGCTTAAAAACACAGCATTACAACTGACCAAAGTGCTGTACAGTTACAACAAGCAGGACTAAAAGCAAAATATTAAAAATAAACATTAAGAGAGAATTAAAACAGAGATACTAAAACAGGTCAAGGGACCAAATAAAATAGAGAAAATAGCAAAAGGCAAGTGGAAAATGAAACAGGTTAAGAATTAAAAGCCAATGTGAAGAAGTGCGTTTTTAGGCGAGATTTGAATGTGGCGACTGAAGCGGCTTGCCTAACCACTAAGGGCAGGGAGTTTCAGAGCCTGGGTGCACAGACGGAGAAAGCCCTTTCACCACGAGCTTTAAAACGTGCCTTGGGAACGGTTAGGAGCAGCTGATCTGTGGATCTAAGAACACGAGGGGGATTGTGACAATGGAGCAAGACACTCAAATAGGCGGGGGCTAGACCGTTTAATGCCTTATAGGTTAGGAGGAGAATCTTAAAATCGATTATTTCACTGTAAAACTATTTCAATATATATATATATATATATATATATATATATACACATGTGTGTGTATATGTATTCGTGTGTACAGTATATATATATATGTGTGTGTATGTATGTATATGTGTATGTATATGTATGTGTAGATATGTATATGTATATATTTATTGTGTCATCCGGCTGGGGCCCGGCCGGGACGCCCAGGAGGACCGGAGGAGGGCTTGTACCTCCTCCAGACCGCGAGGGGGCGACCGCCCTGGTTACGTTGGGGACCACAGGTAGAGGGCTTGGAAGCCCAGCCCTGTAGGGACCCGTGGCCACCGCCAGGCGGCGCCCTGGTGCCTCAACAACCCTGGAGCCCAGCACTTCCGCCACACCAGGAAGTGCTGGGGGGAAGAAGACAGGGGACACCCGGAGGGCTTCCAGGTGCGGAGCCGGCACTTCCGCCACACTGGGGCGTGTCTGCGGAGGAGTGCCGGGAAGCAGCTGGAGCCCATCCGGGTTCCTATTTAAGGGGCCGCATCCCTTCAGTCGAGAGCGGAAGTCGGGTGGAAGAGAGACAGAGCTGGAGAGAGGACTGGAGGCGGCCAAGAGAAAGGCACAAAGGACTGTGAGGCCTGGACATTGGGGAAATGGTGCAAGAGGCAACAGGAGAAAACTTGTTTAGCTAATTACAGAATTGCCCCTATGTTTTATCTAAATTCTTTCGAAAAGTAGTGACATTTTCATTGAGAAAGTCAGGAGTTTTAATATCTACAGTTATGCTGATGTGTGTACAAATAAAAAGGATAGTAAAAATTAGAAGTAAAGGCAAATGGCAGACTTAACTAGAAATGTCCTCTGAGCAATTTAAAGGATCATGAAGGTGATGAATCTGGTGAGTAGAGATCTACATGAGTGACTGAAATGGAATATCTAATTCACTGTGGAGCTTGCCTATTGATCCATCTATTGTTTAATTCTCCTTAGTCCAGATAAGTGTCATAGGCCCCAGGGCTTGAACTGTTTAATTACAGGGGACACTCATTCACACTCCCACACTCACTGCCACAAGAACCATTTAGAGTCATCAATTAACCTAACACAAGTGTTTGGGATGTGAATGATAACTGCAATACCTAGAGAGTGCTTGGGCAAAATCCAGGATTCCAGATGAAGGCAAAAGTGCTGGCTAAAGAGGTGCATGGATGACTATACATAACGTCACGTACAATTGTGAGGATGACCACATTTTAGTACATTGAGAGTTGATTACATTGTGTTGCAATCTGAAAATAGCAGGCAGTACGTATCACACATTTGATAGAAGTACTGGATTCTGGTTTTGTGAATGTAAATATACATACCGTAATTTAGCTGCTGAATATGTATTTGTAAAAGAGAAGATTATTGCATAGTTGAAACTGAAATCTAGAGGAATGTCAAAGAATAAAGTGTTATTAAATAAAATGCCAAGAAAAATTCCCAAGACACAGTAAGAGCAGAAAGGAAATTTAGGCGCTCAGATAAGCTCAGCTAATGTCCATTAATCTGGCCGTTTAACTGCTGTAAAGATGGGATTTGAGAAGTGATACTTGTTAATGTATTTTGTTCCTTATGTATTGTAAACAAATATGGTGCACTCAGAGTGGGCCAATACTGGTGATAACAAAGATGTAAAACAAATGGTGAGGATAAACACAGGCTGAAAATAGTGTAATAACAGATGTTCAATCTTTGGCTAGTACTAACCTGTGGAGTTAAATGTCCTCTGCCTTAAGCTTAATTTCAGCAAATAATTAATGAACAATTAATTCATTACATATACAGTATATACTGCTTTTCTCATTAATCAAAGTGCTTTCCATAGACAGTGGGGAAACACTTCAACCACCACTAATGAGTGGCACCCACCTGGATGATCCAACATCAGCCATTGCACCAGTATGCTCACCCTACATTAGCTGTTTAGTAGGTGGTGAAGGGGTGAGAGACAGTTAGACAATTACATTTACATTTACTTATTATCCTGATGCCTTTATCCATGGCAGCTTACAACATTTATGATACAATTAGTCACATTTCTTTTGGTTTTCCAATTGGAGCACAAGCAGATCAAGTGACTTGCTCATAGTCACATAGTGTCTGTAGCAGATTTGAAGTCTAAAACCTTAACCACTATGCCAAAATACCAATAAGAAACAGGAAATGATTAGGGAGCCAGAATGACCAGGCTATGATGTTATTATGAGAATACAACTGGATGACTTCTCATGTAGACTGTGCAACACAAGTAATGTGATTTTTTTCATGGATGTTTTGTTTACTGTTATCCATCATAGATATGGTCACTATAGACTTCCACTGTTTAGCCAAAACATTAAAACCACCTTCCTAATAGTGTGTAGGTCCCCCCTTGCGCCACCAATACAGCTCTAACCTATTAAGGCATGAACTCCACAAGACTTCTGAAAGTGTACTGTGGTATCTGGCACCATGTTGTTAGCTACAGATCCCTTAAGTCTTGTAAGTTGCGAGGTTGGGCATCCATGGATCAAGTTTGTTTACCCAGCACATCCCACAGATGATTTATCAGACTGACATCTGGGGAATTTGAACTCTTTCATGCTCTTCAAACAATTCCAGAACCATTTTTTCAGTGTGGCAAGGTGCATTATCCTGCTGAAGTAAGGTATACAGTATGTGATCTGCAACAGTTTTTAGGTAGGTAGTTTGTGTCAAAGTAACATCCACACAAAAGGCAGGACTGGAAGATTTTCCAGCAGAATATTGCACAGAGCATCAGACTTCAGACCTTGTCTGGATTGCCTTCTTCCCATCTGCCATCTCTTCCAAGGTAATTGACGCACACACACACACACGTGGCCATCCACATTATCTAAAAGAAAACAAACATGATTGATCAGACCAGGCCACCTTCTACTATTGCTCCATGATTCAGTTCTGAAGGTCACATACCCATTTTAGGTGGACAGGAATCAGCATAGACACTCTGACCGGACTGCAGCTATGCTGCCTACTACACAGCAAGCTGCCATGCACTATGTGTATTCTGACAGTACCTCTTCTATGGAATCGGACCAAATGGGGTAGCCTTCGATCCCAGTGCACATCAATGAGCCTTGGGTGCCTATTACCATGTCTGTGGTTCACTAGTTGCCCATCCTTGGACCACTTTTGGTAGCTACAAACCACCAGATATCAGGAACACCCACAAGACCTGCTCTGACCCAGTTGTCTAGCCATCACAATGTGGTACTTGTCAAAGGCACTCAGATCTTTACGCTTGCCCATTTTTCCTGTTTACAGCACATCACTTTGAAGAACTGATGACTGTTTACTTCCTTCCTAATGTATCCCACCCATTGACAAGTGCCATTGTAACAAGATTATCAATGTTTTTCACTCACCCATCAGTGGTTTTAATGTTGTGTCTGATTCTTATATATTCTATATCAGAATCTTCTTTTTATGTCAGTTCTGCATGAAAACATTAGATTGCATTTATTTCGGCCATCACTACAAACTACTTGAAGTAATTGACATATTAAAGAAGCAATTTTGGAGTATTCCTTTAAAAAAGTTAAAAAGTAATATTATAACAATTCGTCCCGTGCACTGCACGAGACGATTGCTCCCACTAATCTGACCTAGGTGACGGCAGACAATAAAAGGATAGGCCAATATCACACCCTAATAAATTTCCCATATACTCTTTATTCTACTCGGTTCAATCCCTTAATGCCTATACATTTATAGCCCACAAAAACTAATAGTCAATATCAATCATCACAAAATATTACATAAAATGAAAAAAGAATATAATCCGTTACACATGTGCCCACGTTCACCCTAAATAACCCTTATATTGTAGCGCCACAAATATATACATATATATTCACAATAACAATATTCCTTCCCCAATTCCCCATCCAGATGTGGTAAATAAATCCACAGTTGTCCACAATTTTGCCCCGCTAATGCCGGCAGGCAAAACGAGGAGTTCTGACAATTGCGGATTTCTAGCTGTAATCACCTCTTCATCATAAAAGACATACAGTCAGTCTTGCGCCGTGATACAATACTATAAGTCCTTTGAAAATAGCTCACCCAAGTCTGTAGGAATTAGCGGAACGTTCAATTCCCCAATCTAAAGAATCACTTCCACCTTCTGACAGGACAGTAGGAGCTCCTGAACTTCTTACATGGCCCGTGTAGTAGCTGATCTGCTTTTTACCCTACGATTCCCCTTTTTCCTTTTTTTTCTCCTCTTCTTTCTTCTCTCTTTAAAATGCCATGCTTTACGCAAATAACTCCTCGAAAGACAACAGTAAAACCGGAACTTCCACCTCTGGGGCACCACTGTCAATCTCTGGATGTAAGAATCATCCCCACAACACCCGATCAACAGCAGAAAATATATTATATTTATGTGGCAGCGCTACATATTAAATAGGGGTGGTGCAGTGGTAGCGTTGCTGCCTCGCAGTAAGGAGACCTGGGTTCACTTCCTGGGTCCTCCCTGCATGGAGTTTTCATGTTCTCCCCGTGTCTGCGTGGGTTTCCTCCGGGTGCTCCGGTTTCCAAAGATATGCAGGTTAGGTGCATTGGTGATCCTAAATTGTCCCTGTGTTTGGTTTGGTGTGTGTGTGTGCCCTGCGGTGGACTGGCGCCCTTTGCTGGCTGGGATTGGCTCCAGCAGACCCCTGTGACCCTGTGTTTGGATATAGTGGGTTGGATGATGACTGACTGACTAATATTGAATACAAATGAAATATTCAAAGTTATAATTATATATTAATGTGGCCTCAGCTTTTGATTTTTAATTTGACTAACTGAAATGTTTTGATACATCCTGTTGTTAATGCTAGTTCAACAAAAATCAGTTCAAAAAGAACGAGTTCTGAAAACGAGACTAAGCACAACTTTAGTTAAACTCCAGCTTTCCTTCACACATATTTTTACTGACCTCTCATCCTTCTGGTAATCAAGTCCTTGTCCATCCTACCAACCTAACAACCCCACACAATTAGCCCGTGGCACAGAGGCAGGGTTAAACAACAGGCCAGCAAGCCGAGCGAAGAAGTCAAGCCTTAAAATAATTTTTAGGGTCAGAAACAGACTTCAATTCTCTGCACACCTGAGGCTTTTCTGTGTTTAAACATTATTTTATGCAGATGGTCAGGTAACCCTTGCCCGAGATACCTACTCTCCAGTACACTGGGAAATATGACATGCATGAACCAGGTTGTACTTTAAGCCCTCCAGTGACAGGGCCCTGGCCTGTAGTCCTACCTGAGTATCCCACACGCATGCTGCAAATACCATTCACTACAGGTTTCTATCCACCTGCAAAGACATAGCACATTAAGTTGATTTGCAATGTCATGCTTGTTTAGTGTCATCCAGTAATACTTTCCTGTTTATTATTATTAGTCCCATACGGTAAAATGTTACTTTCTTCAAACACAGATCATGAAAAACTTGTTGTTGAGGGCTAATTTCTGTGCGTGCCTGCATCAGTATGTTTCTTCGTTATAAAAATACTTGAACACAGCTTATTTCTGTTTTCATCAAATTTCCTATAGGAAGCCATACCTTAAGACAAACAGCATACCATAGCTTGATAAATAATTAGTGGCAAGCCAAATCCCAAAAGCAGAAATGATTTCTACATCCTTGAAGCTGGAAATGCTACAGAAAATAAGAAACTTAATGCTTGCCGATCCGATCATGAGGGAGTTTGCAGAATCAGCAGAAGAGAGAGAGAAATTCTGATGCTAGACGTCTTCTCTCCTCTCCTGTGGATCATTTTGATATTTCTTCTGACTGTTCAATTAAATATTCATGTTTTTTCCTTTTAGTGATTATATTCTTCTACAATTCCTTTTTTCTATTACTTTCTGTATTTTATCAAAAAATTAATTTTTTCCAGTGATTTGGTTAGTTGCTACTAAAATACTTATGCAAATAAAGCTTAACAGCAGCAGAAAATAAGACCCTGTATTAAAAAACGGGTGATCAGCAAAGTAGCAACAAATAATTAAGAAGTTAAAGCAACCTTCTGTTGAACCACACACAGTTCTCTCTGCTATTTATGATATGAGTTTAATGCTCATTATTTGCATGTTCTACAGGTATGCTTTGAAATTTTGAGTGGCAGAGATCAAGGAAAAAAATAGTCAAGGAAGAAGAAAGTGCCTGTACATACAGTAAGAGGTCATTAAATCATTCTCAAAAATCTCTTAGGACAAACCTAAAAAGCAGTCAAAGTCTATAAACAACAATACACTACAATAAAATGAATCTGTAAAATATTTGTTTGAATTGTTTGTCTAATCCCTAG
The DNA here is from genome assembly GCF_016835505.1 of Polypterus senegalus. Taxonomy (NCBI): domain Eukaryota; kingdom Metazoa; phylum Chordata; class Cladistia; order Polypteriformes; family Polypteridae; genus Polypterus; species Polypterus senegalus. The sequence goes on from NC_053157.1 coordinate 212,438,850, forward strand.
TGTCTCTCCAGATCTTTTCTTTAAAAAATAAAAATTTCAATACGTGCTTAATTGGAGTTGCCACCAGTTACATATCAAGGCCATCATGCTGTTATGTGCCACTTGAATGTCCTGGCTAAATTACCCACCATGGTCTAGTCTTTCTGGCCCCCTAATCATCCCCTGTCTCTAATTGGCTATCTATCTCTGTCACCCCTTCACCACCTAATAGCTATTCTGTGGTGAGCTACTGGCGCAAAATGGCTGCTGTTGTATTATCCAGGTGGATGTTGCACATTAGTGGTGGTTGAAGTGGCTACCTACTCACTATGTAAAGTGCTCTGAGTAGCGAGAAAAGTGCTATATAAATATAAAGAATTATTATTATTATTATCATTACTATTATTATTATACAGTACTTGCCAGATACATGTAGAAAGGGTAATGTTATGATTGTGTTTTTAATTTTAGTTATAAGTCCATGAAATGTAATTTTGAGATTTGTTACTGGTTTATTTACAGTGGTGTGAAAAACTATTTGCCCCCTTCCTGATTTCTTATTCTTTTGCATGTTTGTCACACAAAATGTTTCTGATCATCAAACACATTTAACCATTAGTCAAATATAACACAAGTAAACACAAAATGCAGTTTTTAAATGATGGTTTTATTATTTAGGAGAAAAAATCCAAACCTAAATGGCCCTGTGTGAAAAGTAATTGCCCCTGAACCTAATAACTGGTTGGGCCACCCTTAGCAGCAATAACTGCAATCAAGCTTTTGCTGTAACTTGCAATGAGTCTTTTACAGCGCTCTGGAGGAATTTTGGCCCACTCATCTTTGCAGAATTGTTGTAATTCAGCTTTATTTGAGGGTTTTCTAGCATGAACCGCCTTTTTAAGGTCATGCCATAGCATCTCAATTGGATTCAGGTCAGGACTTTGATTAGGCCACTCCAAAGTCTTCATTTTGTTTTTCTTCAGCCATTCAGAGGTGGATTTGCTGGTGTGTTTTGGGTCATTGTCCTGTTGCAGCACCCAAGATCGCTTCAGCTTGAGTTGACGAACAGATGGCCGGACATTCTCCTTCAGGATTTTTGGTAGACAGTAGAATTCATGGTTCCATCTATCACAGCAAGCCTTCCAGGTCCTGAAACAGCAAAACAACCCCAGACCATCACACTACCACCACCATATTTTACAGTTGGTATGATGTTCTTTTTCTGAAATGCTGTGTTCCTTTTACGCCAGATGTAACAGGACATTTGCCTTCCAAAAGTTCAACTTTTGTCTCATCAGTCCACAAGGTATTTTCCCAAAAGTCTTGGCAATCATTGAGATGTTTCTTAGCAAAATTGAGACGAGCCCTAATGTTCTTTTGCTTAACAGTGGTTTGTGTCTTGGAAATCTGCCATGCAGGCCGTTTTTGCCCAGTCTCTTTCTTATGGTGGAGTCGTGAACACTGACCTTAATTGAGGCAAGTGAGGCCTGCAGTTCTTTAGACGTTGTCCTGGGGTCTTTTGTGACCTCTCAGATGAGTCGTCTCTGCTCTTGGGGTAATTTTGGTGGGCCGGCCACTCCTGGGAAGGTTCACCACTGTTCCATGTTTTTACCATTTGTGGATAATGGCTCTCACTGTGGTTCGCTGGAGTCCCAAAGCTTTAGAAATGGCTTTATAACCTTTACCAGACTGATAGATCTCAATTACTTCTGTTCTCATTTGTTCCTGAATTTCTTTGGATCTTGGCATGATGTCTAGCTTTTGAGGTGCTTTTGGTCTACTTCTCTGTGTCAGGCAGCTCCTATTTAAGTGATTTCTTGATTGAAACAGGTGTGGCAGTAATCAGGCCTGGGGGTGGCTATGGAAATTGAACTCAGGTGTGATACACCACAGTTAGGTTATTTTTTTAACAAGGGGCAATTACTTTTTCACACAGGGCCATGTAGGTTTGGATTTTTTTTCTCCCTAAATAATAAAAACCATCATTTAAAAACTGCATTTTGTGTTTACTTGTGTTATATTTGACTAATGGTTAAATATGTTTGATGATCAGAAACATTTTGTGTGACAAACATGCAAAAGAATAAGAAATCAGGAAGGGGGCAAATGGTTTTTCACACCACTGTATGTATATGGTGAATATACTGGCCTAAAGTAATTGTTATGCAAAAATTTAAATTATTATTGAACATTGACACGTCTTACGACAAACACAGTGGGTCTGTTGCAATGTGCTATGAACTTGTGATGATCCCATGCTGGTCTTGTTTAAGTACATATTAAAGGTAACAAGATTAACTTTGGGCCTTAGTGCTGTTTCAGTGTCCGTCAGAGTTGTGGATTTACAGCAGACCAAGACTAAGACTAAGTGCAGTTGCAGTGTGCTAACTGGAGCTGGAAAAGGAGTTGTGTACTAACTTTAGTTTAATACATTTACTACAGTGAGTAATTTTACAAAATTAATTCAGCCTGCAATAGAAAGAATGTTATGAACATGAAAAGGCACAAATACTGTATGCCATAAAAATGGAGACCATATTTATAACTGAAGTATATCAAGATGTTGAATCAAATATATTTAACTAAATCCCACAGAAAAAGATAAGAATGCATAGAAATATTTTTATTGTGTAATACTAGGTGGCTTCGCCCACTGCTTGCTTTGCTTGCAAACACTCAGGGACAGTGCTGGGTGCCCACTATCTTGCGGCTCAAAGGGCATCCATTAGAGAAAGCAATTGTTTTTAAAGAGTTGGTATACAGAGGAGTATGCAGGCTGCAGGAGGGTGACAGTTTAGTCCTTAGTTATTATAGATAGAAAAATAGTTACTTAAGTGTTTCTCTATAACTTTGTATTTTAAATAACAAAGAATAATAAAATGTAGTAAAAAGTAAAAGTAAAAAAGTAGGAGTAATAAAGTAAAACATGATAAAAAGTAAATAAAATTAACTCCAAGTCAAAAACAATATAATGAATTACTTTATACTCTGTCTTAAATTCTATAAACTTTGCTTTTTTGCATTTCTGTTTGCATATTGTTTGGGATTTTTTTCTCTTTCTCATTTATTGGACAATTCTCTTTGTTCTTGATTTTTATTATATGCAACTGTTTTTGTTTATTTTCTTTGTTTTTGATGTTCATTATCAGCTCTTTGTTTTTCAATTGAAATCTAAACTTTGACATTCTTGAATAGATAATTTGCTTTTCTGCCTTGCCATTATAACCGACTGCTTTGAAGGGAGAGTTGGCAGCACTGAGAGTGTCACAGGGTGGTATGGAGAGAGGATGTGTGCCTTAGAAGTCATAATTGGGCGAGCAGTGTGGAGGGAAGTGGTCAAGGATGACATGACAAAACACTTTTTTAACATAATAGAGAGATAAGAAATACAAAAATACAGATTAGCATACATTTAACCATTAATCTACAGTACAAAGATGCAGAGTCAATGTCCCTAATTTATTGCTCGAATGCTGTTTCAAAAAGTGCATATTAAAAGAGGCTGACTGCTTCTTCTAATGTTTTATCCCTTCAGATATCTTTACAGGTGTCCTCCAAATCTGATACGAGATCTCTCACTTTATGCACAGTATTATATAGAGCTTGTGCACTACTGTGAAGTTTGCTCTGCAATGAGACATTTCTTGTTAATATTGTTCCATTTCTGTCAAGGTACTTTACTGTATATGCTTTGGTGACTGCTGGATAAATTTGGTAAGTAGGAAAAACGGTGCGTATAATCAATGAAGAGTATCAACTCTTCTGTATTATCTATGTAACTGGGAGATGAGTTGTAGCAAGACCAGATTAAAACCCCCACAGGAACTACCATATCACATGCATATATTTACACCCTATTCACATCACATATAAATATAATATGACCCATTGGGGTGGTCTCCTTCAGAGATTTAAGCCAGTAGTCACTTGTACATTAGTCCAAGAAATGGCAATGTAAGGTAGGAGAAACCAGGTATGTGCATCACATGGAAGAGTACAAGGTCCTACTGAAACAGAAAAAACACCAACATTACTTTATCCTTGCATATGTCAATGTCCTAGGGCACACACCCAGGCCACCCTGATAGTAGATCCACCCAGGAGTTACACGGAAAACAATTATGTTTCAGACATGATTTTACTAACGTTTACCTTTTATCCATATTACTTTGCCTGTTGAGATTTCAGGGCCCTTTGAAGTGAAGTGAAAACTTTTACAATAATGACAGCGACACACATTTCAAACTAAGATTGCTTAATGATTGCAATTATTTTTTATAAATTTATTATATGAGGACATACTTTTTCCCTTTGCTCTATCCCTTTGAATCAAGAGGATTGTGTAGCAGCACGCCATTAATTGAGAAAATATGAGATGTTAATTGCCATCACACCACCGTTAATGGGCATTTAGACATCTAGCTGAGTAAACTGAGAAGAAACACAAAACAAAAACAAGACGGAAGTGACTTCAGATGCACAACAGTTTAAAGGTCGGAGTCTTTGATGTTTCTGCATCTACATTTGTGCATATTCATATTAAAACAGTGTGTTGGTATATTTATTTTCATAAAAGACTTGATTTTTGACCTTTGCCATGTTTTGTCGACTTTGAATTAGCATTTTCAACAATGCTGAGACAATGTTTGGACTAATTCACTAGCAATGAACTAAGCTTTGTATAAACATTGATCTCCTGGTCACTGTTATCCTTTGTAAAACTCAGTGTCTCTATTGTTGTTGTATCAGATCGTATTAACCAGACATAATGGCAGCACCCTCAATAAAAAATAAATTAAAATCTGTTGATAACAATAAATTAATATTAGTAAGAACTTAATAACATGTTCTGGACAGTCCCTTACTACTTCCGGATTCATTGGATGTTTCCTGTGCAGCTGACACAACAATTGATTAAGTGTGACGTCCCTGGTTGGAACCCAGGAACAAGCAGATGGGCCATAACGAGTCATATTTTTTACATTTCAAATTCTGGCTCTTCATCTACAATAACGAAGAACATCCATTGCCGAGATGAGAAAAAGAAATGAATCCAAAAGGAGTATTTTCTTCACAGAGATGAGTAACTTATTTTAACTGTTTACTTTCACAGAGTGAGTGAGGTCATTTGTATTAGTAGTATAACTACCAACTGGTACACCACCCAAGACTGTTTGTGCTTTGCAGATGGGATAAGCTCTTGGCTCCTCTTGACCTCACTGGTTTAGTAAACAAATGGATTGGTTATTATTGGGAATCGAACAATAAATGTGTTATTTAGAATGAAAAATTAAAAAAATATATTAGTACAGTGTTTGAAACCCCACATATGGCTGAGCTAGAATTGATTAGTTGGCAACAGGGCCATCTTAATGCATGGGCACACTGGGCAGTTGCCCCACGAGCATAGAGGCCCCATGCTTATCTATGTATGTTGTGACTTGTTGATTAATATTTGCTGCACAGCATTTTTTTAAATATTTAAACACTGCTTTTGCTGCAAGTACCAATACAATATACTATATATTGTGAAGGACAGCCAGGTCCCATGCCCGGCAGGGACGCCCCTGCTACTTATGTTCCGGGAGAGCCGCCATGGACAGTCCAATACCTCCCCCGGGACGCTTGGTGGCAGCCTCCCTGGCCGACGGTGACGCCCAACCGCCGCAGGGCTCCATGGGAGATGGAGTCCTCTACAGCTTGGTTGGGGCCCGGCGTGGCCGCTAGGGGGAGCTGCCTGCTTCCCACAGCCCGGCTGGACGAGCTTTCAGCCCCACCTGGAAGTGCAATCAGGACCAGGTGGCTAATCACCTGGAACGCTTCCAGGTGGGCTATAAAAGGGCCCAGCCACTACCACTCGGTGAGCCAGAGATGGGAGGAAGAAGGAGACGAAGTTTGTGCTTTGGGACTGTGTTTGGGACTGTGTTTGGTCTGTGTGGCATGGGGAAGACGTGTCACACAGCTGAAGAAAAAATAAAACCTGTGTGTTTTTGTACACGTTGCCTCTGCGTGGTCTGTGCCGGGTCAGGCGCTATATAGCACCTTTTACAATATATATGTGTTTAATTTTTATTCCTGTGAGTGGTTGTGTAGATAGGGGCTCCATTGCACTGTTTTACATGGGGCCAAATAATGCTGCTAAGACGGCCCTGGTTGGCAAACACTATAACAGAGATGCTACTTGGTGGATTTTGATGCCTTCATCATTAGCATAGAGTAGCAGTTCACATTGGGGGAGAGATGATAGCCAAGCTCAGGTCTGGGAAACAGGGTGTGTATGGCATCTCTTTGAACCCACAATTATATTGGGAAACCATTTCAATCCACACAGTTGGGTCAAAGGCATAGTTACAAAGCAGATGACAGGTGGTTCACAGCTTTCTACACCACTAACTCATGGCTGACTACTGAAAACATTACATAAAAAAAATCTTTTCAATATTGACTAGTTATGTGGGCCTTTTGAGGCATGTATTAGGATTCACTCTCCATAGCATTTTTTTTCTTCTTGTATCAAAAGGCCAGCCAGATCTTGAGTAATCTTCCAGACATATCTCGCCATGATGGAGTGCTATGATGGAATTCAACAGCCTTTCTCTTGTCTTTGGCATGTGAAGTGGACTAGTCCTAGTAAATACTGACCAGGAGTGAATGACTCTCTGAAAGTGTATTACTCTTGCCTGAAGAAGGGGCCCTGAGTTGCCTTGAAAGCTTGCATATTGTAATATTTGTAGTTAGCCAATAAAAGGTTTCATTTTGCCTGATTTTCTATTGCATTTTTAATGAAAGAAATTTATTCATAGCATGATATTTAATATTGTGTTTTTCAGCATTCAAGGTAATTTGGTAAGAAACATAACATAAAACTGTAAAGTGCAAATGTACGCTTATTCATATATGGACTATACCTTTGGCCATTTACAAATCGATTAACTGTAGAATACAGGTTACTTTAAAACTTTTTAATCACCCTTGTCATATATGAAGCTTAATGTAAGGTTCAAGGAAGCCCAAGGTAAGTTTGCTGTTTTGGGTTAAGTGTTGTCTTATAAAGTTCTGCTGTAGTGTTTTTACTATACAAACTATGTCTTGTTAAAGGTCAGGTAGCCTTAACTACTGTGGGGTCTCTTTAAAACATTTCATTCAATCACTATGATCTACAAATTGTAAAGGTGTTGTTCACTGGTAACTCATTAACTCACATGACATCTGCTTTTGGGTCTTCTGTCACTTCTGTCACTTTGGTGCTCCTTCTGCCCCACAAAACCTGAAAACAAATCATAAAAATACACAATTTCAATTACTGTTATTTTCAGATCCTATAAAATTCAAGTGAGATTGAAGATACACTACATACAGTATCAAAATTGAATGAATAAAGATAAATGCACCATAAAAGCCAAACATTTTCTTTAGAGTATACACAAAATTACAGTGTTACTGGTAACCACAGCAAACATTCATTAAATTTTTTTCTTTATATTCAGTACTCCTGCAGTGAGGGAAAACAAAATCATTTCATAGAAAGACATGAACACATGGAGAGAAGATCATCCTGCACATTTGTTTTAGTTCACTCTCGATTTATCACTTCATTTGATTTATTATATTGATGTTTATCAACTCCAATAAAGGTATTATAAACAGTACTATGCATTACAGAATCGCCCGAATGGACCTTTGGGAGTAGATTTGTAATATGCAATTCAATTCAGTTTCTTTTAATACAGCTCCTTACAATGAGTGCAGATGATACTGTGTGGAAATAAGGGCAGTCTTCCTGTGTCAGAGCCCTCTGGAGGCGCCCAAGTGGGCTGCATTTCTGGACTGCATGTGTCAAAACTGGGTTCAGCCCAGAGGAACACTGACAACTACCATGTATGAGAATGAACTGCTCCCAGCATTCACATTCACCCAGTCTATCCATTATTCTGGTCTGCCAGTTGGACTGAAGACTATCAGGCATTCTAACTGGGTTAAGTCTCCACTTCCACCATCCTTCTATTATGGCCTCCTGACATACAAGAAATTGTCCTTCTTTCCAGGATACCTATCCATCCTCCATATAAATATATAAGTATAAAGTGTGCATATATTTATATACTGTATATACAGTCATACCTGTGGGTCACAAATGCTCCTGTTCACGAACAAATCAATTCACAACCAAAATTTTGATAAAAAAATTTCCGTGGTTAATGAACACATTTTGGTTGACGAACAAATTCCTGGTGACCCAAGAGAGTCCCGCTAGCCGAGCATCCTGTTCACTCTCTCCCAGTCTTCGATCACGGTCAGACATGAGTGCAGTACTGTACATATTAGTTCTTACTGTACACGTGTTGTGTTCTTTATAACGGTAACTCCTGTTACTATTTCAGCATGGCCCTTAAGAAAGTGAATAGTGGTGTTAAAAAGGAGAAGAAGGTGGCGAGGAAAATCACCGTAGAAGTGATTAAAAAAATCATTGAAAAGCATGAACGTGATGTTCGGATGTCGGATATTGCATATTTTTATTTTCGTATTACAGTAATCCCTCGCTATATCGCGCTTCGACTTTCGCGGCTTCACTCTATCGCGGATTTTAAATGTAAGCATATCTAAATATATATCACGGATTTTTTGCTGGTTCGCGGATTTCTGCAGAGAATGGGTCTAATTTAATTTATGGTACTTGCTTCCTAAGTTTGTTTGCCCAGTTGATTTCACACAAGGGACGCTATTGGCGGATGGCTTAGAAGCTACCCAATCAGAGCATGTATTACATATTAACTAAAAATCCTCAATGCTATAAGATATGCTTCCCGTGCAGTGCTCGATTGTTTGCTTGTCTCTGCCTCTCTCTCACCCTCTCTGACATTCTGTGCGCCTGACGGAGGGGGTGTGAGCAGAGGTGCTGTTTGCACAGAAGCTGTTTGCCTAGTGGATACGGACGCTCCTCTAAGAAATGCCGACCGCTTTATCGCGGTGCTTCCAAAAACACACTTATTGATTTTTTGATTGTTTGCTTTAATCTCGGGCTCTCTCTCTCTCTCTTCTCGGACGTTCTCTGCGCCTGACGGAGGAGATGTGAGCAGAGGGGCTGTTTGCACAGAGGCTGTTTGCTTAGAAGATACTGACGCTCCTCTGAAAACTGCCGCGGCAAACTTAAAAGCACACATATTGATTGTTTGCTTTTCTTTGCGAACGCTCTCTGTCTCTCTGAAATTCTCTGCTCCTGAAGAGAAGAAGATATATTTGCATTCTTTTAATTGTGAGAAAGAACTGTCATCTCTGTCTTGTCATGGAGCACAGTTTAAACTTTTGACTAAAGGGTGTTATTTCATGTCTAGAGGGCTCTAATAATGTTAACAGTGTGGGAGAGTTTATAAGGGCTTAAAATATATAAAAATAACTATGCAAACATATGGTTTCTACTTTGCAGATTTTCATCTATCGCGGGGGGTTCTGGAACGCAACCCCCGCGATCGAGGAGGGATTACTGTATTAAGGCTTTTTCATACTGTAATATTTTTTTTCAGATTTTGCACTATAAAAAAACAAAAAATAATGAAAACAATAGGGTTAGGTGGGCTTGGGAACCAATTAATTACATTTCAATACATTCTTATGGGAAAAAGGACTTTGGACTACAAACAAATTGTTTTTTGAACAGACTTCTGGAACAGATTGTGTTTGTGAACCGCAGGCACAACTGTTTACACATTTCCATTCAAAAATATATATATATATATATACACACACCATTTTGACAGAAATTGATACTTTTAGTATTCCTTTTCCTTTCCTTTTCTTCTTTTTTTCCTTGAATGGTTTTTATTAATGAAGGTTATTCCATGTAACAATCTGCTAAAAAGCCAAACATTTAAAACAAAGCTTTCTATTATTGTTTTGAGAGAAGAGGGCCAAGTGAATTTAAACAGGATTGAAAAAGAACTGCATAATAGCATAAGAACATCAGAGTGTATAGTATGAGAAACAAATGCCTGGGTTGGGCTTTTGACTAAATATACACCAAATACTGTACAGTACCATTGTCTTCTGCGACAGAGAAACACTGACTCCATGATGCGGAGAATTAAAGAATTTCCCCGTCATTTTCTGTCCAATGCTTGCAATCCTTTGTCTATTTTAACCTTTTTTTTTTATTTGCCCATTTCACATACCGCATTTTCTTTCAAATTTTGCCTCTAAGGCCAGCATTACAGAGTTTTTCTTTTCTCTGTAGCAGGTGACACTGAGTACAGATAAAGACACAAAATTGTTTAAATAGACTGTAACATAAAATAATTTGAAACTGGTTAACATAAGTGGAGCTCACTAATATCTGCTCATAAACATAATTTTTGATCTATGACCAATTGACAACAAATGAGAAAAACACAAAAACTCCAGTCAGCAGTATCCAGGTAGAAAATAAACCTCTGTAGAGTCCTCAGTAAATTATAACAGAAAGTTAAAGACAAAGTCAGACACAGGTACAGACCTGGAGACCTCGGCCAACTGGCTACCCATCTCCTCTTGGGCATTCTACTGTAGAGTCAATGCTGGGACATCCAGTCTAACAAAAAAATCTTTCTATCCATTGGTTTCAAGCTCCCAGTAACTCAGATTTCTTTTTATGGGTAGGAAAACAGCTTAAAATTACAGCAGTGGCACCAAGTGCCAAGAACAGAAACAAAATACAGGATGGTTAGCCATGGTTTATAATTATTGTATTACTTATATTTCTGTAAAAATGACTAATAAAACAGATGCAGTATGCACGGCTAATCAGCAGGTCTACTCAGGGTATACTAAACTGAAGTAGAGAGTCTTCAGCCTGACTTTAAAAGGCAAAACTGGAGGGGCACCTGTTATATTAGCAGGCAGACCATTCCACAGATTCGGGGCCCTGCAACTAAAAGCTAAAACCTCCCACTGTTATTTTTTTAATCCTTGGAATCATAAGCAGGTGTGCATCTTGAGATCCTAATGTTCACTCTGGTTTGTAAGTAATTATAAGTTCTGATAGGTAAGTAGGACCTTGGCCATTTTAGGTTTTATATGTCAAAAGGAGGGTTTTGAAATTAGCTCAAAGCGTGACTGGAAGTCAGTGTAATGGCTTAAGAACCGGAGTTATATTGTCATACTTTCTAGTTGTTGTAATGGTTCTCATAGCAGCATTTTTAATTAACTGAAAGGTGCTTAAAATTATTTGAACTGTCTATAAATAATGCATTGTCAGTCCTACTACAAATAAATTTATGAATTAACTTCTAGACTTAAATTAGAATTCTAGAATTAAATGGATAGTACTGGTTAGATTTGTTTGGTTGAGTGACCTGTTCTCATCTATTTTTTTTCTAATGTTGTAATATTCTAAATTGTTAATATCATTCATATTAAAACCTAACAATCCATCCAATTTCATATTAATATATCCAATTCTGGGAAGCTAGGACTAGGGCCTATCCCAATAGTATTAAGTGAAAGGCAAGAAGGAAGAAAAACTGAACAATGAACACTTGGTTCACAGGGCAGATGCCCTGACTCATTCGTATGAATATTCTTATTATGTTAGTGAGAAAAATGCTACTAAAATATTTATAAGAACAACATACTGTATATTAATATTCTCTGTTATTACTTTTTAACTTTTCCATGAAATTGTTATTCTCTGCCTTATGTTTTTTTTCTAACCAGGACTTCCCCTCTAGACCCACAAGAACTTAAATAACTTTCATTAATGAAAAATGTTTTGCAGAATGTACATTTAAATTTTTTTTTTTTTGTTGAGCAGGAAAACTTGCTTTAATTAGAAGTTTAAAAGTTCAATATCCTGAAGAGCTCTATCTCGTAACACTGTGTTAAAGTGATTGAGTATGCTTTAATTTATTGGTAGTGCAAAAACACCAGATGCTGGAAAATAGCAAAAGGGTGAGACAAGCTGTAGACTGTCAGAGACATCAAACTTTTCAAACTGAACAGTTCACCAAATTATTAATTAAAATTTATCCCAACGTCATATAAAATACAAACAGTATTTTTTAGGAATAATTTAGCTTTTTTACTCAGTTTTTTTGAATTGTTAAATTTAAAGAGGGATATTTTGAGCTATTTGCAAACTCATTTAAAAAAATGTATAGTTGACTGTGGAGCTTATTTAAAGCATTCATTTTTAAATGATGTTATTTAAGATGAGGTATATGAACTTCAATGATTAAGTGTTTTCACCGGCTTTATTCCTGATCTGATGCAAAGAGTCAAGTGACTAAGTTAAGTGATTGTTCCTACTATCCTTTCAAAAATCATCACATCCCTGCACCACACCAAATAAATCAATTTCTCTCATCTTTACTAAAATTTTAACTAAGCATTTATACAACTTTTACATTTATTAGCAAACTGCCCCTTGCTTGCTTCGCTTGCCAAACCCTAGGGGAGGGTGCTGAGCTCCCGTTATCTCACGGCTGAGCTGCTTGAAGGGTGTCAGGGCGCTCCTCTGTTAGAGAAGCGATGGTGTTTAACACTAGAATTATGAAAAAACTCGTAAATCCGGCCCATCTTAAATCCGCTCGCACCTCTCTGTTAGCGTCTTTTGTTTTGTAAATGTGTCGATAAGCCCAAGCAGCAAGCAGCCTACTATTCCATTCTCCCACCGCCGCAGAAAGTGCAAAAACCTCTTGCAGCTCAAGCCTTGTTTATCAGGGAGTCAGGTACCTAGAGCTGTATAGGCTAAAAAAATATATTGTTATTTGGAACACATGTATTTCACGTGTGTTCCGTATCTACAAAGATCTATGTGTGTAGGATGACAGGAAATGCAAGAAATGTTGAACACATACCTAAAAGACAATCTTTTTTCATGTTTTAGTACTAAAGACAAACTTTTGACATGAAGTGTATAATGTGTGAAGACTGAAGTCCAAATATCAAATAAACACTTTCACAAAAGGTTCAAATATAACAGAACAAGTGGTCTTTTATTCAAGACTATAAGTTCTGTTATATTTGTACCTTTTGCATTTCTGTTCACACATTGTTTGAGATTTATTTCTCTTTTCTTTTATTGGACGATTCTCTTTGTTCCTGATTTTTATTATGTTGCTCTTCTTTGTTCATTTTCTTTTTTTTTTCGATGTTCTTCATCACCTCTTGTTGCTCTTTTTCTATCGCAATCTAAAATTTGATGTTCTTGAACAAGTAATTTGCTTTTCCACCTTGCCGTTATAACCAACTGCATGGAAGGGCGAGTTAGCACTGAGCGTGTCACAGGGTGGTACAGAAAGAGGATGTGGGTGGTAGGAGTGCTGATTGGTCAAGCAGTGTGGAGAGGAGTCGCCAAGACTGAATATTGCAGACGCAAAGCAAAACTTTATTAACATAATAGAAAGATTTGTTTTCCACTTTTCTCTTTTTAAATGATATTCATGTGAGAAACATGCTTGAAAGGAAGGAAAAAAGTTTTTAATATATGACTATTGTTATTTGTACATTTTCGTCTCTGATGTCATTATGATAATAAACTTCTTCTTGGGTCCCCGAATGATACCACTTTTCTTTTTTGGGTTCTCAGATTAAAAAGTTTAAGAATCCCTGACACAGTGAGTCAAGTAGTGGAAATTTTGAAGGCTTAATGTCCAGGTCATTGTTGACTGCACTTTGCTACAGAAGCAGGCGGTAAGGTGATAAGTATGAAGGGATCACTGTGGTTGTGCCTTTATTAGAATAAAATCTGGTAGCCAAAGAATAGAATTGGGTGCCTGCCAGTAGAATCCAGAGAATAGGCTGTAGTTTTGTTTGTTGTTGTTTTTGGTGTGTGTGAGTGTGTGTGTGCTTTGGAGTGTTTAATGGGTTGCCAGTGATAACTTTGACCTGCTGTCTCTAGGATCCTCTATGGTGAGTCCTTCCTTTTCAAAGAGGAGAGCCCATAGTGAGCCTCTGCAAAAGTGAAAATGACACCTACTGTACCTTCAAATGATAATTAGGCTTAGAACATATTAGAATTTATGTTTAATGGATGAAAAGGGTGACAAATTTTGAGAACTTGTGTGGTGTCTGCATATTTTTTTTTATTTGTCATTTGTATATAAATTTATTGGTAATGATATTTTTATTGTCTCATCATTTCACTGCCATTTTGTAATGTGTGTTCTTCCCAGACATTGCTATTTTCTGGCCTGATGTGTTGTAACTACAGCAATAAATAAAGGGTGCAGGCCTCAAAAATACCACATGAGCCAGACTGGATGGTTACACAGATTGTATGATTGGCATCTTTTTAATAAATAATCACATCAGTTGTGTCTTTGTGTGGAGGGGCATGGTAGTGTGGCGAGAGTGGTTCCTGTGTGCAATCTCCCTGACCCTAATTGATGCTAGGAGCTGTTGATTGCTGCCATTGTGCCATGTCCCTATTTAAAAAGGGAAATGCAAGTGTGAGGAGGAAAAAGAACAAAAAACGGAGGTTAAAGAGAGGAAGCGAGAGCAGAAGGCAGGAGGCTAGAAGAAGCCGGTGCGGGCGAGTGAGAGCGGACTTGGGAGAGAGAAGGCAGGCAGCTGGAAAGTGAGCCCCTATAGAGAAGTGTGTGGCTGACACTCGGGAGCAGTTGAATGGGGTCTCTCCTGCTGTATATGTTTGAGAAGCAGGAGTGACCAGAAGTGTTGAATGGCTCGCAGCAGAAGTCCAGAAAGGCAGTAGGGGTGAGGAGGCTTGGGAGGAAAGCTCCAATTTGAGAGCCATGGCAATTGGGGACCCAAGCCTAGGTCCGGAGAGGAAGACTTACCGTAGCCATGGGATGGCAAGGAGGTGGGGAAACTTCTTGGCTGCAAGGCCCGTATGGAATAAGCAGGGGAGCTGCCAGTGAGAAAGAAGAATGAACCGGGCTTTTTAGAAATGACAGTTTCTTGCCTAAATTTTAACCTTATTTTTAATGGACTTATTTATTCTGATTTTAACCTCCACAGAGTCACCTTTTTTTTAGGGATTATTTATTTATTAATGAACTGTTTGAAGCATTGCACTTTTTGAACACTTGTTTTTTTTATAAAAGCACTGTTTGTCCTCATCTGCCCAGCTCATTGGGTTCAAAAGGCTCCCAAACATGAAAATGGAGCAAGGCGCTGACCCATACCCTTACAGTCTGCCTACAAACAGTCCTCACCCCAAAGAGCCAAACCCCCAAACATGCATGAATGACTTTGATTACATTTTTTCTGCATTTGGTGTGATGTAGATTTCAGTTTTGAAAATAATTTTCAATAAACAAGTTTTTGTGTTGTTTCCCAATGCCATTGTTTTTATTGTAGGTGCTACCATTTTGTGGAACGGTTGCTTCACCAATACTAGAGACTGATGCTGGGTGATTGCGTACCGTAATGTCACCAGTTCAATAAGTTAAAGGTCTACATGATGCACTTCTTTGTATCTGAGACTGTAGATAGCTACCTTGAGACTGCCTCTGAAGTTTAACTGTTTATTTTTTCATGTTAAGAACTTTAGCTAAGACCTCTGATTTCAATTTAGGACATTGTTTTGGACAAGAGTGTATTTTGATCTTCAAGTACCAGCCTTTGCATGATTATTTTGAAAATGACTTGTCTCCAGGGGCCTCATGTATAACGCTGTGCGTAGAATTCACACTCTACGGACAACAGCAGAAATGTGCTGACGTACAAAAAAATCTAGATGCATAAATCTGTGCAAACGCCAACTTCCATGTTCTTCCGCTACATAAATCCCAGTCAGCGTCTCCTCCCAGAATTATGTCTCTGAATATGCAAATCTATATAAATAGCCCTTTAAGCTCAGTGTTCTGTGAAATGGCAATGGCAAAAGCACGGGAGGAAATAGAAGAATTTCAGCGAATACCAAGTGGAGGCAAGAAATAATTTATTGCAGCAGTAATGTCTCTTTTAAACGTACTAACCCCCAATTCCTGTCCTTACTTTTCTTTCTCCAAATACCCAATTACCACACTATCAGCTCTGTAATAGACGTTAAGCCATCTGTAAGCTTAGAACGCCAATTCTTCAAAACTTTTAAGGAACATGGAAATATCTTTGCAGTACATGTTTAATTATTCTATCCATCCAGTGTCATCCCAGTCCCAGCAAAAATACAGCGCAAGGCAGGAACAATCTGTGAATGGAGTGCCAGCTCCTTGCTTGCGCTGTGGCATTGTGTCCTCACATGTTTAATTATTAACAATATAGAAATTAAGTTAAAGTTTCATTTTGCTGCATTTCATTTTAAAAATGATATTGTCATCACATGTAAAGACGTGCTTTATAAAGTGGCTCAGATTGTGCAATATTATAACTGTATCACAAGTTTACAGTGAGGTAATTGTACTTATAAGTACAAAATGTTCTACAAGGAGCACTTCACAGACTGATTGAGTGCGTTTATAGTCCTTGGGATGAAACTGTTTCTGAACTGCAAGGAAAGGCTCTGAAACATTTGCCATATGAGAGCAGTTCAATAGACAGTATGGCTGAGGCAGCGTGTGCTTGATGCTGTATACAAATAATTCTCTTTCCAATCAACTGCTATAGAGCTGTGATTCCCAACTCAGGTGCAGTGATATAAATACTCAAAGTGGTGCAATGAGAGTAATATGAAAAAAAATGATCTGCTGTAGCAACCCGTAATGGGAGCAGCTGAAAGAAGAAGAAAGGTGAAGTGAGAGTAACAACACTATAGCAGCTATTGTATATAGTTTGACCATTCTGTGGACCATTATATTGTTACAGGTTAATTACAATCAGATGCATTAAACTAATAAACAATATGCAGTTAATTTCAGTGTATTTATAAAGCCGCATCAGGGATGTGGATCTAAAAAAGAAAGGAGAGCCACACTGGAACAGTAGCACTGCTTTGATGCTGGGTGCCACCAGTCTGAAAAACCGAGTACAGAACTTGCATACGCCAGGGTATGAGCTACAGTGTAAATGTGCATGGCTTTAGGCCAAGTTTAGGTTTTATGCATCGTGATTTGAGCTTGGAAACATTCGTACGTAACATTTTTGTGCACACGCACCGTTTATACATGTGGCCCCAGGCCATTTAACATTTAAATCTGCCCCCTCCCATTTACAGCAGAACATAAACTCAAAAGTCAGGCTTGCAGAATTTCACAGGAGCAAAATGGGTAATTGGCTTTAAAAAAACATTTTATTTAATTAGCACATTTTGAAAGAGAGGATGTAGCTAAAAATGTTTTACAAGAAGTCAAACAAATAGTTACAAGAAAAAGAAAATAAATTAAAATTAGATACACATAATAATGAATAAATAACATAAAAATGTAATTAATACACACACACATAAAATAAAGATATAATTAGTAGAAAAGTAGAGTCCCTGCCCGGGACTGGATTCCTGCCTTGTGCCCTGTGTTGGCTGGGATTGGCTCGAGCAGACCCCCGTGACCCTGTGTTCGGATTCAGCGGGTTGGAAAATGGTTGGTTGGTAGAGTACTTATATATCAATTTGATATTTTAAGTCTCTAAAGATGAGTCCGATGATAATAATAAAACAAAATCTGCAGGTGTGCCAAGGCTAAAGGACCTTCCAGTCTCCACTAGGCAGTCTACTTGACATAAATGTTCTTATGTCATTCCTTATTGTTACATGTTATTAAAATCAAACCAGTGGGCAGTAGTTGATACTTATGCACCCAGGCTTTTGAAGCCTCATTACACTCACCTTTATTGAACTTAACAGGTGATTTTGCAGTTCACTATTCATTTTATTGATATTCCAAAAGCATAGCATTAAAGTACCCAGAGAGTCTTCACTGAGCCAATATGACAGTGTGTCAAAAGACAAGAAATGAAAAGTTTGTTGGGAGATGGCTACAGGGTGATAGTTTGCATACCTTTCGTGCATACCTGTTGACTCTTGTCAACGCAATACAACACAGCACATCAGCAAACATGTTAAAAGCAAGGTATAGTCTTGCTGTAGCTAAATGGAAAATGTGTAGATGCTATCTTCATGTGCATTGTTCTATTGCACCACTTTATACTTGAGTTATTCCCTATATATTTGAAAAGTAAATGTACCATCCCTGTGGTGGGCTGGCGCCCTGCCTGGGGTTTGTTTCCTGCCTTGCACCCTGTGTTGGCTGGGATTGGCTCCAGCAGACCCCCGTGACCCTGTAGTTAGGCTATAGTGGATTGGATAATGGATGGATGAATGTACCATCCACCTGAAAAGGTGTGGGATATTTTTATTCCTAATGGAAGTTACGTATATCATAGAAAGACAACAAATTATATAAGTTAAATACTGTATGTACACAAAAAAAATGTGCAAATTGCCACCAGGCCGTCCAGGTGGTATCTGGCTGCATGTCTAAAGTATGGTGTGATGTGCAGACTTATTCTCTTCATTTTATCGTCCCACTTTTCTTTCTTATTTATTTTTCTGTTGGAATGGCTGCTGCATGCCACAGTAAACAAATCACTCTGCTGTCATTTAAAAGAAGACAAATCTCTTTGTTAGAATGGTATGACTTTCTTCTGTCATATTTGTTCGTCCATTTTATTTGTATTCATTTAAGAAACAATAAGTGTCCAGTTTTGTGTTTTTTTTTAATAAACTTTGTCATATCTGTAGGTTTGAATTTTGATGCCATGTCAACTTCACAACTTTAGTGCAGCTAAATGAAAAACCACTAACAAAAACATATTATTGTTAAATGATCGCTTTTTAATGAGAGTTATGGTGTTTTTTTGTAGGCGACTTTAGAGGGATTAACAAAATATTATTTTCTGCTCACTTGTAAAGAGACTGCGTAAGCAGTGTTTTGGAAAACACATGAAAAAGTAGCTTGTGTATTACATGTGTTGTACAGATGATCGCCAATCGCTAAGATTCATTGTTTTCAGGAAATACATTAGAGGGTACGCTCATACACACCCATACTAACTCCTATTGGGTCAGTTCAGAGTTGCCAAATTAACATATTTGCAACATTAGACTGGTGAAAGTAGCACTCATGGAAGAAAGCCATTGATAAATATAAAGCTGGGAAGAAAAGCTCTAGAACTAGAGTGGTCCTAATCACTGGGCTGCTCTTTAACCCATGTTAGTAATACCTGTATTTCAAAATACCGGTAACATGATATAAGATTTAGGTTTTTGCTTATATTGCAACAGTATAATAAAGCCTTCCATTTTGGTGAAGAAGGTAATCTAAAAAACTGTTAGTAATCTTTACTTTAGCACACTCTTGTTTATTCACTGGATGAGCAGTCTTTCCATTTATATTGTAGGTTAATTCAAAGGTTGTCTTTCCATTTACCCTGCAAAGTGGTCTAAAGCTTTGTCTCATTATTTGTTATGTAAATAGCTTTAGGCACTTTAAAGCTTTTTGCTTTTTAAGTAGTTAGAAAGTCACTTACTGCTGTCAATGTTAACAGAGCAGGGGAGGAAAAAAAACTCTTTGTGTGAAGAAGTAAATGAACAGAGGAGCTATGCCTGCCTTGGCATCAGTAAAACAGAATAAAATAATGCAAATCAAAAGGAAACTCCTACATCATTAGGGATTTTAATTCATTTTGTCATTTTAATAAGTTTGGCAGAATTCAACCATTTGGGATCACAATAAATTTCATTAAAGAAGGTTTTAAAACACAATACTCTTAACAATAAAAAGAAGTTAGAACTAAAGCAACACATTCAGCACTGATCAGTGGCATACTGGTTTGCGCTTTGGGAGTAGTGTCTGTGAAAAGTTTTTTTAGTCACACTAAAGTGTCTATAAAATGGATCCCATCTTTGGAATTTTTCATATTTTATTAATATCAACTTTTGACAACATCACTCTTTTGACAATGATCAACAGAAAAAAAGACTCCTTAATTTAACAGAAAACAAACCTCTGCAAAGTGATATTAATTAATCTATACTAATAAAAGGCAAAGCCCTCACTGACTGACTCACTGACTCATCACTAATTCTCCAACTTCCCGTGTAGGTAGAAGGCTGAAATTTGGCAGGCTCATTCCTTACAGCTTCCTTACAAAAGTTGGGCAGGTTTCATTTCGAAATTCTACGCGTAATGGTCATAACTGGAAGCTATTTTTTTCCATATACTGTAATGGAGTTGAGCTGGATGGCCGTGGGGGTCGGAGTTTCGTGTGATATCAACGCAGTACGTAGAAAACCAGGAAGAGCTCCAAAAAGCGCTGAAGAAAACATGCATTATATAATTAAGAAGGCAGCGAAACAATAAGAAGCGAGTGACTGACATTTACAACCATATTCATGAGTGCTGCTACTTTGGAAACAAAGCACGGTATAAACCTAAAGTTTCAATTAAGTTCATAGACAGGCTGCCGCTGGTGTTTGTCATGCCCACGGGTAATGCGGGATACAAATTTAATGAGAGGACGCAGGATATAAACGAGAGTTTTGATTACTTTGTAACTAAGTTAAGAATGCAGTTGAAGGGCTGTACTTATGCAAATTCTGAGAGACTGTGTTTGTGGGGGATTGACAGTTAAGGCAGGTGGGGGAGTCACGTCATCATCTCCCCTCCCATTCACCTCATTTCACTCTGAGCTGAGCTCCACGGCTAACGCCGTCTTCCGAAGCAACTTCGTCACACTGCCAGCAAATACTCACAGAAAAATCCACAAGTTAATACACACCCTGTCTCTAGAGTTTCTCCACACTTAATGTATTCCTCGCGTCCCCTTTATACCCTCTGATCCCCCATTTCAATTCAGATGCCTCCAATTTCCAGTAAGGCTCTGCTGCGTGATGACAATTAATAAGTCTCAGGGACAGACCCTACAAAACGATGCCATTGATTTCAGGCAAGATTGCTTTTCTCCTGGACAACTATACTTGCATTCTCAAAAGTGACCTCGTGCAGCTTCGTCATATTACAAGCGGAGTGCAGCCAGAAACTTTTAAGTGCCGGATCTTACTTAACATTAAATTAAGCCGTGGACATCGCAACATCACACAAGAGAGCAGCTCACGTGAACTTACTGAACGCAGTATGAATGATCACTTCCATGCATCAAACCTGTTCAAAAAACGCATTACACAATTGACAAGGTGATGGCTTTATATGGCGTTCGTTTATAAAGCAGCGGAGAGGCCGTGTGAAGGCAGCTACATAAAAAAACAGCAGAGCGCCACACTCTGAATGTATTCCTGGCATCACCGTTATACCCCCTGATCTCCCATTTCAATTGAAATGCCTCAAATTTCCAGTAAGGCTCTGCTTTGCGATGACAATTAACAAGTCTCAGGGACACACCCTAGAAAAGGTTCCCATTGATTTGAGGCAACATTGCTTTCCTCCTGGACAAAACTATACGTTGCATTCTCAAAAGTAACATATATATATACTGCTCAAAAGAATTAAAGGAACACTTTTTTATCAGAGTATAGCATAAAGTCAATGAAACTTATGGGATATTAATCTGGTCAGTTAAGTAGCAGAGGGGGTTGTTAATCAGTTTCAGCTGCTGTGGTGTTAATGAAATTAACAACAGATGTACTAAAGGGGCAACAATGAGATGACCGCCAAAACAGGAATGGTTGGATTTAGTCTTTAAATTTCTATGGTGAAGAAAAATTTATGCAATGATGATTAAATTGAACTTTCATTCCTACTAAACATATTTCTGTCGACCAAATAAAAATTACTTATATTTAAAATTTAAATAGAACTTGAACAAATACGATAGTTCATAATACCCATGCAGCACTAACTGGACGTAAGATTAGGAGTCATCCGTTTTAACAAGCAGCGTATTGCACTGATACGTAATAGCCTGCCCATTTAATTATTTAGGAATGGACAGATAAATTAAGATTTTGTACAAATAATGTTTTAAATTTTTCTTCCTCAATGGATTCTGGCACCCCCAGCAACAGCTGCTCGCACCCCAAAGGAGATATATATATATATATAGATATAGATATAGATATATAGATATAGATATATATATCTATACTAATAAAAGGCAAAGCCCTCACTCACTCACTCACTGACTCATCACTAATTCTCCAACTTCCCGTGTAGGTAGAAGGCTGAAATTTGGCAGGCTTATTCCTTACAGCTTACTTACAAAAGTTAAGCAGGTTTCATTTCGAAATTCTACACGTAATGGTCATAACAGTCGATAACGGTCAACAACGTCCGCCATGTTGAACTTTCTTATTTATGGCCCCATCTTCACGAAATTTGGTAGGCGGCTTCCCTGCGCTAACCGAAACCGATGTACATACTTATTTCGATGGTATGACGCCACTGTTGGCCGCCATATTGAACTTTCCAACGTCACTAATTTTCCAACTTCCCGTGTAGGTAGAAGGCTGACCCCATCTTCACGAAATTTGATAGGTGGCTTCCCTGCACTAACCAAAACCAAGGTACATACTTATTTCGGTGGTATGACGCCACTGTCGGCCGCCATATTGAATTTTCCAAACGTCACTAATTCTCCAACTTCCCGTGTAGGTAGAAGGCTGAAATTTGGCAGGCTCATTCCTTACAGCTTGCTTACAAAAGTTAAGCAGGTTTCATTTAAAAATTCTACTCATAACGGTCATAACGGTCAACAACGTCCGCCATGTTGAACTTTCTTATTCATGGCCCCATCTTCACGAAATTTGGTAGGCGGCTTCCCTGCGCTAACCGAAACCAATGTACATACTTATTTCGGTGGTATGACGACACTGTTGGCTGCCATATTGAACTTTCCAACGTCACTAATTCTCCAACTTCCCGTGTAGGTAGAAGGCTGAAATTTGGCAGGCTTATGCCTTACAGCTTACTTACAAAAGTTAAGCAGGTTTCATTTCGAAATTCTACACGTAACGGTCATAACGGTCGATAACGGTCGACAACGTCCGCCATGTTGAACTTTCTTATTCATGGCCCCATCTTCATGAAAATTGGTAGGCGGCTTCCCTGCGCTAACCGAAACCGATGTACATAGTTATTTTGATGGTATGATGCCATTGTCGGCCGCCATACTGAACTTTTCAACAGTCTTTGTTACTTATGGGCCCATCTTCAAGAAATTTGGTACGCGGGTTCCCAACGCTAACTGAATCCTACTTACGTACATATATACGTCCATAGCCTGCAGCTCAGTCACCGTGTGAGGTGGCATTGGGTCCCCCATCCCAACGCCTCCCACGTTGTTGGCTGCCTGCCTATATAAGGCCATCCGTCGCTCCGGTCTCTACATTCCCTTCCTTGCTTCGCCACGGGATTCACATCTCCCTGCTGATAACTACAGCCTTTTTATTTAATCCACAGCTTCTCCGCTGTTTTATTGTTCATTTATTACGATTATAGTTATTGTGCAGGTATTTTAGACTTACTTTACATTGTTCAGGTACCCATTTCCTTTATCATTCCAACCTAACCCGCATTAACATGTCTATTGAGGTGATAACCATCGATCAAAGAACTGTCATTTACCGAGTAGTTTCCATGCCCGGAGATGGCACCTATCTTTTCCATTCTCTTTGTTACATATTGCACGGCCATATCAGGCTCATATCCGGAGGAACATTGTGTCTTATGTATTGAATGACTGAAACAGGTTCAAGGTGTGGACTGATGACGGTACAGGAGATAATTATACTACACAGGAGCACTAGAAGAGTGAAATGCTTAAGCCCTTCACCTATGCATCTGCATGTGAGTTGATGGCTGCCGCTGAATTGTTCGGTTGTCGCTTTCAAGTGGACCGAAATGGCCAAATATTTTAAACCTTTGGACAACTGCCAATGCCTCTTAAACATCTTAGATTGACAGGTGATGATTTCAGCAGTGGATACTTTGATGTTTATGAATGTTTAAACTCTCAAAAGCTGGATGTGAAGTTATCGATGAAACTGGTTGTATACTTACAACGCTTGACAGATGCCGAATGTCACTTCAACACAAGCCCTACAAATACTGTCGTAATTAAAACAAACCATGAAACTCAAACCGATTATGACAGCAGCAATCCAAGCTGTGAGATTTGAAACAAAATTACTGTTCACATGGCCAACTGTACTTGCATGCTTAAGAGTAAGCTCAGCACACAGCTTGGTCATATTACAACCGGAGGGCCGAACTCACAATGTGGTATACAAGGAGATCCTTAACAAATAATTATTGGCATATTTTCCCTCAGTTTAAAAAGGTTTAATTTTTTTCTTAATAAAACTTTTAAGGCAGTACTTCGCGGCTGCGAAGTGCGGGTATTTTGCTATATATATATAGATATGATATAGATATAATGTGTGTGTGTATGTGGTGTATATATATATATATATATATATATATATATATACAGAGATATAGATATATATAGATATTAGATATATATATATATAGATATAGATATATATACTGTATATATAATGTGTGTGTATGTATGTATGTGTATATATATATATATATATATATATATATATATATATATATATATATATATATATATATATATATATATATGACAGCAACACTCATAACAGTGACAAAACAATTACATTGACGATCATGTTACGTTATTTTCAAGATGTTTCCTTTTCTTTATCATTACTTCTTTAACACACTACTTCTCCGCTGCGAAGCGCGGGTATTTTGCTATAAATATATATATATATATATATATATAGATATATAGATAGATAGATAGATAGATAGATATAAGTGTATGTAAATGTGTGTCTGTATATGTATATATATATATATATATATATATATATATATATATATATATATATATTAGCAGTTGGAGATCCACAAAGGGAGAAAATGAATCACGTATCATAAAGTAGTTTTTATTCCTGAGCTTTCAACCCCTACCAGGGGTCTTCATCAGAGGATAATGCTTAGACTTACAAGAATCAAAGGCAATATATAGCAATACCTTACAGGTATTCCCAGCCGTGTGTAATGGTCGAATGCTTTGCGCCCTATCAAGCTTAATCAAAATCTAATTAGTTTCAAAGCACCGTATTTGGAATTCAGAAATCAAGTTTCATCAAAATCCGTCAATAATCCGGGAGATCTTAGGGGAGTATATACAATAGTTTTTGAACCATCTGCTTGCTTCTCATTTCTAAGATTTGCGCCACCTCAGTCAATTCCGTGTTTTCAAACCAAGGCTATATGCTTGCTCTTTGATATTGCTCCTACAAGGCTTCTTTCCAGCAGAAAATAAAAAATCAACAACAATTCTGTGCTTCCATAAGCACATTATATATTCATTTGATCAGGGACGGAATTAACTATCTCCAAAAAACAAAAGGGTATGCTTCTTTCACACTTAGAAGTGACTTGTAAAACAAAGGGCAGTTATAGGTTCTTGCATGGTGTTTCTGTCCCTAAACATCTGGGGCTGAAGAGACACCTGCGAGAGGGAGAAAGCAGGAAATGGAGTAAGAAGGTAAAACAGAGTTTTCAGGTGTAAAGGTTCTGTGTTGGGACAAGAAGACAAGGACAGAGGACCTGATTTGGAAGGGTCATGGGGACAATAATAGCAGTTTATTATTTTATCTCAGTTTGCTTAATTTGTCCATTTTCTTGAAAACATTGTAGTTATGTACTAAATAAAGTTCATCAAATACTTTGGCATCCAAGATGTTAGTCTGGATTTGAGGGGGTGCATTAGCAGAGAACTCTTCCATTACACAATACTTTTATTAAAATTGTATGTTAAACAATCGCCAAATGTAGACTTGCTCACAAGTTAACCCCACAAATAAGAATTTCTTTTTTTATCCTAATCATTTAAACTCTCACACTCTGTCAAATGATAATTCTGCTTCCTTATGGGTTTGAAGTTATTACACCTTTGCGACAGGAGAAAAACAATTACATTAATTTTGTGTTGTAACACAGTCCACAGAAGCTGCATTTCAGATAATTGTGTTTGCCACATGATAAACATCATTGTTTGAAAATAGTATTTTTTAGAAATGAGAGCAAACAGTTGTGATAAATTTACATTCTTGAAATATAAGAGGGCTAAAATTAGTACTTCAGAGAGAAAAATGAGAAAGATTTGAAAAACAATGATTAAAATTCTAAGAAGCCTGGTAAGTACTGCAACTGATGTGCGATGCATGAAAAAATATTTTGACTTGAGCTTCAGAAGTACCAGCGTCATGGCGTTCTTGAAGAAAGCTTCATCTTTTCTTTAAAAAGAAATTTAATGATAAATTCAGAGAAAATGTCTGCCTTGCTAAGAAATGATTGAGACAGATTGAAAATGGATAAACACCAATTTTACATTTTATCTATTCCCTTAATTTAAAATGCAAGCATTAGAAAAGCAGTAAAACTAATTTTTTGTAGATGACTAGGATTTAAATAAGGAAAGACTACTGAAGATCCCAACAGTCCAGCTCTGAAAAATAGGACGTGGAATGAAGATTTAAATGGGTTGACTTTTGAAACTACTGTTTATTCTGGCTTCTTATAGAAAATTGCATAGGACTGTTTATCTGCCAAAATGTTACAAGTTCATGAAAGTTCTCTTTGCACTCATTTTTATACATAAGCACGAAGTCCATATGAAGTCCAACACTACATATAACCATTGTTATAAATTACTTTCTAGTATGCCCCCTAGCTTTTCTTGTTTTTTGAATACATTCAAAATAGCAGATGGCCAACACAAAAACACAAATGCTAGTGGTTTTCTTCATGATAGGCCTTACGCTACAGTGTACCTGAACATAGCATTTTAATTCAAGAGGTACCACCCCCACATTTAACGGACTTCACTTTATCTGTATGCATTTGCATCAAAATTACATACAGGCAGGTCAAAGTTAATATTATAAAATGCTAATTTATGGTAATGTTAATTCTTTCCTGAACTTACACACCCACATATACATATGCCAGTCAAAGTCTACCTGCTTTTTAGTTCACAGATGCCTAGAGTAGTGCCCCTCAGAGTAGGCATATAGTTAGATGGTACGAATCACAGATCTTAAAGTTTATAGCTAGTTCTTACTCTGAACATCTAAGAATGGCATAGCATAGTGAGGTGTTGGATTACATTGACTTATCACTCTTATTAGATGCCTCCAGGCTGTACCAGGAACCCAGTAGTGTGGGACATTCTTAACTAAGGAATATCTTGATTGTGTGAGGGTAACTCAATAATTATCTGCACTCTATTTCTAACATTTATTTGGATTACAGAAGTATTTTAACTAATTTTTCAAAATAGTCCTCTTGCGTTTTAATACACTAGCTTTAGTGTTCCATAAGTTTGTTAATGACCTCAGAAAACATTTATATTTTTAGTTGGTCTCTCAGCTATGTGAGGACCACTTCTTTCACATGTTGGGAAATCAACAATCTTTTACAGCCAATTCATTGATAGTTCACTAATAGTTCAACAGAATCATGCCTTGGCTCAATGTTGTCATCGGTAGTGGACATGAATGGACATCCTGCTTCTTAGTTATGGTTAACACTTGTCTCACCATTTTTTAACTTCTCAATTCAGTCGTAAGCATTCCACAATGAAAAAATCCTGTCTAGATATCATGCAGAAAGACTTCTATGGATTTTGACTCGTGGCAGACCTTATACATATAAAAAACAGATCATTGCTCGCTGCTTTTCTTTGGTGGAATAGGATGGGTGCAGCAACCCTGGTAACTCCTAGAAAACAACAAGAGAAACTGACTGATCAAGTTAGAAACTTTACCATTGTGACCACAGACACACTATGCTTCCACATGAGTGCGGGGAAGCGGCATAGCCAACCCAAACAAAATTATCACAAAAGTGCAGATAATGATTGACTTATCTCCATATATGTGCACCTTAGACCAGAGATATGGGTGAATACTAATAATGTCTCTCAAAATATTCAGACATGTACAGTTATCTACACTAGTATTGAAGAAAATAGCAAATCTAAGAACAATCAACAGCATAAGAAATAGTACAAACTCGGAATGGAAAACTTTGGAGGCCATTAAAACCCTGCTGTTCGTGGTTATACTTCCTTTCAAAGAGGTAGTGAAATGAACTAAAAAGGCATGGTCTAAAGTTAGTGGAAGAGCTGGTACTGAAATAGAACAAAGAAAAATCTAATATTAGGTATATCGGTATGGATTATATTTGTATATAAATATATTTTATATATTTATGTTATGTTTGATGCTTTTAGTGCATATATTATTATTTCTAAATATTTTACCACTAATGCCTTTCCTAGGTTTGGTTGAAAAATGAAAGTGTTTCCTGTTGTTTTAATTTGTCCATTTAGGTTATTCTTTAGGTATTTCTTCTAATGTCAAAATAATAATTGAGTATTTCTACCTAACTTATTTCTAAATAAAACTATATTCAAGAGATCCACCATTAGTCTGAATACAGTACATGGAGAGCTTAAATGTTAACCTTAATTTTGTACTCAGGTTAGCAGACATACAACATATCTTTGTTGTAGGCCAGTTTTGTCAAAAATATTAAATTATAGCATCATAGAATTTCATAACATGTACAGCCTATAACACTTGTCAATTTTCTATTTACTCAGTGATTAAAAAGCAACATTTCTCACAAATTTAAAATTCTTGAGGGTTGTAAATAAGGACATTTCACTCTGTGGATTAATAACTCTCATATCTGGTTTCCTTGACAGAGATGAACTCTGGAATTAAATGGCCTTTTCACCAGAGCAACTGATATCACAGTCACAGTTTGTCTGGCTTCACAGTCATAATTTGAAAGAGTCCTATATTTAGGCTAGACCTCAATTAACTGAGATAGTTTCTTGAAAGAATTGTGGGGCTAATGTGGGAATAAATGAAGGCTGAAATTAGACCTCAAGTTTAACTTCAAATTAATGCTGTCTGCCAATGGAGACACATGGATTACCTAGACTATTACAATGAAGACAAAGGGGCACTACTAGCAAGACAAGAACTAATTGACAGGAGCAACCCACTCAATAATTTCTATGTACCCAATTTCAGAGATTTTTTGCATTTACAAACAAAATACTGTGGAAATTATTGCACTGCCCAGACTGACATTGCTGTCACAAAGATTAAAGCCTAGATCCCGTTTTCTCCAGGAGCCTCAAAAATGTTGCCTATGGCCGTTTCCACGCGCACAACGGGATGTATAAAAATTAAACTTGGCATAAAGACATACACATTTACACGCCAGCTCAATTCCTGGCGTATGCAAGTTCTCCGCTCGGATTTGCAAGCTAGAGGGACCCAGCGTCAAAGCAGTGTTACTGTTCCTGTGTGGTTTCCCTTTACCCTGACGTGGCTTCATCAAATACACTGAAATTAACCGCATATCATTTATTAGTTGAAGGCATTTGATTGTAATCAACCTGTAATCATATAATGATGCACAGAATGCCCAAACTATACCAAATATCTAGCTGCTTTAGCATTGTTACTCTCACTGCACCAGTATTTTAACCTACTGTATCTGAGTGATGAATCAAAGCTCTACAGAAGGTAATCGGAAAGCTCTACCACAGAGTATGTCAGGAGCGGAGAGAATTATCAGGGTACAGCTTCTAGCACACACTGCCTCAGCCATGCACATAGTCTATTTGAACTTGTCCTATTAGGCAAATGCTTCAGAGCCTTTCCTGCATAAACCTTATAGTTCAGAAACAGTTTCATCCCAAGAGCTCTAAACACACTCAATCAGTCCATCAAGTGTTCCTGGTAGAAATGTTTGTACTTATAAGTACAATTACCTCACTGTAAACCTGCATTACAGTTGTAATACTGCACAACCTGAGCCGTTCATGTTTTCATATTGTATATTTTTCATTGTTTTTATCATATTATTACTCATTATTATTATTATTATTTTACCATTTCATAGGAAAATAAGTTTATGGAGGATTTGTATACTTAATCTCATTGTACCATACAATAACAGTAAAGGAATTCAATTCAATTCAATAGAAGACGGCGCGTATTTACAGATGTTGATGGCTGGCTTCTAAGTTGAATTAGATTTCTAGAGATAACAATCTCTGGACAAGGCACCAGCTCATTACTACCCCTGTGCCACTGTGGCTCCATGTTTAATACATGCTTTAGTTAATTTCATCATGGAAATGATATCAAGTATACATCTTAGTATTTAAATTGTTCAGAGAGCTGTAATATCATGAATGTAATGTATTCAGTGTAGTGATTCACACACATAGAGCACATTGAAGCACACATGAAATACGAAGTGTGCTAATGTGCTACTTTAGTTACGATGGGATTTGAGAAACTAGTAAATTAAAAGATTTTAAGATTAAGTTTATGACGTTCTACTTTAATGACAAAATAAATTACTTGATTGAAGTGGAAATTTCAAGATGTAAAGGTTGACATTTCAAGTTTTTTTCCCACTGTGTCCCTATTTTTTTTTTCTCTGTACTCTGATAAACCTCCATATGACATTCAGACAGTGGGCTACGACTTGCCTTTTCTTGGCAACAATTTGATATCTGACAACTTTTTTGTTTTGGGCACTGTGCGACTTTGTGAAGTTGAACTATCATTCAACTTCCTTTTGTTGTTTCTACAACTGCTTAAACCAACAAACAGTACGTTTTTCCTTGCCTCCACTTGGCAGTCGCTGATATTCTTCTTTTTTCCCCGTGATTTTGCCATTGTCTTTTCACAGAACGCTGAACTTAAGGGAATATTTATATTGATTTGCATATTCAAAGAGGCGTAATACTGGGAGGAGTCTGAGAGGGGCAGCAGGCGCATGCACGAGCATTACATTTCATGCAGACCGGGAGTTATGTAGTGTGTATACACTGTGGCACACGGCTGGGGGTGGTACCCAGATGGGACGCCCAGGAGGACTGGAGGAGGGCTTGTACCTTCCTCTAGACCACGAGGGGGCGACCGCCCTGGTAGTGTTGGGGGCCAGGGGTAGAGGGCTTGAAAGCCCAACCCTGTAGGGGCCTGTGGTCAACGCCAGAGGGCACCCCAATGCCTTGGGAGCCCTGGACCTCAGCACTTCCGCCACACCAGGAAGTGCTGGGGGGGAAGAGGATCAGGGACACCCAGAGGGCTTCTGGCTACACAGCTGGAGGCTCCTCAGGAAGCACCTGGAGCACATCCGGGGGTGTATGAAAGGGGCCGCCTTCCTCCATTCGAGGGCTGGAGTTGGGTGGAAGAGGGTGGAGCTCGGAGGAGAGGAGTGGAGGCGGTCTGAAGACTGAGCAAGGCATTGTGCTGGCCAGTACTGGAATGGGTGGTTGGTGCTGCGGCACTGGGTTGTGCTCACGTAACTGTAAATATAGCTGTAAATAAACATCTGTTGGTGCAAAACATCATGTCTACCTGTCTGTGTCCGAGCTATACCCCACAACACATATTTTGACTTTTGTCTGTACGCCATGTTTTTGTGTGAATTCTATGCACACCATTATACATGAAGTCCCAAGTGCTGATCACTTTCAGTTTTTTTGCATCTGGTGCCTTTAACCATGAAACCAGGAGTTGTATGCAGGGTCAGTGAAACAACAGAATGCAAAGTAGTCAATAAAGTCTGCATGTCCATCTGTGAACTGAATAGTCATTACATCAAGTTCCCTGATACTGCAAGCCAAGCTCTCTAAAATTTAGAATTCTATGAATATAAGAACATTTCGGGAGTGACTGGCTACATATATTTACATGCATTTTTACTTTAATTTCTTGGCAGCAACTTACGAAAGAGGTAAAAATAATTGAGTAACAGTGGGCTTGTTTGTTCAACGAGTGTAATTGGACAAATAACAAAAAAATATTGTTGTTAGTGAAGAGATGTAATAACTAATAATTTACAGTCCTAGATTACAATCAATACTGCAATTAAATGACAATTAACCCATCTATCCATCCATCCTCTTCCGCTTATCCGGGGTCGGGTCGCGGGGGCAGCAGCTTAAGCACTTCTTCCAGCTCTTCCGGGAGAATCCCAAGGCGTTCCCAGGCCAGCCGGGAGACACAGTCCCTCCAGCGTGTCCTGGGTCTTCCCCGGGGCCTCCTCCCGGTTGTACATGTTCAGAACACCTTTCCAGGGAGGCGTCCAGGAGGCATCCTGATCAGATGCCTGAGCCACCTCATCTGACTCCTCTCGATGTGGAGGAGTAGCGGCTCTACTCTGAGCCCCTCCCAGATGACTGAGCTTCTCACCCTATCTATAAGGGAAAGCCCAGACACCCTGCGGAGGAAACTCATTTCAGCCGCTTGTATTCGCGATCTCGTTATTTTGGTCACTATCCATAGCTCATGACCATAGGTGACGGTAGGAACGTAGATCGACAGGTAAACTGAGAGCTTTGCCTTATGGCTCAGCTCTTTTTTCACCACGACAGACCAATGCAGAGCCCACATCACTGCGGATGCCACACCGATCCGCCTGTCGATCTCACGGTCCATTCTTCCCTCACTCGTGAACAAGACCCCGAGATACTTGAACTCCCCCACTTGGGGCAGGATCTCTCCCCCAACCCTGAGAGGGCACTCCACCCTAATATCAATTTGACAGAAATTCACAGAACAGATGGGTTCCAATTAGTCTGGATTAAGACTTAATGCAACATAGAGGTGGCCTCACCTGGGGATTCATGTATAACGCTGTGCGTAGAATTTGCACTATAACATGACGTAAGCACAAAAGCCGAAATGTGCTTATGCACAGAAAAATACAAATGCAGGAATCTGTGCGTATTCCAACTTATGTGTTCTTCCACTACATAAATCTCGATCAGTGTGAAAACTAACGCACATGCACGCGCCTTCTGTCCCGCCCCAACTCCTCCCAGAATTACACCTCTTTGAATATGCAAATCAATATAAATCGCCCTTAAGCTCAGCCTTCTGTGAAAAGATAATGGGAAAAGCACGGGGGAAAATATAAGAATTTCAGCAAATACCAAGTGGAGTTTGTTTATTTAAACCGTGATATAATCAACAAAAGGAAGTTGATCGAGTGACATAGCATGTTGGAGAAACTTGAAAGCTCACGTTCACAAAGTCGCACAGTGCCGGAAATAAAAAAGAACTTGTCAGATATCAAAGTCGCCGTGAAAAGGCCAGTCGTAGCCCACTGTCTGAGTGTCATATGAAAGCTTATTAGGGTACAGAGAAAAAAAAAGGCACACAGTGGGAAAAAGCACGAAATGTCAACTTGAATTTCTAAATTCCCACTTTAATCATGTAGTTTATTTTGTCATTAAAGTAGAACATCATAAACTTCATCTTAAAATCGTTTAATTAACCAGTTTCTCAAATCACATCGTAATTAAAGTAGCATGTTAAATGCTTTGTTTTGTATTTGATCTTCTATGTGCTCTATGTGTGTGACTCACTACTTGCTTCTTAAACTGGCTCTCTTCCTCCGACTGGACACAGAATCCATTACATTCGTGATATTACAGCTCTGAATAACTAAAATACTGAGATGTATACGTGATATCATTTTCATGATGATAGGAGTTAAAGCACGTTATTAAACATGGGTTTCACGGCGCAGTGATTGTGCACGATCTTCGATGAAATTATTTATTGCAGCAGTACTCAGGGGAGGCTCTAGGCTTGTGGTTGCCCTGGGCAGAGAAAGAATCGGTGGCCCCTTCGCTTGCCAATGTCAATATGGTATCTTATGCACGGTGGATGGCCACATCCGTTGCGGACACTACATAGCCGCCTCGTGCTCATTATACAAGCGTTTATCTTTTGTCGAAATTTCACGCTGCGTTTTTAGCTGTGTCGTTATTTTATCTGTTTATATTCAATATATCATCTATATATATAATTCACTAAGGCAAGACAACCATGAAAAGCACGCCGGAAGGGGCGTGGATTCACTAAGTCGCCGACAAATGAGACACCTATGGCACACAGGAAGGAGCCACGCCCACCAACTCCAAGACAATTGGATATGATGACAACTCGCAGGGCCACGCCCACCAACTCGGAGCCACGCCCACCAACTCCAAGACAATTGGATATGATGACAACTCGCAGGGCCACGCCCACCAACTCGGCTTTATGTTTACTTGTGATGTTTACCCGAGGTATTTAAACTGTTCTGCAATGATAAAAGGAAGGGTGTCTAATCTAATATTATATGCTTGGAATTCACGGAAAGAGTACACTTTTATTCAGATTAATTCTGAGACCAGAGAGCTTTTGAAATTCTGTGAGTGCTGCTAAGACTGCAGGCAGAGAATTTTCTGGGTCCGATATATACAGTACCATGTCATCTGCATATAATGAGATTTTCTGTTCCAGTCCTTCTCTGCTAATCCCCTTTATCTGATCAGTATTTCGACAATGTATTGCCAGTGGTTCAATGGCAATTGCAAACAGCAGTGGTGACAAAGGGCATCCTTGTCTTGTGCCACGTTCTAGTTTAAAGTAGTCTGAGCAAATGTTATTGATGCAAACTGATTTACATGCATTTTTACTTTAATTTCTTGGCAGACACTTACGAAAGAGGTAAAAATAATTGAGTAACAGTGGGCTTGTTTGTTCAACGAGTGTAATAGGACAAATAACAAAAAAATATTGTTGTTAGTGAAGAGATGTAATAACTAATAATTTACAGTCCTAGATTACAATCAATACTGCAATTAAATGACAAATTAACCCATCTATCCATCCATCCTCTTCCGCTTATCCGGGTCGGGTCAGGGGCAGCAGCAAGCACTTCTTCCAGCTCTTCCGGGAGAATCCCAAGGCGTTCCCAGGCCAGCCGGGAGACACAGTCCCTCCAGCGTGTCCTGGGTCTTCCCCGGGGCCTCCTCCCGGTTGTACATGTTCAGAACACCTTTCCAGGGAGGCGTCCAGGAGGCATCCTGATCAGATGCCTGAGCCACCTCATCTGACTCCTCTCGATGTGGAGGAGTAGCGGCTCTACTCTGAGCCCCTCCCAGATGACTGAGCTTCTCACCCTATCTATAAGGGAAAGCCCAGACACCCTGCGGAGGAAACTCATTTCAGCCGCTTGTATTCGCGATCTCGTTATTTTGGTCACTATCCATAGCTCATGACCATAGGTGACGGTAGGAACGTAGATCGACAGGTAAACTGAGAGCTTTGCCTTATGGCTCAGCTCTTTTTTCACCACGACAGACCAATGCAGAGCCCACATCACTGCGGATGCCACACCGATCCGCCTGTCGATCTCACGGTCCATTCTTCCCTCACTCGTGAACAAGACCCCGAGATACTTGAACTCCCCACTTGGGGCAGGATCTCTCCCCCAACCCTGAGAGGGCACTCCACCCTAATATAAATTTGACAGAAATTCACAGAACAGATGGGTTCCAATTAGTCTGGATTAAGACTTAATGCAACATAGAGGTGGCCTCACCTGGGGCTTCATGTATAACGCTGTGCGTAGAATTTGCACTATAACATGACGTAAGCACAAAAGCCGAAATGTGCTTATGCACAGAAAAATACAAATGCAGGAATCTGTGCGTATTTCAACTTATGTGTTCTTCCACTACATAAATCTCGATCAGTGTGAAAACTAACGCACATGCACGCGCCTTCTGTCCCGCCCCAACTCCTCCCAGAATTACACCTCTTTGAATATGCAAATCAATATAAATCGCCCTTAAGCTCAGCCTTCTGTGAAAAGATAATGGGAAAAGCACGGGGGAAAATATAAGAATTTCAGCAAATACCAAGTGGAGTTTGTTTATTTAAACCGTGATATAATCAACAAAAGGAAGTTGATCGAGTGACATAGCATGTTGGAGAAACTTGAAAGCTCACGTTCACAAAGTCGCACAGTGCCGGAAATAAAAAAGAACTTGTCAGATATCAAAGTCGCCGTGAAAAGGCCAGTCGTAGCCCACTGTCTGAGTGTCATATGAAAGCTTATTAGGGTACAGAGAAAAAAAAAGGCACACAGTGGGAAAAAGCACGAAATGTCAACTTGAATTTCGAAATTCCCACTTTAATCATGTAGTTTATTTTGTCATTAAAGTAGAACATCATAAACTTCATCTTAAAATCGTTTAATTAACCAGTTTCTCAAATCACATCGTAATTAAAGTAGCATGTTAAATGCTTTGTTTTGTATTTGATCTTCTATGTGCTCTATGTGTGTGACTCACTACTTGCTTCTTAAACTGGCTCTCTTCCTCCGACTGGACACAGAATCCATTACATTCGTGATATTACAGCTCTGAATAACTAAAATACTGAGATGTATACGTGATATCATTTTCATGATGATAGGAGTTAAAGCACGTTATTAAACATGGGTTTCACGGCGCAGTGATTGTGCACGATCTTCGATGAAATTATTTATTGCAGCAGTACTCAGGGGAGGCTCTAGGCTTGTGGCGGCCCTGGGCAGAGAAAGAATCGGTGGCCCCTTCGCTCGCCAATGTCAATATGGTATCTTATGCACGGTGGATGGCCACATCCGCTATGCGGACACTACATAGCCGCCTCGTGCTCATTATACAAGCGTTTATCTTTTGTCGAAATTTCACGCTGCGTTTTTAGCTGTGTCGTTATTTTATCTGTTTATATTCAATATATCATCTATATATATAATTCACTAAGGCAAGACAACCATGAAAAGCACGCCGGAAGGGGCGTGGATTCACTAAGTTGCCGACAAATGAGACACCTATGGCGCACACAGGAAGGAGCCACGCCCACCAACTCCAAGACAATTGGATATGATGACAACTCGCAGGGCCACGCCCACCAACTCGGACGCGACGACACAGAAAAAATAGCGTCATTTATGTTCGTCTGTCGTAGAGGCCACATGCAGTGCAGGCCAGGCTAATGTCATGTACCTCCGAGCTACGTTGACTGTTCATAGAGGCATGTTTCTCGCGGAGGTGAATCGCCATATGCAGCGTGTGAAACGGTTTGCGAGGGGGATCCCATGGGATCCTTAAAACAATCCTTTAAAACTGAGGTTAAAGCACAATGAAGGAATCAGTCTTTAAAAACCAATAAGCCCTGTGCCTCTGTTTTATTACCGTCTCACCTGCTTCACCAATGCAGGCCCTGCAACAGTCGAGATGCTCTGTCAGCAGCTGACTTTCTCTATGCCTGACCGGTTCACACAGAGGCAGAGCAAGAGAAAGCCACGCCAGAGACAGACAGAGGCACACACACAGGCAGCTGGTGGCCAGCTCTCTGTGAGTTTCTCTTGCGACCGGGCACATGAGCAGGCAGTGTGTATGCTTCGAGTGCGAGGGTGGATGCAACAGGACCGTCTAGGAAAAATCATATCGCGGATGTGATTCGCTGTATGCGGCGTGTAGAACAGTTTGCGAGGGGTGTCCCTGTGTCTTTCCAGAAGTGTTCAACCATCAATAAATGTAATGCCGCAGGTTCACTATTGTGTTGTATTTTGCTCTCTCCAGAGTTCCATCATTTCATTCACTTACTGTTGTATTCTCACACTAACCTGTTTTAGACAACCGTGTCTTTCCTGAAGTGTTTACCATTCAATAAATAATTATGCATGAGATTGAACGTGTGTCTAGGCGTGGGTAAGCCGTTGAACCCCATTCGGGCTGCAAACTGTGGAATTGCCACTAAGTGCGACTCATACGCTCCCACTGTTTTCGTCCATACCCTTTCTACACAGCCCCCTCCCACACGTTGACTGTTAATAGAAGCATGTTTCCCGCGGAGGTGAATCACCATATGCGGCGTGTAAAACTGTTTGCAAGGGGTATCCCATGGGATCATTAAAACATTCCTTTACAACTGAGGTTAAAACACAATGAAGTGAGCAGTCTTTAAAAACGATTTTTCGGTTACGACGCACGACCACGTGCAGCATAGCAAAGTGTTGTACACGCTATATACAGCAATTCGCATCCGCGACAAACATGCGTCTTCTTAGATGCTCCTGCACTTTGTACACACCCCCCTCCCACGGACGATTGTGTGTTGGTTCGTTCCATGCATTGTTACAATGTTGCTTTTCTTGCTGATTTATTACATTACCGATTTTGCAAATGTTAAATTTTCTCCCTGTGCTTAAAAATTATTAAAAAACCGGCCTGATTATGCGGCGTATGGAACGCTGCGTGTTGGCTAGTACTGTAGATTGGCGTGGCCGACCCTGCAGTCCTTGCTTTTCTTTCTCCAAGTAACCGATCGCCACACAATCAGCTCTGTTATAGACGTTAAGCCATCTGTATGCTGAGAGCGCCGATTCTTTAAAACGTTTTAGGAACATTGAAATATCTTCATAGTACATGTTTAATTATTCTATCCTTCACGCCAGTCCCAGTGAAGAATATAGATTATTTAAATGAAGTCAAAGTTTTATCTGTATAATATAATAAACATACTTTGCTGCATTTCATCTTAAAAATGATATCGTCATCACATGTAAATACGCGCATTATAAAGTGGCTCAGGTTGTGTAATATTATAACTGTAGTGCAAGTTTACAGTGGGGTGATTGTACTTATAAGTACAAACAGTTCTATAAGGAGCAATTGATTAAGTGCGTTTAAAGTTCTGTTTCTGAACCATGAGGTCCGTACAGGAAAGGCGTTGAAACGTTTTGCCGTGGCTGAGACAGCATGTGCTTGTTACTGTATACCGATAATTCTCTTTCCGATCAGCTGCTGCTGTGATTCCCCACTCAGGTACAGTGATATAAATACTCCGAGTGGTGTAGTGAGAGTAATATGGAAAAAGATGACCCGGTGTGGCAACTCCTAACGAGAGCAGCTGAAAGAAGAAGAAGGTGCAGTGAGAGTAACAACGCTAAAGCAGTTATGGTATTTGGAATACTATGGCTATTCCCTGGACCATTATATTGTTACAAGTTAATTACAATCAGATGCATTATACTAATAAACAATATGCAGTTAGTTTCAGTGTATTTATAAAGCCGCGTCAGGAAAATAAAAGAGTAACCACACAGGAACAGTAGCACTGCTTTGACGCTGGGTGCCGCCAGTCTGCAAAACCGAGCGGAGAACTTGCGTATGACAAGGTATGAGGTACCATGGAAAAGTGCGTGGCTTTACGCCAAGTGTAGGTTTTATACATCGCGATTTGAATGTGGAAAAGTTCTTACACAACATTTCTGTGCGTACGCACCGTTTAATCATGAGGCTCCAGATGTTGTTCCTTGGCAGACCTGAGTGGGTGAATAGGTGTATAGCACTTCACCAGTGTTTCCATGTATACAGGTGCTGACCCATTGACTAGTCTGCAGGCAGACATCAGGGATTTGAACCTAATGCATGCTGCTACAGGGAGCCAATGTAATTACCTGAAGAGAGGAGTGATGTGCCCATTTCACTGCATTATGGATCATATGCAGAAGCTTGATAGCACATGCAGGAGTGAGCTGCAGTAGTCCAGACGCGACAAGACCAAAGCATGGACCAGAGGATGTGTTGCATGCTCTGTCAGATAAGATCTTATTTTGCAGATGTTGTACAGCAGGAACATGCATGAACAAGAGACAGTAGAAATGTAGCGAGAGAAAGATAGCTGCTCATCAATTACCACCCCAAGATTGCCTAATGACTTTGCAGGTGTCAAGCAGATTGTCTAGCCATGATCACAAGAAGTTCAGTTTTTGCTAGGCTGAGTTGCAAATGGTGTTCCCTCATCCAGGTTAAGATATTAGTAAGATAATCAGCGACTCTAACCGATATTGTGTTGTCCTCCAGAGGGAATGGCAGGTACATCTGTGTATCATCGGTATAGCACTGATAAGAGAACTGTTGGGATTGGGTGATGGAGCCTAGTGAGGCTGTGTACAGAGAAAAAGTAGGGGACAGGGCACCAATCCTTGGGGCACACCTGTGCTTGTCTGATGTGCCTTTGACAACTCTCCTTGCCAGGACACACTGTAGGATCTGCCCCTAGATATAGGACTCAAACCATCTGAGAGCAGTCTCAATGATCAATCAATGTTTTAGAGAGTCTGGCAAGAAAGATGTTGTGGTTGACTGTGTCAAAGGCAGAAGAGAGATCCAGCAGGATCAGGACAGATGGAATGTTGGTAGCTCCAGCAAGCTGTAACTGGTTGACCACAGTCAGTACAGCCTTGAAGCCGGACTAGTTAGTACTGAACAATACATTCTGTATAAGGAAATAAGAGACCTGATTAGATACAACATGTTCCAGAATTTTGGAGAGAAAGGAAAGGAGAGAGAAAGGCCTATAATTGTTAACTTGTGATGGATTGAGTGTTGTTTTTTTAAGAAGTGGGGTAATTGGAGCATGTTTGAAAATGGTAGAAAATGTGCCTGAGCTGAATTAGCTGTTGACTTCCTCTATTTCCTTTCAGCTGTCCTGAGACTGGTTTATTGATTGTGGTGTGCTTCAGAAAGCCGGGGCAGGAGGGTCTTTTGCATGCAGGCCTAGAAGAGAGAGGACAAACATTGTTAAAGCAGGAAGACAGAGTTGTGCAAAGGGTGTCTATGGCAGTGTTGGTGTCAAGAGAGGAGAAAGGGTCAGAAGAAGGAAGAACAGAGGAGACTGTGGAAGAGAAATAGGTGAGAGAGGGGGAGCAGAACTGTCAGTGGAAGGATACAGTGGGGGAGGAGAACAGTGAGAAGAGGGAAACAGTAGAAAGAACTGAGTGAAAAAGTGGCAGACGTTTAAAGGAGTGACAGTTGCATTTGTGGGGGTGCAGTTGCGTGAGAAAACAAGATCAAGCAGACTGCCAGCCTTGTGAGTGGGTGGGGTATGGAGCTAAGTGATGCTGAAGGAGTAGAGAAAATCGAGAAAGTCAGCTGCAGGAAGCCTGTAATATATATATATATATATATGTGTTTAAAGCCTGCTCCATCACAGGGCTAACCCTAGACACACTGGAATATGTTGTGGAAAAGAAGTTGGTGGCAAAATTAGATACCAATCAGAAAAATTCCCTCCATCCCCTCCAGGAGGTGCTGTCTTTGAGCACTTTTAGCCACTGGCTCATTCCACCACGGTGTGCTAAGAAGTACCTCTGGGGGCCTTTGCTGTCCACTGCTATTAGACAATTCAGTGGTTCCTCCGTACGCCCCAAATCTTTGTTTTTTTGGCAATTTTAAATTCCCTTTGTACTTTCTGCACAATATACATTATTTTTTGAATGACTGATTAATTGACTTATTTGTACTGTGAGTCTGCATCCTTGTTTTCTATGTTTTTGCTGTTGTGTGCATCTAAATTTCCTCTTTAGGATTAATAAATCTTATCTAATCTTATGTATTGTGTTCTTTTCATTTCGAAGCCCAGGCTTTCATTTTTTTTAATTCAGTTGCAGATTTATGGTTTTGTCTCCTGTAATTGGGTGTTGTTAATAGTAGAGGGCACCACCAAGCCCCCAAATCCCAGACACACAAGAACCAACACAATTCATGGTTCAAATAATACATTTCTAATCCACAGAGCTGCAATGATACAATAAACTCAGCCAATATATAGACTTGAATGCTCCTTCTCTCTCTCTTTCCTTCTCTTCTCCAGTGACTGTCATCCACTGCCTTACGACTCTGATTCCTTGAGGTATGGTGGCGGGCTCCTTTTAAACTGGACCCAGGAGTAGCTGGTGGCACGTCGTTGCTTGTTGGAACCACATCTAGGTCATAAGGAAACCAGGGAGGTCCTCCCCTGGCAGCGCCCACTATCATCTCCTAAGGACCCCTACAGGGCTGCACTTCCAGACTCCAATTTCCATATAGCCATGCAGATATCCAAACTGGGACTACTGACGAGGAACACGGCGACCTATCAATTTGGGGGATCAACTTCCCAGCTTCCAGCTCTCATCAGTCCACTCTTCCTTCCTACATCCCAGCCAGGGCAGGAATTATTAGGCTCACCATCCGCATAGTGTCCATAACCAGGTCATCCTTCCATTATGGTTTCCTGGCTGGGCAAGAAATCCTCCTTCATCCTGACTGGGATGGCCATTCTTCCTCATGGACACTTACAATGTCTTGACAAAATTTGCTTCAATAGTATATTTTCATACTCGCCATATTTTTTGATTTCTTATTCCATTGCTTTCTAAAAATGTTCTCCTCTGATTCCAGCAAATGAGGGACTTTTTGTGAACCATTACAGCTTTTATGAGCACCCTCAGGCCAGTGCCAGGTGTCCATACACCGACTAATGAGGATTACCACAGGTAGGTAGTTACATCTAAATCACATTTACCTTGGTCAAGGACTCCACAGTCAAGACATAACTAATCCACATCTAACATGTGTTTCAGAATGCCAATTTTTAGGCCATAATTTACTATTCTAGATTAACTACTACTCATGTCTTCCTTTAAACCCTGTCCAGGAGACTGGCCTTGAATGTGTCAAAGCAAATCATAGCAATGCTTGTTAAATTTTATTCTGTTTGTGAATGTTAATCTGTTTCTTAAAGAAAATGTGTTCTTTATATCTCATTAGGTTTAGCTTGCACAGAATGAGCATACTGTATTTATGATGAAGAAGCAGAAGCAATTTGCCCTTTTTTGAGACAGTTTTTAAAGTGAAGGAGTGATCTTGTACCATTTGTAAACCATAAATAGTGCCTAGTAGAAAAAAAGCATTTGTTAAGTCATCACAAGGAAGGTGTGAACAAAGAAAAGACAAACATGAGTAGCAAAATAATGACGGAATAACCCTGATGTCCATGACCTAACTATACATGTTGTTTAATATTTGTTTGGGTTCCCACTTGACCACAAAGGTATCCATAATTCACATCCACTCTCCCTTCTCTCCATGCCCATTCTCACCTCATTCCTGCTAGCTGAGTGCTTATCCTCAATAACTATGTTTTGGCCATTTGAAGCACCTTTTGGGCAATTTTGGAGAGACTCGAGGAATCACTTCTGAGGTTGTCCTAGTGGAGCTATCTCTAGTACCACCTCGAAATCCTTCATCCTTAAGTCCCAACTTACAAATAAAGGGCCGGGCATTCTTAGCATTTCCCAGTTGGTCTTCCCAGCATAACATGCAGAAGGTATTAAGGGGCAGGGCCAGTGCGTGGGTAGAGGAAATGAGGCTATCACCTCTGGGGGCACTTTCATATAGCAACATTTTATTAACATTACAAAATAATAATAATAATAATAATAATAAAACAAAAAAATTAGAATTAAGTATGAACCATAAGAATTGTGTACATATCAAGTGCCTAATTTGTTTACTGCCTTTGCAATAGGTAGCAAATATTTTCATTTTACAACATTTTAGTAATTTCTGGTTGTTAAACATCTCTTAAATTTGCGCTGCACTTGCTTATTTATAAAGAGTAGTCAGGCATTGTTTAGCTTGCAAAACAGAGTTTGAAACTGTGTGGGTATTGAGTGTGCAAGATGACCAAAACAGCCAAGGTTCATTACACATTAAATTTCACAATTATAAAACTTAATAGAGGGTCATTTGATAAGTTTGGTAAATTTCTATGAGATGGTGCCACAATTCATTTGGTGACGTCATGGCTAGCAAGTGTCACTCTTCAATCTGGGTCAGGGCAAATTTCAGCCAGAAGAGACACAGTGTTCATGTTCTAAAAACATTTGAATCAAGCATTGTTACGTGTTGCCACAAAAATGGAAACATTAAATGAGTTCCGTGTAATGATAAAATATTTTTATTTGAAGAAGTGGATGACCACTTGGCTCAAAGCAGAGATGGATAAAGTTCATGGTGACTCTGCACAAGCATTAAAGATGTTTAAATGAGTTTAAACGTGGCCTAATAAGTATTGAAAATGAAACACACTCTGGACACCCAATAAAAGTCAGAACGACGGATATAATTTAAAAAAAATGTAGTTATCTATATGGAAGACTGCCAAGTGAAAGTGTGCGAGATTGCTGAGACTGTAGGCATCTCAAATGAATAAGTGAACAATATCTTGCATGAAAAACTGCATGTAAAAAAGCTGTACACGAAGGGACATTTCAATGCAGTGTTTGACAATTTTTAAACACAATCTGCAGGACTTTTTGTATCAATTTGTGACTGTGGATGAAACATGGATCCACCACTACACACCTGAGTCAAAGCAGTAGTCTAAGCAGTGGGTAATGAGTGGTGACAGTGAGCTCAAAAAGGCGAAGACCGCTTTATTGCCTGGGAAGGTTGATGGTCATTGTTGTTTGGAATTCCCAAGGTTTCGTCCTGGTCGAATACTTGGAGATGGGAAAAACAATACCATTAGCCTATAAAGATCTTAAACAAAAATTGAAAAGATCGGTATACAGAAAGGTGCTCTTTCACCAATACAAAACATCATCCCACAAATCGATCATCGCAATGGCAAAATTAAATTTGGCTTCAATTTCTCATCCACCCTATTCTCCAGACTTTGCTCTTGTGCAACTTCTTCCTGTTCCCAAATTTGAAAATCTGACTCGGTGGGAAGAAATTCTTTTCAAATGTGGATGTCTTTACTGTCATCAATGCATATTTTGCAGCCTTTGAGAAACTACTTTTCTGATGGGATGTAAAAAATTGGAAATTTGTTGGACCAAGTACATAGATCTCAATGGAAACTATGCCGAGAAACAAAATGGATTTTTTTTTCCCGAAAAGATGGTGTTTAACTTGTTTTTTTAACCATACTCATCAAACAATCTGAAAGTTAGGAAAGATCAGGTTGGGGACTCTGCTGTCGCCCATTTGTGTGGAACACATTTTTCAACCAATTCATGCCCAACCACTAACTTATTAGATTTGAATGCATCAAGTACTTACTTCTGTGGATCTCTATCCACGTGTCCATACATTGTGTCCAACTGATATAGTAAAATTTGTTTCTGGAAACATGGATCATTTCAGTTTTCTAGCATTCTATATACCTTAGTTTATGACTTGTATGGTGCCCAGATAGGAAGAGTTCACCAGATGATTTGTATCCAACTCAAA
The DNA here is from genome assembly GCF_016835505.1 of Polypterus senegalus. NCBI lineage: Eukaryota > Metazoa > Chordata > Cladistia > Polypteriformes > Polypteridae > Polypterus > Polypterus senegalus. Next base: position 212,483,703 of record NC_053157.1, read on the forward strand.
TACTGATTAAGAAAGGGTCTTACATACAGATAAATGGCAAATTCTGACTTAGACACTTTAACTATTTATGGTAATGAAGACAAAAGCTTACCATAACTCAGACAAAGTGCAGTTCTTAAATGAAAGTGGGCATGCAGCATAAACAATTGTTCTGATGTTTAATATACATTTATCACATAAATACACACATATATTTGCACATACTGTATACATATTTTATTTTAGGAATATACATGTTAAGCATATAAGGGTAATTTGCCAAAAGGGTTAAATAAAAACTGCTGAAACATTAACTTTTAAAATAGACAATCTGCTCCTCTGCTGCTAGAAATACTATGCTGCTATCTGTGAAACAAAGATCTTCTGACCTCCTTAGCGTCACTCCGCACCAACAGATCATCACATGATCTTGTCATACCATTGTTTCATGGAGGAATTTGTTCTTCTCTGCTCCATTCTCTTGGTATGCTTGTTACAGCAACTTGTTCTCTCCTGAGCACCGTACCATATTATATATTTAAGATGGGCTACATTGCAAATGACCTTAATTAACCTTAATAATAGGCATGATGACAATTTGAGTTTATATTGTATTGTATTTGTGCTTTATAAAACATTATATACGAAAGACAGAGGACCACAGAATGAAACAAAAGGCAGCAGGAAATATGGAGAGCAGAAGTAAATTGTTAAAAAAGACAAAGGTCCACTCCAAGGAGGCGTTATAATGAACATTCTGAAGACGTTGTTTAGTGTGGGGGCTGAAGGGCTAAGAGACGGTGGGGGCACTTGATGTGTGTTCTGTGTATTAATTGTAAGCCTACAGCTTCAATAAAATTATGATTTGTTTGGACTCACCATCTGCCACCATGCCATTCTAGCTGCAGGCAACATGTTTGCTTGTTACATGAAGTTATTAAAAAGCTGACACAACATTTTAACAAAAAAGAAAAAAATTCTTGCAAACGTGTTTATTTGTGGCATTAAAAGTCTGAAAGGGTTATTTCACCTTGTGTGAAACTTTTCAAGGATTTGCCTCTGTAATCTTTATTTCAGTTGTTTATAAAGTGAATTTGAGAAACAGCAATATTGCTGATAAGATATTTATAAATAATTTTTATTTTCAGTAATGAAAATCATACCATGGTACTGCTATCCCTAAAGCTCCACAGACCTGGGGTTCAAATTCTGGGTTTCACCCTACTAGTTGACAGATTGCATGTCCCCTGTATCTGTGTGAGTTTTGCCCCAGGTAATGCAGTTTACCTTCCATATTTCAGAGGCATGCCTGTTAAGTAAATTGGCAACTTTAAGTTTACTCTATATGAAATTTTAAAGTCCATAAAGGATAAGATTTAATACTCCTTGCAATGAACTTGTTCCCTGTGTAGGTTTCCTCCTGCCTCACAGCTAATGCTGCGGGGAAAGGCTTCTGCTTCTAGATAAGAACTACATAAGTATGTATTTCATCTTGTTATCAGATTTCCTGTGACATGCACCTCACATCAAAGATACCAATTAATTAATCTCTTAGATTCTCTTCTTAATGGGGTTTAGGCAGGAAAGTCAAAACCAGCTATGCAACTTCTTACCTGACTCACTCTCCATAATCTACCATGATTATTCTATCCTAAAGATCTTCATGGCATTAGGGATGTTTTCCAATCAACACAAATAAAGGTCTTTTTGCGCTCTTAAGGGGCTGCAGCTGGACAAGTAATGAACAATCTAATTTCTCAGATACGCTAATGGCAAACAAAAAATACACTGATTTAAGCTTTCACTTATTATATTTATGTGTACCAAAATTAATAACAGCAAGTACAAGCAATTTAAAAAAATATACAACCTTCATGCAGTCATTCAGTTCCAGATGGCAATCCCCAGATGGCTTCTTTACTTTAGTTACACATTATACATCCTTAATCAAAAAATGAAAAGAAAAACAATTCCTGCTGAAGAGTATGTCCCTTTGAACGTTTCTAGCAGGAAACAGATAGCAAGCTCAATATTTGCAAGAAACAAAGACTTAGAGAAATCTCTTGATTTGAAACATTTCTAGTACAATGCAGCCACTTTACCCAAAACGAACCCCTGACTTACTTGTTTTCTTTCGAGTAAGCTGAGAACTTTCAGTTGCTCAAAACACACAACAGAATTCTGAGTCATTATCTCGTTCAAGTGATATTTCTATGAGAATGCAAAGGTTTACTTTACAATTATGAGACATATTAATATTCCTGCTTTCCCTTTGTTTTACCAGAATACATTTCACTCCTTTTCAGCTTGACATGACTTTCCAGCTTAAATCCTGTTACCTCACATCTGTCAGCTGAAAGGTTAAAGTATTGTAGCGGGGCTACAATGTAGTAATAGTGTTTGTGTTCGTACCACGTGTGTCTTGTTTCCATCGTCCCGTTTACTGTTTGTGTATGTCAGTGAATGCCGTCCCCGTAAAGGGGGGCGGATGATCGAAGGAGATCGCAGCCCCAAATCTGGAAAACACCGGTTTTCAATTAATCAATTACATTCGTCACAGGACTATAAAAACAATCAAGAGAAGAGGAAGAGGGAGAGAGAGAAGGAGATTTTCGATATACGACCACAAACCACCTGTACCTGCTGTATTTCACATCGCGCATTTCCATCCAGTTTGTTTTTCATTCTGCCGGACTTACTCCAACACCCTCATCATCGAGAGACCCCGGGGTCGGATCATTTTCCACCACCGCCGAGGATACACGGTGAGGCTGTTCCATTTTTTCCGGGAATTACAAACACTCCATATATCGTTTAACCAGTCATCTGCATTCAGGACAATTGTTACTCGGACTCAAATTCACGACCGTTCATTTCCATATTTCATTCATTCTTTTTTGGTACTTGTGTTGTTTGTTATATGTTACAAGGGCAAGGGAGGGGTAGTTATATTCATCTAGGGATTTGTCACGGTGTTGCTTTGCTGGAGGGATATTTATAATTTATTTAGCTTTTCTGTTTCATTTAATACATTTTATCAGTTTAAGTTTACATATCTGTTTTGCTTTTGTGCTTATTTCCACCGTCGATTGTGGGGGGAAAGGTTTAATTTGTTAAAGGTACGGCTTGATTAGATTCAACCTCAGCAATTAATCCAGGCCACAGGTCTTGGAGGTGTAGCTGCCGGCCAGGTAAGGGGCGGCCGTTACAGTATGTTCAATACAAAGGGCTACATGGATGGAATAATGAACTTATTAACTGTAATCACCATCACACGGTACTTGACATAGCAAAATAAAATTTTAAATCAGTATAAAACTAAAATAAGAAATAAAGTGAAATTAGAATTGTAGAAGTCTGCATGAGCTTTGTAATTGAAAATAATGCAGGAAAGGTTCCTAAAAATTGGAGTCTACCTTATACTCAGCCTGAGGGGGAGCTCCTATTTGTACGCTCTAATTAGAGTTTTTGCATTTTGTATAAGGATCTTTAATTTCTAAAGCAGAATACATTTTAATTAATGGTGTTCTGTTTACATTTTACACATCATGTATTGACAGATGTTGATATGAGAGATATCATGTATTGACAGATGTTGATATGAGAGATTCGTATTGTGCACTGCGTGGTGTGTAACATCATGGTGGTCAACCACATAAGTATGATCTGTGTTACAATGGATGTTCTGGACTTTATTTAAAATAAGTTGAGGACTTTCTCAAAAGATTTTTTTTCTTTAATTAACTCACTCTGGAGAATATTAAATTTTGACCATCACTCATTTAGAGAACTTAGTATTTTAGTTTCTTGTCCTAATACTAGTACTTTGTTCACTTTGGGTACTAAACTCTCCAATAACTTCTCTATTCACCATTCATTTTTCAAAGGGAAATCTACCACTACCCTCTTTAAAATGCTAACAGCATTAGATTGATTTATTTTTAAAGAAGGATTTCATTAAATGCCAGAAACAGTCAAAAGCACTCTTGAGAGGCCAAAATATTGTAAGAAACAGTTAGTTTGGAGTTATTGTAGGGCTGTGCCAGCATGCATCCACAAAGAACAAAAATGTAAACAGTTATTTCCACACTTAAAAGGAAATAAGGTTAAAAAGACAATGTTTTGATTGTTTAACCTGGATCAGGTGCACAACTGAAAAAGAAATATATATAATAGAGGAGTGATAAAACAAAGTCAGTGAGAAAAAGCTGTCATTATTGAAGACAAACAGAGACTAAAAAGTTAGTCAGTCATTAACTTTTATTTGAAAGTGTCTGTGAAGAACTGTGAAAGAACACAAAAATAGAGAAATCAGAGTGACTATCATCAAGTGATTTTAGAGGCTCAGATGTTCTCACTGAATTGGTCTTCTAGTCATCTCCCTGTTTCACTATAAAAGGCTGGACAACTCCTACAAGAAATGCAGTAAATAGGATTTTTAGACTGGAAAGGGGCCCATTGGTTAATATCGAATTTACCAGAGGGACTGGATATAACAATATTGTTGGTGAGATATATTTGCAAGTGACACATTGGCTCCTGTTAAAACTTAAACTACATTGTGAGGAACGTGGCTCTTCTCTGTGAAGTGAGCTGTAGAAAATTAAGTAGGTTAGGTGGTCAACAGAAGGAGATCGGGAATTAGGAAGAAAGCCTCTTGTGGAAGGATGAGTCTGCAAAATTGTGAAATTTTATTTCATAAACTGTGGGACAGAGGTTAAAGGAGAAGAGCAGCAGAATGTGCATTTAATTATTAAAGTTTCTCTTAGAATGGATATTACGAGGTCTGCTCCTGGCTTAATTGAGGGCCCTGTCCACCATATAAGAGCATTATGTATTCTTTATCAGTAAAGGAACTCCTCGTTCTGATTGCTTCAGTTTTCCTTGTGTCCCTTAAAACTTGAGCATTATGTTAAATGTTTCAACCACTTTCTATACACTGCTTCCATATTTAGCAAAGTTTATTCAACTTTCTGCTATCATCAGAGGGACCAGAACCGGAAGTGACCTCAGCCTAGGCACTGGAACCAGAAGTGATGTCGTCTCAGGCGCCGGAATGGAAACTGACGTCATCTCAGGGGGCCAGAACTGGAAGTGAAGTTTTCAAGGATGGGTCAGACAGGTTTTCCCGTGGCTGGTCTGCTAAGACAACAGAAGAAGGTTTAGTGCACCCCACTACCCCTTGGCCTGGAGTGGAATTACCTTCACTTGGCCCATACAATGTCCTTCTACTCGCATATGTGTGACACCTGAGTGATGCAATGGTCAGTACTACTTCCTAATAGCTTCAGAGAGGCAGGTTTAAATCTGAGCCCAAAATGACAGAATAGGATTCAGAAAACAGAGATCTCAACTGAATTATGTATGTTTGAAAATGGATGAATGGATACTTGTAGGCTACTGACAATAGGTTATGCAGTAAGTTTGGCCTCTTCAAAGCCCCTAATGGCATGAAGAGAACAGGATCTTGCTTCATAGTTACATGAGAAAAAAGCCCCACAAGAAGCAGAAATTGGTTAATTTGAAGAGTGAAGCCTAAATTTAAATTCCAACTGTGACCCTTGTGAAGAAAAGTGGCATGAAATTCAATGGACAGTAAGAAGACCAACAGGTCACCCAGATGTAACCACTTGATATATATAAAGCAGATAAAGTAAATAAAAAATTAAAATAAAAAAAAAAATGGAAATGTATTATTAAACGGAAGGCGTAGAATAAGAAAGGGTTATAATAACATAAGGTGATGAGCACCATGGAAATCATAAACCTGAAAAATAGCTATTTATCACAAACAGCTTTCTAAAGGCCATGTCATCTAATTTTAGAAAAGAAAAAAACAAGTGTATAGTGATGATGCAGGAAGCTTAGAGCAAAAGTGGGACAGAGAATTTTAAAATAAAAAAATGAAAATAATTGGAAAGCTATTGAAGCTTAATAATAATGAGTGTACATGAAAAATCTTAATACCGAGATGACAGATTGCTGTCTTAAAAATAAAAAGAGGGGCATGATTAATGCATCCTAAACATATGGTCATACACAAGCAAATTTGCAAAAAGAACATTAAGAGGTGCAACATAAAAAATGTATCTAACATAATTACTTATAAAAATATAGGTACTGCTAGCAGCTACTGCCAGAGGTTCTACATTTTCTTCTATTGTACTTGCAACAGTATGTGCATGATGTGCCATTGCAAAGTCGTCCTGGTATGTCAGCACATATGAATTCTTGCAATTGACACATGTCACATTTGATAAGATGTGCTTTGCTTGTGGTTTTTATTTAATTTTATTTGCTATACTCTTTTTTTGCTGACTAGTGCATACTGCTTACACACTGTATGAAGGATGGATGTATCTTATTAAGATGTCACGTGAAGCAAAAGGATGCATGTATGTTGTCAGCATTTTCCTGCATTTAGATACATAGATGATATTAGAGGAAAATATGGGGTTAAAGCAACCAATAGCAGCCAGATGTACATAAAAACATAGTAAAATAAATACAGTTGCAATCAGAAATATTCAGCCCCCTAAGATTGTAAGGATTTACCAATGCAAGTTTTTCAAAGAGCTAGATTTTGCTTTGGATGATTTCTTTATCAGTTGAGTTATACATAAAATCAACAAAGAAAATGTATGATGTAGTATTTGTAAAATGATATGTTATTAATATAGTCATGTCACTATTATTTAACGCTATCTAATATTGCTTTTTTTAAAACCTTCTGCTAGTTTGAATGGCCTAAATTGGAGCTAAAACATAATTAAGCCTTTGGGAATTCAATAATGATCCTTAATTAGCTTCAACTGTGATGCATATATGAACCTAACCCATGCAATCACAGGTAAGACTAAGGAGCTTTCACAAAAGCTGAGAGGGGAAATTATTTCATTGCACCTGAAGGGCATCGGGTATAAGAACCAAGAGGGAGCATTATAAGGAAGTTTAAAACTATGGCACATCTGTAAACCTAACTGGCCGAGACAGAAACCTTAAAACTTCATCAAGAACCCTTAACAACTTAGTCAGGACAACTGAGAAAACCCTGTGTTACTGCAAAACACCTACAGGATTGACCTGACGAAGGCCGGGACAAGTATTTCAGTGGTAACTGTAAGACGAGCACTGAATATACAAGGACTTCAAAGCCACACTCCAAGATGCACTCCACTCACTACAAAGAACATCAAACGTCAATTAGAATATGAAAGAAGAAATTTTGGATAGGCCAGCACAGTTTTGGGAAACCGTTCTATGAACTGATGAAACTGAATTAGAACTGTTTGGATACATGGACAAGCAATATGTCTGGCGTGAGGAAGGCCCGGCTTATGACCCAAAAAATACCATTCCCACAGTCAAGCATGGAGGTGGGTCATTGATGATGTTATGTTTTCATTAACTCAAATTTATATCACTATAGTGTCTTTTAATGTGAGGGGGTTTAATTTTTCTGATTGTAACTGTAAACATGTTAATTTATCAAAATAAAATATACTAGAGTCTGCCACCATCTTTGTTGGAGAGGTTTGTCAATTGGGCCTTTGGTGTGCATATTTATTTTTGTAAAGAGCTGCAGATGTGCTTGTTCCAATGGACTGAAAGATTTTTATTTAGAATGAACCAGGGGCCTCATGCATAACGCTGTGCGCAGAATTCACACTATAACATGATGTAGGCACAAAAGCGGAAATGTGCTTACGCACAAAAAAATCCACATGCATAAATGTACGCGAACGGCAGCTTCCACGTTCTTCCACTACATAAATCCCGGTCAGTGTGAAAATTAACACACGTGCACGCGCCTGCTGCCCCACCCCAACTCCTCCCAGAATTACGCCTCTTTGAATATGCAAATCAATATAAATCGCCCTTAAGCTCAGTGTTCTGTGAAAAGGCAATGGCAAAAGCACAAGGGAAAATAGAATTTCAGCGAATACCAAGTGGAGGCAAGGAAAAACATACTATTTGTTGTTTAAAACAGTGGCATAAACAACAAAAGGAAGTTGATTGAGTGACATAGTGTGTTTGAGAAACCCGAAAGCTCAAGTTGCACAGTACCTAAAATAAAAAAGCAGTTGTCAGGTATCAAAGTCGCAGTGCAAAGGTGAGTCGTAGCCCACCGTCCGAGTGTCATATGAAAGCTTAGGGTACAGAGAAAAAAAAAGGCACACAGTGGGAAAAAAGCATGAAATGTCAACTTTAATCTCGAAATTTCCACTTTAATCACGTAGTTTATTTTGTCATTAAAGTAGAACATCATAAACTTCATATTAAAATTGTTTAATTTACTAGTTTCTCAAATCCCATTGTAACTAAAGTAGCACATTAAATGCTTTGTTTTGTATTTGATCTTCTATGTGCTCTATGTGTGTGAATCACTACGTGCTTCTGGGCTTTCTGATCCTCCGACAGGATACAGAATCCATTACATTCATAATATTACAGCTCTCTGAATAATTAAAATACTGAGATGTATATGTGATATCATTTTCATGATGATAGGAGTTAAAGCTTGTTATTAAACATGGGAATACGATGGCGCAGTGATTGTTCATGTCTCACACAAGATGCTTGCTGTGCCGTGCTTGACCTTCGATGAAAAAATGTAGTGCAGCAGTACTGTCTCTTTCAAACATACTAACCTCCAATTCCTGTCCTTACTTTTCTTTCTCCAAATACCTAATCGCCACACAATCAGCTTTGTAATAGACGTTAAGCCATCTGTAAGCTTAGAACGCCGATTCTTCAAAACTTTTAAGGAACACTGAAATATCTTCATAGTACGTGTTTAATTATCACGTGTCGCGTCAGCATAGTGTCCTCGCATGTTTAATTATTAACAATATAGATTATTTTAAACGAAGTTAAAATTTTATCTGTATAATATAATAAACATATTTTGCTGCATTTCATCTTAAAAACTGTATCGTCATCATATATAAATACATGCTTTACAAAGTGGCTCAGGTTGTGCAATATTATAACTGTAGTGCAAGTTTACAGTGAGGTGATTGTACTTATAAGTACAAACAGCTCTACAAGGAGCACTTGATTGACTGATTGAATGCGTTTATAGTTCTTGGGATGAAACTGTTTCTGAACTGCGAGGTCAGTACAGGAAAGGCTCTGAAGCATTTGTAGTATGAGAGCAGTTCAACAGACAGTATGGCTGAGGCAGCGTGTGCTTGATACTGTATACTGTAATTCTCTTTCTAATCAGCTGCTGTACAGCTGTGATTCCCCACTCAGATACAGTGATATAAATACTCCGAGTGGTGCAGTGAGAGTAATATGGAAAAAGATGATCCAATGTGGCAACCCCTAAAAAAAAAGAAAGAAGCTGAAAGAAGAAGGTGCAGTGAGAGTAAAAACACTAAAGCAGCTATGGTATTTGTAATAGTTTGACAATTCTGTGGACCATTATATTGTTAAAGGTTAATTACAATCAGATACATTAAACTAATAACCAATATGCAGTTAATTTCAGTGTTTTTATAAAGCCGCATCAGGGATGTGGATCTAAAAAAGAAAGGAAACCACACTGGAACAGTAGCACTGCTTTGATGCTGGGTGCCACCAGTCTGCAAAACCGAGTGCAGAACTTGCACGGTGCAGGTGCTAAGCATGTCAGAGTAGCTAAAGAGCAGATGGCAGAGAGTTGAGTCACTTGATTTTTTATACCTCACTCACACTTCCACCAACGCAGACATGTATGCTGTTGTTCAATCAATTATATGTTACCTAAAATACTGTTGCCTATGTTATCTCTCTCTCTCTCTATATATATATATATATATATATATATAGTATATGCAGTGGAACCTCGGGTCACAAACGTCTCAGACCACGTACAAATCGGGTTACGACCAAAAAGTTCGGCAAACTTTTGCATCTGCTCACGACCACACACTCGAATGACGAACAAGCCAGTTTCCCTTCCGGTTCGTACGCACCGATGATTTCTGCACGTGTTCAGTCTCTCCTTGTGCATCGATCGAGAGAGAGAGAGAGAGGGCATGAGAGAGCAAGAAAGAGAGAGGGCTGGCCGCGTAAGGCAGAGAAGGCAGTTAAAAATGCACTGGGCTTGTTTTTAAAGAGATTGATTCGAGCATTGTTTTAATCTCATTGTATTTAACGAAGACTTTTTTCTATTGGATTTTAACCTACACTTCACTTTTGTTTACAGCGATCGGTTCCTAGCGTACATTGTTGCAATGTTACTTTTTTGGTTGTTTATTAAATTACGGATTTTTCAAATGTTCATGTTTTTCCCTGTGCTTAAAACTCATTAAAAAAGTGTTTACAGTAATTGGTTTGTAGCATGCATTGTTGCAATGTTACTTTTCTTGGATGCTTATTAAATTATGGATTTTTCAGATGTTCATGTTTTAACCTGTGCTTAAAATTCATTAAAAAAAGTGTTTACAGCGAGCGGTTCGTAAGGCTATACCGTGAATTCTTGCAATGTTACTTTTCGCTGTTCAAGGTTTTCTCAGTGTTATTCAATGTTTTTTTTGGTATTATTCACTATTTTGTGCTTAAAAATCTTTAAAAAAATATATTTACATACAGTTTGTACGGTCTGGAACAGATTAATTGTATTTACATACAGTCCTATGGGGGAAATTACTTCGGGTCACGACCAAATTGGGTTACAACCAGAGTTTTGGAACAAATTACGGTCATGACCTGAGGTTCCACTGTATATATATATTATCCAATGTCTGCCCACTTTTCACGAGAAAACTACTGAACGGATTCAGTTTTTTTCTATAATTTGCTTGAACATTCCGGTTGATTTTGTGACTTCTCTCATCGTATCATAGTTTGCTCGTGGTAATGATTTATTTGTGTAAATCCAAGAGACAGCGGGCCAAGGGGAGGCGGGGAGGGTCCCCTTCACTGACTCATGCTGCCAGCCTGGTGGCATATCTTACCTCCACTTATCTAGTGAATGAGAGAACTATTTAATGGATTTAGATTGGTTTTTATTGTATAATTTGCTGGAACATTCCGGTTGATATTGCAACTTTTCTCATCGCACTAAGCATAATAGTTCGCTTGCAGGAGCGATATATTCATGCTAATCAGGGGGAGAGGATGTGAGCAGAGGGGAGGGGGAAGCACGACATCAGGAGTGGGGAGCCGAGCAGGGCCCTCCTCACTGTCCTGTTTCACTACTATGCTGGCAGAGCCGCGGAGGACGGCTAGTAACCTATGCTACAACCAATAAAACTAAGCTAATAAACTAAACTAATAACTGCGCATCATACTACTCTTTACATTCATTGGCTGCACATTATGATAGTCAGATTTACTTTATAATTCATAAATGATACAATCTTTAACAATGTGTTTTTTCAATGTATATTGCTATTTAATAGCCTAATCTATACATATTTTCAATCGAGTTAATGATGCCTCCTGTTTAGGTGACAAATGCAGAGTTGACTCGTGTGTATCACACAGTTAAGCACAACTTGACCTATAGCATTGCTGATCATGCACAAGATTCTATTTTGTAATATTTAATTGTTTGTGTAGTTGTTAGTGGTTTTGGGATGCTGTTTGTAACAGTAGTCCAAACCTTATGAATTGTTTTTCCCAAATATTATAGCAACACTTGGGGAGTTCGGGTTTGGTGGTCGTTGTTTCTGTTACAAAAAACTGTTCAATAATCTAACTCAAATTATTTAATATGCATGACAAGCAATTATAAACTATTATTATTAGAAATTAATTACCAAGTTATTTTTGCTGTATAGAAAAATGTTATACTTGAGTGAAGTATGAAAAATTGTGATTAATAAGCAGATCACTTTAAAAATAAATAAATAATCTGATTAATCACAATTAAATGTTTTAATTGAACAGCAGCCCTAATATATATAATTATTAACTATATATATAATTTTTGGGTGGAGTGTTCCTTTAGCGGACACCAAATACACCATTCACTTTAACAGGCCAAATGTTTTGATTTCAGAAAACATGCTTCATGTATTTCAGAAGCACAGATCTAAATAGAGCTATCATTGATGGTGTTCCTGCTTTGTTGTGCATTCCTGTACCGGACCTCCAGAAGGTGCTCCTGCACTGCTTTGAGTGATAAGCATACTAAAAACACAGAAAACCCTACCAATTAAATAGTGATTCCCAGCATGAAGCCCCAATATTTTATTCTTCTCTTTATAATTTTTTACAGGGAGCTGTGCTAAGTATGGTACTTTTGTGTGTCTGCTGACATTTTAACCTCTAGGACTTTTTATTAGATGGTAATCATGCGAAGCAGAAGTTCCGGAGCTTCTTGGCAATGTTGTTTCTTGTTGATTTCATTTGGAACAGCAATATATACAGTAGTGTAAGTCAAATAAAGAATTATTGAAATCACAGCATGTGGATATTCTACTCATCCTTACTAATTTTTGCTTACTTAAAAATAATTTCACTGCCATACATTTGACTTAGTCTTGTTCTAATCTCTAAGGCCTTCCTTTATCTCAAACTACCAGATAGATATTACTGCCAAATGTCTTCCCATCACCTAAATTTGTTTATAATGATGACATTTACAGTCAGAGCAAAAAATAAAAACAATGCTTTGTTCAACAATTTATATTCAAATATAACATTATAGAGGTAATGCTCTTGATTCATTAGTAAGATTACTATGTGAGCTGTAGGCAATCACAATATATTTATACAAATTAGTATCTTGCAAGGCTCTTATTTTCCATCTGTCCCTAAACAATTATATTTACAATAAGGTTTTCCGCATAATTTCTGATACTGCATTTCTTGAGTTATGAAATAAAAATTATTAAATAAATCGTGAAAAGCCTAGAAATAAGATTTCAGCCTTTTTTCATGTTCAAAAGTAGGACAAAAAGTAAAATGTGGCAAAGTAAAACGGATAAAACGATGTATAATAAATTGTTCTCAACACTGTAAAATCCACACACAGCTACAAAAGATAGAAAACTGAAAAATGTATAATGGGATTAACATTAAATATGGGAGAATTTTCCTCAATTTTGGACCCAACCTCGTAAAGTATAACTCCTTTTCTAAAACTGTGTGTGTTCAGAATGAAGAACAGACAATTATACATGTAGATAATATGATTTTGCTCCATCAGCAAGTATTATTCCTATGGTAAAATGTGGAAACATGTCTTTAAAAGGATGTTTAAACAAAAATAAGGGATGATGAAACAAACCACAAAGGGAGAGCCAAAAGAGAAGTCAAACTAGTGGAAGGTTCAATACCAGAAGTTCAAAAGTAACAAGTGAATAAAAGCAATATGAGAGGCAAAAAATCTGCCAACCAAAAGGACAAGAACAAAATCAAAATAATTATTAAAAAATAAAGAATAAGATTTGTGTTCAGTTTAAATTAGAATTTGAGCTTTTCAATTGAAAACCAGACTGAGGTGGGTCGAGTTCAAAAACTCAAATTCACTAGAACCTGTTTAATTTTTTTTAGTATAATCTTATTTTCCAGAAGTACATAATTAAAAAGAAAATGAACCTAAATGGATAACTAACACATGGATCATGTGACACTACTAATTTAAGATTTGTTTCATTGACATTTTTATTTGGTTGTTATGATGTAGAAAGGCTTACCTCCCTGGCCCAAGTATGTTTTTTTATGTATTTAATGTTTTTGTTGTTTTTCAAAAATTACTGTGTATATTACATTCTTAAGTTTTATTTTGCTTGTTTTTATTGTATTTATTCATTATTGCTAGGTTTTTATTGCTAGGACTGTTTATTTCATTATTAATGTTTTTTTTGTTATCTGCCCTGTCTCCACTACTTGGAGCCCACCTAATTATAAAGCAGGGGTATTGGTCCCAGGAAATGTTTATGGGAAAGCTGCAGTATCTTCTGGTTTGTAATTCCCAATTTTATTTTGTGATACCTTTTAAATTTGTATTCCTGTTTATGAACCCTTCTTCATTATTAAAGTATCGTCTTTTGATTTGAGGACCTTGGATTTGCTTGTTGTAAAGGCCTGTGCAAGTAAAAACCTCCCAGTTGAGGCTGCCTAGGGTGATGCCTATTCAGGAAATTTTTGGCAGTGTAGCGGTCAGGGGCCTCATGTATAAACGGTACGTATGCACAAAAACGTTGCATACGCCCATTTCTACACTCACATTGCGATGTATAAAAACTAAACTTGCCATAAAGCCACACACATTCTCACGCCACCTCAAACCACTGCGTATGTAAGTTTTCAGCTCGGTTTTTCAAACTAGTGGCACCCAGCATCAAAGCTGTGCTACTGTTCCTGGGTGGTTTCCCTTTAGTTTTTAAATTCACATCCCTGACGCGGCTTTATCAAATACATTGAAACTATCTGCTTGCCATATTTCATAGCTGCTTTAGCATTGTTACTCTCAGTGCACCACTCAGAGTATTATAAACCAATGTATCTGAGCGTGGAATCAAAGCTCTACAGCAGCTGATCGGAAAGCTCTTCTGCAGATTGTGTCAAGAGCAGGCAGAATTATCGGGATACGGCATCTATCACACCTTGCTTTAGCCATGGGCACAGTCTATTTGAAAATCTTCCATTTGACAAATGCTTCAGAGCCTTTCCTGTACGGACCTAGTGTTTCAGAAACAGTTTCATCCCAAGAGCTATAAATGCACTTGATCAGTCCCTCAAGTACTCCTGGTAGAACTGTTTGTTCTTATAAGTACAATTACCTCAGTGTAAATCTGCATTAGAGTTGCAGTATTGCACAACCTGAGCCACTTATGCGTTCATGTTGTATATTTTTCATTGTTTTTTTATCATATTATTATTATTGTTGTTCTTACTTTACCATTTTATAGGAAAATAGGTTTATGGAGGATTTGCATATTTCATCCCCTTGTACAATACAAAAACAATAAAGGAATTCAATTCAATTTAGTAGAAGAGAGCGTGTATTTACAGATGATGACAACAGGGGGGTATTTTTCGTACATGGATTACTCGTTTAGCCAGATGTAACTGTTGACGATTTGGCATGATCCTGGATCTGTCGGTTTTTCGAAACTCTTGCTGAATGTTTTGTCATAGCAGCACATCCAAATCCTATGTAAACAAGGATTAGCTCACACACTTAATCAGTGTCCATGCATGGAATTCATTCAGTCATGGCTTCGCTGTTCATGAATGAACAACCAATTCATATCGGTGCGCAAATTATACGAAGAGAATTTCAGAGGGGGGGTCTTATGGGGGAATATTGTACCTCAAAGATTTATTAGCACCTTATATTTGAAGTCAAACTGGGCGAAGTCGGGCTCTTACAACCACACAGACAGTATGCATTGCTTTGAGGTTTTTTGCAAGCTGCACTTTTTTTATATACTGTAGGCGATGCGGAAAATCTGTCTAAAAGTGCAGTTTGCCTGGCAACTCGTAAAGTCTGTTTGGCTCTGAAATATTTCCTTCGGGTTTTCATAGTGTTTCCTGGTCACCTGTGTGTGCAGACAATAAAAGAGGCATTTCATGCCATTGCAGGTAGGTAATACACAGGGAAAAAGACCCACAGTTCCATAAAGAATCT
Source organism: Polypterus senegalus (assembly GCF_016835505.1). Classification (NCBI taxonomy): domain Eukaryota; kingdom Metazoa; phylum Chordata; class Cladistia; order Polypteriformes; family Polypteridae; genus Polypterus; species Polypterus senegalus. The sequence goes on from NC_053157.1 coordinate 212,499,259, forward strand.
CACAATCAGCCTAACATTCTCATTACCCAGGATTTCCAAAAGTGATTGGGGCACATGGGACTGATTAGAGTGGAGTTTGATCAAACATTATTTGGAAAATTTACCTCTCCTACTGAAGAATAATCAGACACAGTGTCTTCATCAAATACTTGACCTTCATCAGTATCTCATTGGTCAGACACAGGTTCTAGGGATATGACATTCCCTGCAACTGACCCAACAAAAAAAAAAGGGCTATATGGAAAATACCTATGGCACACATTGAGGACAAATATATACAGTACAATGACCATCCTGCCACTGGTTCTGAGGAGGAGCTTCCACCTGGAATGCCCTTAGAAACAGGGCGGTGGGCATTTTGCTGGAGAGCCAACTCTTCTGCAGGGGTTAGGTCTGGACCGCGTGGACTTCCACCTGTTTTTTGCTTGTCTGCCTTCTTATTGGCTTTAAAATTAGTGTTTTTATATTATATATGATTCTTTATGTCAACAATTCTTTAAATAGTTATATACCAATATTTTCTACTCTGCTTGTGTGAAAAAATGCACCCGTTCTTTTGTCATTTTGTTGCAGCCTATCAAAGACTTGCTGATCATGTTTTCTAGACTCAATGTATATGGGCCTTTAAAATGTGCTGGCACGGGCACGCGCAATCATCTCGGATGATTAAATCCAGCAAGACTAATCTACTACACAGCTGCGTTTGAAAAACCAACTAATCCTGGATGAGTTTCACTGGCATTAACTCATCCAAGATGAGGCATCTGATCCTGGATGATTTAAGCGACGTATGGAAAATACCCCCCCTGGTTTCTAAGTCAGTTTAGATTTCCAGGTGCTATCTATCTTCTTGGAGCTCTTGATACTATTTTTCAGATGAAATACAATAAAGTATATATATTACATTATACAGATACATCAACTTCATTTAAATAATGTATGCTGTCAATAATTAAATGTGTAGACATGGTGGACAGTGGTAGTGATGAGCCAGCTCGCCGTTCAGGGATAGTTCCTGCTTCGTGCTGTATGCTTGCTGGGACTGCTGCAACCATGGATGGATAGATGGATGGAATAATTAAACATGTACTACGAAGACATTTCAATGTTCCTTAAATGTTTTGAAGAATTGGCGTTCTAAGCTTACAGATGGCTTGACATTTATTAAAGAGCTGATTGTGTGGCGATTGGTTACTTGGAGAAAGAAAAGGAAGGATAGGAATTGAGGGTTAGTATGTTTGAAAGAGACAGCACTGCTGCACTAAATTATTTCATCGAGGTTTGTGCATGGCACAGCAAGCATCTTGCGGGAGGCAGGAACAATCTCTGGATGGGGTGCCAGCTTGTTGCTACCACTGCACCACCGTGCCCCAGTGTTTTATACATGCTTTAATTTAAATCATCATGAAAATATCAAGTATACATCTTAGTATTTAAATTGTTCAGAGAGCTGTAATATCATGATTCTGTGCCCTGTTGGAGGAAGAGAAAGCCTGTTTAAGAAGCACGTAGTGATTCACACACATACACAGTACATAGAAGAACACAGAATATGAAGCATTTAATGTGCTACTTTAATTATGATGGGGTTTGAGAAACTAGTAAATTAAACGACTTTAAGATGAAGTTTCTGACTTTCTACTTTAATGGCAAAATAAACTATGTGATTAAAGTGGAAATTTCAAAATTTTTTTCCACTGTGTTCCTGTTTTTTTTTCTTTTCTCTGTACCCTAATACACTTCCATATGACACTCAGACAGTGGGCTATGAATTGCCTTTTCACAGCGACTTTGATATCTAACTACTTCTGAACTTGAATTTTCGAGTTTCTCTGCCAATCTGTGTCACTTGTTCGACTTCATTTTGTTATTTATACCACTGTTTAAGCCAACAAATAGCACGTTTTTCCTTTCCTCAACTTCGCATTCGCTGAAATTCTTTTTTTTCACATGTTCTGCCATTGTCTTTTACTAAACACTGAACAGAAAGGGCTACTTATATTTACTTGTATATTAAAATATAAAAAATTCTGGGAGGAGTTAGGGTGGGATGGCAGGCAGGCACGTGCACAAGTTTTAATTTTCACGCTGACCGGGATTTATGTAGTGGAAGTGCATGGAAGTTGCCGTACACCATGTTTTAGTGCGAGTTCTTTGCACACCATTATGCATGAGGCCCTAGGTCTGCTTTTTGGTTGCTTTGAGACCTGAATCTCCTTTTTGTGATTTTCAGAAAAGTTGCTTGCTCTTTCGTAATGTTGGTGTCTGCAGGGTCCCAATGAAGCCAATTGTATCATAACACTTATTATCTTTGATTACTTTTTTTTTTCTCTGCCATCACTACAAAAGGAAATATCATTTTTGGGTGGTGTTACTTTAATTAAAAATAAATGAAAACATATCTGCCATATTCTAAAGAGGTTTTGAACTGTTCCTGTTATGTAAATGCTACAGTTTCTCATTAATTAGATTTTTTTTTCTAAGCCCAATATAAGACACGAGGGTCAAAACCAAAAGAGCACAAAATAAACTTTTAATACTTCTGAGATTTGGAACCGGTAGATTGAATAAGAATTTGCACATCACAGCCATCCTCTTATCCTGCCATGTCGATTATATATGACTTCCGACCACAAAGGTCATGCCCCTAGCAACTCTGGAAGCAAACTGAACAATAAAATTAAACACTGGCAGCCTCTGAGGACCCAAAAGCACACCAAGTCCTTATATAGTGTAAGTTCAACAACTTATTGTTTATTAAAGGATAAGTTAGTTATTTTTCAAGCCTCATAAACATGGAAGGTGTTTTCTTAAATCAAAATCTTTGCTGTTTCAAAGTAAATATATTTGGTAAGTTTTATGCTTTTTCTTTCCACCGTGAACTGTGGTTCCCTTAGTCCAATTGTAAGCTACAAGAACAGACAAGATATTTTTAATACATTTCGCATTAAAATTCAAATTTATCTGACAAAACTAAAATTTTCCATGATTGTGAAGAAATTACTTCAAGTTGGAAAATATTGACAATGTCCTTTAAGCAGTGAATTCCCCATATAAAGTGCCAGTAAAGGGTTAGTTACTATAGTGAATTCACAATATTCTGAAAAATAAGTAAACGTTGTATTCTGGTTTTCTAATTCAAAAGAGCTATAAAGTTTTTGAACTAACATACATTCTCCCAATCCACTAACAATACTAGTTCTATCTGTTATGAATAAACTGTGTGGTGTTTATTTAATCTTTTACAAAAGTTCACAATTGCAAAGAGTGTGCCAGGATATGCATGTGTAAATGTAAGTGCAATTCAGGAGTATTTGGGAAAACTATATTTCTAAAGTAGTCATTTTCAAAAAGACAATTATTTGTATACAGTAATCCTTCGCTATATCGCGCTTCGACTTTTGTGGTTTCACTCTATCACGGATTTTAAATGTAAGCACATCTAAATATATATCACAGATTCTTCGCTGGTTCGCGGATTTCTGTAGACAGTGGGTCTTTTAATTTATGCTACACGCTTCCTCAGTTTGTTTGCCCTGTTGATTTCATACAAGGAACGCTATTGGCGGATGGCTTAGAAGCTACCTAATCAGAGCATGTATTACATATTAGCTAAAACTTCTCAATGCTATAAGATATGCATCCCGCGCGGAGCTTGATTGTTTGCTTGTCTCTGCCTCTCTCTCACCCTCTCTGACATTCTCTACGCCTGACGGAGGGGCTGTTTGCACAGACGCTGTTTGCTTAAAAGATACTGACGCTCCTCTAAAAAAATGCCGCTTTATTACAGTGCTCGGCATATTTAAAAGCATACGTATTGATTTTTTGATTGTTGCTTTAATCTCGCTCTCTCTCTCTGACGTTCTCTGCGCCTGACGGAGGGGCTGTTTGCACAGAGGCTGTTTGCTTAGAAGATACTAACGCTCCTCTAAAAAATGCCGCGGCAAACTTAAAAGTACAAGTATTGATTTTTTGATTGTTTGCTTTTCTTTGCGAGCGCTCTCTCTCTCTCTCCCTCTGAAATTCTCTGCTCCTGAAGAGAAGAAGATCTATTTGCATTCTTTTAATTGTGAGAAAGAACTGTCATCTCTGTCTTGTCATGGAGGACAGTTTAAACTTTTGACTAAAGGGTGTTATTTCATGTCTAGAGGGCTCTAATAATGTTAACAGTGTGGGAGAGTTTATAAGGTCTTAAAATATATAAAAATAACTACACAAACATATGGTTTCTACTTCGCGGATTTTCGTCTATCGCGGGGGGTTCTGGAACGCAACCCCCGCGATCGAGGAGGGATTACTGTATTTCTTATGTAAAGAGTATATCTTGTGGCCACTGCAATGTATGTGTAATTAAATAGACTTCTTCCAAGAGAACAGGTAGCAACGACAAAGGAAATAAAGAAAATATTTTTAGCTACAATTGCTTAGTGAAAATGGTTTAATTTAAAAATACTATACAATTCATTTATCATTTAAGATAATCGGAGAAATGTACGCTTAAAATGTACTATAGATTAACCTCTGTGTATATATATATATGTATATATATATATATATATGTATGAATACAAGTTATAGTTTAGACTTCATTAAAATCAATACTGAAATATTCCTGGAGAGCTTACCTTTAAATTAATCATTATACATTTTTTATTATGGCTTTGTGTGCTTTATCACTGAGTTTGTTTCAAAGTGATTAAAATCAATATTACAGAATGAAAGGAATTCAAGTATAAATGAAGCTTGCAGTAAAGAGTACAGAAGAAAAGCATGGTATAGTCAAAATGAAAAGAAATTTTAATAAAATAAATTGATGTCACCAAAATAGCATGATTTTTTAAAAATATAAAGAAGCAAAAAACAAAGTAATGTGGTGACAACATTTCTCATAAATAATGTGGTTAGAGATTCATAGATAATGACAACTAAGGATTAGGTACAAAACTAATTTTAAGGAGTTAACCAAAAATGTAATTAGGAAAATTAAAATAGATATTAGTTATGGCACTACATGGCGCATCAGCACCAGTGCCAGCAGGAGAAAGGAAAGGTAAAGCCTGGTTGAAAATATGCAGTACTCCTTCAGGACAAAAGAAAGTATAAACCAAAGCAATATGCAGAATGCATGTCCTCTGACTAAAGAAAGTGAGGGCAAGGAGGAACTAGCAGAAGCAGTGATACCTTCTAGCAATTAGTGGGTGCACCGACCCTACTGTTTCACGTACCAGGAGAGTTGTCATGGAGACTCAACCATTTAAAGACAGTTAAAGGGTCCAGGTGGAAATTCCCAGAACAACTCTAGAGCCTCATGTGATTCCAGAAGGGAGTCTGGGGCTTTCACAGACAAGACCACAGGATGGGATGAAAAGCTTCCACATAAGTACAACTTAATTAAATCCAAAGTCAATATGAAATGAGGGCAAACACTCATCTGGAGAGAGAGAGAGAGAGAGAGAGAGAGAGATCAGTGTCTATACAAAAGAACAGAGAGAGGGATACAGATTGTTAGAGAATACTTTGTAGGACTGTATGCAAACCACTAAAACAGATGAATAGGGGCCATTATTCATTTACGAGAGCCTAGAGCCTACTGGTGTGTGTGTGTGTGTGTGTGTTTGTTTTATTTTGTGCCTTGTGTTCTCCTTGTGAGTATCCCTTCTTTGAGCTCAATCTTGCTTAATAAAAGTATAATTACACCATTCACCATCAAGAAATAATCATCAAAGGCTAGGCTATTGTTGGAGATTGTTAGAAGTTACAGTATAAATATCTGAGGACAAATATAGACTAAAACAAAGTTATAGACTCAAAACTAACTTCTAATGAAAATACAGGTCATCAGTAAAGAGGTAAAGCAGTGTCTCTACTGTCTAAGGAAGCCTGTGACTTTTTAGAGTGAGTTCTACCATTATGTTAATCTTTTATGAATCTAGTATTGAATGTGTCTTTATTTATGTTCTGCTGGCCTGCCTAGGAAATCGTAATATTTAAAATATAACTTAAATTGTAACACAGAGCAGTAAATTAACAAGGTTTCAACAGTCAAATCTGACAGACTTATTTAACAACCAAGTGTTAAAGAAAGTAGAGTCTCTCCTCTCAGATAGGACTCATCCACTACATTCTTAAATTCCAGTTGTTGCCATCAGGTCACAGGTTCAAGATTCCAAGGATGAAAAGTAAATGGTTCAAATAATCCTTTATTTCAACAGCTATTAATTTTCTCTATAAGTCCAACGAACATTCACTGGCTTAAATCATGGGATGCATCAATCATTAGCCAAGTCTTAATATTGGTTTAATTTGTATGTGTAATTGAGACAGGTATTTGAATAAATTAAAAATATATTTGATATTTGACATCTCTTGCCTTATGTGTACTGTCAACGTTCGTCCCATGCCTTTCCTCGGTATCCTTGTGTTTCTTAACCCGTCCTGACTGGCTTTCTCTTGATTGCGTTTCTGTAAAGCCTGCTTCTCAGACTCATGTCAATGCAAGATGCCTTGCTTGCCTCCTGTCTGCTTTTTGACTACCGTCAATGGTACCCTGGTCCCCATTACCCATTTTGAAAATATCATTCAAGTTCCTGCAAATATATTCTATGTTTCAAGGCCATTCTCAGCGCTCCTCCTACACCTTTACGCCGTATCTTTGTGTGTGTTGACCTCTCTTGCCTGGTGCTTTCTGCGTTGATTCTTTCATGTCTCAAAGTGAAACTGACCAATCGGACCAAACTAAACTGAGTGATCGTATTGCATAGAGGTACTGGACACATACACACACATATAAGTGTAGCATTTTATTATTTTGATATACAAAATCGAATGTTATACCGTAAACATTATGTATTTATTTGTACAAAATGTGCATTTGATGGCTGTGTTTTTGTTTAAAAAAGTCATTAAAAATCTAATGATCTTGCCTGTCTTCTTTAATTTATCCCCTGCTTTGGCAGTGTGACAAGTGGTAAAATCCTGATAAGTAGAATAAAAATAATGAAATACGAGAGATAATTTGTATCTTAAGTGATTAAGCTTCTGAAACCAAAATGTAGCTCAAGAAGAAGTCACTATGTGACCATAATTCTTTTAATCTTACTGTGTACTTCCTCTGTTTTCTGTGTGAGTGTGACCTTCACAATATTCAGTCAATTCCTTCCTTATTCTCATTATTAACTGAACTGTTTTTGACCCTCCTCTATTCCTCTTTGCGGTATCCCACTGTTGTACTTGGTGTCACTGTAATATTACCAAGATTCCCATTAAAGTGGCACCAGATATACTGGGAACCTTCAAATGTGAAAGTTGAAAGAATATATTTTCTTATTAGACTGTCCACCACATACTAATAACATTGTAGAATGCACTGGAGTGCCGATTGCCCAAGGTCACCAGAACTTTGACTTTGTCTATTATAGGAAACCATAGAATCCAAAGAGGTTTATTTTTCTGTGGGAATGCTGTTCATTAAGTGCAGTTTCTTTTTATTTATTTATTGCCCTTATCTTTTGTGAACTTGGCCCACTTTGTTAATGGAGTTGTAATATAATGATTTACAGTAATTAAAATTTGCTGTTTTACTATGTGTTTAATCTAATTTGTATGACTATGTGTGTAAGTAGCATTTGGTCTAAAGATTTCTGTTATTGCATCATGAAAGGAAACTTGTGCAAATGTGCTTAGCATGTACTCAATAAAGAGCTCCATACAAAATAAATAAATTAGAACAATCCAGATGAGACAAGGCCATTCAGCCCAACAAAGCTCACCAGTGCTATCCACTTAATTTTTCCAAAATAACATCTAGTCTAGTTTTGAAAATCCCTAAAGTCCTACTGTCCACCATGCTGTTTCCTGCAGAGGCATTAGCTCTCTTGGAAATGTGTTCTTTAAATATTGTGGCTTATTAAATAATTAAACAATATCATAATATACCAGAAAAGGCGATATCCCTCCCATAGTGATTACGGCGGTACAAGAATCACATGAGACAAAATATCTTTTAGCTTACATTTACTGACGTTTTATGCGGTTACAGACGCATATGGACAGACTTTTATCCAGGTGGGAATCTGGATCAACACAGTCAGCCATTTTCTCCGTCCCCACGCTGGGAGGTTTTTCTTCGAGCTTTGTTGATTCCGCCTCTAAGGGTCTGGCCACTGTCCAGACCTTTTATAATGTCTTGCTTCATTTGCTGGTCTTCTCTGTCTCCAAACAAGGGCTGAATTCCTCTTCCCCAAAATACAGAAATATCATAGTGCTTACATGCCGATTCTCATTCTCCCAATAAGGAAAGAAGATTTGTGCTGATAGAGGACAGCAATACCCTAACCTGTGTTTAAGCTGACTATACAAGCCTCCAGTTGTCTTTGGCTATCTAATCCAATGCTTGGCTAGCACTTCTAACTGCTGAGCCCCTGTGTGCCACAGTTAACATGCACATGTGAATAAAACTCATAACAGTATTGTCCAGATATAGTGACATAAAGAAACATGTAGTATAACACATGCTACTTGGTAGTTTATTCCAAGTGTCTATGGTTCTCTGTGTAAAGAGAACCTTCTTAATACGTATATATATACAGGGTACCCATGTTCATGTATATGATTGAAAAGTCGTTATTGTCAGGAAACTACCAATGTTATTATCAAGTGACATAATGGAACATGAATGTTTTTTCATCCCCTGTTATCCATGGCGTGGTCCACCAAGGCACCATCCAGATCGATGCACACCTGAAGAAGAACCCAACTTTGAAAGCATTCGCCACAAGAGCTGTGTTGGCACACACTCCTGCAACTACCTTTTCCATTCACTTGCAAAACAGTACCGCTGATGTCAAATTTTGTGTTTATTCTTGTGATGGTTAGCACACTAGGGCCTCAGCCTCCAAACTCAACTGCCGTCCTCCGTTTCACCACTGCATATTTGTTTGTTGCGGAGTATAAATGCACACAACATATGTGCTGCTCAAGTGACAATCGATTCACCTCCATTCTGTATTCGAACACAGCAGGCGTTGCCTGGTCCAGCACATCGTTACTCTCATTCTCAGGCTAAATTGTGATGTCATTTTTGATACTTTTCGTCCAGTAGTTTAAATGTTACAACCTGTGAAACGTCATATACATAAATATGGACCACTCTGCACATTTTTTATTTTGGAAAACCATTATATTACAATGGCATGCTAGTCAGTCAAACAGATAACAATAACAGACACCATCATTTACTTTGAAATTAACACAACATGTAAAAAAAGCAGAACAAAACAAAATTCAACCCTTCAAAACTTTACTAAGCATATTGTCTCAATCATTTTAAATATGTAATGAATTTGTGCAGTTTCTGCTTATTTGTGTTACTGTTTTTCAGTATTATTTTACTTTTATCTTTTGTTTTATCATATTGCTTTCTAGAAATAATGCCATTTCCAGACATGTGTGCTGTCTGTGTTACATGTGATGTAATTATGTGTTCTGTATTTAAGAGGTGGCGCTATATTGTGAGCATCCAAAATTCAGGTTAAAATTTGTCAATGCTTCCTGTGAATGCTTAGATATATAAGGAAAGAACAAAATGGATTCTAGTAATTATAGACCATTAAGCCTTTCTTCTATCCAATGTAAAATCATTGAAATTTTAATTTGCAATAAATTGGAAGACTACTTTTACAAAGTAATATATCCAATAACATCATTCATGCTTTCATTAGAAGAAGATCCTGCCAATCCAATCTTTTGGACTTTGTGAACAAGCAACTGAGGTAAAAAAACTAAAATGACGCATATGCCGTTATTCATTTTGATTTTTATAAAGCCTTTCATAAAACTCTGCACCAGGATTAATTCTGAAATTAGAGACATTTGGAATCAGAGATAGTTTACAAACTGGATTTCATGCTGTTTAATTGGCCAGAAATAAATAATACATCTTGGAGCAAAATGTTCCACCTGGCATGAAGTCATCAGTGGAATCCCTCAGGGGGTAGTCTTTCTATAGAGATTCTATAAAGTTAGTATTTATACAGTATACTGCTGAAAAAAATTAAAGGAGTATAGAATCAAGTCAATGAAAATTCTGAGCTATTGATCCGGTCAGTTAAGTAGCAGAGGGGGTTGTTAATCAGTTTCAGCTGCATTGGTGTTAATGAAATTAACAACAGGTGCACTAGAGGGGCAACAATAAGATGGCCCCCAAAACAGGAATGGTTTAACAGGTGGAGGCTCCTAACATTTTTCCCTCCTCATCTTTTCTGACTGTTTTTTCACAAGTTTGGCTACGGCCAGTGTCACTATTGGTAGCAAGAGGCGATACCTGGACCTTACAGAGGTTGCTAAGAGAGCTGGACAGGGCCGTAGAAGGTTCTTAACCACTCAGCAGGACAGGTATCTGCTCCTTTGAGCGAGGAGGATCAGGATGAGCTCTGCCAGAGCCCTACAAAATGACATCCAGCAGGCCACTGCCACATCATTTTTTCACTTTAATTTTCAAGGTGTCTTTGACTTTAGCCCTCTGTAGGTTGATAATTTTCATTTACATCAAACAATGTGGCATCTTTATATATATATATATATATATATATATATATATATATATATATATATATATATATATATATATGGTTATTAAACTAAAATAACTCACAGAGGAGATTAAATATTAGAAATACAGTAAATACAGATTAGGCAGCAGACAATTCAAACCCACCTGGACAACTTGCAGAATTAGCAGAACACTTGAACATTTGCTTTGATGTTGCATTATCATTCTCTAGTCAGTGATTAAACAAAATAAAACATAAAAGAACATTGTTATGACTACAGGCCACAAAGCTAAAGGAGGGCCTGAATCCTTAAAGTAAGTCAAAACAGTGTCAAGGCATACTCTGTATAGGAGAGGAGAACCACAAAACCCTCACATATGAGTTTAAGTTTATTAAAAAAGCAAACACATATAAAGCAAAACACAAATCTAAATAAGAATGTTCAAAGTACCATTCATTTAGAATAACTCACAAAATTACCAAAATGTTCTGAGAAGCCAAAACTAACAACTAAATACTGCCTCTTCACACTAGAATCCCTGATGCTTATGATTCTTCTCATTGTCCCTGACCACCTTAAAATTTCTTGACATACGCCAAGAAGCTTATAGCTCCTTATCACTGTGGTAACATCTCACTTTCGTTTTGTAAATTTGTGAATTAGCAGAACACAGCCTGCTATACCCCCGACCCCCCCATTCAGTCAGATGAAGGCATCCTGAAGTCTGTGTTGAAGTGTTTATCTGGCGATCCATTTGTAAGATATACTGTAGTCAATAAAATAAAACACATACATTTCATGTGCATTCTGTGTCTACAGTGATCTGTGTAAATATAAAATGACAGAGGAAATGCAAGGCAAGAAATGCTGAACACACAGCTAAAGCAGAAAATGTTTTCATATGTTAAAGTAATAACAACATAATTTTGAAGTGAAGTGTAGGGTGTGTGAGGACTGAAGCCGAAATATCCAATAAACACTTTCACAAAAAGGTTTAACTAAACAAGTATGTTTTTATTCAAGAATAAAACTGAAGAAAAAGAAACTGCTCAACTGGCAAGAATTATGGGCTATTATTATCTCCTCTACATAAAGGGGAGAACTCAAATGCAAAGTGACTTTTTCTGATACTTACTCATACAAGCTTGAACCGGTGTATTAGTTGCTTTTACTCACTATGGTTCATAATTGGTCCTAATCTGGTGCCAGTTAAGCCCATGCCGAGCCCTTTGTGATATTTTTAAATAAAGACTGTATCCTACAGATGAAAAGGAAAGATGAGGAGAGCCTGCTCCTTTACTATATTTGAGGACTGAGATGTATTTTTTGCAGTTTTGTGTTACATATTTGTCAAGTTGAATTTTTCTTTTTCCAAGTTATATGTTTATTTGATACCACCTTTTGATGACAAACATGATGAATACTTCTTTATATTAGATTGTGAGGCCCAAGGCAAATTAATTTATCACATGCCCACATTATACACTGTTATTAAAGAAGAGCACACCTTAGGCATCTTATCTACAGAAAAGATGCTGAGGAAACCAAAGGTTTGTTAGAAAATATTGTATTTACACACCCTTAAACAAGGAATGATTACAGTATGAAAAGAAACATGGGACAACAAAAAATCAAAGCAGAACATGCTGTGTCACTGGGTCTCTATGAATAATTGTTGTGTCACAGACAAGGTTTTTCCTATATTGTATTTATTCTCTGTTTTGTGGTTGATTTGTTTATTTTGAATTGCTATTTTTCATATTGTTATTTTATTTCTGTTAGATTTGTTTACTATTTTACTATAATACTCTGAGTGGTGCGCTGAGAGTAACAAAGCTAAAGCAAATATAGTATTTGGAATAGTTTGGCCATTCCATGCACCATTATATGGTTACAGGTTGATTACAATCGGATGTCTTAAACTAAAAAATGATATGCGGTTAATGTCAGTGTATTTGATATAACCACGTCAGGAATGTTAATCTAAAAAATAAACAGAAGCACAATAGCACGGCTTTGACTCTGGGTACCACCAGTTTGCAAAACCAAGCCGAAAACTTGTGTAACTTGTGTACGCTATGGTTTGAGCTGGCGTGAGAATGCGCATGGCTTTACACCAAGTTTAGGTAACATTTTTGTTTGCACTGTTTATACACAAGGCCTCTGTAGCTCGCAAACTGTTTGACCTATTGACCTGAAATCTGGTACACATACAGCATACTATGTCACGTCTGCTATATGCTTTGGGTTGATGATTGTCCTCCAAGATTATTCCTCATTTTATTTTTATTGTATTTTATTGTAGAATCAACTACACTAAAGTGGCTGCCTGCATTTGCCAGAAGAGTGGCCCTTTTGTTGCCTTTCTGCTGATTCACATCAGCTGAATAGAGGCCTCTTCTGTATGTTATCTCTTCCTAGCCTTGAATCACAGGTGTCCTCAAACTCTTATCCTGTCCAAAACTGTTTCGCTCAACCCTACCACCTTAAAATAATGCAATATAACTGATTTTTAGTTACCATTTGTCCTACTTCCTTATACCTCTTCATATATACCTCTTCATATCTTAAATTATTCTTGAGGAATATTGAAGACTTAAGTGCAAGCTTAAGTGAAAAATGTAAAAAAAAAGTACTAAGTAATTGTAACACAAACACTGACTTGATCAGTTTTAACATGAAAAGATGACGACGAAAGAAGAGAAGAAGCGGGCCACTAGGGTGGAGAAAAGAAGAGCTGCTCAGAAAGCAGCAAGTACATCAACCTCTGAGCAAATGAATGATAAACGTACAGAGAAAGAGTATGAAAACTATGAATGCTCAAGTCAAGTGTATTCACTGCACATTATCGTTACTGGTTAAATTTTAAAAGCAGGGTATCCATTGTTAGCCAAGTGTAGGCAGGTAGGCATTTGACAATTTGAAGCCTTTTGGGTGAGGCACATCTAGGCTAGCCAGTGAAGGTCCTAGCCTGCTTTTGTGACTTGTTTTGAAAGCCTCAGACCCTTTCACTATGTCTGGAACTTTACCTAATAAACAGTAATCTTTTAGTTCTAACTCTGTAACAATAAAGCTTCCCCTCTTTCACACTTCACAAAATTCAAAAATAACTGAAAGCACATGCTCTCATCACTCCACTTACAATTTCTTTAATTTTCACTGTCTTAGTGTCTGGTCTCTCTGTATTCCATCCAAATGACATTGCAATTTAAGATTATATTGTGATCCTGGGCCTACTACTCAAAAGTCTGAATCCTTCATTGAGATGCCTGAGGCCTACCACACAAATAAGGCCTGTGGCCTACATTTACTACTAATAATAATTAATTATATTTATACAGTGTTGTGCATGAACTAGTTCCAAAGAGCGCGTTCATTGAACAAGCTCATTTTTCTAAGAACAGTGAACTTAACGTAACTTATTTGCAAGTGAAGAAACTTGAACGTGAGCTAGTTCAGTTTTATGTGAAATTCTGGATCTGGATTAGGTCCAGATTAAACATTTTGCCTTAAATATCTGAATCTGATATTTGGATAAGCACAAATAGTGGATTTTTACTAATATTTATTTTGTACTAATTTTTTGCCATTTATTTGTATTTGGGAAAAAATAATGTAAAATCAAATAGACACTATCTGTGTCTGCCTGCTTGTGTTTAAGCTGCACCACTGCTGACACGAGCATGTGGTGATTTATATTTTTCCCCATTAAAAATGTAATATGTGATGTGAATTAGATAGATAGGTAGATACTTTATTAAACCCAAGGGTAAATTCACATAATCCTGCAGCAGTATACTGATACAAAAAACAATATTAAATTAAATAGTAATAAAAATGCATGTAAAAGCAGACAATAACTTTGAGTAATGTTAGCATTTACTCCCCGGGTGGAATTGAAGAGTCGCATAGTGTGGGGGAGGAACGATCTCCTCAGTCTGTCAGTGGAACAGGACAGTGACAAAAGTCTGTCACTGAAGCTACTCCTCTGTCTGGAGATGACACTGTTAAGTGGATGCAGTGGATTCTTCATGATTGACAGTAGTTTGCTTAGTGCCCGTCGCTCTGCCACAGATGTTAAACTGTCCAACTTTACTCCTACAATAGAGCCTGCCTTCTTAATAAGTTTGTCCAGGCGTGAGTCGTTCTTCGTCTTTATGCTGCCTCCCCAGCACACCACTGCTTAGAAGAGGGCACTTGCCACAACTGTCTGGTAGAACATCTGCAGCATCTTATTGCAGATGTTGAAGGACGCCAACCTTCTAAGATAGTATAGTCGGCTCTGACCTTTCTTACACAGAGCATCAGTATTGGCAGTCCAGTGCAATTTGTCATCCAGCTGCACTCTCAGGTATTTATAGGTCTGTACCCTCTGCACACAGTCTCCTCTGATGATCACAGGGTCCATGAGGAACCTGGGCCTTCTAAAATCCACCACCGGTTCCTTGGTCTTATTGGTGTTCAGGTGTAAGTGGTTTGAGTCAAACCATTTAACAAAGTCTTTGATTAACTTCCTGTATTCCTCCTGATGCAGCCCACAATAGCAGTGTCATCAGCGAACTTTTGCACGTGGCAGGACTCCGAGTCGTATTGGAAGTCTGATGTATATAGGCTGAACAGGACCGGAGAAAGTACAGTCCCCTGCTGCACTCCTGTGTTGCTGACCACAATGTCAGACCTGCAGTTCCCAAGACGCACATATTGAGGTCTGTCTGTAAGATAGTCCATGATCCATGCCACTAGGTGTGAATCTACTCCCATCTCAGTCAGCTTATCCCTAAGGAGCAGAGGTTGGATGGTGTTGAAGGCGCTAGAGAAGTCCAAAAACATAATTCTTACAGCACCACTGCCTCTGTCCAAGTGGGAGAGGGATCAGTGTAGCATATAGATGATGGCATCCTCTGCTTCCACCTTCTCCTGGTATACGAACTGCAGAGGGTCGAGGGCGTGGCAGACCTGTGGCCTCAGCTGGTGAAGCAGCAGGCCCTCTATGGTCTTCATCACATGTGACGTCAAAGCAACAAGCCGGAAGTCATTCAGCTCACTAGGATACCTTTGGGACTGGGGTGATACAAGATGTTTTCCAAAGCCTCGGGACTCTCCCCTGTTCCAGGCTCAGGTTGAAGATGCGCTGTAGAGGACTCCCCAGTTCCAACGCAGAGGCCTTCAGCAGTCATGGCGATACTCCATCTGGACCCTCTGCTTTGCTGCTCACATGCAATTGTGGGTGGGGATGTCTCACCTATGCTGGTATCACTGTCTTCTCAGCCACAGTCTCTGCTCACATGGGCTGCTGTAATTGTGGGTGGGGATGTCTCACCTATGCTGGTATCACTGGCAGCGTAATACAGTAGGTTAGTTCACCGGTTCCACAGTCACCATTTGTGTCACATGACTGGAAATATTTGCTGGTGTGTTTTGGGTCATTGTCCTGTTGCAGCACCCAAGATAATTTACATTCTCCTTCAGGATAGACAGTAGAATTCTTGCATCTGTCACACTACCACCACCATATTTTACTGTTGGTAATTTCTTTTTTGACCAGGAGGATATTAGCATATATGGTTATACATGTTTATTGCTGGGTATAACTCAGTAAAATGTATTTAAATAAAAAAGGCCCTCAAAATTATTGTATTTTATTCAAGAACACTGTAATAGCCTAATATAAGGCATCCAAAATTGAAAAAAATAAAAGTGGGTAATTTATTCTCACTCCTTAAAAAATACAAAATGAACTGAACATGAACTAGTTCAAAATTGCAATGGTGAACTATGAATGCGAATTTGTTTATTTTTATCTGTGTGAAATGAACTTTGAGCTAGTTCTTTTGAGGTGTGAACTTGCACAACACTGCATTTATATAGTGCTTTTCTAACCTACTCAAAGAGATTTAAGTTGACATTGGGGAATCACTTTCTGAAGCCTTTGGGACAGACTGAACAGGTGACAGAGGACACCACAAAGTTGGTCAGCAGAGACCTTAAGAACTCAAGGACTAACACCATCTTGTCCCACGGCTTTTACTGGGTGTTTAGCTTCATCATTTGTCTCCTTACTTGGTCTATTACAGTTATGGATAATCCGCACTAATGGTCAGAGGTGGTGTACTTGGCACTGGCCATTCCAGTTGACATTGTTGGAGTCGTTAATGTAGTAGGGATGGTATAGGGGGACTGGTCATTAGAAGAAGGTGACAGTGGAAGGAAAATCTAATAGAAATTTGGTTTTAGGTGTTAGTTTAGTCCACATCCCCTTCTAGCACATGAGGTAGGGTCCTGTAGGTTCTGTAATTATTATCTGTTCAATCCAGACAACCTTCATGTTATTCTGAGTAAGTTTGTTTTCTATTTTAGCTTTGTAAACTTCCATTTCTTCACTTAGCTTTTTCTTTAGCACATGCTGTATGTCTTTCAGAGCCTCATTGAGACTGGATTTAAATGCGCTAATTTTCTCATTCAGGAAGCATTTTAGCTACTTAGTAATTCAGTGCTTGTTATTTGGAAAGCATCACGCTGTCTTTGTGGGTACTGCTATATTGACAGAAAAGTTAATATAGTCTGTGATGCAGTGACAGAGTCTCTCAATATTGTCCCCAACTGGAAACTAGCACATCATTTCCCAGTGTTATTTAAAGCCAGTCATTCATAGCCATTTCAGCCTCCAGGCTTCACTTCCTCACTGTTCTGATGGTAACAGGTTGCCGTCTAATAACAGGCTTGTAGCTGGGAATAAGATGAATAAGGTTGTCATCAGATTTGCTTAAAAACGCCAGTAGGTTACACTTAAAGGCATTATTAACATTTGAATACAGCAGGTCCAGCTTGTTATAGGACTGGAGTGAGTCAACATTAAAATGTTTGTGACAGAATGAATCATTTCTGTTGCTAGGTACCATTTATGGAGAGAATATATATAATGTACACAATTAGTTAATTATTTTAGTTAATTGTTAGATGACTGGATTTCTAGTAAATTAACAATATTTACTATTAAATAGAGAACAAAGTAGGACATACAGGGAAGATTTAGAACAGTGTTTCCCATTACAATCCAGGCCAGTGTGAATCAATGGATTTCTGCCAATTTTATTGTGCATATGTTTGCTAGCCAGTAGTAAAATTAGGTCTTTGTAGAGTAAGTGCTTGAAAGCATGGCTGTTTTCAATTCCAGACAGATGAGTCTTTTTTCTTAAAGAATGAATTGTTTCTGAATATAGGAGTACTCTACTATAGATATACTGTAGTAGCTTAGGTGTAATTTACATTTTGATGGTATTAATTCTGCCTGTTATGGTGAGATGGAGGGTTGACCATCTGTTAATATCTTGTTTGATTTTATCCTAAGTACTGCCAAAATTAAATAGGAAGAGATCTTAATATTTACATGGGATGGTTATACCCAAATATTTAAATTGTTTTGATATTAGGAACAATAACTATTCAGTCTAATATAATGTTCTATAGAATTCAGTAGGAAAACCGCATTTTTATTCAAAATAATTTTGAAACTCTGCTCTGCCAAGTTCACTTCCAGAATCAGAATATCTTTATTGTCATTGCAACAAATACAATGAAATTAGGTTCAGTGTCAAAATATGCATAAATATAATTACAAAAGGATAAGAAGAAAAAAAATCTCTTCTGAGGTCGCGGAGGGCTCTTCTTTTGTAGTTGTTCCAGGTGTGCTTGCACCTGTAATTTTATCAAAAAATAAGAGACAAAACTGTATTTTTCCTTTGTAGTAAAAGCCAGACATACTTTTTAAGAGATAGTGTCTTTAATAAGTCAAAATATAGGCAAAGTAACAAAAAGGCAAAACAAACAAGATGTATTATAAAGAAAAACATATAAATAAAAAATATTAAATAATATTTAAATCTGTCCTTACTTTAAATTACTTGAGACAATAACTTTTGTCAGCAAAGATCCTTTTATTTTCTGAAAGTCTTCTTATAAAATGCTTCCAGATGGAGAGAACAAAACTATATAAAAACCTAGCCCACACAAATACTTAATTACTTAATTAAATGTATTAATTAAATAAAGAATTACAACTTAAAGTACAAATTCCAAATTTAAAAGCAAGACAAATGAATTGAAGTTGTTAAAGAAACTGCTACAGAATCAGTTCTTATGTTTATAAGCTGCCAGAAGTCAAAGGCAAAAGAAACCAAAAAAAAACACACAAAATGTTAAAAGAAATCGCAAAAATAAAAGCATAAAATTGGAGCTGGAAAACACTGCTACAGAAGAGCTAATGCCACTACAAAAAAGCTGTGGATGCAGATGTCAACACCTGACAGCCCTAACTGGTATAAAGGACCTGAGACAAAAAGTAAACCAGGCTCAGGCAAGGGAAATGGGTATAAATTATAAATAAGAAGTAAAGAAAACCAAAAGCAACAACCAAACTAATCTGTAATCTTCATATGTTCAAGCTATAATAGAGGAGGCTTGATCTTGAATAAAATGATCACTGTGACGTCAAACATTGTGCCACACAACGTGTGCATGACCGTAGCAATACGCAGCATTCCAAATGGCGGCACTTAATTACATCATAGCAGTGTGACAGGACAGAAAGAAAAACAAAAATGTTAAAATGTATTTTAATCTATGACACATAAACCTTCACTTGCCTTCAAAATGTATTGGAGCTCTTCTAGTTAACCCTGCACACCCAATGAATATTCACATTCCATGCACATAGCAACAAGACCTAGATTTCCTGAAACTGAAAGGTACCAAAGCCCAATTCTGGGCAGTTAACATAACATAATCCATCCATCCATCCAGCTATATCCTAACTACAGGGTCACAGGAGCCAATCCCAGTCAACACAGGGTGCAAGGCAGGAAACAAACCCTGGGCATGGCGCCAGCCCACTGCAGGGCACACACACTAGGGACAATTTCAAATCGCTAATGCACTACATGTCTTTGGACTGTGGGAGGAAAACCGGAGCACCTGGAGGAAACCCACGCAGACACGGGGAGAACATGCAAACTCCACGCAGGGAGGACCTGGGAAGCGAACCCGGGTCTCCTAACTGCGAGGCAGCAGCATTACCCACTGCGCCACCTACATAACATAATCATCTTCATAATGTTTATCTTTCATCTTTTCCTGTTGAGGTCACCACTGCAACATATTGAACTTCCTAAACAGAACAAATTCTTCAAGAATAACTAGGATCACCCAGTACAGTTGAGAGAGATGGATCCTCAAGTATTTCCTGGGTCTGTGCTTAGGTCTTCTCCCAGTACACAAACCATCTCTCTGGCTCCTTTCGATCTGGAGAAGCACCAATTCTACTCCTGTGTCCTCATCTATTGCTAAGCACCTCATTTAGCTATGGAGAGTGAGTAAAGCAACACTGTGCAAGATACTCATTTCAACCACTTGTACTCATAATCTTACTCTTAAAATCATTATTTGAGACCATAGGTGATGGATGTACGGTATACTAATCAGTAAATGGAAAATGTACCTCCTGCTTCAACACTACTGTCCATTATAGTACATGAAAAAGTAATACAAATCCATTAGCTTGTTGATCAGGATCCTCCTCTACCTCCAGCTGTAGACCAAGTCCTGAGATACTTGATCTCTTCCGCTTGGGGCAGCTGCTTACCCTTTACTTGCAGAGAACATTCCACTCTTTTCTAGTAGAAAACCATGACTTGTGATTTAAAGGTGCAAATTCTCATTTCAACGACACCACACTCCATTGCATATCTTTCCAAAGTACTTTAGAGGTCTCAATCTGACGATTCTCAGAGGACATCATCATCTGAAAACAGCAAACATGCAGCCCTAAGGTTCTCAAAATGGATACCCTCCACACCTTAGCTGAGCCTTGGTTTAATGCTCATGCCTAAGGTGCATCCTTGATAAAGTTCAGTGCTTACAGTTAATGGTTTTGACTTAATGGCATCAATGTAAACAATCCGCAAGCACAGGAACCAAAGAGCATGCCGCACTGGTCCCAGAACACCTATACTCTTGAAGCAACTTCCACAAGATACCACAGAATAAGCATACTCTGTTTTCAAAATACCAAAAAATGCATGCAGATAAAATTGGGAAAACACCGTGACCCCACAATTATCTGTGCAAGAGCTGTTCTACTGTTTCATGGCCAAAAATAGGACCCCCTTACCTCCAATGTCAACCAATCTTCCAGTCCCAAGACACTGCCTACATTCCATGTTCTGAAAGGTTGTCCTAGGACCTTGTGGTGGTATGTATTAAGACGCTTTAAACCAAGGACATCTCGCTAAAAAAATCATTTTTATCTTGGATACATTGATTAGTTTTGCTGTGAACATTCTTTTATCTTTATTTTTAAGGAACACGAACATACCTCTGGATTCTGGATTCTTTAGTTTGAGACATAATAATATTTTTATTATGTTAAAGTGCATCACACCTCCATTTTAGAGTCTGAGCATTTTGTTAATAAGTTGCTAGAATGCACTGCACTGTTACGAAGAAATGTCTCCCAATAGGCACAATGTGTCACGTATCTGTAAAACTTCAGCTGTCTATCCGAGATTATGGATTTAAACCTTAATCAGTAATCTTAAACAGACTTTTAGGTATTCGGGTTAATAACTCAAACTTCCCACTTCTCAGTTCAGTTCATAGTCTTAGCATTTTGATTCTCTTGAGATTCTCCTAGTTTTGGTAACAACTCCTGGTTCTAGCTTTGACTTCACTTGCGGTTTAGTTCACTGGATTTTGTTTTTGGTAGGAATATTTCAGCAGTATTGAAAGCTGCTTTTGTTCCAGTTTCTCAAAAATGCTAACATCTACCAATTGTGACATCAATGGGGCGCCACTGAACACCAAAACACAGACACAATGTCACCCAACATAATTCTGAGTTAAAATAAAAAGGTTTTACTTGTAACCAACACTTTTCCAAATAAATTCTAGCCAAAACACATAAGTAAAATTAAAGGTACTCTTCCTACTTCCGTCTACCTGAGCAGTGTCACCCACTGCCTCCTGATCTGGGAGTACTTCCAGTGTTAGGACGTGGTCTACTGGAAGCACTTCCGGGACAGGCAGAAGTCCCATGAACTTAGAATGTAAGCCCCTGAAGCACCCTCTGGTGACACCCATGGAAACCAACAGGGCTATACTCCAATACTCCAGTTCCCAGCATACCCTTTGGGTATCCAAATGGGTACTGAAGCCCATAGATGCTGCCAATATAGTGTATTGTGTGAGGAAATATTCACCAGACAACATCTCCCCCAGTTCTTCTATTACACTGGCCTTCAAGCAAGATAAGGGTCCCTGCTCAGCCCTGGCTAATTTATTTTTAACAACAGCTTTACAGTTACAATAAAAATAATTCAGCTGGAATTAAACAAAGCAGGTGGAATGAGACTGTGGTGCAGTCCAGCTAAGCCACTTTAAGTATTTTGACTTTCATAACATCAGAAAGGCTTGTGTGCATCAATAATTCTTTGGGCTATGTTGTCTGGAAATATGATCTACTGTTAGGATTAGCCATGTCATATCAGTCTAATGGGAGGAGTCAGTCAAAGAACAATCCATTGCTGACTATTATGAATAATTAGAATGAAGAAAACCTCACCAGAAACAGGGATAGCAGGACCTACTTTCATAATCAGCCATGGGAATTGTGTTCATAAGTGAGTGCCTTTGGAAGGCAATGCAGTCCTTTTGGGCTCATCTACAAAAACCTCATGAAGCTGCTTGGACTTGTCCCTTCACAAGATGAAGGATTAATTTTAGGTTAGGTTAACAATGCTAGTCAGGTAATTGGAAAGAATGGGATAGACTGGCATAATAACAATGCATTCCTTAAATTATCTTTAATACTGAGTTTTATGCACATCAAATCTTTGTCATGTCATATACCCTAGTGCAACTAGTAATACACTATCTATAACACCAGAGAGCCTATTAATGGTAACTGAGCTTTTTCTTCTAAAGTTGAAGATGCATTTACAGTACTGGAAAACTTTAGACAGCTTGGGTACTAGACATGCCAGACTGTGCTATCAGAAATGAGTTGAATTTTTGAGTCTTTGTACAGCATCATTCAGGTAATATTGAGCGATCTGATAGGAGTGACAATGTGACAATCACCGCAATCAAAGAATAATAAACAAGATGGAGTTTGTCTTTAGCAAACACAGGCTTACTAAAAGTTTAACTTCAGAAACATCTGCGGCCTGCTTTCTTTGTAAATGGTACTATTGAACACAGACAGTGAACATAGATTAAAGGACACTTGAGCTGAACAATTGTTTTTGATTAGTGAAATGGAACTTGGACCAAATTACACCAAGATGGAATAACACATATTTTACTGAGATTTCTTCTCAGGCATTTACTGCAGTTATGAATTACCAGCGGCGAAACTCAGATCAGCAGGAATCAAGGGTAATGTGTTTAAATGGACTGATAGCTGGCTTCAGGGCGGAAAGCAGCACATTATAGTTAGAGCTTCATCATCTCCACGGGAGATTCTTTTTCGTGTCATTCCTCACATATTGGTTTTAGAGTCCTAACTACTTCTCAGTTATAACAATGGTTTAGCCCAGGGTGTCCAGTTCAAATGAAGCAAGTCTGAAAATAAATTGCTATGGTTCAGATTTACCTGCTGCAGTGAGAATTTAGACTATATTTAAATGAAAAATCAAATATTCAGTAACTATTTAATGATGGCAAAAAGGATATATATAACTGGGTGGTGAATATAATATCCTGATTAAAACAATGCAATAAGATTAACATTAACTTTTTTGTAGTTAAATGCCTGTAAATTGTTTAATTTACGCCTGTATGTATGTTGGGCCGACATCTCCACAAGACTTGGTTTCTGTTTTGTGCCCATTGCTGTGTGACTCCAAGTCCCCTAAGACTTGACTTTCACAAATAGATCTGTGGCAATTTATAACTAAGAAAATACAGTCACCTAAAGGATTATTAGGAACACCGGTTCAATTTCTCATTACTGCAATTATCTAATCAACCAATCACATGGCAGTTTCTTCAATGCATTTAGGGGTGTGGTCCTGGTCAAGACAATCTCCTGAACTCCAAACTGAATGTCAGAATGGGAAAGAAAGGTGATTTAAGTAATTTTGAGCGTGGCATGGTTGTTGGTGCCAGACAGGCCGGTCTGAGTATTTCACAATCTGCTCAGTTACTGGGATTTTCACGCACATCCATTTCTAGGGTTTACAAAGAATTGTGTGAAAAGGGAAAAACATCCAGTATGCGGCAGTCCTGTGGGCGAAAATGCCTTGTTGATGCTAGAGGTCAGAGGAGAATGGGCCGACTGATTCAAGCTGATAGAAGAGCAACTTTGACTGAAATAACCACTCGTTACAACCGAGGTATGCAGCAAAGCATTTGTGAAGCCACAACATGCACAACCTTGAGGCGGATGGGCTACAACAGCAGAAGACCCCATCGGGTACCACTCAGCTCCACTACAAATAGAAAAAAGAGGCTACAATTTGCACGAGCTCACCAAAATTGGACAGTTGAAGACTGGAAAAATGTTGCCTGGTCTGATGAGTCTCGATTTCTGTTGAGACATTCAAATGGTAGAGTCAGAATTTGGCGTAAACAGAATGAGAACATGATTCCATCATGCCTTGTTACCACTGTGCAGGCTGGTGGTGGTGGTGTAATGGTGTGGGGGATGTTGTCTTGGCACACTTGAGGCCCCTTAGTGCCAATTGGGCATCGTTTAAATGCCACGGGCTACCTGAGCATTGTTTCTGACCATGTCCATCCCTTCATGACCACCATGTACCCATCCTCTGATGGTTACTTCCAGCAGGATAATGTCACAAAGCTCGAATCATTTCAAATTGGTTTCTTGAACATGACAATGAGTTCACTGTACTAAAACGGCCCACACAGTCACCAGATCTCAACCCAATAGAGCATCTTTGGGATGTGGTGGAACGGGAGCTTCGTGCCCTGGATGTGCATCCCACAAATCTCCATCAACTGCAAGATGCTATCCTATCAATATGGGCCAACATTTCCAAAGAATGCTTTCAGCACCTTGTTGAATCAATGCCACGTAGAATTAAGGCAGTTCTGAAGGCGAAAGGGGGTCAAACACCATATTAGTATGGTGTTCCTAATAATCCTTTAGGTGAGTGTATAATGTAAGAACAAATGTATTTTTAGATTTAACGCAACACTACAATTTAACAGTCTGCGCTGGTTCCTCTCAGGCTCTAAGCAGGTGGACGTCTCTTAAAATTGTAAGTATTTGTAGGGTCCATCTGAACAATAGACTGGATTAGGCTGAGGACAGAGGTCTGTTACATAGAATGGACCAAAGCAGACTTTTGTTTTTGAGGAGACTCTGCTCATTTAATATGTGTGACAAAATGCAGTATGGTGTCCATTTTCGGTCACCTTCCTCCTTATGACAAAACCCCATCCCTCCCCTGGCAAAACCTTTATCTTAAAGCAGAATCTGTTATCCAACAAATTTTCCTACTCCCAATGACAGAACTCCATTCCTCCTTCTGTCTCTTTCAAAACAGCATCAGTCATCCAACAATCCGCCATCCTCCTTACTGTCTCCAACCTCTACCAAAATCTCTCTCTCTGTCTCCTCCCTCCTTCCTCACATATAGGAACATTTAAAATGATTGCTGGATGTTTCAGAAGGGGTAGCCGTTAACCATTTTTAAAATGCTGGCTTAAAACTGTCAAATTTGTTACTGCCGGACAATAGTCATCTGTTATTCTTTCCTTCATGCTACACATTACTCTTTGTATTTACATGTGTGGGTGGGAATACATGTTAGATCAGGGGTCATCAACTTCGGTCCTGGAGGACCACTGTGGCTGCAGATTTTCATTCTAACCCTTTTCTTAAGGAGTGACCTGTTTTTGCTGCTAATTGACTTCTTTTGAACTAATTTGAATTGACTTGCTCTTGAAGACTCAAACCCCTTATTGTTTCTTTTTCCTTAATTAGCAGCCAAACAATAATGAGATACAAAATGAGTCAAAACAACTGGTGTCCAAAGTACAATATCTGAAAATAAAGAAAGATGAAGCTCTCAGGAATGCTGATCTGCTCAGGTCCCCAAAAATTGTAACAGTGCTCTTAAAACAGAGAAAATTTAACAATTTCGGAAACGTCTGCTAATGCACCACGAGAGCAGCAACAAGCCGTGGAATTAAAGAACTGGTTTAATTAACGACAAGAATTGGCACCTGGTTAAGCAGCTGATTGGAGTGAAATTGGTTAGACTTTGACGCCCTCACTTAGTTGCTCTTCTGTTGACTCTTATTTCTGTTTGGGTGCCATTTAAGGAAAGAAATTAAGCAATTCAGAGGAACAAATCTTTAAAAAGCAATTCAAATAAAATGAATTCACAAGAAGTTAATTAGCCACACTAAGAGGGCACTCATTAAAAAAGGGTTAGAATGAAAACCTGCAGCCACGGTGGTCCTACAGGACTAGACTTGGCGACCCCGGTTTTAGATAACTAACTGCATTTATCCACTGTTAATTGTTTTCTTTACAAACTCCTGCATGCTTTGCTTCATTTCGACTTATGATATTTTGTTTTTTTTATGTTATTTGTAGTCTGCACTTTTGCAAATCATAAATGATTTGAAAGCAAAATATTATAATGTTTACTTCCTTGATGTTTAAAGCATTGTTCTTTTTCCTTTTTCTATCAATTAAAATTTGGAGTAGTACATTCTCCTATTTTAGGAGAGAAACACATTTTTCTACTACTTTAATTATTTAGATAAAACTCATGTTGCAATTAAGAAAGTGCATACTGTACATGTTTTGATAAATTACTAAGCAAATATATGCTGCGAGGAGGGAGGTTTAATGTAGCATCATTAAGTGCACCCCGTGATGCCTTGGTCACCTTCTTTTATCCAGGGCATCGATAGTCATAAACCAAGGACTAACCAGAGCTAGTGAAGCAGTAATGCAAGACATTTAAATCAGAATTATGGCAGCTTATTAAAAACAGAGAGGGAATAACAAGCGCAAAAATGCAGTAAATAGTGCATATTCAAAATTAATAAATAGTTCGAAAAATAGATCCATAAAATCGTGCCATGGAATCAGCATCTTTTGGGGCAAGTTCATAATTTAATAAGTAAAAATTCCAAATTAATACTTTAAAAATCCCAAAATGATGAAGAGGTAAAATCCTTGTAATCTTTCCCTGTTCTCACTCTTTTTTGTCATCAGGAACACAGGAGACCTCAAGGTCTTT
This sequence comes from Polypterus senegalus, assembly GCF_016835505.1. Taxonomy (NCBI): domain Eukaryota; kingdom Metazoa; phylum Chordata; class Cladistia; order Polypteriformes; family Polypteridae; genus Polypterus; species Polypterus senegalus. The sequence continues at coordinate 212,526,087 of NC_053157.1, forward strand.
TGTTTTTGACTTTCTATTTGACAATCCTTTAAGAAGGATATCAGAGAGGCTAAAAGACAGTTGGAGAGGAATATAGCAGATAAGGCAAAAGAAGACCCCAAGAGATTCTTTCAGCATTTTACTAGTAAAAGAACAGTTAAGGAGGAGGTCAAGTTCATCAGGAATAGTAAAGGGGAATTAAAAGATACAGACAATGAAATAGCAGATGCCCTAAACTTACATTTTTCTGAGGTGTTTACAAGTGAGCAAGTGGATAACCTCCCAGAGGTAAACGCAACTACTAAGGAGGTACTGAGGGATTTGGAAATTGTAGAGGGAGAAGTGCTGCTCAGATTAAATAAGATGAAATCAAACAAATCACCAGGCCCAGATAATATTTATCCTCGTGTTCTTAAGGAGGCTAGTGAGTACAGATATAAACCCTTGACACATATTTTTAGGAAGTCACTGTGCACTGGAGAGATTCCAAAGGACTGGAAAATGGCAAATATCATCCCATTATATAAAAAGGGTGACAGGGCAGATCCAAGCAACTATAGGCCAGTAAGCTTAACAAGCATCACAGGAAAATTAATGGAAGGAATTATTAAGGATAAGATTGAGCAACACATGGCAAGGACAGAAGTTATTCTGAACAGTCAGCATGGGTTCAGAAGAGGGAGGTAGTGTTTTACTAACATGTTGGAATTCTATGAGGTTGCAACAAAAGCATACGATCAAAGTGGAGCTTATGATATTATTTATCTGGACTTTCAGAAAGCATTTGATAAGGTGCCACATGAGAGGTTGGGCATCAAGTTAAAAGAAGTGGGAGTTCAGGGTGATGTTTTAGATGGGTGCAGAATTGGCTCAGACACAGGAAGCAGAGGGTGATGGTGTGAGGAACCTCATCATAACTGGCCGATGTTAAGAGTGGTGACCACAGGGGTCAGTGCTAGGGCCGCTGCTATTTTTAATATATATAAATGATTTAGATAGGAATATAAGTAACAAGCTGGTTAAGTTTGCAGATGATACCAAGATAGGTGGATTAGCAGATAATTTGGAATCCGTTATATCATTACAGAAGGACTTGGATAGCATACAGGCTTGGGCAGATTTGTGGCAGATGAAATTTAATGTCAGTAAATGTAAAGTATTACACATAGGAAGTACAAATATTAGGTTTGAATACACAATGGGCGGTCGTAAAATCGAGAGAACACCTTATGAGAAGGATTTAGGAGTCATAGTGGACTCTAAGCTATCAACTTCCCAACAGTGTTCAGAAGCCATTAAGAAGGCTAACAGAATGTTAGGTTATATAGCACGATGTGTGGAGTACCCAAGGAGGTTATGCTCAACCTTTATAATGCACTGGTGAGGCCTCATCTTGAGTACTGTGTGCAGTTTTGGTCTCCAGGCTACAAAAAGGACATAGCAGCACTAGAAAAGGTCCAGAGAAGAGCGACTAGGCTGATTCCAGGTCTACAGGGGTTGAATTATGAGGAAAGATTAAAAGAGCTGAGCCTTTACAGTTTAAGCAAAAGAAGATTAAGAGGTGACATGATTGAAGTGTTTAAAATTATGAAGGGAATTAGTACAGTGGATCGAGACTTGTATTTTAAAATGAGTTCATCAAGAACACGGGGACACAGTTGGAAACTTATTAAGGATAAATTTTGCACAAACATTAGGAAGTTTTTCTTTACACAAAGAACGATAGACACTTGGAATAAGCTACCAAGTAGTGTGGTAGACAGTAAGACGTTAGTGAGTTTCAAAACTCGACTTGATGTTTTCTTGGAGAAAACAAGTGGATAGGACTGGCGAGCTTTGTTGGGCTGAATGGCCTGTTCTCGTCTAGATTGTTCTAATGTTCTAATTTTAATCTTCTCCATTGTCAACTGGCCATAGTTCAGTTTATTAATGGCCAGATATTACTGTTTTCCATTTATGTTTAACTAGTTTTTTCCTTGTTCTGTGTGTTTTAATGAATCTGCAGTTCTGTATTTATCAGGTAGTATAATCTATGCTTGTATTTTAACTGAGAATTGTTCACAGCGCTGTGCACCTGCACTTAGTGAAGAGCACTATTCAAAATAAATGTTGTATGGCATTGTAAGGTCTCATCCTGTCATATCCCCTATCCTCAAGCGGATCCAAACTGTGACTGCCTGCAGCTCCCAAGGCGCCTTGTTCATCTAATGGATGCTGCTGTGTCTGGATCCTTCCTACACTCAGCCCACCATATCCCTGATCTATCATGATGATCCAGGCGGCATCACAACAGTTGCCAGAGCTCTCAGGTTTTCTTGCCCATCTAACATGTGCTGCTGCACTTGAGCCTCCCTCTTCCAACTCACTCTGGTAGCCTCCCTTCCCCTTCCTTGCTCCACTGCTGAGAGGATGAGTGCACAATCACCACCTGATACCATCACTCAACTGTCAGTCCTACTACCCTCTGACTAGTCAGAATGGCCAATACTGCCTTTTCCTTCACTTCCCTTCCTCTCCAACCAGCATTCTGTCTCAGAAAAAAAAAAAAAACAATACTTCCTCCTGTGCTAAACCTTGCCCTTGATACTTACTATACCCAACAGCCAGTACCTATCAATTAACGTGCCGCAACCCAACTGGCCATCTTCCCATTAAAACCCGGTGCATGCTTTGACATGTGTGCTGTGCCCTGACATGAGTTAAAAAGGATTGAGCTAAAATGGCCAGTAAATTTCCCACCTCCCCACCACCACCACCATCTTACCACACATTTTTTACAATTTACAAAAGTATTTCTACACAGGGATAACATGTAAATTTCAAACAAATACTGACCAGGTTGTACATGTGTACCATGAACATTTCCGGAAAGATTCTGTGTAGATTAGATAAAGGATACTGGGAAATGGGTAAAAGAAACACACTCAAGATACAGCAATACTAATGGAACTCTGTTGGACAGAGATAGGGTGACTTTAGTCAAATGTTTATTGGACCTTATTTCCTCACCCATATATTCTGTTATGAAATCTGCACTTTTGTGATAATTTTGTTGGTTGTGGTGTGTCTGTGAACACCATGGTTTAAGTTTTGTTCTTGGTCATGAATTTCTTTTGTTGTTTTCTAGGAGTAAACGTGTCTCCTCAATTCTCCATTTTGCACCAATGAAGAGCAGCAAAGAAGTGAGACACTTTATATGGCTGAAATCCATAGATGGATTTCCTCGCTATATGCAAGTGTAACAAAGTGAATTCTGTCTTTTGTAGTTTTTGGTTACTTTCAGTTGTGAACTTCTCCAAAATCAATTGTTCTTGTATATAGTTAGTAGTACAGTGAACCCTTGTTTATCATGGTTAATCCGTTCCAGACTCTACTGTGATAAACTAATTTTCGTGAAGTAGGATTCTTTATTTATAAATCGAATATTTTCGCATAGTATAGAAAACCTGTTTACAACCTTCTAAATACGTTTTTTAACATTATTAGAGCCCTCTAGACATAAAATAACACCCTTTAGTCACCATTACACTCATATTATCCAATATATTAGACAAAATAAGAGAAAATAAGACATATTAGACGTTACAAATATCATATTACTAGGCGCACTAGCCTTTTAAGGCGACCGACTTTTATCCTCAATTTTTGTGCGCTCTATGTGTACATCAGGCATGTAAGTGTAGGGAATGAGAACATCAAAGTGCCCATTCATAACATCTCCCGAAAAGCAAGGCTTTTTTTTTAATCCCCTCAAGTGCCTGTCCAAAGTCGTACAATGTCAGCCCGAATCTGTACCGCAAAAGACGGAGTTTCATGCACTAAATAAGCTATAGATGAGAATAAGCAAGCACCATCTCCCCTGATATTTACTACGCGGTGAGGCATTTGTACTCCATCAACATTAATTATTTCCAGAGACATAATTTTGTCTATTTTTCCAGCGCATCGCGCACAAATGCAAGGGAACGATGACAGCACCAGAACTCTGCTCACATCGCGTTGCTTCGTACCTCAAGCCGCAAGTAGTAAGTCTGTAATAAGCGGAATACCGCTACGCTTTGCACTCACGGGACGGAAGGACAATCCCGAACGCTTTTATATAGTAGATTATTGTACTGCACATTTAATTGCACACAACCACTAACCTATGAAGGCACGACCTCAGTAGGAGAGTCTTCAGAGGTGGTGCAGTATCTTCAGCAGGTGAGTTGTTGTCTTCAGTGAAGAAGTACTAGGATTAGGCAGTGGGTGTCTGGGTGCGCGGCTGAAGAACATCTTGATAGGCAGTTGCTGGCGCTGTCTTTTCATATGCGTGAGGAGGCTTTTGTAGGGTATTGCCATCTTTAATCATTTGTAAGAGTTCCTTCACCTTCTCCTGGATAGTAAGCATCTTCTTTCGGTGCTTAGTTTTATTGTCAGAAGGCTTAGAAAAAGTAGCACGTTTAGGAGTCATTGTAGGGCTTAGACAAAAGTTCTCAGAAAGCGCATGCGTAGTGACGTAAGCGTGTATGAGAAAAAAATCGCGATAGAGTGAAGCCGCGAAAGTCAAAGCGTGATATAGCGAGGGATCACTGTATACTGATTATATGTTGTAGTATGGGTGCTAATTAATGTTACACACCACAGACCACATGCACAGGGTTTCTCTGTTAAGCCACCAGGTGCATGGTGATTGCTGTAAGGGTAAGTTATATAAAAAGGAAGAGTTTATTCTGTTATTGTGGTTTCATGGCATTTTAATATAATTCATATTCTGGGTTTTCATTTTTATTTATTTATTTTTTATTTTATATTAATACTTTGTGTTTACAATAATTTGTAATTGATTTGTACACCATTTGTTTGTATGACTCCCTGTTCTTTTTGAAAAGATTTTATTTTTTATTAAGAATGAATAAGATTATAAAGTTGGAATGTTTTTACATGTATATTTTAAATAGTTTTTGTGTGGTGAAATGTGTATAATATATTGTAAATAGTTCTATATGTAATATGTATGTAATGTTATTTTAAAAAAAGAGTGGCCAGATACATGATGGATCCTGTAGGGGCATTGGCGAGAAGCAGTTTGTATGATGCTGTATCCATGTCTTCCATCCGTCCATAGGTGACCTCTAATGTTCAGTGCAGTTGCCGGAGCTTTTTACTTTCTCGCATACATTATATAGAGAAAATATAGGAATCGTGAAAAAATTTGAACTTGAAGTTTTAATGAATCTTTACATTTTAGACCTTCCTGAGTCAGAAAATAGCATGTATAGGTAAAGTATAGGAATCATGAAAAAATTTGACCTTCAGGATTTTGATGCATCTTACCTTCCTGAGTCGGAAAAATCCCATTTTTGAAATGATGTATGTCTGTTTGTAAACACGATAACTCAAAAACTATATATATATATATATATATATATATATATATATATATATATCCAACATCTTTCTGTCTGTATGTATGTCTGTCCACTTTTCATGAGAGAACTACTTAACACTAGAATCCCTGAAGCCTGCGAAAAACCTCATAATCCCAGGCCACCTTAAATTCCTTCGCACCTCTCCATTAGCGTCTTTTGTTTTGTAAATGTGTTGATCAGCACAAGCAGCCTGCTTTTTATTTTTTTTTTTTATTTACCTTTATTTAACCAGACAAAACAGATTAAGAACATGTTTCTTATTTACAACTGTGGCCTGGAAAGGGCAAAGCCTTAAGAGGGAAATGGGTAAGAAAAAAAAAAAAAATAAAACATATTAAGAAAGATACACATATACAATATAAACGAAATTACGAAAGGAAAAAAAAAATTAGATTACATGTTTACAAAAAAAAAAGTCATAAAAATATTATATAAACAATAAGAACATTGGAGCAACAATGAGTAGAGCAGCAGTGAATTGGAGCAGCTAGCCTAAGTAACAGCGACACACATCTTTATAATAAGCTGAAATCCATGATTGGAAAACTGATTTAGGAATGAAATTATTCAGTTTTAACATTTTCTGCAGGTCATTCCAGTCTCTAGCAGCAGCGTTCTGAAAAGACGACAGGCCAAGTACAGAAGTAGCCTTAGGAACTGTCAGCAGAATCAGATTAGCAGAACGAGTATTATACACAGAAGAAGAAAAGTGTAACAATTCCTGTAAGTAAGGAGGGGAAAAACCAAGGAGAGTTTTGTAAATAATCATAAGCCAATGGACTTTACGGCGGGTGTACAATGAAGACCAGTTGAGAGAAGAATACAGGGTACAATGATGGGTTTTGAAAGGAGCATTTGTTATAAACCGGATGGCAGAGTGATAAAGAACGTCGAGCTTCTGAAGCAGGCCTTTGGATGCTGATCTGTAAATAACATCACCATAATCAAACAGCAGATGATGTAAATGCAGAACGCATTCTATAAAGGAACCCAAGTTTTAATTTGATCCTAGACTTCAGATTGTCAATGTGTTTTGAGAAAGACAGAGTATTATCCAGCCAAATTCCCAGATATTTATATTCAGTAATCTGGTCCAGTGGTGTCCCGTCAAGGGAACAAATACCTGGAGAGCTTGATGGAATATGACCTTTTTTACCGAACCACATAAGTTTAGTTTTGGAAATATTTAACTTGAGGTGCAAATTAGAAAGAGTCAGTTGCAAACTATTAAAACTAAGTTGAAGTTGCTGCAAGACTGTAGCAAGGGAAGAACCTGTAGAGTAAAGAATTGTGTCATCAGCGTAAAGATGGATAGATGAATCTGTAACCGAATTAGCAACAGTATTAATATAAATAGAAAAAAGTGTAGGTCCAAGTATTGATCCCTGCGGGACACCATTGGTGACTGGGAGAGGCTGGGAAAGGAGTAGTTCAGATTTCACGGACTGCACTCTATCAGTAAGATAATTGGAAAACCAAGATCTTTTGTCAAAGATACCTGTGTCATGAAGCCTATTAATAAGACGCTTATGATTGACAGAGTCAAAGGCCTTGGCCAAGTCAATGAAAATAGCAGCACAGTACAATTTAGAATCCACAGCAGAATAGATATCATTTAAGACTTTAAGAGTAGCTGTTATACACCCAAACCCAGTTCTAAATCCTGATTGAAAAGGTGATAAGATGTTGTGTGCTTCCAAATAATCAGTGAGTTGACCATTTACGAGTTTTTCCAAAACCTTGGAGATACATGGCAAAACAGAAATAGGCCTGTAACAGTTGGGATCTGACCGGTCACCACCCTTAAAGAGAGGGAACACTAACGCTGACTTCCAAGAACGAGGAATTTGCCCTCTACATATAGATAAATTGAATATATCTGTGATGGGAGCAGCGATAATGGAAGCGGCCAATTTAAAAAAGACAGGATCCACCTCATCAGACCCAGCAGATTTATTGGAGTCCAGCCTGAGCAATTCATCCAGAACCTCTTCCTCTGAAAAAGACCGCAAGGTGAAACTGTGAGAGGAGGAAGGAAGTATTGTAAGATGAGGGAGAGTTGGAGAAGATGCAGTAGAACAATTAGTAGAATTTATAGATGATGAAGCAAAATTAGAAAATTCAGGGGTTAGACCAGAAGTTATAAAGTGCTTACTGAGGAGCTCCAACATACACTTCTTGTCTGATACTACAATATTCTCTAAGTAGAGTAAAGGAGGTAGTTTACAAGATGGCTTATTTTCCATCTCCTTTACCGCATTCCAGAATTTGTTAGGGTCAGAGCTACTAAGAGAAAACTGCTTCTTAAAATAGTCTGTTTTAGCCTTGCAAACGGCTTGTAAGGATGTATTTCTGAGTTGCTTAAAAACCAAAATATCTGCTGGGGATCTAGAGTGTCGTGCCTTGCGCCAGAGAGTATTTTTTTGTTGTAAAAGCATAGTGAGCTCCGGGGTAAACCAAGGACTATGTCGATCCTTTACTCTAAGTTTTTTCATCGGAGCATGTTTATCAACAGTAGCCCTGAAAAGCTTATAAAATAAATACCAAGCCTCGTCTACCGTTGGAACCAGCCTGATTCTTGACCAGTTAACATCAGCCATGTCGTGTAGAAATCTGCTATCCTACTGAAGACTGATTCAGAAAAGGCAAAAAGTTCTCCCAACTCAAGTCTTGTTTATCTCTGTGTCAGGTGCCTGGAGTTGTATAGAGTAAATAATACATCATTATTTGTGTTCCGTATCAACAACGATCTTATGTAAATGTAGGATAACAGGAAATGCAAGAAATGCTAGGAATGTTGAACACATAGCAACTGTGATCATAAGTTAAATTTCTATGCATATTTTATTGCCAACATGATGTTATTAACAGTGCTGTCTCATAGATTTCTAGGTTTGAACCCCAGTTTCATTATGCCTGTATGAAGTCTGCATATTCTACCCATGTCAATATTAGCTTATATCAATTCCTTTTCCTGCCACACCCCAAAGATGTATGAGATTAATTAATGATTATTGTCATAGAGAGACTGTCAACCCAGCTAAGATGAACATTGTTCCCTTGCCTGGCTGGAGAGAAGTTGATCAGGAAGAAAGACAGGTCATTCCCTGACTCAGTCAATAGGCTGGCATGGGATGCCATTATGGTAGGCAGAGGTGGGCATAAGAACCTTTCTTGGACAATTTAATGTGTGGATTGTGTAATGGATGGAGCATCCCAACCATTTGGCAGGCCATTCCCTGTTTCTGCCAGGAGGCTCGCATGACATAACATCATGGTAGGCAGGGGTGGACAGAAGACCTTTACTTGGCCAATATAATGGGTGAATTGTATAATGGATGAAGAATCCCAACCAGTTGTGAGGCCAAAAGAAGTGAAAGGCAGTTAAAACAAAGTCGAAAATAGAGATTTATGAAATTTTAGCGAGGACATATCATTCAGCCCAGAAATATCATCCATTCTGTTCATCTAGACTGCCCCAAATAGCATCATATTGAGATCTGATGTCAGGTGGCAGCGTCCCATTTTTACAATCACATGGCTTCAAGGGAGTTGTGGCTCCATAGTGCTGCCCTGTGGGGTTGAATGGGTGCTGCCAGGGGGAGCTATTGGAAGGACAATCCTTTGTCCCAAGGTGGTTTCACTTTCCCTGAAGTACTTACTAGAGCCTATGTTTTAGTACTATAAGTACTCTCAGGTCAGGTTTTGAAAGACAGCCCTCCACATCGCCCTGGGAGTTGGAGTTGAGAGAGAAAGAGGACAAAGGTTGCCTGTGAGGAGTGGAGGAAGAATGGTTGTTTATTGTCTGAGGAAGAGGTCTTAAGAGGTATACTGTGAACATAAAAATTAATTTGCACTTGTGACTGTCATTGTGTAGTTGTGTTTGGTGGTGCATGATGCCTACTAGTGACCACAATATAAGTAGACTTGAGTGTGAGTGATTATGGATAATCACAACTGGTTTGGAGGCCAAAAGAACTGAAAGGCCATCTGTCTCCTATCTGCATGTGAAAAAAGTCGACATTTGAGATTTAAGGAAATTTTAATGACAACCAGCTAGTCTGTTCTATGCACCCAGATGTCCCAAATAACATCAAGTCTAGATTTGAAGTAAGGTGGCAGCATCACTATTGGAAAGTTCCTTTTTGGATAACCACATGGCTGCATAGTAGTTGTGTTTCCATACTAATGCCCTAGTGGTTCCATGGGTGCCACAAGTGGGAGCTGTTTAAAGGAGGATCCTTTGTCCCAAGGTGGATCCACCATCCCTGAAGTGCTTACTGGAGCGTATGGTTTGGCACTTTAAGTAGTCTGGGTCAGGTTTTGAAAGGGAGCCCTCCATATATGATGTAGTGTTAGCTCATTCTTTTCATGATTCATCCCTCACTGATGTAACTTGTTCGGCATTGTTGCAATAGCAAAGTGCATGCAGTTGACAATTCCGATTACATTTGTAAAGCTGGCTGTTGCTGCGAATTGCGTTATGTTTTCCAGTTCAACCACAGTGTAAGGAAATCTTATATATCTGGATAAAAAATGGATAATACCAGCCTTTACAGCTGTCATGGCACGACTCAGTGATGTTTGTGAAATGCCTGATCGGTCAGCAAGCTCAAGTTGAAAAGCTCCTGCAGCTAAAAACCCAAGAGTGGCCAGGACTTGTAAAGGAGCAGGTAGAACACAATTCCTCAAACTCTGCCTGTGTAAAGCCAGCTCCAAGTGGGTAGCTATTAGAAATCAAAATCGACATCTGTAAATATGTGCTCTCTTTTAATTCTTACATTTGCAATGCCTTCTACCAATGCTAAAGCAGCCATGGTAGTTGGAATAGTTTGGCCATTCCGTGCACCATTGTATTATTACAGAATGATTATAATGAAGTGAATTAAATTTGTAAACGATATGCAATTAATTTCAGTGTATCTGATAAACCCACATCATAGATGAGATTCAAAAAAAAAAATCAGACCACAGAAACAGGAGCACTGCTTTGACGCTGGGTGCCACCACTTTGCAAAACCAAGCAGAAACGTGCGTATGCAAAGGGGGACCCTGACATTTTTATACATCTTGAAGCGAATGTGGAAATGGGCGTACACAACATTTTAGTGCATACTTGCCATTTATACACAAGGCCCCTGGCCCCTTGGCAGAGAGACCACTGACAACAGCAGAACTGGTGACCATGCAACTGAACTGGGCTACCACCAGCAGGTGGTGTTTGTTATGTAAATTTCCCTTTAAACTGTATATTCACCAGGAAAGTTAGCAGCAATTTGGCCCTGTGTGCTAGACATGACACTTTGCTACTCAAAGGAATGGTCAGCTGACCTAGGGTTTCTTTATGTCTGTCACCACAAGTCACCCTGGGCTGCTAAGGTGAGTTGTAGAAGTATAGTCCCAGACTTACAGAGGTTGGACTTAACAATTAAATCTACAACAGAAAAATACCCATTAAGCATTTCTGGAGGCATTTGACCTTGGAGCTGGGAATCAAGCCAAGCCAAGAGTTTGATTGGCTGGAGGAGGAGAGGCCAGAGAAATATACATTACATGTCACACTGTAGAGGAGAGGCAACTCGCTGGTTAGGTAGGCAGGAGACTACAAATCTGTGTTAGTCAGGTTCAGGAGGACAAGTAGAGCTTTATTTTTATTTGGTTATTCAAAATGATTGTATCTTTTGTTGTTAATTCTCCACCCTGTGTTATTATTTCATTATTAAGGATGTGTTTTTACATCTTTGGTTGCTTGGCATTTACTTTGGGTTCAGGGATGGTTCAAAATCTCCCCCACACAGGCTAGACCAGATACGAGACAACAGACAGACAGCGAGCACACCAGGATTCAAACCAGCTTTATGTTTTCCTGATCAATTTCATATGCATTTTTGTTTTGTTTTTTGATTTTAAAAAATGTTTATTTAAATGATTTTTTCATTTCCCAATCACATTTTGTGATATATAGATGCTAGGGAGGTCTTGTCCCATAATGTCACCAATGCATTGGGTTAAAGGTCAGTGTAATGCACTTACTCACATCCGAGATTATGAATAACTTACATGAGACTTTGCATGCAAATTTCTTCTGGCTAGTTTTTTTCCTGGTAGAAGAACATTAACTATGATTTTTAAGTTCTATTTAGAGTTTTGTTTTTGGTTTTGATGACAGAATGTTTTGATTGTTTGATGCAGGCCTTTGTGTGATTAATTTGAGTACATTTCATCTCCTGGCCATTTTCTATTTAAAATTGCCCTCTCCCATTTTTGGCAGAACAGCAACTTCAGGCTAAACTTTGCCGTTATGTCACCCCTTAAATAAAATAAACCTGTATAAATTTGGTAGGAACTAAAAAGAGAAGCCGGCTTAAAAGAAGGTTTTGATGAATTTCAAGTAATTGGCATATTGAATTTTTTTTTTCTATTTAATACCTACCTGCTTCAAATAACATTTAATTATCATTTGCATGCCAGGTATTTTGCCTTTTTTATCTGTGAAATGCTTTTTACAAGATGTATTTGCTTATTTGTATTAGTAATAAAGAGGAGTCGTACAGAACATGGCTTATGGAACAACTTGCATCATAATTACAAAAGACACATCAGTTGTGGGTCACCAAGGGTGCTTAAAGTGTGTCTTCCCTCAGCAAATTAAAAAGATTTGGAGAGAGAACATCTGTGCTGCATGATATAGTGAGTTTGGCAAAGACAGCACTGATTTTTATCATCTTCTGTCAGAGTACGCATGCTACGGTCTGGGCATCACTCCCAAACCCCTACATAAACTTAAAAAAAGGTGATAAAGCAATTACATACTGTTCATTAGATACTGACATTTTTCCAGATTCTTAAAAGACAGCTGTAGCTACATCCCTACTCAAGAAAAATAACCTTGATATTGCTTTTTGGACAAATTTAGACCTTTCTTTTATGTGACATTTTAAGAAAAAGCTTTTCTGCATTTAAATAATTACACAGCTAAAGCCTCTATTAAATTGAAGAATCTAGACATTATTATAGGTTCAAGCTAAACTTCAAATCACCTATTAACCATATTACTATCATTTTAGATTCATTGCAAAAGTTAGCTTTCATATAAAATTTCAAGATTCTGAAAGATTAGTGCACACTTATTTTTTTAGCTGACTAGAGCATTGTGATGCACTCATAAGAAAGAAATACATTAGCTGCAGCAAGTTAAAAAATGCACGAACTGAAACAAAAAAAGAAAATTGAATCATGTTTTAATATACTTATGCTATTTGACTGTGTCACTTCAAATGGATTTTAAATCTTGTATGAAGCTTTTAACAATCTTACTCCTTCTTATACAGTATTTTGGAGTGACTGCCCTAATTGTGACATTAGATCTTCTAACACATGTTATTCTGAGAGCCAAGCATAAAAGTACTGGAAGGCAGCTTTCTGCTGTTCTGTACCAAAAGTCTGGAATGTCTTACCAATAGGGATATGTCAGGCTTATATTGTAAAACCGAAAAAAAACCTTTTTAATTTAGCATTTTCACAATTTCTTTTTTTATCCAGGATGTAATATATTATAATAAGTAGTGCAGAATAAGATGCATAAAGAGTTGAAATAGTCACTTACCATGACTTTTCTTAGTTTTCTTTTTCCGGTTTTCTGTGCTGGCACCTGAACACCATGCACTCTCCTTGGGTATTGGAAGGCATTTGGATGTTTCAACTAAAAACGAGACTTCTTGCATCAGATGTTCTAGGTTAATGCATTATGATGATGATAATAATAAATAACTTTATCACATGTATGCATTGTAGAATGCCCAATCATGTGGGCAGGATGGTCTTTTGGCCTTCAATTTCAAGCAAGTTTGTTTTGTCCCGCATCCCTTCAGCTGTAATTTTTATTTATTTCTCTTCCCTGGCCATAGCATCAGCCTTTTACTATTATAACTATTAGAGACTTAAAAGTCTTTATTTGATTCTTTCTTCTACTACTAGCTCTTTGAATTGTATTTTTTGCATGAAAATGTGCTATATTAATAAATGCTGTTGCTAGAAAAAAAATACAAGAATCCAGTTGTTAAACGTCCATATTCTTTAATATTTATTAACTCTTGACTGTTGCTGCAGATGCAGGATGAAGGAGTTTCTCATTATGGATTACTAGCTACCTTTAAACGGAAGAAGATGATGGCTATATTTGCATGTATCTGAAATAAAGATTTTTATGTTGAATAAAGCCCCACACTGAGTATTCCTGTGAAGATGCAACAGAGAGCAGAAAATAGAAAAAAAAAAACCATGCATTATGAAGTAAGGCTTTTTTTGAAGTGTTTTAATGAATTGGGAGTGTGAAGTTTACATTTTTGAGTAATACTAGGCTATTTGGAGGAATAAATGCACTGTTAGATCTGTTTTTTTCTAAACTAAAATAAATATTGCCTGCAGTCAAGAAGAAGAAATGAAAACCAAATGAGACTTTCGCTGCTCCAAAGATCCTCAGTGTCCGGTCACTATTCAGGGAGGGGATGTAGAAATGGTCCACTCCTACAAGTACTTGGGGGTCCACATCAATGACAGGCTGGGCTGGTCTCATAACACAGTGGAACTACACAGGAAAGAGCAGAGCTGGCTCTTCTTACTTAGAAGGCTGTGTTTCTTTAATGTGGGAAATGACATCCTTCAGATCTTCTACAACTCTGCAAAGACTGGCACAATTTCCTGCACTGTGGTGTGCTGGGCTGGGAACATCATGAGAGGCCTACTGAATCAACAAGCCAGTTAAAACGGCAAACTCAATAATAGGAGGCACTCTGGAACACCTGGAGATAGTAGCAAAGGAGAGAATTTAAACAAAACAGAGTGCCATTATGAACAATGCTGCACATATTCTCTCTGACACACCAACACAGAGGACTTTTAGACAATGAATCATTCAGCAGAAGTGTGGCAAGAAACTCTCCTGGGGCTCCCTTATACCAACTGCAATATGCCTGCGTAATGCCTCACTGTGACTGTGACAGCCAACTCAGAAGTTATCTTTCCTTTTAAACTTTTCTTCCTTTTTAGTCACTCTGGTGTGTTGTCAGACCATATTTTTGTGTACATACTGTATCTTATCTATTTATGTGTTTATTTTTTATTTTTGTAAAAAAGCCAGATTTCAACCTTGGGAAAAATAAAGTTCTGCCTATCTATCTAGCTGTCATTTATTTGATATCTAATCCGTAAAAACAGTATGTCTATCTGTCTTTCAAAGGAGGTTTGCATAAAGGTATCTACTGATGTGTTAATGTAGCAGAAGACGGCACTGGGTTCCACCTCTGCAAGTTAAGAACAAGAAAATATGATTAGATAGATAGATAGATCTTATTAATTGCATTTAACAGTGTCTGACAGAGAGCGGCATGACAGCCTGATAAAGGTGGCACTATATGGGTTACTAAGGGCTCAAATGTATGATGTCCCCAAGGGGCAATAAGGTGCCTCTATAGTGAAAAGTCGCAATGAGATTGATGCTAAAGTTGTCTTGCAGCTTTAGGAGGAAAGTTTGGGAGAAGGTTAATTGGCAAGGGAATGAAAATCTGTGATCAGATGGAGATCAGAGGTATTGCACAATATTTACTAGGGCTGCAACGATTAGTCAACGTAATCAACGGTGTTGACTACAAAAAATCACAGAATTTTTATTGTCAATGGGTCATAAACAGAACCTTCAAAAGAGGCTCCAGTCACAAAGAACCATATTGGTTTTTGTAACTGCAATGCACTACATGAACGTCTAAAGGCAGTATCATTTGTTGTTGTTTGTCAAGACTGCACACAGTCCTACCAATAAGGAAGAACGTCTGAGGAGAAGAATATAGAGGAAAATAAACGTAGTTGCAATGGCAAGTCGGAGGAAGGAGATGGAAAAAAATTGAGACAGAAATTTTGTAAAGTGTGGAAGCACTTCACCGAAAAAGAAAAAAATGTTGAAGCGGTACTTTTTTTCACAGCAGCACCACCGCAATGCATGAGCATCTCAAACGCAAGCATCCTGGAGCTGTGATGCTGCCGTCTCTTGAGAGGTAAGTTTTAGCGAGTAAAGTTAGTGTCACGTGTTAACGTTGATGTATGTACTATGTGTATATCAAGGTTTCAACAATGATAGTTAACTCTTAAACTGACACATATTTGGGGGTTAATGCACCCCGGGATGCCAAATACTTTTTTGCTACAGTTTTTAAGTAAACGTCACAATTCATAAAGAAAATGTGAAATTTTAATGGAACACATTTTTTTTTTTTAAAAAGAGCATCACAATTATTGCAACACTGATCATTTTACACACTGCAAATGTACTGTAAAAACTATAAAAAAAACTACTGTAACAATCTATTATTATATGTTCAAGGTGCAACTAAAGTCAATTGATGAAATTCAGTAAATCACCAAGCCAACTGCGCTTGAACTGGCTGCACGCAAACACACAGAGGTAAACGCTGATGATTGCAGGCTTGTCTAGTACAACGGCTGAATCCCAGAGACAGTGGTGCTGTAGTTCTGCTGTTCATGAACTCATCATGAACGAATGTACGATCATAAGCTCATCATGAACGAACATACAGCACTGATTGATCAGCTTTGGTGTGCTGCCAAATTGCTCTGTGAAGCAAATATAGCCATTTGTGGGGTTCAATGAATGTACGTCGCCAAATATACTCAACTTCAGCATGCTGGAAAATTGCACTTAGAAACAACTTTAGCCGGTTGCAGAGTTCAATGAATGTACGTCGCCGAATGTATGTCGCCATATACTCTTGGCTTCGGTGTGCTTCCAAATTGTGCTGGAAACCGACTCTAGCTGGTTGTGGCAGTTTAAGGGTTAAGTGAATATAATTTCAGTTATGTTTGCTAACGCGTTTGGAGCTATAGTATACGAGTGAATAGGAGTAGCTGAGCCGTCCTCGTTTTTTTTTTCTTCTTTTTTCGCATAATATTTGAGTTCATATGAATAGTAAACCATCTTAGGTAACTTGTGTTTTGGAGTATATTAATAATTAGCTTGTTACATATTTTAGTCCATTTTTTTATTTTGGCATAATATAGTATATGATGTGATAAACTACAACACTTTTCCTTCAGAGTGTGATGATTAAAACATCTTTCTCTGTCGGCAAAATCATTCTTGTGTATTCCTGCTACCTCTACTCCCTCTGAGTGTATCTTCTCAGCACCTGGGAACATTGTCTCAAGGAAGAGAGCCAGCCTCACACCAGAGCATGTCGAAATGCTCACGTTCCTGCACTGCAATCTGGAATATATGAACTGGATCTTTTATAAACTGCACATTATTGTTTTATTTTATTTGTATTGAAGCTTTATTTAAACTTTAGGACTTTAAGACACACTAGTGGCTATTTTTGATTAAGTTAAATGCACTTTGTGCACTTTAGTTTGTATTGTTTAATGTATTTCTTTTTTATTGTGATGGCCACACTAATATAAAACATCTGATTATTTTCAAATTCATATGTTTCACTGGTTGTTATTTTAATTTGATTATTATTAATTTTAATGGTGTTAATGCAGAGACATCAGGTTGACATTCACAGGTGGACAGACGTGAGCAGATCAGGTAAGACATGCACTGGAGCCCAGAACAGAATGTGCAACCACAGGTCGCAGGCATCAAAATAGTCAGGCATGAATCAATCGTGACAAATCGACTAATCGGAAAACAAATTGAACGATTAGTCGACTACCAAAATAATCATCAGTTGCAGCCCTAGTATTCACTACTCACATGAGCTCAAACTTAAAAGATCATCAGGATTTTGTTTTTTCCTTTCCACAATATTTAAATTGTTTAGATGAGTAATCATTTTTAGATGTTAGAAAAGACTATTTCAGGGATCATTGACATATTTTTAAAATAAAGAAGGTGAATTCCAAGGATATAGAGTATAATGTAGGTAAACAGCCATGCTTGCGATGTATTAAAGCAAGAATAACTTTGAAATTCGAAAAAATCGAAACAAGACACATTCTGCAAAAGTCAGTGTAGATTACACAATGAGTGTTCTGGATGTTGTATCCCAGTTACTCTAATCTGAAATTCTCTGGTAGATCACATTGTCATCTGCTTTACTATTTGCATCACCTTACAATAAAATGGCAATAATTCACAAGGTGAATATTTTTATGTAGATCACCAGTGAAGTGCAGGAACGTAGTAGACCTTCCTGTAGAAGAAAGAGAAGACATGCATGGCACATATAAAGCAGAACCTAGGTATTTATCCACTCTCATGTCAAAACTAAAATGTCTTTGCACAGATGAGTTGGAGTCAGTATCAACAAAATGTAAATTTTAAAGCTCAAATATATCACTGGATCTGCTTGTATACTGGAATTCTTATATAGGTACTCGTCGACTTACGACTGCGATTGGTTCCGACTGACTGGTTGTAAGTTGATCTGGACGTAAGTCGGCCTATGTTAAATAAAGGTAAGAATATTAGACTGGGTAATGATATTGTAATCATCTTAAAGTAATATTTTATTAACATTTTCTTACTTTCTAAGTCAAACACAGCATACTACAGTATAATTGGCTTAATATGTGGAAAACATACAAAAATAAGAAATACTGTACATTTAATTCCTGGCACCACTGGTGCTTGGCTGCGGGTTGTCGATATCGCCTTCATCAGGCGAGGCTGCGGACGAGGTGATGGGAGGAGTTTCTCTTTTCAAAAACATAGTGAGCTTCGTCTGAATTGTTTGTTTTTTTTTTTCTCTTCATACATTTCGCAATAAGGATGAAATGTGTCTTCTCCGGCGCGTTCCTTTAAAGCAGCGCTTCCTGATTGGGGGCGAGCAACTGTTGCCGGGGCTGCCAGAATCCATCGAGGAAAAAAAATGAAAAACATTATTGTACAAAATCTTAATTTATCTATCCATTCCCAAATAATTAAATGGGCAGGCTATTTCGTATCAGTGCAATGCGCTGCATGTTAAAACGGATGACTTCAGCTCTTATGTGCACTTAGTGCTGCATGGGTATTATGAACTATCATATGAACTCATATTTTTTCATACTTCATCTCAAACCAAGGGGGTGAGAAATTGGCCTCGTCTGTCACAGGGGGTGCGAGGGTAAAATGAATCGGGAAGCGCTGCAGTCTCAAACAGACTTCTAGCCTTCAACTGTATTGTACAGAGACTTAACGGCGCCCGCTTTTGAATCTGATCTTCCATCCAAATGTTTAACAATTTCTTCATTTCATGGATGGGCCCGGTACGTTTATTTTGTAATCACTGTTGATCGCAAAGGTGCAAAACCTTTCACAGCTTCACGAATTCTATTTTTATCCTTTAAAATAGTCGACACAGTAGAGTGTGATAACTTCATATCACATGCGATCGCATTCACTTTCTGTCCTCCTTCATACTGTTTTATTATCATTTTGGTGTCTAGATCAATGACCTTTCTTTCCCTTTTGGCAGGCTGAGGAATGGACAGAGACAATTTCCTCTTGGTAGACATGTTAGGGGTATATTATTATTGAAAACTGCCAAAACAACAAGACACAAACACACATGGGGCAACACTGCTGCGTATATTATTACTGCTGCGTAGCGAGACTTGGGACTGCGGGAAACAGGCGCTGCCAACAGCTGGCAGGGGAAACTGTCGAACACGTCGTAAAGTCGACCAGTCGTAACTTGCATAGGTCGTATGTCAACGAGTACCTGTATATGTTTTCTGTCTCATGTTGTATAGCCAGAAAAAAATATGTGATATGTAATTTTAAATAAAACAACTAACAGTAAAGCAAAATCAAAGTCAAAGTAAACTGTATTATCCTGCAGTGGGAATTTCATTTTGCCGTTCATTACAGTTACTTTTGGCTACTAAGGGGAGGGAGTGTTGATGACCCATTCTGCTGTTTTCTAAGGTGCTTATTTGTCTCACTGGATGCAGCTTGGTAAAACTGAGTAGCTGTTAATTAAGTGTGATGTAGCAAACTATTTAAGGAGCTAAAGATAAACATATACACTGTTTTTCGTCTGCAAACATTGTTGTTAATGAGGTTTTTTAGTCCTTTGTCTTCCTATGAAGCTCTAGCAGTTTGCATTTCTTTTGTGACCCTAGATTTTGAACAGTTCTCTGTTTTGTCTGTGTTTTGTCCAAACATTGCTTCTTGTTGACATTTTTTTCAATATCGTTTTCTTTCTATACTCATCCCATTCCTGCCATTTTTTGCTGCACAGACCACCGCCCTCACAGGCAAAATCCCACTGAATGACTCTCTTCCTCATCCCTAAAGATCTTTGGTTTATGGTGGGCTTTGGAACTGCCAGTCTGCTTCTGTTTGAGCAAACTGCATCACTTTATGTTTCTCATCTTTCTCTTGAATTCTTAGCTGTTACTGACACTTGCACTACCCCATCTAACTGATGGTCTATTCCTTAATAATATAATTTTCTGACTTTCCACTAGATTTGTAGAGTTGGAAGTGGAACTGGTCTTCTCATATTGTCTAACTGGATATTTGGTGCTAATAATCTCCTTTTCTTCATCTGAATTTTACACATTTCAAGTATTCCTGCTTTAGACTTTGCCTTGACTTTTTGTTCTGACATCCTTCCAGGGTGCATGATAATGTCCTGTGCTGACTTTATTTCTTTCTTCTCATTCTTTAACTCTACTTTTAAGAGACTATATGTTGACTCTACTACCTTTTCAGTCTTTTCTCCCTCCTTTTCTGTAGTCTCTCCCCCTGTCATCCCCAACTCACTCAGCCGCTCATCAGCTTGATCCCATTTTCCTTTCTTCTATGCCTGTCCATTCTTTGTATACAGGGTGGCCCAGATCTAATTATGCAGATCCAGATTGTTTGGATGACTTTGATTTATGCAGGGACGATTACAGTTTGGCGTGAAGACCATTCTTCATGTTGTCAGTTCGCACACTTCTCGATGGTCCGGGATTTTTCGGGGGATTTTCTATGTAATAAACTTAATATGTTATAGCGTAATTGAATAATTAGTTCTGGACCACCCTATATATCAGACCAGTTTTCATTATGTTTAATTCCCTTTTTTCCCCATTGTCACACTGTGATATACTGGTGTCACAAATGTGTGATTGGAAGGCAGCTAGAGGGCCTGAATAAAAGTAGTACCACACCAGACCAGGGGTTGGTGAGCTGCACTAACTCTCTCAGTCCTCTGCAGAACATCCAAGGGAAATCCTGCTATGTTCCGGCATCATTGATGACGTCACATCCGGTACTGGTGCCGTTCATAATATTGCATCCGGTACTGGCACCATTGAAGACATCACTTGTGGTCCTGAACATGTCACTTCCGGGTCAGGCGCTATTGATGATGTCACTTCTGGTCCCGATGACAACCATTCCATTTCCGAGGACTTCACTTCCTGTTCTGGCCTTTAAAGGTGTTATCTTGCCTCCATACCATCAGTTCTGTTCTAACCTGTGAACATATCTCAACAATTTACCTATTTTGCAGTCAAGGTATATTATACGGGTGGCCGCCCCAAACCTTTTGGATGTCTGTTGGTTGTTTTTGTGACACTGCCTTTACTGAGAAGTGTCTTGCTGCAGACCTACAGTGGCAGATCTCAATGTGTCTGCTTAAACCAGAGGACCCTGGGATGTGTGTTAAGTGAAAATTTGTGGGGATGGAAGTGTGATTTGGAGATTCTTGGCCCAGGTTTGTCTTGAAAATGTGTTGTTCAGTGGGTATACAGATCTAAAACATTGGTTTAATTGGATAAATGTATGTGTAACTATAAAGGCAGATATGGATGCTGTGGATAATATCATAAATTAACAAGAGTAGAATTGCAATAACAAAAGACACTACTGTACTATTTGTATTTTCTATAGCAGAAACCTCCTTAAAACTAGTTACATATTGCTTGCACTATACTTGCTAATATCTAAAACCTTGTATGTTAAATAAATTATAACCCACCGCAGGACACACACAAACACCAAGCACACAGTAGGGCCAATTCAGATTCGCCAATCCACCTAACCTGCATGTCTTTGGATGATGGGAGGAAAGTGGAGCACCTGGAGGAAACCCATGCAGACACGTGGAGAACATGCAAACTCCATGCAGGGAAGCCACAGGAAACGAACCCAGGTCTCCTTACCGCGAGGCAGCAGCACTACCACTGCACCACTGTGCTGCCCTTTCAGAAAACTGTTTTTTTTTTTTTTTGGAAAAGAAATATTCAGTCTTGGGCAGAAATGCAAAAAAATAAATAAATAATTAGCCCTCAAAGAGGTAACTAATTAAAAAAAACAACTTATCTGTAATTTAGGAAGCCTAACATGCACAGTCCTCTTTCCCACTGCCTTGTGACACAGGATATGATTTATAAAATAAAAAATCACCCTTGGCATTAGATACAGCTACTCTTATGCTGTTCCCTGGTCATCTAACACAGTTAGGATCTCTGTTTGTTCTTCCCAGTGTTGTGCTTTTTCTCTGTGATCCACCAAAGACTAGCCTAAACTTTAGCATGGGGCTGCTACTTATTCTCCCTCATGTGTATTGTTGAATCTTCTCAGGCTTTTAGAATGTAGCAGCAAACCTTCCTCGAACTTGTGGAATGTAACACTCCGCATACCTGTGTAACAGACCCCTATCAATCAGGCATCCAGCTCCACCCATCCTCTGCATAATCAGCTGGCTGCTACAATGCTATAATATTTCCACAGAATGATGCAAGGGTCCTATAGCTATGGAGACCACAGAGGACTCTATCTTTGTCGGTCTGAACTCAGAGTCTGTTCAAAATGTCAGTTTTATTCTAATTACAAACATACAGTACTTACAACTGCTTCCTTCATTGTTGCATTAGGACACTTAAGGACAATTTGGTGGGCAAAAAAAAAAAAAAATCTTTGACAAACTCTGTGCAGTGGCCACATACAGAAAGCCTATAGCTGATGTTAAAAATAATGAACCAATTGCAGTCCATCACCAACTTGATTATTATACCTATTGATAAAGATGAAAAAAAGAAGAATAAAAATGTATTGTTTAGACAATATAAATTTCTTTCATTGTTTTGTTTAGGATGAAGAATTACACATTGAGTATTACAGATTATCAAATCAACCTATGTCTGGACAGAGAAATTTTAGGACTACGTAACCAAGTTACTAGAATTTTAAGAAAATTCCATGAAAAGAAGGAACAAATTCAATTCAGTTCAGTCTATTCTTGTATACTGCTCTTCACTGAGTACACATACTGTATTTAAAACTGAAATGCAATAAAAGAGACTATATAAAAGATGCAGCAATTACATACATATATGCATAATTTAATGTGAAAATTCAGTAAGATGGAAATCTTCTTCAGATTAATTCTGCTGAGTGAGAGGCAACTTGGATGAGGATCAGCACCTTCAAATTTGAGATCATGGTTCTTTCTCAGAAGAGAGTGAATTGCTCTCTCCAGATGAGGGGGGACAACTGGCTTTAGTGAAGTAGTTCAAGTATCTCAAGAAGTTGTTAACAAGTGATGGAAGAAGGAAACATGACAGGGAAGGTTGGTGTGGCGCTGCTTTAACGGTTCCTGATGGAGAAGCAGAAGCTGAGACTAAAGATAAACCTTGAAGTTTACTGGTTGATCTACACTTTGATCTCACCTATGGTTTGTCGCAGGGACGCCTGAGGGGACTGGAGGAGGGCTGGTGCCTCCTCTCAACCACGAGGGGGCGACCGCCCTGGTTTTATTGGTGGCCTCGGGTAGGGGTCTTGGAAGCCCAACCCTGTAGGGGCCCGTGGCCACCGCCAGGCGGCGCCCCGGTGCCTGAAGAACCCTGGAGCCCAGTACTTCCACCACACCAGGAAGTGCTGGGGGGAAGAAGAATGGGGGTACCCGGAGGGCTTCCGGGTGCACAGCCGGCACTTCCGCCACACGGGGTGTGTCCAAGGAGGAGTGCCAGGAAGCAGCTGGAACCCATCTCGGGTGGTATAAAAGGGGCCGCCTCCCTGCATTCAAGGGCAGAAGTTGGGTGGAAGAGGACGGAGCTGGAGCAAAGACTGGAAGCGGCCAGAAGAAAGGCATTTGGGACTGTGTAAAAGGCCCGGACTTTTGGGGAATCGGTGCTGAAGGCACTGGGTTTGTGCACTAAACTTGTAAATATTGTAAATAAACGTGTGTTGGGTGGAAGAAATGATGCCCGTCTTGTCTGTGTCCGGGTCCCGTTCCACAGGTTATGAACTGTGGGTAATGACCAAAAGAATTAGATTAAATGTACAACCGTCAAAAAAAATTAGGCCTCTTTTCTGGTTTGCTAGTCTGAAACTCCATGATAGGATGAAAAGCTCAGCAATTTAGCAGAGCCTCAAAATAAAGTTGCTGCTCCTCCAGATCGAGAGGAGCCATTTGAGGTGGTTTGGGCAAGTGGTAAGGATGGAGCTGATCTGGTATGTCTCACTCAGTGGAGATCCTGCAGCAGACCTAGGACACACTAGAGGGATTATATTTCTTGGCTGGCATGTTCAGTCCTGGGAATTCTGTGTCAGGAAATTGCTTCTTGTATGGCCTGCAGCAGCCATGATCCATGTCAGGAAGAGTGGCTGAGATGATGAAATGCTAATTCTTAAAATGTGATTCTTAAAATTTGAAACTGGTATACAAAATGGGATTGGACTAGTAGGATCAAAATTGTAAGTTGGAACCTGTAGAGGAAAATGTGAGTAATTGATAGGAAAAAGGAAACAACAATTCTCCCAGACCAGTAGATGAAATCCCCTTGACTCTAACGTGTTCGACCTTTACCATCTAACAGGCCAGGATGTTTTGAGTCTGGGAAATTGGTGCTCATGAAGTGTGGAATATTTGGGATAGTCAGAGGGAGGTTTCATGAGATCTATTTTGAAATATCCGTCTCTCTTCTGGCACAGATATATTATAGCCAGAGCCAGAGTAGAGTCCAGAGAAAGGATGTAATTATTGCTTTAGTCAGAGTTCAAAGTAATGGGTAATTAATGGTCAGTCCCAGAATAGATATTAGGATTTTCTTTGTATTCTCTGTTTATTGTGTATTCCTTTATATGACCAATTCTTACATGCATTTACATTAAGAATCACTATTATTAACTACTATTAATTATTTGGTGGGAGCTGAATTCAGTTTTATTAGGTTTAGTTTCTTTTAGTACCTGCATCCTTTTTTAATTTTCTAATGTTATTTTTTTCTTCTTTCCTTCTTTTTTTCTATTTGACTATAAAGTTATTTGTTTTATAAGTTTGACTTGCCGTTATTCAATGTTATTTTCTTCAGATAAATAGAAATTTTAAAAAAAGAAAAAAAAAACACTATTCTTCTTAAATGGTTAAAAGATGCTCACCGTCACAGACGATAAAAATAATAAATGATACTAGAAGGCTTACTCATGATTCTTAACATTGGTTATCTAAGCATACTTTTTCTTGCCCAACAAGAGGCGCAAGACATGAACCAGTACTATGTAAAGGACACTTTTATGGTGCCTGAGGATTATTGTGAGCAAGAAGGAAGAACCGGGAGAAGGTTAATGAAGTGAGAGAGTAACCCTGGGATGAAGTATCAGAATGTCAGTAGTTCAGAGTACACAGAACCAAAGGGGCAAGAACAAGAATGAAGTACTGTGACAGCCTGTGTAGTGGCATGTTTGACCCCACACTACACAGTGGGCATATAATATGACTGTGATCAGATTTGAAAGAAATCAGACATTGAGACACAGACACAAAAAAGTGGTATTTTCCAAAAACAAAAATGGGTTTAATTTACAGGTGCACAAAAACAAAAATAGTGAATTATATTTACATTGAATTTGCAAGTCTCAAAATGAAAAAAAAAAAAAATATATATATATATATATATATGTATATACACAAAACTGTAGTCTTCCTAAAGAAAGAAAACAATCAGGAAGAAACTACACAGAATGAAGACCAAAGAATCCACAAACATATTTACAAGAAGAAGAAAAATAAAAAAGAAACCGTGTATATACAAGAAAAACCAAGTGTGCTGCTAACCCAAAATCTATGTAAATACCTCCACCAAAATAATACTACAACTGGGAGATATCTATATCTATTTATGATAAAATAAAATTTTTATAAATAAAGGCACAAGCTACTGTTTGGTATACAAAAGAATAAGCTATACCAACCACACTATCTAGACCACCCAGTCTAGAGGGGGTAACAAATCTTACAGCCAATCCTGCAACAGGCTGCTCTTATCCAACCTATAGCAGCTGACACCGTTACATCCTGCACAGGTGCTACACTCCTTCCCTGCAAGATACGTATTAAATAGGCTGGCAGCCTCGCATGCACACAAGTGGACACAAGGGTGACCATGAGTGCACCCCGGCGCTCTCTCCGAAAGTAAGCTACTTTTTGTTTGTAACTTTACCTCTGGACTTTCTCTTGGGGATCCCCTTCTCAGAAGGACACATGCATGCACAAAATTAACTACACTAAAATGTTCTGCACTTTTCTTTTTGCTAACAGCAAGGGCTAGGGAGACACTCACCTTTATGATGGGGTGCCCTCGGGCAGGTCTGACCTGGAGGAGAGACTAACCCGCCAGCACCACACCACGCTTAACTGCTGAAGGCAAAGTTAAATTCCTCACGGAAACGCACCCTTGCACTTTGGCAATTAAAACAGGTAAGCGCTTTAACTTTTTATTTCATGTGACTTGACTTTACACTATTCTTAGACCTTTTTTTTTTCCTTAAAGCGGTAATGCTTGGCAGGCAGATTACCACAAGTACAAGGGAAGAAAACAATAAAGAAAGCCCGAAAAACCTAATGCTATTCTCTTATTTGGATAATAAGCTAAGAACACATGAGATTTCTTGATATGAATATACACCATGGGATGCTGGAAACACTGTGTATTTAAATAATAATACCATACAGATCTGAATCTCACAAAACACAACTGATGAGAAATAAGCACATCTCCAAGCTCACTGACTCCTCCCATCATTCAATCAGAATGGTTTTGAAGAATTATTAATTACAAATTATATTGAATATCCCTTATTGTACATAGAAACCCTTTGAAAACTTATAAATAATAAATAAAATACAAAGTAACTTGTACTTATCCACATTCTGTTCCAGGAATATGAGATATCAATCTTATTAGCCAGGGAGCTATTCAGCAAAAAAAAGTGTTTCTTTTTTTTTTTTTAACACTAGAATTACCAGAGCCTACGAAAAAACTCGTAAGTCTGTCCCACCTTAAATTGCTTCTTAAATCCCTTCACACCTCTCCGCCAGCGTCCTTTGTCTTCTAAATGTGCTGATAAAGAGAAGCTAGGAGCAGCCGGCTATTCCATCCCCCCACCAATTTAGAACGTGCACGAACTTCTCCAAGCCCATGCCTTGATTGAGTATCTGGGAGTGAAGTGGAGTTTTAGAGTGGAAATAATAGATCGTTATTTGAAACACACGCATTTCATGTCTGTTCCGTTTCTACGTTTCTACAGTAATCAACACAATGTGTCAACACATTATTAAAACAGAAACGTTTTTTTTATATTCTAGTAGTAGATAACAAAATGTAGGCATAAACTATATAATGTATGAAGCCTGTAAGAAACAGCATACAGCAACATGCGGGGACTGGCAGGAAAACTCAATAAAACTGAATAAAAAGAAATCAAGTGACGGTGAGATACGAAGAAGGCAGCTTCGCCAGCGTTTGTGTGTGTGGGGGTGGGGGGGTTGGCGTTAGTATGCATCGTAGTACAACGCAGAGCTATAGCGCGTCTGTATTCTGTTTCTTTTGTACTCCAGGGCATGCAGAGGAGAGAATGGTAAAGAGCAGTAACTTCGGCGCTATATGCAATCATCAGACACTCCCCATCTGCCCGTTGTTTTGTTATACTTTTCAATACTTTTTATACTGCTCAAACGGGCATGCTCAAAAAATACACGTGTAATGCCACGAAAAGTGCACGCAGACACTTCATTTCGCAAACAAAACAAGTGCACTTTTATTCAAGACTACTTGTATAACTAAAGAAAAAAGAAAGCAAGTTACAGTAGGCGATTGATACGACAGCTTGCATGGTGCAATGCTAAGAAGTGCTGATTTTCATTCCGTGCTATATAAAATCATCACATTCAAATATTAACAGTTCCCACACACCCAAGGACTGTCCTTCCTACATTTACGACACGTGTACTTGTTGCCGTGTACACACCTCTCTGTGCTATGGTTCCTATTACACTGAATGAGCACCTGACACTGTACTTTCTTCCCTGGGGGAAGGTCCCGCATCAGAGAATTTCCAGTTCCTGCATAAATTCACACCCGATCTGTAGCTGTTCGTTTTCAAATAATATTGCATTAGTGCGATGATGTTTTAACATGTATTGCCTCTTTCTTTCAGGTGTGTAATAGAAACCACAGCATAGAGAGAAGTATTTACATTGCTTCTTACAGGAAAAGGCGATGGAAAAAGTGCACTTGAATAAAAGGAGGGGTTTCGTTAGTATGCATCATGGTACACTGCACAGCTATAACGGGTCTTTATGTGAAAACAGCCGTGTCAGATGAGGTTGTATGGATTGATTCTGAACGCGACTGAGAAAATGAAAAGTGAATTAAAAAAAAAGCTAACCTTTACAAGGATCATAAATTGCACCGGCTGTTACAGACTGAAATCAAATGTATGCTTTTATTCTAAAATAGTAAAACTAAGAGCAGTTTACTTCTCAAAACGGAGTGGTACAGGATCAAACTCATGACCTTTTGAGTCCAAGGCGAGAACTGATACCATTTCACCACGGAGGCAGCCATAATAAACTGCTGTCAATATCGCATGTTAAGGCGGATTTTTGTTTCTGCAGTTATATTTTTGAATAAAAGCGCAATTGTTGTGTTATATTTGAACCTTTTATGAAAATGTTTCTTTGCTATTTGGACTTCAGGCTTCATACATTATATAGTTTATGCCTACATTTTGTCATCTACTACTAGAATATAAAAAACGTTTCTGTTTTAACAATGTGTTGACACAGATTACTGTAGAAACGGAACAGACATGAAATGCGTGTGTTCCAAATAACAATCTATTATTTCCACTCTAAAACTCCACTTCACTCCCAGATACCCAATCAAGGCTGAGAGCTGAGAGAAGTTCGTGCACGTTCTAAATTGGTGGGGGAATGGAATAGCCGGCTGCTCCTAGCTTCTCTTTATCAGCACATTTAGAAGACAAAGAACGCTGGCGGAGAGTTGTGAAGGGATTTAAGAAGCGATTTAAGGTGGGACGGAGTTTTTTCGTAAGCTCTGGTAATTCTAGTGTTAAATAAAAATTGTACATGCATGCAGCGTTTTCATTCTTTTTTTCCAATATTAAATTTGCAGATCGATTATTTTCTAATTATTAATAGAGATAAGAAGTTAACCATAAGCCAAAAATCAAAAATTGACTGAACTTAAACTTCGTTCAACATTACATTGTGTCAGACACATGTGCATGAAGTGTGACGCGTGACTCAACACCCTTTTTACTCTCAGAACAGAAGATATATGACCAGAAGAACTATGATATTACTTCCACCTACATCCCAGAAATCCTGCCCATCCAGTCTTCAAGAAGCTGGAAGTCAACATTCGGTCAAGAACCCACATACGGGAGTAAAGGTTGTACATGCCAGGAGCTACTGTATCCTAAATAGGAAAGGTTCAACAAGCCAGCTGGATCCCATTTTTTATTGTTGTTTCTTCTTTCTGTTTTCTGTCCTTAATAGACTTGCCTTTTCAATGGAGTTTGCCATGTTGGTACCTAACCCTTGAACTTGTTGTGACTTGTCTCCTTGCAATCTTTTAATATAAACTAGCCAACCTGTGGCGTACCATACGCCGCATAATCAGGCCGGTTTTTTAATGATTTTTAAGCACAGGGAGAAAATTAACATTTGAAAAATCGGTAATGTAATAAATCAGCAAGAAAAGCAACATTGTAACAATGCACGGAACAAACCAACACACAATCGTCCGTGACTGAAAACTAACGGACCGCCATCACTCATGTGCCCACCTCCAACTTGTCACTTGAGTCGTTGTCTTCTTTGCACAGTCCAGATGCACCTGTGACTCACGTAAACTTTCCGTGTTCCTGCAAGTGCATCTAAGAAGACGTATGTTTGGCGCGGATACGAATTGCTGTATGTAGCGTGTAAAACAGTTTGCTATGGTGCACGCGGTCGTGTGTCGTAACCGAAAACTCGGTTTTTAAAGACTGCTTACTTCATTGTGTTTTAACCTCAGTTGTTAGGGATTGTTTTAAGGATCCCAATGGATACCCCTCGCAAACCGTTTTACACGCTGCATATGGCGATTCACCTCCAGCGTGGCTCCTTCCTGCGTGCGCCATAGGTGTCTTACTTGTCGCCAGCTTAGTGAATCCACGCCCCTTCCGGCGTGCTTTCCATGGTTGTCTTGCCTTAGTAAATTATATATATATAGATTATAGGAGATAAGCTAACTTCATTCTCTTTTTACTTGGTGCTTTTTTCAACATTTACTTAGTAGAAAAATTTTGAACGTTTGAGTACTCTAATCGCATTTTTGTGAGTATTAAACAGCCCATATCATTCATAATCTATAATGTGTTTGTTCAATGATCAGATGAAAAAGTAACAGGATTAAATGAGTTAATATATTAATGCATGGATGATGTATTTAAAAATTATTATTAGCAACTATTTAATTTATAATCACTATTATAGTGATACTACAATACTATATTAATAATGGAGATGAGTCAGAGTATAGGAAAGCCATGAAGGACTTTGTCTTACTGTGCAGGGACAACAACTTACAACTCGACATCAGCAAGACAAAAGAACTGGTGGTGGACTTCTGACATGCCAAGCCTCTGAGACCAATCGCCATTCAGGAGAGGATGTGAAAGTGGTGCAGAACTACAAGTACCTGGGGGTTCACATGAAAATCTAACTTTACTGATCTGACAACAAAGTGGCACTGTAGGAGAAGGGCCACAGGAGACTGTATTTAATTAAGAGATTTTGGTCTTTTGATGTGTGCAGCAAGCTGATTGAAATGTTCTACCAGTCCATAGTAGTCATTATGGTGTTCTAGTCTGCCGTCTTCTGGGAAAGCAACTCAAGCTCAAAAGATGCACAATGCCTGAACAAACGAATCACGAAAGCCTGCTCCATCACCTGGACTCTAGACACTCCGGAAGTGGAATAAAGGATAATTGCGAAATTGGATACCATCATGAAAAATCCCCTCCATCCACACCAGTATGTGCCCTCTTAGAGCACTTTCAGCAACAAGCTTATTTCACCACTGTGTGCTAAGAAGTGTCTTTGGAGATCTTTTCTGCCCAATGCTATTAGGCAAATCTATGCTTCCACCCAATGTGCTTGTTTACTTATTGATTGATTGATTGACTGTATAATCTCTCCTGTGAGTATGTGTTCTTGTTTTTTATGTTTCTGCTGCTGTATGTATATGAAGTTCCAATTGGGATTAATAACATTTTTAAACTAATGTTTTGTTTTAAAAAACTGAATTGAGAACTGTTTTTTTTTTCTGGCACAACTGGGTCATGACAAGTGATTAAAGTTGTAAACTTTTCTTCCAGTTTTTATAGAAGTCCAGAAATGTCTTGGTTAATCTGGTATATCCAGCCATCTTGTGCTTCAGGAACCTGGCAGAATAATTACAGCAATCATTTTCTTTTCTCTGAGAACTTTCAAGATGTGACACATTTTTCCTTGGGAGACTGCTGAGCCCTGACTCTCTGAGAGCCCAGGTTGAAGTTATTGCGACATTTTTCATGATGCAGTGCACAAGTTCAGTAAAACTTGGAAGGTTTTTGTGAAACTAAATGAGACAAGCTCAAACTGCCATCCAGTTACATTTGTGTGCATTCTCTGCTGTGGTTCTGAGTATAAAAAGTGGTGAGGTGGAATTCTGACCCTGGTTGCCACATGTCATCTAATTCAAGCTGAGTCAGAGACAGCTCAAGCAGAGTCACTTTACATTACACTGTCACCAGCTGGGGAGAAATTCATGGTGACTAGAATGACTTATGATTCTTAAGTCCATTCAGAGTCTGTTCAGTGGTTATATTTTAGGAAGGTCTGACCTAGTAAACCATTCATGGAGTCTTTATTAAAGCAAAAACATTTTTATGAATCATCAACTGTACTGGCCATTTTCCTTTTTCTTGAAGATCAAATTTAGGCCATTTAGTAAAGGACTAAAAATAAAATATTTTCATTTATAAAGCAAAAGGAAGATAAAACAGCTAAATAACATTGTACTGAAATTGAAAGCATGTGCACACATTGTTTTTAACATTTAAAACCTGAGTAACTATATTATTCTTCTATATTATAAGGGCACTGTGAACTGGAATTAATGCCAGTAGCACTGGGCACAATGTAGGATCCAACCCTGAATAGGTTGCCAGTCTATTGAAAGACACCCTCACAATCAGTCACACCAGGCCAATTGAAAAAGACCTGTTGACCTAATTGGGATGTGTCTGAGTCAACAGGGGAAAAAAAAAAACATAAAAGTGGACATGGGTACTAGTCCTGTATATACTAATTTAACAATTTATTTTTCCATTAATTTCCTAAATGATGCCCTTGCAAATATACATCTTTAATATCCGTATTGTACAAAATAATAACCTTTTTATACAGTCACACAAATTACTGACTTCTTTAAAATCATAGTTTCTTATTATCTAAAAACAATTTTTGTGTAATTTCCAGATACATTTCTCCTCCTTAGCATTATGCTTACCCCAGGAAAACCAAAGTAAAAACATACTTTTTTTTTTCAACAAGCAGAAATGGTAATATGTGTAACAGAAACATGTAAATACCAAATCATCAACATAAAAGCAGTAGGGAAGGCTATGCAGATTCAGCAAATGTCTTTCATGTGATATGTTTTAAAATAGTCACCAACAAACAGCCCAACCTTGCAACTGTGGACAGTATGTATAATGTGTATTTGTGCACTTTCTTGCCCGATTTATCTTATTTTGTGCACCAAGCACATGTTTTTGTAGGATTCTGTTTCTTTACTGTTGGTGGGCAGTGGCCGATGAAATGAAACCTGATCAGATGTTCGTTATTTGTTGTGCTATGACAACCCACCATTCTAGACATGGTCAACTACTGGCTCTCCAGAATGTTTTCTACCACCTTCCATGTGAAGTCTGCAAGATTAGATAGATAGATAGATAGATAGATAGATAGATAGATAGATAGATAGATAGATAGATAGATAGATAGATAGATAGATAGATAGATAGATAGAGCTACTCCAGGGGGTCTAGAGTGCATCTATAACTGAGCTTGCCTTTTTAATTGGCTTGTTGATTTAGTAGGACTCTCTTGATATTACCAGCCCAGCACACCACAGTGTAGAAAATTACAACAGTCATCACTAATGTTATAGAAGATCTGAAGTATTTAATTTCCCACATTAAAGAATAGCAGGAATTTTAGTTTTTTTGGAGAGGTTCTTTAAATAAATAAAAACATTCATTCCTACACGCATACATAAATAAATACATGCACACACATAAACACTATGTTCTGAACACACACCAGAATGACAAAAAGAAAGAAAACTTCTGATTTGGCTGTCACACACAGTCACAGTGAGTTATATTGCTGTTGGTTTAAAGAAGCCCCCTTCATGTTTCTAGACACACTTCAGATGAATGATTCATTGGCTCAAAGTCTTCAGTGTTTGTGTGTCAGAGAGAGGATGTGCAGCATTGCTCATAATGGTACTAAGTTTTGTTTTAATTCTCTCCTTTGCTACTATCTCCAGGCAGTCCAGAGTGCATCCTATAACTGTGTTTGCCCTTTTCATTGGCTTGTTGATGCAGTAGGCCTCTCTTGATATTACCAGCCCAGAACGCCACACTGTAGAAAATTGCACTGGTCACCACAGAGTTGTACAACCCCAATTCCAATGAAGTTGAGACTGTTGTGTAAAACATAAATAAAAACAGAATACAATGACTTGCAAATCCTTTTCAACCTATATTCAACTGAATACACTACAAAGACAAGATATTGAATGTTCAAACTGATCAACTTTATTGTTGTTTTGCAAATCTTCACTCATTTTGAATTTGATGCCTGCAACACGTTCCAAAAAAGCTGGGACAGGGGCATGTTTACCACTGTGTTATATCACCTTTCCTTTTAACAGCACTCAATAAGAGTTTGGGAACTGGGGACACTAATTGTTGAAGCTGTGTAGGTGGAATTCTTTCCCATTCTTGCTTGATGTACAACTTCAGTTACTCAACAGTCCGGGGTCTCAGTTGTTGAATTTTGCGCTTCATAATGCGCCACACATTTTCAATGGGAGACAGGTCTGGACTGCAGGCAGGCCAGTCTAGTACCTGCACTCTTTTACTACGAAGCTACATTGTTGTAACACATGCAGAATGTGGCTTCGCATTGTCGTGCTGAAATAAGCAGGGATGTCCCTGAAAAAGACATCGCTTGGATGGCAGCATATGTTGCTCCAAAACCGGTATGTACCTTTCAGCATTAATGGTGCCTTCACAGAAGTGCAAGTTACCCATGCCATGGGCAATAACACACCTCCATACCATCACAGATGCTGGATTTTGAACTTTGCGCTGATAACAATCCGGATGGTCCTTTTTCTCTTTGGCCCGGAGGACACGACGTCCATGATTTCCAAAAACAATCTGAAATGTGGACTCGTCAGACCACAGCACACTTTTCCACTTTGCGTCAGTCCATCTCAGATGAGCTCGGGCCCAGAGAATTCGGCGACGTTTCTGGGTGTTGTTGATATATGGCTTTCGCTTTTCATGGTAGAGTTTTAACTTGCACTTGCAGATGTAGCAACGAACTGTGTTAACTGACAATAGTTTTCTGAAGTATTCCTGAGCCCACGTGGTAATATTCTTTATAGAATGATGTCAGAATCGAAGGGAATGAGGGATCAAAGGTCATGGGCATCCAGTGTTGGTATTCGGCCTTGCCGCTTACGTGCAGAGATTTCTTCAGATTCTCTGAATCTTTTGATGATATTATGGACAGTAGATGATGAAATCCATAGATTCCTTGCAATTGTACATTGAGAAATGTTGTTCTTAAACTGCTGGACTATTTGCCCATGCAGTTGTTCACAAAGTGGTGGACCTCGCCCCATCCTTGCTTGTGAATGACTGAGCCTTTTGGGGTTGCTCCTTTTATACCCAATCATGACAAACACCAGTTTCCAATTAATCTGTTTACCTGTGGAATGTTCAAAACAGGTGTTTTTTGAACATTCCTCAACTTTCCCAGTCTTTTGCTGCCCCTATCCCAGCTTTTTTGGAACGTGTTGCAGACATCAAATTTAAAATGAGTGAAGATTTGCAAAACAACAATAAAGTTTAACAGTTTGAACATTCGATATCTTGTCTTTGTAGTGTATTCAATTGAATATAGGTTGAAAAGGATTTGCAAATCATTGTATTCTGTTTTTATTTACGTTTTACACAATGTCCCAACTTCATTGGAATTGGGATTGTATAAGATCTGAAGGATTTCATTTGAAATATTAAAGGAATGCTGTCTCCAAAAAAAGCAATTTTTTCTATAGTTCCTCTGTTCCAAGACCAGTCCAACCTATCATGAATGTGGACCCCCAAGTACTTGTAAGAGTGGACCACCTCCACACCCTCTCCTTGAGTTCCTAGGTTTTGCTGATATTAAGATGCAGACAGTCTCAAAGTTTTCCACCTGACTCCTATTCTCTGTCTTATCCCCCTTATCAAAATAAACCATAAACCATAAGTGCTGTATCATCTGAGATTTTCTGCAAGTGACATGATTCTTTGTAGGCGTTCTTTTTGGGAGGCTGGACTCTACCTAAGAGATAGGATGAGAAGCACAGACATCCAGGACACCTCGGACCAAATGAGGTGCTCTGGGCATCTGATATTGTTGCCTTCCAGACACCACTCCGAAAGAAGTTTTACAGGTACGACCAGCTGTGGGGAGACCCCAGGGGGCACCCAGGACGTGCTTGAAAGATTAAATCTCTCAGATGGGCTGGGCATGCCTTGGGATCCCATAGTATGAGTTGATAATTGTGGATAGGGTAAGGGACTTATAGGTCTCACTGCTAAGACTGTTGCCCCAGCGACCCCATCCTGGCTAAGTTATGAAAATGAATGAAAATTACCTTCTTTTTGTATAGGACAAATGTGTTGTATAGGCACTGTTGGAGCAGATGCAGAAAGATTTTCTTGTAGCAATTTGTCTGTTGCTTGTGCACGAAAGGGTAGAATGTCATTCCCTAATCTGCATGATCAACACTACCCCTTGTGTTGTTGTAGGCTAACACAGCAAAAATCTTAGTGGCTTCCACATTTCCCCTGACACAAACAGTAACAGTTGCAGCATTGTGAACAGTGCTTAGGAGGCTGTCTTTCTTGTCTGTCCAATTGATTGTTTTGCCTTTTTGCCACACAAGCTTCACACAACAAAAGTGTCCAGGAATATTATTGGGTTTCGGTCATGCAGTGCTGTATGCTTCAGTTTTCCTTTGCAGTACCATTTCAAGCAGTTCAGGTGAGATGTAGAACTTGTCCATTGTGATGCAGTAGTCTTGTCAAGCAAAGGATCCACCAGTGACAGCACAGATGATGTACCAATGTTGTATTGATTGTACTTGCTGTCCCACTTGGTCCTTTTACAAGTATAAACTATTGAGTTCCGGATGTACTCAGAACAAGTATTGCACAGCATATAAAACTGAAAAACACCCAAATATTGTCTGCAATGACAGACTATCATCTATTGGGATGGGCAAATGGTTTGCTTATATTTCTCTGACAGTGCTCAGCATAGCGGATAGTTTTGAAAACTATTTTCTCCACCAGACTATCATCAATAAACAGTCGAAAATTGTCCAGATAATCATGGAGTACAAACACATTTTGTCCGATGTTACCCCTAAATAAGAAATGAGTAGTATGCAGCTGACACTAAACACGAACAACACTGACACTTAGCAGGACGGTATCTATTGAATAGGTGTCAGCTTCACTGTCAGGGTCAACATCTAATGATCAGCTCACATCACCAACACTACTGTATCACCCATTCAAGCAATGGTACATTTTCAGTTTGCTCTGAACCTGGCTTTGTGTTTTTTTTTTTTTACATGCCATTGTGTTTTTGGTTGAAGGTGAAGCCTTCACCTTCAGCCCACTCATGAATTTTGATGACTTATGATAGAGTTGCCATAAAGTGGCAGAACAAATAGAAATATTTATATTTTGCAGAATGATGTTATTTCATCAATTAAATGGCAGCAGAATACTGTCTTGAGAGTTATTCAGGTTTAAGACAATAAAGCGGATCATTAAATGTTACCCAGAGTCTGACTCGGACTTAATTGTATTTACATACAGTAGAGTTACGAGTCAGTGAGACACTCAGGTTTAATGCCAAGGAGGTTAATCATCAAAATATCAGTAAGGACAAATTAAAATATACATACTGTGAAATAGCAGATGTTCTAAACTTGCATGTTTCTGAAGTTTTCCAAGTGTGAAGAACTGGAGGCAGTAACAGGGACTACTAAGGAGGTACTGAGTGAGTAAGAAGTACTACTCAGATTAAATAGGCTGAAATCTAACAAATCATCACAACCAGTTAATATGTATCCTCAAGTGCTTAAGGATGTTAGTTTGTGCATATATATATAAACCCATGTTGCACACTGGGGAAATTTCTAACAACTGGAAAATAGTAAAAATTATTCCATTTTATAAAAAGGGAGATCAGCTGATCCAAGTAACTGTGGACCAATAAGCTCAATGTGCATCACAGGCAAATTAATGGAAGAATTTATTAAGCAAACGATTGAGCAACACATGGCAGGAGTTTTAGTTAACAGTAAGCATGGGTTCAAAAGAGGGAGGTCATGTTTTACTAACATGCTGGAATTGTATGAGAAATCAAGAAAAGGTTATGAACAGAGATGCAATTATTTATCTTGACTTTTTGAAAGCATTTAATAAGGTGCCACATGAGAGGTTGGGCATCAAACTAAAAGAAGTGGGAGTTTAGAATGATGTTTGTAGATCGGTGCAGAATTAGCTCAGACACAGGAGGTAAAAGGTTATGGTGTGAGGAACCTTAACAGAATTGCCTGAAGTTAAGAACAGTGAACCTCGAGGATCGGTGCTGGGGCTGCCAATGTCTGTTACATACATGAATGACTTAGATAGGAATATAACCAACAAGCTGCTTAAGTTTTCAGATGATACTAAGATAGGTGGGTTGGCAGATAACCTATAATCTATTGAATCATTACAGTGGGACTTGGACAGCATACAGGCTTGGGCAGCTTTGTGACAGATAAAATTTTATTGTAATTAAATGCACAGTATTACACGTAGGAAGTAAAAATGTTGACTTGAAAACACAATCGAGGCCTGAAACCTGAAAGCAATCTTTATGAGAAGGATTTAGGAGTCATAGTGGACTTGTCACTACCAGCCTCATGGCAGTGTTCAGAAGTCATTAGGTAGGCTAACAGAAGGTTAGGTCACAAAGCATGATGTTTAGAGTACAAGTCCAAGGAGGTTATGCTCAAGCTTTATAATGTATTAGTGTGTTAAAGGATTTGGTCTCTGGGCCACAAAAAACAAAACAAAAAAAAAACATAGCAGCACTAGAGAATGTCCAGGGGAAAGCAACCACTAGTCTGATTCTGGGACTGCAAGGTGTAAATAAAAAGGACAGACTGGAGAAATTGAAACTTTTCAGTTTAAGCAAAAAAGAGAGTAAGAGGTGACGTGATTGAAGTGTTAAATATTATAAAGTAGATTACAGGTGATCAAGACTGTTATATTGATATGAGTTGGAAGCTTATTAAGAGTAAATTTTATACAGTTATTGCAATGTTTTCTTCTCTCAGAGAGCCATAGACATATGGAATAATTTTACCAAGAAGTGTGGCAGACAGTAGGACTTTAGGGACTTTCATAATGTGACAATGTTGTTTTCAATGAATTAGTTGAATAGGCTAGGCAAGCTTTGTTAGGCTGAATAGTCTGTTCAAGGACTTTGCTATTGTGACACTACTGCATTGAGGGCATCGCCTACATGTAACAGGGATACCAATTATATGAGCATTAAATAATCAGTTTATTAAACTGGTCACTTTTGCAAAGTCTATGATGAGATTAAAGCTGAGGTTTGATGCAATGATGGCCCATGGAATGTGCTAAAGAGAAATCAATCTCAGTTGCAAAATATGAAATCTTACATCAAGCCATCTACTGTATATCAGGTAAAGACATACTGTAATATGGAGTCTTCTTCCTCTAAGGAACCAGTCAGCTGTAAGTTACAATTCAGAAAACAAGAGCTATTTTTCTAAACGTATCCCTACCAAACACAAAAAGTTGGAAGAAAAAAAACTGCCTCGTTACTATTCAGTACTGTATATGTGAAAAGAACAAAAACATAGATGTGACCCAATGGAGACCCAATGTGGACACCCCTCTCACTGCCTTAAGGGAACTTACTGTGCTGAACAGAAAATTGTGCATTGGACAACTTTGATGCTCTGTCCACATTCTTGGGCTACAACTGATGACCTTTTCGCTTCTTTTTGGATTTCCATAGTCTGGAGACTGGAATGGGTGAAGATAGAGGCAGAGTCAGTCTTCCTCTTCTTAGCTGATAACAAGCCCACTTATATGACAATGCTGTAAACTATGCTGACACTTTTAATGCATACACGTTTTCTATCATCGCTAAGGAATTCTATTTTAAATGTGAATTTATGTGAGAAAGTAAACAACCCCCTTTTAAAAATTATATGTTTTACTGTATACAGTATGTTAGGAAATAACTAACTATTGCCTAGTCCTCAACAAACCCTAGAATTAAGCAGATCTAACAAGTATTCACCCTCTCAGAAGTTTTCATGTTTTACACTAACACAATGTCTTACTGGTATTTCTGAATGAATGAATAGTAATTTTCTCAAACTAAATAAAGAGAAAACTGAAATTTTAGTAACTGGCAATAATGGATTCAATGAGGTTATCAGAAATAAACTTGATGCACTAGGATTAAAAGTTAAGACGGAAGTAAAAAATTTAGGGGTAACCGTTGACTGTAATCTGAATTTTAAATCGCATATTTATCAGACCACTAGGACAGCATTTTTTCACTTAAGAAACATAGCTAAATGTAGACCTCTTATATCACTGAAAGATGCTGAGAAATTAATTCACGCTTTTGTTTTCAGTCGACTACATTACTGTAACGCACTCCTCTCAGGACGACCCAAAAAAGACATCAATCACTTGCAACGAGTGCAGAATGCAGCTGCTAGAATCCTAACTGGGAAAAGAAAATTCGAACACATTACTCCAGTTTTGATGTCACTACACTGGTTGCCTGTGTCATTCAGGATTGACTTTAAAATACTGCTTATGGTTTATAAAGACTTAAATAATCACACTCCATCTTATATATCGGAATGCCTGACACCTTATATTCCAAATCGTAACCTTAGATCTTCAAATGAGTGTCTCCTTATAATTCCAAAAGCTAAACTTAAAAGAAGTGGTGAGGCGGCCTTCTGCTATTATGCACCTAAAATCTGGAATAGCCTGCCAATAGGAATTCGCCAGGCTGATACAGTAGAGCACTTTAAAGCACTGCTGAAAACACATTACTTTAACATGGCCTTTTTATAACTTCACTTAAACTTAATCCTGATACTCTGTATGTTCAATTCTTCATAATAACTATTCACAGTGGCTCCAAAATCCATACTGACCCCTACTCTCTCTTCTGTTTCTTTTTCCGGTTTCTTTGTGGTGGCGGCCTGTGCCACCACCACCTACTCAAAGCATCATGATGCACCAACATTGATGGACTGAAAGCCAGAAGTCTACGTGACCATCATCATCAGGTCCTTCCATGAAAACCCTAAATACAAAGAGGACTGTTTGACTTATGTTAGGTAGATTGCCCAGAGGGGACTGGACGGTCTCGTGGTCTGGAACCCCTGCAGATTTTATTTTTTTCTCCAGCCTTTGGAGTTTTTTTTTTTTCTGTCCACCCTGGCCATCGGACCTTACTCTTATTCTATGTTAATTAATGTTGACTTATGTTTATTTTTATTGTGTCTTCTATTTCTCTATTCATTTTGTAAAGCACTTTGAGCTACATTTTTTTGTATGAATATGTGCTATATAAATAAATGTTGATTGATTGATTGATTGATTGACACACCTAAATCAACACTGGTGCAACCAATTGGTTTTAAAACTCACATTACTAGTTTAATGGATGTCACCTGTCTAGGTTTTCTGTTCATTGTAGTCTAAATGCTCATGTATGTGAAAGGTCCAATTTGTGGTGAGTCAGTACGGTGCAAAAATGAAGCAAAAACAAAGGAATTCTCCAAGGAACTCCATGAAATGTGATTGAAAAGAACAAGTCAGGGGATGGAGATTAGAAAAAACTCCAGTCACTGAATGCTCTTTGAAGTCTGTTTAAATGAATCATTATGAAATGGAAATAGTATGGCTGCAACTCTGCCACAAAACCTGAGTGATCATGCAAAATAAAGACTAGTAAGGGAGACCACCAAAAGATATTATGAAAACTGTAAAGGAGTTACACTTTGCAGGAACTGAAATTGAATAGCCTTCACAGATAACTCTTTTCTGGGTGCTTCACCAGATGCAGCTTTATGGATGAGTGGAAAAGAGAAAGTCACTGTTAAAAAGAAAACACACATGACATCTCAGCAGAAGTCAGGTGGAAAAAGGTTCTGTTGTCTGATGAGACCCAACTTGAGCTATTTGGCCATCAGATTTGAAGCCATGTTTGTCATAAGCCAAACACTGCACATTATTGAAAACACACCCATCCCTATCGTGGAGCATGGTGTTGGCAGCATCATGCTATGAGGATGTAACAGGCCCTGGAAGACTTGTGAGGATAGAGAGGTAAATGAGTGTAGCAAAATACAGCAAATTCCTAGAGGAAAACCTGATGCAGTATGCAAGAAGCCTACACCTACACCATTTTTTCCAGCAACACAAAGACCTTAAGCATAAAGCCAAATATATAACAGAATATCTTAACTAAACAACAATGTTAATGTCTTGGAGTGGCTAAGTCAGAGGCCCAATCTACATCCAATTGAAAATTTGTGACTGGATATGAGAAAGGGTTTTTATGAAATTTTTAGGTAATGTATAATCTTTTACAATTTGTTACAAGTATATATGTAAATAAAGTTGTAACAATGAATTATTAAAACAAAAGGAAAAGGACTGAAGGTGACTCAAGGGTTAACTATCCATCCATCCATCCGTTTTCCAACCCGCTGAATACGACACACACAAACACCAAGCACACAATAGGGCCAATTCAGAATCGCCAATCCACCTAACCTGCATGTCTTTGGACTGAGGGAGGAAACTGGAGCACCCAGAGGAAACCCATGCAGACACGGGGAGAACATTCAAACTCCACGCAGGGAGGACCCGGGAAGCGAATGCAGGTCTTCTAACTGCGAGGCAGCAGCACTACCACTGCGCCACCATGCCGCCCAAGGGTTAACTAAATATAGCTTAAAGCTTTGGCACGTGAGGTCAGCCTCACCTTATGGAAACCAGCAACTTGATTTCCCAAGGTTAGAATGCGGTAAATGAATAATGAATACCTCTCTAGAAAGTGAGGATGAACTAATAGGAAAGCTCAAATACCCCTCCTATGATGAGGCACTAAGATAAACAGGAGAGTCCACAGAACACCCCTATCAATGAGGCTGCATTCAGATAAATGGGAGAGTTGACAGGAGTCAGAAAATATTTGTGGCACTAGTTGATTGGATGGAATAATAAAGTTCTGTATAATATGCATAATAAGAGACATGATTTATTCGATGAAGCAATGGTAATAAAAAGGTGTAAAAGCAAATAAATTATTTAATTGGTTACTCTCTCTATGGACTGAAGCATTTGTGCATAAAGACATCTGGACTCTGTGACTGCCTCCTTTGAAGATAGAAGAAAGTTTTTTTCCACAACACTTTCCACTCATAAATCGACATGAAAACAGTTGGGGCTTGAGCAGTTATGCAAAGAGGAATAGTGGAAAAAGGCAGTGTGAAAATGTACAAAGCTAATAGAGCCTTGTGCACACAGACTCAAGGCTGTCGTGACTGCCAAAGGTGCATGTACTTCATACTGACTTGAAGGGTTTGAATACTTACTGTACGTGATCAATTAATTTGTGTTTTATATTTGAAATTAATTTAGATCTCTTGGAAGAGATCTGTGTTCACTTTCACATTCAACAGTTTTTTTCTGTTGCTCAGTGTGAAAGAAGTCATATTAAATCCACTGTGATTAAATGTTGTATAAGAATAAAATGTGAAAATATTTAGTGGGGGGGAGACTTTTTATAGGCCATCTAACAAACTGAACTTTGTCCTTTTTCTTATTTAACAAAAACTGAGCCAATGCGTGAGGAAGTAAGTATACTCCTACTTCAGTTGTATTGTTTTATATATCATCCATCCTTTATCCAACCCGCTATATCCTGACTACAGGGTCACGGGGGTCTGCTGGAGCCAATCCCAGCCAGCACAGAGAGCAAGGCAGGAAACAAACCCAGGGCAGGGCACCAGCCCATCGCAGGTTTTATATATCAATAATTTATAAATCTGAACTTCAATGACAAGCAGCACAAAACCAGGTGAACTCTGTTTGTTCTTATTAAATTAAATGTCCTTCAAAGATATGTCCAGCATTTTATTTCAAATATAATGGAAAAAAGAAGTTGAAGATAAACACAAAAACATTATGCTGAGCATAAACAAAAATCACGCAGTTTATACAGAAATACACACACACGAACAGTATATATACACACATACTGTATATAAGGGGTGATTTTAAATCCTAAGTGTAACTTTCTTAAATTAAGTGCATTACAAACAATGGCAATTTCATTTCGATAGGAGACCGGAAACATCATACCATACATGTCAATGCATCCCTCCAAGGTCAATCAGGTAACTTCAAATACATTAAGAAAAGGAAAATAAGAAAGAAAAAAAACACATTGTAACTGTGAATTATAAAAAAAGAAACAAACAAATAAAAATCAATACAAAACAGCAGTATCACATGATACATAGAACCAAAGCAGCAGCTATATGGACAGTGTTGGATATTTAGGCATGGGGAAGCCAGATGAACCATACATTTTTTTTGGGAGACACATCCATACTGCTACATATTTACAGTACATAATATGAAATATTATAAAATGTGCAC
Organism: Polypterus senegalus; assembly: GCF_016835505.1. Classification (NCBI taxonomy): domain Eukaryota; kingdom Metazoa; phylum Chordata; class Cladistia; order Polypteriformes; family Polypteridae; genus Polypterus; species Polypterus senegalus. The sequence goes on from NC_053157.1 coordinate 212,569,899, forward strand.
AATATAAAGTCATAATACAATGTAAATCTCACATTAGCATATCAAAGTACATAAACAATATTTAAATGACAGAAAACATTTCCTATTTTTAGTTTAGTGACATGTTTACAGAATATGTGGCCTTAAAAAACTTCTATGGATAAATACCTTTTTGAAATTTATTTAGTGACACGCATCCATTAGGGTGGGACAGGCACCCCCAGTCATCCCAACAACTCTGCCCATGAGTGGCTTCAACAAGAGTATGCTATGCAAAAATTGGACTTCTAAAAACATGGAGAAACTAACTCCATACTACATAAATACCTTTTATTCTATTGGGCTCTCAAAGGTTTTCTACCAAGTTCTTCATTTTATTTATCTTCCACCTCTGTACCATTGTTGCAGTTCCTTCCAACTCTCATTCCTGTTTCAGTTTTTAGACTGTAGCAACATCTAAGCAATTGAATTCTTGTTGACAATCCACCAACTTTGCACTGTTCTTTTGGGGGGGGGGACTATAAAGGACCTTGTTTTTCAGAATAGCTTCACATTTACAATATGGGAACAGACTTGGTCTCTTTATATTGTACTGAACCACAGTGCTATAAACTGCTAGAAGCCAATGGGAAACCTCAAAGAAGTCCAGGCTGTTCAGGAGGTTGAGGTGAATATGCTGGCATCCCAGCAGGGATGGACCAAAGATCCTTATCTTACCGGGGGGCCAGTGTAACAGAGGAACAGGGGGAGGCTGCCTTTTTGAACAGGAGCCCTGGGGTGCAGTACCCATATGGATACCTGCAAGAAATGCTGGGAATTGTAGTCCAGTGGGGCAGCCCTGTTGTGTTCCATAGGTGCCACCAGGGGATGCTTGCTGGGATCTACGGTCCTTTCTTTGGGGAGCTTCTGCCTGGAAGTGCCTCCTACTGGCAATGCCTTGGCACCTGAAATACTCCTGAGTCTTCCATAAAAGGAGTTGTTCTGTCTCACCCAGGCAAGTTGGAGTCCGGTATAGAGAAAGGACAAAGATCTTCTGGGAGGAGTAGAGGTGCAGAAATAGAAAAGGAAACAAAAAGAAGAGAAGTGGTTGTGCTGAATTTTAAACAAAAGAAACCAATATGGAGGTATTGTCTAAATTAAATGCACTTTATTTGAAGTGAAACTGTTGTGGAGAAATTGTATGTGCTGGTTTGGGGTTGGGCTCAGTGGTGCCCCCTACAGGCCACAGTGTTTATACATTGGCATGGATTTAGTCAATTTTTAATGTTCCCAGTACCTTGTTGGTATCATAAAATAACTTTTGATGAAATATTATATGAATGTCAAAATATAAAATAATGTTGGATTGATTGATTGATGCTCTGCACTGCCAAAATAGATTAGGGATTCTTTGAACCTGATTTGGCAGAAGTAAATTTGAAAAAGGGGTAAATACATGGAAATTCTACTTAACTCTTTGTAAAGACAATGCATGAAGCAAAAGCAAGACTAATTTCCTCTCATTCAATTCTAAGCCTCCTAGAATACCGTTAGATTAGGTTAGATTATTTAAAATTAGATTAGATTAGATTAGACACAGTTTATTGAGCCCAGTGTGAAATTCAAATGCATGCAGCAGCAGAAACATAAAATAACATGTATAAAGACTCACTGCACAAATAATACAGCCAAACAATCAATTGATAAATGAATAAATAAATATATAAAAAATAATGTATATCGTGGAGAAATTTCAAAGTGAATTTAAATTTTATTAATCTGAATGGAAATTTCAAATGCATACGGCAGCAGAAACATAAAAAATAAAAATACAGATTCACAGGACAGATAATAAAGCCAATCAATCAATCAATCAATCAATCGATAAATAAATAAATAAACTTAACGAGTACAACGGGTGGAAGTATAGAATTGCATGATAGTAGTAGACAGAAAAGACCACCAGAGATGTTTCTTAGCACACTGTGGTGGGATCAGCCTGTGGCTAAAAGTACTCAAGACAGCACCTCATAGAGGTGATGGAGGGGATTTTTTGCCACCATTCTCTTTTCCACAACAGCTTCTGATGTGTCCAGTGTTTGCCCTGTGATGGAGCAGGCTGTCCTGATAAGTTTGTTCAGGCATTATGTGTCTTCTGAGCTCAGGTTGCTTCCCCAGAAGACTGCAGCATAGAACACCACACTGGCTACTCTAGATAGAACAATTCCAGCAGATTGCTACATACATCAAAAGACCTGAGTCTGTTTAGGAAGTACAGTCTGCTGTGGCCCTTCTTGTACAGCGCCGCTGTGTCATCAGACTAGTCCATTTTGTTGTTCATGTGAACCTCTAGGTACTTACAGCTCTTCACCACTTCCACATCCTCCCCTGAATGGTGACTGGTCTCAGAGATCCCTTGGCATGCCAGAAGTCCACCACCAGCTCTTTTTTCTTGCTGATGTTGAGTTGTAGATTGTTATCCCTGCACCACAAGATGAAGTTCTCCACGAATTTCCCGTACTCTGACTAATCTCCGTTATTAATGCAGCCTATGATGGACGTGTCATCTGAAAATTTCAGTAATTGAGAAATCTTTTGTAAATACACTGCTTCTAGAGATTATACAGTATTATTCAGTATATCCTTTTGGTTTAAATGGGTAGACTCTATAGTAAATAAAATTACTCTAGTTTGGCCTCACAAATTTAGGCACTCATTTATGTTTTTGTTCACATCAAGATATTAATTAATTTGAGGTCTATACCTAACATTAGTTTTTGTTTAAAGTTTAAAAAGATGACCTGCAACAGCTTTCTAACTGTGATTCTAGCCAATTTCTTTTTACTCACTCTGTCCAGGGTTTGTTCTTGCGTTGCACTGAGTACTGGCAGGACTGTCACCAGACTCTAAAACTCTGAACTGGATGAAGACAAATCAATAATTAATGAATGTAAATTGTATGCCAGTTGTGCCCAGCTAGGAAGTTCTTGGTGATTGTCATAAGGAAACAAAGAGGGACTGAAAGAAATACAGTAAGAGGATACAGTCCAGGAGCATATGTCGGTGCTTTTCAGAGGATTTTCTAGTGAGCAGGACAACGTCTTGGTGACCTTACATTTACTTTAGATGACTTAACTGTCAGTCTTTTGGCATACAGTCAAATGGTTAAGGACTTTAATAACAGACAACTGTATGTAGAGTTACACATTATATAAAAGTATGGACATACTATTATTCATCTTTGTGTATTTTCTGCTTTTCACAGCAACAGGACACTGTATATTTTGTTATTGTATTACATTCACTGTTTCTAGTGAACATATCAAAGAACAAACAACCTAAAAATAGACTTTCAATCATACCCAAACTCATACGGGACCTTAAACTTGGATTTTTTAATCCTAGGGTAAGCTTTTCACTGATAGCAGAATAATACTTTTTCTATTGTAACATATATGGGAGATGTCACATAAAAGATAAACAGTGCTTCTATTTTAAATGGCTCCAGGGCTGTAGACCCTAATTTAATTTTAGATTATAACTGGGCAACAGAATCCTGGGAGACAACTTGCTGACGTACTTCCTGAGTGCATAGGATTTTCTGACTCTTTATGATAGTTTCTGTGCCTCTGATTTTGTGTTAATACAATCAATACCCTGACAAAACAATAAATTGGGGGAATTGTCCAAATGAACGAGATGTGTAATATTTTGCCTTAAACCCCCAAATTTGCAAAGCTTCCTCTCACAAAGAAAGCTGCTGTACCTCTGTCAAACAGCTCTATAGCCTGCTTGATTACTTGTCCTTTATTAATGGATGCATAGTTCACTATATATTGCATGGAGTCACTATACTGTAATACATACTGTACTTAGCACATATTTGTCCCCAGGGAGAAATATGACATTTTACATAGGCGTTTCAAATAAACAAATACATAAATAGATAGATAAATAAAAATACAGACACACTTTGGTCTGGATACACACCGGAATTACTAAAAAGCAAGAAAATTAAAAAGAAAGAAACCTCTGACTTGAATGTCACAGTCCCAGTGAGACACTATGCAGGAGTATTGCAGTTGGTATAAAGGAGCCCCAGTAGCATTTCTTGATGCACTTCTGATGAATAATTCGAGTTATCCCTCCTTCACTACAACGTCCAGGGAGTCCTATAACTGAGCCTGCATGTTTAATTAGGTTGATTCAGTGGGCCTCTCTTGAAGTGATTTTACCAGCCCAGCACAACACAGTGAAGAATATTGCCCTGGTCATCATAGAGATGTAAAAGATGTGAAGGATGGCACTTTCCACATTAAAGGAATGCAGTCTGCTATTGAAGAAGAGCCTGCTCTGTCCTTTCTTATATACAGTAGTTTCTCTGTGTTTTGAGACCAGTCCAACCTGTTATTAATGTGGACCCCCAAGCACTTATAGGAGTGGAACACTTCTACATCCTCTCCTTGAATAGTTACCAGACATAGAGGCTCTTTGGTGTAGATTAAGTCAAACCAGTTCCTTGGTTTTTCTGATGTTAAATTGCAGAGAATTATTTTTGTATTGAAATTGAAGTCTGACATGGAATTGCTTGCTATTCCTTAACTGTTTCATTTTCTATCTACTTAGATGTATGTATGGTATAAAATAAAAAATATGAATGGAAGCAATTATTAAAGACAAAATTGGGCCACATATTAAATTAGCAAAGAGTTAACTTTTTTTTAGGCAGGTAAGATCTGTTTTGCAGATACACTAAAATGATTTGTTCAGAGTGCTGCTTTGAATATTAAGTATCTTGTTATTTCCAAAAATTTTAGATAAGGTACAACATTATACCAAAATTGTTAAATTAATGTGCAATACCATTATAACACATATTGGTAAACACCAAAATAAAAATTGTCATTGCTCTGGCTATATTGTTTAATGTAACAATGTCTGTTTTTAATTTCCAATGCTTTGCCTGTGATGTCAGCATTCAGAAGTAGACTCTTCACAGGTGGTCAGTTTGCTCTAGTCTTTAGCCTAATATGTTACCCACTTCTCTTGCCTCATCTCCACTTCAGTCGCTGTTTCCCTCAGGTATGCTGTTCACTAGGTGATGGTGTTAATGGGTCATGCTGAGCTGGATCCAGACACGGGAAGTAATCCAGATCACTCAGGCTGAAGATGAATTGTACTGTCCACTGCTGAGCATCAAGAGTGTTTGTCTGTCATGTTATTACTCAGTATACATAAAACTCAGTATACATAAAATACAAAAAAGCAATATAACCGTAACATACAGATATCGATAGTCACATGGAGGACACACAAAAACGTCTGCCATAGTGGACACCATCTTCAGCATATAGCTGGACAATATTATGAATAGGGAAGAGGTAATGGAAGAGAGTCATTCACATGTCCATTTACCTGCAGATAAAACATTTGGAATAGCTCAAATGGCCTATCTATTGTAATACTGTGGTACTGCTTTAACAGTGCAAGCATGTGGTATATATAGGCAGGACATTTTAAACATCAGAACATCCTAACAGTAGGAAATTATGGGCATTTTTAACACTAGAATCCCTTAAGCCTACGAAAAAACTCGTAATCCCAGCCCACCTTAAATCCCTTTGCACCTCTCGATCAGCATCTTTTGTTTTGTAAATGCGTTGATCAGTACAAGCAACAAGCAGCCTGCTGTCCCATCCCCCGCCTTGCACGTAATCTAGGTAATGCATATGTAATAATGAAAACATTCCACCACCGTTTTCAACCTCCCTAAGTGCGGAAATATCATTTTAATATAAAGTTTGATTATAAATAGAGATAAATGATTGTGTATCGATATTATCAATTAGTTATGATGAGAAACAAAGACATATGATATTTGAGAAATATTGCACAACTGGAAGTGGTTCTGATGACCTTTTCCTCTATCTCAGTATACAAGAAAGTCGAAAGGGAGCCCACTCCTGAGTTTGTTTTCTGTGATGCAGTGCTACAGTAATTCTTTTGGTTATGCAGAGAACTGTGCGACTACTCTGAGTGCTCTTTGCACGTCTCATGCTTTATTTCTGGGCATTTCAGAGGACTGCTACCCACTGGCATTAGCTTTCTTGTTACAACATACCACACTCAGACAATCAACGGTGGGACACAGAGAGCTTAAAGTCTGCCATTGTTCAGTAAATGCTTTCTATGCTTCTATGCATCTTATATTGGTATCCTAAATATTTAATGGATCAAAAATTCTATTAACATCAACTTGTTCTTCCTTTGGAGACTCACTGCGCTACTGTCCACGTTCACCTTTCTTTGCAACATAAGCAAATCTCTGTGTTGCTTTGCTCTGTGCTTTCATCGACCCTGCTGTTTCCTGACTAAGAGATGCATTTCTGCTTTGCTGAAATACCCTCATGAAGAACTGCACTGTGTTACTGTCTCTGTCCAGAGGAAGTGTTCAGCCTTGAATATTCATGAAAACTAACATTCTGCATTACTGTTTGCTGTAAACTATGCCATCCAGCGCATGCCATTAATTGTGCAGCTCTCCTCAGAGTTCTAGTGTTCCTTTTGGAAGGAAAAGCAGAGATTGTACATCTACCACAATGTTAAAATATGAACACTAGTGTTATTAAATATTGTGTTACAGTACTCTATCTATAGTAATAGTTATTTTCAATGAATGACATATTAAGTTTTCTCATCTATGTTCTTTAATATTAATTATGTTGTTCCTGTTTATTAGATTAGATTAGATTAGACTAGATTAGATAAACTTTATTAATTCCATGGAGGAATTCTTATTCAATATTATTTATTTGTGTACATTAAATGTGGTTATGTAAACTGAATCCCTTTGTGTTTCAGTACTCTGTAATATCGACTGTTTCCAGTTCCTTTGAACGCCACAGACGCCACAAAGCACTGAGCCCTTATGATTCCTCCTGCATATGGTTGGCCAACTACAGGACAGACGTATTTTGTTCATTCGGTCATGTTCAATGAGTAAAGACCAGACCAACAGGCACTTGCCGATGAACTCTCCATCTAGGCCTGGTTCCAGGTCAAGTGCCCCATTTTCCCCTTTCTGGGCAAGGTTAGTGAATCTTTGTTGAGACTTTTCAAACCTCAATTAATCTGGTCCCTCACCTAGGACCAATTTGCCTTTGATGACCCTACCAGGGGCAATTGCCCCGAACAACATAGCACCTAAGATCGCAGGAACACACAAACCTCTGCACCACTGTAAAGTGGCAGTTCATAGAAAGGCAGTCAAGTTTACGTTGCACAGGCCATTCGTGGTGAATATTTAATCTGAAAGGTGAAGCTCTCAATTTATTGGTCAACTTACATTCCTATCCTCACTTATCATCACGAGCTTTGGATAGTGACTGAAAGAACAAGATTGCAGATACAGTGCAAGTGTCAGAAATGAGTTTCCTTTGCTGAAGGTCTGGTCTCAGCCTTACAGAGAGGATGAGGAGTGTAGATATTCAGAAGGAGCTCAAAGTAAAGCGGCTGTTCCTTCACATCAAAAGAAACCGGTTGAGGTGGTTCAGGCATCTTTTGAGGGTGTCTAATAGATTACTACCTGGGAAGTTGTTTTGGGCATTTCCAAATGAGAGGAGAATTCAAGGCAGGAGGAGGAGGTGGCAGAGAAAAGGGATGTCTGGGCAACATTGCTTAGAATGCTGTCACCGTGACCTGGATTGGGATAAGCAGTAGAAAATGGATGGTTGGCTGGATGGATGGATATAATAATGAGATCTGTTACCAAGTAGTGTGGTAGACAGTAGGACTGTAGTGACTTTCAAAACTAGACTTATTTTGAAAGAATTAAATTACCCCGATTCTATTGATTCACTAACACAATGTCTGACTTGTATCTCAGAATGGATGAATAGTAACTTTCTCAAGTTAAATAAAGAGAAAACTGAAATCTTAGTGATTAGCAATTATGGATACAATGAGGCTATTAGAAATAAACTGGATACATTAGGATTAAAAGTCAAGACAGAGGTAAAAAGCTTAGGGGTAATTGTTGACTGTAATCTGAATTTTAAATCGCATATTAATCAGATCATTAGGACAGCATTTTTTCACTTAAGAAACATAAGTAAAGTTAGACCTCTTATATCACTGAAAGATGCTGAGAAATTAGTTCACGCGCTTGTTTTCAGTCGACTAGATTACTGTAACGTACTCCTCTCAGGACTACCCAAAAAAGACGTAAATCATTTGCAATGAGTGCAGAATGCAGCTGCTAGAATCCTAACTAGGAAAAGAAAATCCGAGCACATCTCTCCAGATCTCTTCCAGTCACTACACTGGTTACCTGTGTCATTTAGGATTGACTTTAAAATTCTGCTTATGGTTTATAAAGCCTTAAATAATCTCGCTCCATCTTATATATCGGAATGTCTGACACCTTATATTCCAAATCGTAACCTCAGATCCTCAAATGAGAGTATCCTTAGAATTCCAAGAACAAAACTTAAAAGAAGTAGTGAGGCGGCCTTCTGCTGCTATGCACCTAAAATCTGGAATAGCCTGCCAATAGGAATTCGCCAGGCTGATACAGTAGAGCACTTTAAAAAAACTGCTGAAAACACATTTCTTTAACATGGCCTTTTTATAACTTCACTTTAACTTAATCCTGATACTCTGTATATTCAATTTCCTCATAATAATTACTCATGGTGGCTCTAAAATCCGTACTGACCCCTACTCTCTCTTCTGTTTCTTTTTCTGGTTTCTTTGTGGTGGTGGCCTGCGCCACCTCCACCTACTCAAAGCTTCATGATGCTCCAACAATGATGGATGGATTAAAAGGCAGAAGTCTACATGACCATCATCATCAAGTCCTTCCGTGAGAACCCTAAATCCAAAGAGGACTGTTTCATTTATGTTAGGTAGAATGCCCAGAGGGTACTGGGCGGTCTCATGGTCTTGAATCCCCACAGATTTTATTTTTTCTCCAGCCGTCTGGAGTTTTTTTGTTTTTTCTGTCCCCCCTGGCCATTGAACCTTACTTTTATTCAATGTTAATTAATGTTGATTTATTTTGTTTTCTTATTGTGTCGTTTATTTTTCTATTCTTTATTATGTAAAGCACTTTGAGCTACTGTTTGTATGAAAATGTGCTATATAAATAAATGTTGTTGTTGTTGTTGTTAAATGGACATGACTGACAAGCTTTGTTCGGGTGAAAGGCCAGATCTCACCTAGATTGTTCTATGTTCTAACGCTCTAATATTCTTTCTGTTGTAGAGTCTCATAAACATATTTGATACAATGAATGTGAAAATGTAAACTGAATACCTTTAAAAGTTTCTTATTGTGAGTCATAAATGAAAAGCTGTCTGAAGGACAAACTTAAGTCTTCTGCCGTATGTGCAATTGTTCTGATCCACACAGGCATGCAATAATTCATGAGGTCTCATGCCTGCCACCTATAAAATCCTTATACTGCATACATATTGCATTGTAGGGTTATTGGGTGCCAAGGCAGACACAAACCCTGGAAGAGAAGTGACTCTTCTGCATATAGTAATACTCAAGTGCAAACATATTCAACCACAGAAGGCTAATTTCTTTTCTATCTATTGATCTAGTATGCACATCTTTCACAAGGAACCTAGCTTTCTAAGTCTATGCAGTTTATCTACGGTGCTAACCGGTGTGCTGCTTTGCAGCCCTCTAATATAATGTTCAGCTATAAATGCATTATGTTTCTGTGTGTGTGATAATATTTACCAGTAATACTTTGTCACTCTGTTGTATTAGGAAAGAACATTGTGTCAGCTGCAAAATTTTATCTTATGTTGCAGTATACATGAAAAATGAGGAAATGGATGGTATACAAGACTGATGAATCAGTAAGTGAAGAACATACAGTAATAGATGCTGTTGAAAAGAGCAGGCCAATATGTTAATCTTATCACAAGACAATTTTAATCTCCATAGCTAAAGCAGGCCTTATGCCAAATCACATAATTTTCCTCATTCAAAATCTACACGCGATAACATCTGCCTCCTACAAAGAAGCACATTTTATGAATTTGTAAAGAGAAGAATGTCTGAGAGTAGCAGTGGATGTGTTTACAGCTGCATTGCTCATTCTGATATTAAAAACATTTATACTAATTTGCAAATTATACAAGTCAGCCACTGACTGTATGCTTTAGGTCATTTAAGCTTTATAGTTTATATCATGCAGTATATTTCATTGTGAATCATCAGAGCTTTTTACATGAGGACAGTAGTTTCAATGAATTCATAAAATTGTGAAAGCAAGTCCAGTAGTCACTCTGGTATAAGCAGCCAGATATTGTCACCATTTACTACTTACAGATAAATGGGACCTAATTTATCTCTGCTAAAGAAAATTTAATCTAAACCATTGTTCTATTTCCAGAAGCTATTATAAAAGCATTTTAGCAGTTGCATTTAGTGTGAAGAAAATTTTGGTATAAAATTTGCATCCTAATTAACTTGACTTGCTTTATGTTTTATAAGGTGATACTTCTCAGCATGACGAAATCTGTTTAAATAACAGTTATTGGCTCAGTTACTGGAATGATGCAAAACTACATTTAAAGTGACAAGTTAACACCCCACACAGAATAAAACAGACAGTGGTGTAAGGGATGTGTGGAATATTTCTAGAATGACTAACTACTGTAGTTTGATCTTCTATAATGCTGTACTATAAATGTAAGGCATTGAAATGATTTTCTTTGTAACTCATTTTTTTATCATACTTGTAGGTGGACTTGCAATGTTAGTCAATAATGAATCATTGGATATTATTCTTGAGCAAAATGAGAGAAGCTTGTGCAAAGCTTGGAAAGAATGATCTGTCCTATAGTGGCACCATGTCCAGTTCACAATGGCTGATTAACTGGGTTTGTGCATGTGACAATGACTTGGAGACTGTACATGAGAATATAACATCTCATTTCATTACAGTCACTCACCTTGAATACTGTTAAATATCTTATAAGTTTGCATGCAGGTACTGCATATGGCAGGGTGGGAAAATAGGGGACACTATCAGCAAAGAAACCAGCAGAGCTGAAAGATATATGAGATCGAGCTGAAAGTCTGCCATGTTCCCTTAGGTTGGTAATGGGAATGTGACTAGCAAGAGGACAGGTATTCACAATTCCCTTTCAAGACAGAGAGTAATGCCAGGTAAGAATGGAAGAATGTAACAAAATGCATGGCCACTAACCAGGATATATCAGGCCTCAGTGTTCATTCAAGGGAAAGAGAGGACTATAGGGAAGCCAGTCACCTCACTGTTAGAGCGAAGCACACATTGCTTACATTAAAGGGGAGGGACCATTTTGTTCTCTGTAAGCAACAAATATTTGAGAGGATGGTTGAATATGCTGGTATTTAAGTACAACTGAATGTTTGTAGATTTAGCAACACAGGGGGCCATTATAAGGAAGTTGCTGAGCAGAGGAAGGTTTGGCCAAAAAGTGACAACAGGGGAGTTTCACACCTGCCGCAGACCCAGAGGTAATTTACCTTTTAAGCTGGAAGGAGTGTTTGAAATTAAGTCAGTAGAAATAGTACTCTGTGAGTTGTGTGGTAGAAATGACCGTTGAGCAAAGACAGACATAGGACAATTTAAATCATAAACCGCAATCTTAATTACACAGAAATGTAACAAAGAGACATGGAGCAAGCTCTTTAACTAGGAATTGCATCGGTTTATATTACACTTATTATCATCTTTGCAAAATTCTCTAAATCTAATGTTCATGCCCACCATTACCTAATATCCATCACCTGACCAAAACTGGCCATCATTTCTTCATACTCTGTGGTGTCCGAAACTTATTTACTGATCAGTTCTCACCATTAGGGTTGTGTCTAGGAGGACCTCCACATAAGATACCTGACCACTCAAATAAATAATTACTTTACAGCCATCTCTCAAGGTTACAGTATTAGCAGCTGCATTTCTAAATCAATGGCCCCAAATTTTCTTATATTACACATAGTCCTTGACTTGTCATTACCTCACGGCAATGTTCGAACAAGCAGGCAAAAAAGTCTTTAATATTTAACTCTTAAAGCTAGCTAATACAATACGTTTTGCATTAATTTGATCAAGAATGCATTGATCCATAAGTTGAAATTCTCTGTCCAAGCAGCTTAGCCAATACTAATATATTCTAATCATCAATACCAAAGGTTAATTCATCCATCCATTATCCAACCCGCTATATCCTAGCTACAGGGTCATGGGGGTCTGCTGGAGCCAATCCCAGCCCACACAGGGCACAAAGCAGGAAACAAACCCCGGGCATGACACCAGCCCACCGCAAGGCGCGCACACACACACCCACACACCAAGCACACACTAGGGACATTCGCCAATGCACCTAACCTGCATGTCTTTGGACTGTGGGAGGAAACCGGAGTGCCCGGAGGAAACACTGTGCCACCGTGCCGCCCTAAAGTGAGGGCGTTAATGTTTCAGGATGGCTCATGTTTGTCTAACTCTGTGCGTTGGCAGGGAAGCGAACCCAGGTCAACTGCTTGGAAGGCAGCTATGCTCACCACTATACCACCAACGCATTCCAAAGGTTAATCAATTAGGCTAATTCCACAGTTGTACCCGATAGCACAGCTGAAGGTTATAATTTCTCAGTTACTATTTGTCTCTATGCTGAACCTTTCATCACAAACTATAGGTTATGATCCAAAAGATAAGATCATAGCTTAACTTCTAAATGTCACCCCCAACCAAATATTTTATACTTCTCAAATCAGACCGTAGTGACATAACAGTACTAAATCCATTTGCTAAGATTGCGAAGGTCCTAACAGTAGTTTATAAATTATTCAGTGTCACCTACCACAATGTCCTAAAAAGAAAATGGAACTAACATCTCAGTCTTCTTCACAACATCTAGAATAATTAAAGCCCTGCTTTAGATCTGAATACACAATGGAAGGTCTGGCACTTGAAAGTATCATTTGTAAGAACAATCTAGGAGTCGTAGTGTACTATGAACATAAGGACAGTGTTAAAAAGTGATCAAGAAAGCTAATAGGGTGTTAGGTTATATAGCATGGTGTGTGGATCATTGATAGTCATGAAATCGAGATTGACTGGGCAATGAGGAAACATAGCAACAAAAGCAGGTGCAAATGTGCAAAGTATTTTATATTTTTACAATCAAATAAAAATAGAAAAGTGTATTGCAACTCACTATAAATAAGTAAATAAATAAATAAATAGCCAATAATAAAAAAGGGTTCGTGGAGGTTAAAATACATTAAATATATAAATAATCCACAAGCGGTTACATTTACAGTTCAAACAGTCAGAATCAGTCCATTTAAAAACCATTATGAGCCTCAGTATTTTCTTCTTATTCAATATAATCGCTGGTCACCCTTCTGGTCTGCTTAGCAAGTAGAGACACCCCCCAGCAAATGAGGTCAACCCCAGCTATTGCGATCCCCATCGCCAACCCTCGGTATCTCGGCTCTAAAATCCGTACTGACCCCTACTCTCTCTTCTGTTTCTTTTTCCAGTTTCTTTGTGGTGGTGGCCTGAGCCACCTCCACCTACTCAAAGCTTCATGATGCTCCAACAATTATGGATGGATTAAAAAGCAGAAGTCTACGTGACCATCATCATCAAGTCCTTCCGTGAGAACCCTAAATCCAAAGAGGACTGTTTCATTTATGTTAGGTAGAATGCCCAGAGGGGACTGGGTAGTCTAATAGTCTGGAATCCCTACAGATTTTATTTTTTCTCCAGCCGTCTGGAGATTTTTTTTGTTTTTTCTGTCCCCCCTGGCCATTGGACCTTACTCTTATTCTATGTTAATTAATGTTGACTTATTTTGCTTTCTTATTGTGTCATTTATTTTTCTATTCTTTATTATGTAAAGCGCTTTGAGCTACTGTTTGTATGAAAATGTGCTATATAAATAAATGTTGTTGTTGTTGTTGTTGTTGTATCTGCAAAGTTTCAACAGATTCAGTTTTGTAGAAACTACACATAGTTCCAGGAAATTTGCTGTAACATTTCAGATTTCATTGAGATGTACTGAATACTGTGCGCTGAACACATTTTTTTAAATTTCAAAATCATCCACTGAAAAATGTTGTCCAATTGTCAAACTCAAATTAAAACAGAGAAACATTCTGTGCAACTTCATCTATAAATTAGAGAACATTTTCAATTTTCCCTTGAGAGTGGTTACTTCAACTTGTAAATTGGTTTAAATGTTTGTTCTTTTACTTGCTCAACAGGTGATCCTGATGGAAAAACAGTAAAACATCTGCAGATGTACCACTTGAAACAAATACACCTCACTGCGGGACACGGGGTGGGATGGGGTCAGATGTAGATGGAGTTAGATCACTGAGTATTACTACCAAAAGTGATCCTACACCGTTAGGTTCTTGAGCAAAACCTGTAACCTGAAGATTGCTCCACATAATCCCCAACAAATGTCTCAGGCTGCCTATGTTGAATGGAGCAGGCCTTGAGAGAATGCTGCAGGCAGCCCTTCCTGCATGTCTTCAGGCCACCTTGAAGTTAGGATCCTTCAGCGACTTCACCATACAGGACCATCCGGGGAAACCAAGACTCATCCATGCAGATAGTGTACCCGGTCCAGCTGAAGGCTGAGCAGCATGGCCTCAATGCTGGTTGATGAGCAGCATTCCAGAATTTTAGTGTGAGGAATACTGTCCTCCCTATTGTTGCCCAGGATCTTCTGCAGGAGGTAGATGTGGAATGTTTCTAGTGTGTGGATTTGCTTGCTGTAGGCAGTCCAGGAGTTTTGATATACTGTAGATACCGCATGACAGACAACAATCCTGGTTTCCATGTGGAGATTTTGGTTACAGAATACATGCTTGTGCAAGCGGCCAAATACACAGGAGGCTATTTGGAGGTGATTTGCAATTACTTCACAGTCTGGTGTCTACCTCTATCTTATCCTGCATTTGTGTTTGCAGCTAGGCAGTGTTTTACATGAACCTCAGTCACAGCATCTCACTTCTCTAGCACCTTGAAATCAAAGCAGGTTCATTTGGTGAAATTTGTGTCCAAAAATGTAAAAAATGCAAACAACTCAACTAATATAGAAATGTATGAAAGATGGCTGATGGCAATTTATGCTACAGTGACTGCATTATCAAAAGCACAGATCGAACTCCAGTCCTGGAGGGCCGCAGTGGCTGCATGTTTTCGTTCTAACATTCTTCACCATTAGTGAGCTGTTTTTGCTGCTAATTAACTTCCTTTGCCTTTGTTTTAATTAACTTGACTCAGGCCCCTTAGTAGTCTGTATTTCCTTAATTAGCAGCCAAACAATAATGAGACACAAAACAAGCTGCCACCTGACTAGCTCACCTGTGCTCATCACACAATATCAGAAAATAAAGAAAGATGAAGGTCTCAGTAAGATTGATCTCTCAGGTCACCCAAACATTTTAATGGTGTTCTTCCAAACATTTTAATGGTGTTCTTGAGAGCAGCAACAAGCTGTGGAATTAAATAATGGGTTTAATTAACAACAAAAATCAGCTTCTCATTAAGAGACTGGTTGGAGTGAAATTGGTTGGAGTTTGAAATCCCAGTTTAGCTGGTCATCTGTTGGCTCGTTTCACATCTCATTTCTGTTTGGCTGTCATTTAATGAAGAGAAGAATCAATTCAGAGGACTGAATTCTTAAAAACAGGGCTATGAAAACGAAGGGAAAAGAAGTCAATCAGCAGTGAAAACTGGTCACTGATTAGGAAAAGGGTTAGAATGAAAACCTGCGGCCCTCCAGGCCTGGAGTTCGACACCCCTGATCTAAAGACAGAATGACATGAAATCTCTCTGACGTGATGATTTACAAACAAAGTGCCACAATGATCCACTATTTATCATGTTCTGCTGCAACCTACAACTTCAGGACTGATTTTTTAAATCTCAGTAAGAAACTTAAATGATTTTTTTATAGTTAAGATCAATCCAGTAATTAACAACAGCACATGAATCTTTTCATCAGTTTAGTTGGAGTCTGCTCTCTATGAAAGCAACTTCTGTCTGATGATATTGTGAAATGGTCCTCAAAGACATGTTTTATGTACACTACTAATGCATGTAATTACATTCTATTATCACTGTTATTTTTGGATACGATTCATTGCTAAAAAAATATGTAATAAACAAAAATTGTTATAACAAACTCTTTGATGAAAAAATTAGGAAATTTAAGAATGCTCCAGCCACTAAAGCGACTAACCAAGACTCCGAACAGACCTGAATGTTATTCCATGCATACATTTCCTTCAAAGTTTATTCTTAGGAACACACAATAATAATGCAGAAAGAGAACATTGAATACGCAGGAGTTATTGACATATTATCTGTTATTGTAACACCACCTGTATTATTAAGTGGCAGAGCTTTTATAGGGTGATAAGTGAGTCGGTGGAGGATTAAAGCCATTTTTTTTCTTATCAATGCTGTGACCAATTTTTTTATATTATTGTGCATTTTATTATTGTTTCATTGCCAAAATAACAAAATTAACAGGTGCATTATAAACATGCTCTGGAATTCTATTGTTTATTTTCTCATTTCTCATTCTCATTTCTCATATTATAATTTACTTTATTGTTATTGCCTTTTTATTTTAATTCTTGCTTCTAATTTATATTGCCATTTTATTTGAAGTTTTCAATTGGGTGCCTCCATTATGTGTTATAGTTATCACTATGAACAGAAAAAGCAAAGGAAATCTTGTACACTAGTTAATAAAAAAGTGAAATACAAAAATATATACAGTGTATATTGTGTTCATAAAAATTACTTAAGAACACTTTAAAATCACTTCAGATTTTTGTGTCTGACTCCTCCTGACACACTGGTACAGGAAAACCTTCACATGTAATATACCATTCAACTCTTCATGATGTCTAGTTATGTCTGACCCCAAAAAGACCTCTTTTTAAAACCATTTTTGGACCATATGTTGGACAAGAAATTACACTCTTATGATAAAGTTTAAACTATTAGTTGTCTTCAGAAAAAATGATCAGAAGAACATGAAGTTGTATACACGACATCAGCCAACCCACAGGGTTCATATGGGCTACAAAGGGTCAAAGTTACTTATGTTTACAAAACTGTATCTGTAATATTGGTATGTGGAGTGTCACTTTACGCTATTTTGAGGTTGTTGACCATGAATATGATAAGATTTTTGATTCTTAATGGTGGTCCTAGCCCACTAAAACCCACTCTCAGAAGATCAAAAATGACAAATTTCAAATAGAAGCAGGTGGGTTATTGTTTCAAACAATTTCAAGGCCATTGATTATGAATATAATGCTATTTTTGATCCTTTAATAGGGATGCAACCCTCTATGGAACTTTACCAGAGGGTCTATTATAATTGAAAATATTACACTCTAAAATTTAAACTGAAGCACACCTTTTAGTATTTCAAATATTTGACACACCTATTGTTGTTTATTATGCACTTTTACCTCATGAAGTGAATCATTACATTTTTTATGAACACCTGAAATTAGGGTGGTTTATGCGAAATAATACTTTTTAAAATAAAAAAAAAAATGAATCTCCGCCACCAAAATCAATAAGTAGCAATCAATCAGTCCTTCTTGCACTCGAGTCAGTACATTTGTTTTATTTTTAGAAAAGTGAGAGGACCCTTTAATCGGGTGAGAGAAGGTAAAGTTAAACTAGAAAATTGTGAATTCTGCATATCCTCTGTAGTACATATAAAGAATGAAATTTCCAATAAATGGCTTATATATAGCTAATGTAGATTTTAGCTGTTAATTATAGTTCACTAAATAATTTCATCGCAATTGTGTTTCAAATTACTGTTTCATATTTATTAACAATGTTTGGAACAGAATATAGTGCTTTGTTTTTCTTTTTGAATTTCTGAACTTTTGGGAAGTAAAACTGTCCAGGTTAGTGACAAAATAAAGAGAATAAGAAAATAAGATAGACTAAGACATTGTTTTAAAAAGGAATTCCTTTTTCCATGTTGATCACTTCAGTCTGTTGCTCTGTCACATCAAGGCAGATAAAAGATACTCTATGACAGAATAAATATCTTTTATTATATTTGGAGAGTGGTAGCCATCTGTGCCATGTGCTTTGTGGATATGATATAGCAGACAACTCACTTGAAGGGGGGGAAGTCAAGACATCATTTAAAGGGAGAAAAACTAAAGATATAATATTTTATCTACATAGAAATGAGCATGTCATTTCAGACAAAGAAATCTAAATGTTTTATAATATAAAAAACACCTGTTGTATAACCTGGGTCATTTGCTTTACCTACCTTTTCTGTTAGCTATGGGAGACTTGAGTTTATTGTGTGAAATTTATACAAGTAAAATTCTGCTACAACGAAGTGGCAGGGACCTAAAAAAAAATTTTGTTGTAATGGAAAATTTGTAATAAGGAGATTCTGTATTTGTCACTATAGTGCTTTTTTTAACTTGCGTTCAGGTGTTTGCAATCATTTCAATAGCTTCTTTCATGTTAATTTTCATCTCCTCCTGTCTACAAGTTATGCTGATGAGAATTTTTCTCAGCTTTTCCTTGCGATAATACACTTTCTGGGTGCGAATGATGCCTAAATCCAATGGATGAAGCAGTGCTGTGCAATTGTGTGGGAGGAATTCAACGCAAACATTATCTAAAAATGGAAGCATGTTATCAATCAGAAGCAAAATCTTCCTTTTCTTCCTCTTCATACAGTGAGGTTTCTTAACCCTTTTGGGACCCTCCCCCTCACCACCCAATGGGATGACATGCTGAAGTGCGTCCAAAAGTGTGATTGTCTTGTTCTTGTTTGTCCGTTGCCGGGGCAGGGAAACCGCAGCTTACAGTGCTGCAGCAGAGCACTGCGGAAGCAAATCCACTGTCCTATACACAGACACAGCAGTGGCCAATAATACTGTTTCCTGCATTTATAATGTTCCTTGCATCACCCATCGACATCTTTTTGGATTGTCCCCTGAGCACTGATAAAAGTTACTGAAGATACAGTAGATGACATTTGGGCTTTTCTCAGATGTCTGAAGAAGTAACCGCATCGGTTAGCCTTTCTTGATGATAGTTAGGATGTGGCATGCCCCTTTTATGACATTTGAGATTGTTACTCTGTCACTCATGTGCATAGGGGACAGCTGAAGGGCTCTAGTGACTAATTCTATCACAGCTCCAGGAGTTGGTTCTGTGTACTAGTGCCTTTTTTCTGTTTCCACCTCTGCAGATTAGATGATTGACAGCTATAACACCTCTGATGTCACTTTCTGTGTCTGTACACCTGGGGCCTCATGTATAATGCCGTGCGTAGAATTCGCACTATAACATGGCGTAAGCACAAAAGCCGAAATGTGCTTATGCACAGAAAAATCCAGATGCAGGAATCTGTACGTACTCCAACTTTCACGTTCTTCCGCTACATAAATCCCGATCAGCATGAAAAGTAACGCTCGTGCACGCGCTTTATGTAACGCCCCAACTCCTCCCAGAATTACGCCTCTTTGAATATGCAAATCAATATAAATCGCCCTTAAGCGCAGCCTTCTGTGAAAAGACAATGGGAAAAGCATGGGGGAAAATATAAGAATTTCAGCGAATACCAAGTGGAGGCAAAGGTAAAACATACTATTTGTTTAATTAAACCGTGGTATAATCAATAAAAGGAAGTTGATCGAGTGACATAGCGTGTTGGAGAAACTTGAAAGCTCATGTTCACAAAATCGCACAGTGCCGAAAATATAAAAGAAGTCACATATCAAAGTCGCTGTTAAAAGGCGAGTTGTCGCCCACTGTCTGAGTGTCATATGAAAGCCTATTAGGGTACAAAGAAAAAAAAGGCAAACAGTCGGGAAAAAAGCACGAAATGTCAACTTCAATCTCGAAATTTCCACTATTATCACATAGTTTATTTTGTCATTAAAATAGAACATCATAAACTTCATCTTAAAATCGTTTAATTAACCAGTTTCTCAAATCACATTGTAATTAAACTATAGCACGTTAAATGCTTTGTTTTGTATGTGATCTTCTATGTGCTCTATGTGTGTAAATCACTACGTGCTTCTTAAACCGGCTCAGACAGGACACAGAGTCCATTACATTCATGATATTACAGCTCTCTGAAAAACTAAAATACTGAGATGTATACGTGATATTATTTTCATGATGATAGTTAAAGCATGTTATTAAACATGGGTTTCACGGCGCAGTGATTGTGTGCGACCTTCGATAAAATTATTTATTGCAGCAGTACTCATGGGCGGCTTTATGTCCAATAGAGAAAGTCCAATGTCAATATGGTATGTTATGCACGGTGGATGGCCACATTCGTTGCGGACACTACATAGCCGCCTCGCGCTCATGACACAAGCGTTTTAACTTTTGTCAAAATTTGCTGCTGCATTTTTA
Source organism: Polypterus senegalus (assembly GCF_016835505.1). Lineage (NCBI taxonomy): Eukaryota > Metazoa > Chordata > Cladistia > Polypteriformes > Polypteridae > Polypterus > Polypterus senegalus. The sequence continues at coordinate 212,590,333 of NC_053157.1, forward strand.
GCTGTGTCGTTATTTTCTCTTTTCTGTTTTATATTCAATATATATTGGCATGGCCGCCCCTGCAGTCCTTGCTTTTCTTTCTCCAAGTAATTGATCCCCACACAATCAGCCATCTGTAAGCTTAGAGCGCCAATTCTTCAAAACGTTTAAGGAACATTGAAATATCTTCATAGTACATGTTTAATTATTCTATTCTTCACGTCAGTCCCAGTGAAGAATATAGATTATTTAAATGAAGTTAAAGTTTTATCTGTATAATATAATAAACATTTTGATGCATTTCATCTTAAAAATGATATCGTCATCATATGTAAATACGTGCTTTATAAAGTGGCGCAGGTTGTGTAATATTATAACTGTAGTGCAAGTTTACAGTGGGGTGATTGTACTTATAAGTACTAACAGTTCTACAAGGAGCACTTGATTGAGTGCGTTTAAAGTTCTTGGGATGAAACTGTTTCTGAACCGCGAGGTCAGTACAGGAAAGGCTGTGAAACGTTTTGCCGTGGCTGAGACAGCGTGTTCTTGAAGCTGTAATACCGATAATTCTCTTTCCGATCAGCTTCTGCTGTGAGTCACACTCAGATACAGTAATATAAATACTCCAAGTGGTGCAGTGAGAGTAATATGGAAAAAGATGATCCGCTGTGGCAACTCCTAACGGGAGCAGCTGAACGAAGAAGAAGGTGCAGTGAGAGTAACAACGCTAAAGCAGTTATGGTATTTGGAATACTATGGCTATTCCCTGGACCATTATATTGTTACAAGTTAATTACAATCAGATGCATTACACTAATAAACAATATATGGTTAGTTTCAGTGTATTTATAAAGCAAATAACATTTATAAAGAAAATAAAGAATAACCACACAGGAACAGTATCACTGCTTTGAAACTGGGTGCCGCCAGTCTGCAAAACCAAGTGGAGAACTTGCATACGACAAGGTATGAGGTACTGTGGAAAAGTGCGTGGCTTTACGCCAAGTGTAGGTTTTATACATCGCGATTTGAATGTGGAAAATTTCTTACGCAACATTTCTGTGCGTACGCACCGTTTATACATGAGGCCCCTGGACCCTGCCTCTTCCTGCTGGAAGGACTCAAATCTGGCAGTTCTGCCATCTTTGCCAGTTCTATTGTGAACTCATTTGTGCAAAGACATCTCCACAATTATTTGCATTTTTTTTCTAAAATCCAGTTATACAGGGTGACCAGGCTGGAACCCCAAGTCTTCATCATTGTTGTCTCATTTTCTTACGGAGTCCAAAAAAAAGTTACAGACCCTCTCTATAGCATATTTTCCAGTATACAGGGGAGTGTAGTCTGCCTTCAACTTTTCAAAGTCTATGGCTAGTTCCTTGATTTTGCTGACATAAAGAGAAACATTGTTGCCATCGTAACATTGTATCTCAAGGCAAATCTCTCTTATATAAGTCATCTCATTATTCTTTGAACTTCATTAAATTTAATGGTGTTTTTACTTGTATCTGACCAGACAGTCATATGTGAGCCGGGAGAACAGCGGTGGGAGCTAATTACCCCATTGGGGTACCTAGGAGGTGCCTATGTGGAAGAACTGATGTTCACTCCATCCAGCTAGGAAGTACAAAAATCCAGTTGCAGTGGGTGGCACTAAGTGTTAAGTGTTGAAGCTTGGTAATCAACTTTGATGGTGGAACAGAGTTAAACGCTGTAGTCTATAAAGAGTATTCTGTTATAGCAGTGTTTAGTATTCATGCCTGCCCGAATCAGTGGCTTTTGTATCTGGTGGGGAGATATCAGAATTTTTGTATATGTATGTAGACTTCTTTATCGTTTACATGAATTTACCTAACTAATAAATTACTAGCAAAAAATGTAAGAGACACACATCTTTCATGTCACAAAACAAAAACAGACAATGGGCTGTTGGTGCCTGGTTTGTTCTGCCGTCAAATCACTGTGATATGTTCTGATATGGTCATTATTACCTACTCAAAGCATCACGATGTTCCAACAATTATGGATGGATCAAAAGACAGAAGTCTACGTGACCATCATCCGTGAGAACCCTAAATCCAATAAGGACTATTTCATTTATATTAGGTAGAATGCCCAGAGGGGACTGGGCAGTCTAATGGTCTGGAATCCCTACATATTTTATTTTTTTCTCCAGCCGTCTGGAGTTTTTCTTTTGTTTTTTCTGTCCACCCTGGCCATTGGACCTTACTCTTATTCTATGTTAATTAATGTTGACTTATTTTATTTTCTTACTGTGTCTTTTATTTTTCGATTCTTCATTATGTAAAGCACTTTGAGCTACTTTATGTATGAAAATGTGCTATATAAATAAATGTTGTTGTTGTTGTTGATTAGGTCTAATTAAAGCCTTGCAACTACCCAGTGTTCAGGAAAATATGTTGGCTATGCACGCTTAAGCTGAAACAGCAACACCTCAAGTTTAGAACTGAATGGCTTTAAAGTGAAACAAGGCAAGCAATTAGAACATGGAAAGAACATGTAGACCGCTCACACTGGGCAACTCAAATTACACACGGCATATCTGGCAGTGCTAAATTCTGTTCAGTCAGGTAAATGCAATTCCTGCAAACAACTGAAAAATGATTTTCTACATACAAACCTGTTCATGTCGCACCAGGATTATGCATTTGTTTGTATCATACTGTTGGATTCTTTTCTATGACAAGTACAGTAGAATGAACACATGCAGGTGTCCTTGGTAGCTTTTTCAAATTCAGCACAATCCTCCTCAGAAGTGGGTAAAAGCGAGATATGTAATGCCTAACAAACAATGTATTCATGATATTGATCTTTTTTTTTTTTTTTTTATCATATTACTGTTGACAGTTTTTAAGAGAAGAGATGATACTGGCCTCCTCATTAGTGTGTGCTACATAGACTTAACTGGAAAAAAAGCTTGAACCGGAAGTTCACATTCCCTGATTAAAAAAAATAAGCATAATATGGACAATCATCCTTCAAGCCACATTACTGAACTGAAAGCACACACACCCAAAGCAGGAAATATACAGTAGAACTCTGCAAGGCCAATTGTTCCAGCACTTCAGCTGGAAACAGGCTTGCAGCATGCAGAGCAAACACAATTTCACATACCAAATAAAGCAAAATTGTTCTAGATAAGTAATTAAATTGATTGAATTATGGGAGAAAATGAGAGAAAAACTGATTTAAGAAGATAAACTTGAAAATTGCTATAAACATTTTAACAATCAATTAAATTTCTGAGGAAAGCTTATTAGTTATTTTGCTGGGGCTCCCCAATGCCCTTAGATGCAGAAATGGCACTACATACTGCATAACCCACTTATACTCCTTTCACATTCTGAATTCTTTCAATTTGTTCTTTGAGATTTTCATTTTGTAGTACACAAAACTGCCTCTCTAGAGAGGTCATTCTATGAACTACATAATCAGGCATAAACAATACATAAACATTACCTTCAATACATAGAATATTTATTTTTTGATTTATTTTTATAAAGTACCTGTCTCTCTGTTTTGAGGGCATTAACCATCAAATGTACATGTAACTTGTAAACAGAATGAATTGCATTCTCGATTGACCACTAATCTTCTGCTATTAAAATAATCAGTAATCATCATGAGACAGAAAGATACTTACGTAAACTGCTTATTTTCAAAACATATATACTCAAAGGATAGATGCATATTGCACAGAATCACTTACATAACTTCCGATGATACTATTAGGTAAAATATACATTCTGAATACATTCTTATCCTTAATTTATGCTCCTGTTATCTGATTGTCAGTCTAGCAAACCTCTTAGGGTAATGCAAAGAGATCATTTTACTTCTTTCCTTGATTTTGTATTCCTGTGCTACATGAGAGCTGAATATAACAAATTATCAATAATGAATGCATTTCTGGTAGCAATGAATTCAATGTATTCATAATGTCCCTTCAATAAAAAAAAAAAACTTAATTTTTGAAATATCTGTGGGACATATGCAAATTTAATTTTAAAGTGTAATTTATAGTAAAATGTCAATTTATATAATAAATACAAACATCTAAAATTAAAATTCAATCCGTGGTAGTGTGTTGCTCATGTTTATATGCACAAAGTGTAGTGGGTTGTGTTGGCAGCAGCACAGTTCCTACTATTTTTTAATTTTATAAATTGCATTCTATACAGTGACTGTCTGAAGTATTCATCTCTTGGAACTTTTGATATTTTATTGTTATATACAATTGCTCTCCAATGAACCGGTTATGTGATTTCTAAAACTGATCGGCTGTACCACTGATAATTTAGGCATGTCATGAATGAATACTTATGCGATCATTTATTTTGTGTTTTATATTTGTAATTAGTTTAGTCCACTTTTCAGAGATCTGTTTTCACTTTAAGATGGAAGGCTCTTTTTTCTGTTGATCAATGTCAAAAAACTCAGAATGAATCAACATTTTCAATTTTGTATAGCAACAGAATGTTATTTTGTTTTTGTATAGCATTGTTCATTACATTCAGGCACAGAGCATTGTGACAAATTCACAGGTAAAATACAGTCACAGATATAACTAAATACATAATGTCTATATAAAGATACTAACTAATCTGAAACTGATTAACATAAATGGAGCCCAGCCCTCTCCATTAAATTAACTGTTGAACAATGGCAGAAGGAGAACAGTGACTGCACAGAAAGGCTGAGATCTTTAACCATGTTATTAATCTTCCAAAACCAGCATGTATTACATACTGTATGCTCTGAAATGAAAACCATTTTTAATATTCTGTGGCATTTTGTGATCCTCACCAAAGCAGTTGCCATTACATGATGGAATGCAGCCAGTGAGTATGGACTGCCCCCCATGCAACTGTAGATGTTAGTGAAGGCAGATGGAGACATCTGGGCTTCCCTTTTATGGCCTTTGAGATTGTTAGTCTAAGAAATTTAAAGTTGCAAAATCTCTCTACACTATCTTCTTCAATGTACATGAAAGTGTGATCTGACTCGTGTTTTTCTGAAGTCTGTGGCCAGTTCCTTGATTTTATTGACATTATGGGAGAAATTGTTTCCCTGGTACCATTCTGTCAGATGGCAAATCTCTCTTGTATAAATCATCTCATTATTTGTAATCAGGCCTACTTCAGGAAATTTAATGTTGGAGCTTAACTTTTGTCCGACTTGGCAATCATACAGAAGTGTGAGCTAATAGCACAATGGAGTGCCTGTGTAGAGGAACTGATGTTTCCAATCCATGCAAGCTGGAGTCTGTGAGGCAGGAAATTCAAAATCCTGTTGCAGTGGTGGCAGTCCTAAGTCTAAATGCTTGGTGATCAACATTGATGGTGCAACAGAGTTAAACTCTGAGCTGGTCTATAAAGAGTATACTGATATAGCAGTGTTTATTGTCCATATCTGTCAGAATCAGTGGCATTTTGGCATCAACATTCTTGTATATGAACAGTTGACATTGGAGGAAAGGAAAAAGAAACTTCAATTAGCAGAATCACTAGAAAAACAAACCCCTGGTGGATCTATAGTCAATTATTGCAGAAAAAGTTAAAGAACTGATGACCTTGGCCAACTGGCCATCCACGCCTTTCCGGTAATCCTGATAACAGATTCTTTCCATCATTTGATTCCAAGGATGTCACAGCAGAATACCCAGAAGAGAAAAAGAACACAGGAGGGTTAGTAACAGTTCGTAAATATTATAATGCTTATATTTTTGAAAAACTAAGAGACAGAGATGCAATATGCACAGCTAATCAGCAGCTCTAGTCAGGGTATGCTAAGTTAGGGGCACAATAAAGCACTCAGATTGGGATCTGAGTGTGGCCATGCAACAGGTGACACCTCTGCACCACATTGGAACAGTGTGAGGTTTTTTAGACAGCAGGAATTTTGTCTTGCTTCATGTTCTGTTAAACTTTGTTATATTTTTCTCTATTTCTTTTATATTTGACAAGTATCTACCACCCAGTTTCTCAGTGAATATTAGCAAGATTTTTAATACAGTAAGTTGTTATAATTGTCATATAACCAGAAAAGAACGGAAAAGTGGGAAAAGACGAGGTATTCAAAAAGGACTTAAAAACTGTAAGAAGTTCAGCCTCCTTTACAGATTCTTATAATGGGAAATGTTCAGTCTCTCCAAAATAAAGTGGATGAACTTCAAGTATGCACATGCCTTCAGGCCGATTACAGACGTGCATGCTTTATGGATTTACAGAATCCTGGCTGAAGGTAAACAACTCGGAAAAGCACTTAACCATCAATGAATTTGGAGCACCAATTTGTTTGGACAGAGACTTAGCCATCATAGTTAAGTCTGCCATTGAATAAATGGTATAAAACAGTGATGGTTAGAGGAAATGTGTGCACAAAGTCTGTATTGCTACGTCCATTTATTTGTCCAGAGAGTTTCCACAAATTTCAATTATGATTGTCTATATTCACCTGAGGGCAATGGCAAGTGAATCCACTAACACCATCTCTGGAATGACAGAGTCTTGAATAGCTATCTCCCAACTTACTTTATTTTATTTTGAGCAATTTTAACCAATGTGCACTGAACTAAACACTGCACAACTTTTACCAATATGTCACTTGCCTAACTCTTCACAACAGAGTGCTTGATCATTACTATAGGAACATTAAAGGAATTTATTAATCTCAATCAACCCTCCACTGGGTGTATCAGATCATAATTGGGTCCATCTTATTCCAATCTATAAACCAGTATTTAAAAGAGAAAAGCCAGAAATTAAACAGATCAATGTCTGGGAAGAGGAGTAGGTTGAGTGCCTGTGTGGCTGTTTTGAATGCACTGACTCTTCCATGTTTCAAGAATATTGTGCTGACATTGATGAATTATATAAAATTACATAAGGACTATATAATCCCCATCAAATCAATCAAAATAAACCCATGGATTACCAGAGATATGAAAGAACAGATAATCAGAAGAAATACTGCATTTCTACATAGAACATTAATTGAACAGAAAGAACTACAAATAGAGGTGAAATGTGAAATAAAGCGGGAAAAGCTAAAATACAAGGACAGAACTGAGAATGAACTGCAGACTGATAAGCTGAGTTCACTGTGGAATGACTTGAAGAGGATGGCTGGAATTCACACTAAGTGCAAAAATCGAGTTAAAACTGAGTATCAGCTGGCTCAGAACTTCAATGAATTCTATTTAAGGCTTACAAAACAAAAGTTTGCTTCAGAAATCAGTCAGCAAAAGAATAAACTCGGGACTGGAGAAGGGAGTTAGCCCTTCTTTGACCACAACTATGTCACAATGTATCCTTAAAGAAATTAAAATCAAAAAAAGCTTGGGTCTAGACAGAATAAGTGGCTATTTATTTCCATCCTGTGCAGAGAAACTCTGTCCAGTGCTCCACTCCATATTTGAGATGTCTTTGGATTTACAGCATTCCATTCTATGGAAACAGATGAATGTTATTCCATTAGCAGAAACTACACACCCCAAAGAATTATGTGACTTGGTGGCCTTAACATCCCATATCATGAAACATGTTGATTAAAAGAGAACTACAAAACAAAACTCAGGCACTTCTGCAGCCTTACCGATTTAGGTGCTGTCCTCCTCCCAAACTGTCAACTTTAATTAAAAGTGAGACAGTAGACATGGTGGAGTACTACACATATCTCAGAACAATCATTGATAACAGGCTAAAATCTGATCTCAACACAGAAAAAATTTTAAAGGGGCAGACGCGGCTTTACTTTCTTAGGTAATTGGATTTGGGCATCGTTCGCACCCTGAAAGTGTATTATCGCAAGGAAATGCTGAGAAAAATTCTTTTCAGCATAACTTGTAGGCAGAAAAAGATTAAAATTAATGCGAAAGAAGCTATTGAAATGATTGCAAATGCCTGGGCACAAGTTAAAGAAAGCACTATAGTGACAAATTCAGAATCTCCATCCAACCATCCATTATCCAACCTGCTATATCCTGATTACAGGATCACGGGGGACTGCTGGAGCCAATCCCAGCCAACACAGGGTGCAAGGCAGGAAACAAACCCCGGGCAGGGCAGACACACACCCACACATCAAGTACACACTAGGGACAATTTAGAATAATACAGAATCTCATTACAACAAAGTTTTTTAGGTCCCTGGGAGTTCGTTGTACCGAACTTTAACCTGTATTTGCTTTTACATGTTGCTTTGACAGCCTTAGCATTAAGAATATAAACTATTTTAATACATTGTAAAAATTATATATTGGTTTTACAGTAGATTTCTGTCACTAAACTGTATTACAAACAGGATAGAAAGAAGACTGAATCAATTCTATCAGATAGTACCATCTTCTTTTTCCTACAGTTCAGCTTGGCAGGTTTCCGATTTAAATTCTTAAAGATAAAGAGCAACAGATTTAGAAATTCTTTTATTTCTATGGCTATATGCGTTCTGAATTCTGTATTATTGTTTTGTGTACTGTTAAAGGAAATTATTCTTTATACTAATCCTGAAACTTATGATGACACTAGTTGTCAGTGGTTGTTTCTTTGCTTATTTTCTTATATTTGTGTAATGGTGACTTCTGTTTTGTACTTTCCTGCTACAAACAAATTTCTCTCTCAGATAGTAAAGTCTACCTAACCAAACCTAACCTATCCTAACCTAACATAACTGACTTAAATGAGCCTTCACCCTGGATTTAAAAGCTGAGACTGAAGGGGCAGCTCTTATATAAATAGATAGACAGTTACACAGATTTGGAGTCCTGTAACTTGAGTGGCCAATGCAATTTTCTACACTGTGGTGTGCTAGGCTGGTAACATAAGTTCAAGAGAAGCCTACCAAAGTAACAAGCCAATTTAAAGGGCTGGCTCAGTTATGGGGGGTACTCTGGACTACCCTGTAGGTAGTAGCAAAGGAGAGAATTAAAACAAAACTGAGTGCCATTATGAACAATGCTTCACATCCTCTCTCTGACACACTAAAACTGAGGAATGTCTGACAACAATTTTTTCATCAGAAGTGTGTCCTTTATGCCAACAGCAATATGTTTCTGTTTAATGCCTCACTGGAACTGCCAAGTCAGGAATTTTCCTTTTTTCAAATTTACTGGTTTATAGTCTTTACAGTGTGTGTATATTACTTTATTTATATATTTATTTGCCTATTTATATTTATTTATTTGAAATGCTGCTGTAAAAATTCTAATTTCCCCCTGGATACAAATAAAGTTCTACAGTATTTATCTATCTGTCTATTATAGTAACTCCAAGGCTGGCAATAGTAGGAAATGGGAGAAGCGTATGGAAATTGAGATCCAGTCATCATCATGGGCTTCAGGTGTTTATTTGAGCCTTCTTTGATGCCTGAAAAATACTGTTCTGTTGCTAAGTCTACTATGAATTGTATATTGTTCCAGGGTGATGCAGAGGAAACCGTGAGACCATGTATCAGACAGCTAAAGTTGAACTAAAAGATATTGTACCCAAAGTTATTTTTTAACAGTATAGAAAACCAAAACATACAACAAAACATACGGATGTCTTGATAATAAAGAAGAAATTTGGGATTTTTAAATGCCCTGATCAATATTTCAAATAAGAATGCCATCAAACAAGTCTAAAAATTAGAGTAATAAAAAATTAATCTTTGGCACCCTGAAAATCTGATAAACTCCTAGAGGTAAGTTCAAAGTCAACTAACTTCCAAAAATTCCACAAATTACTAAATGAGTAAATACCCATTTTCACTCAACAGCTGCCTGGTTGTTGCAACAAAAGATCATTTATCCAATAAAGTTGTTTTACATTTGTCTATGCAAGTCGACATAAAGGGTAGAAGGCTAAATTTGGCCTAGAATGTATTGCTTTGATTTAGCTGCTAGATGGCAGAGTCCTGCATATTTTAGGCATTCATTTTCCTTACAGCACAGCAGCATATTCTAGCTGTTGCTCTCGTCAAATCCATTGATGACTCAAATTCCATACTGTCAGATAAGGATTTTCAACTTTCAGAAAAAAGAAAGAAAAAGAGTGCACCTGAAATGTTCTCAGGCATCAGTAAAAATAACATCACCATACATTTCCTGTGACTGTCATTTGGGTAGACTAATCGCTGGGAGTCCTCTTGGTTTGCAGATTTCAAAAAAGCAGTGGTGTTCCTGGGTGCTATCAACACTTTCCTGATTAATCATTTTCCATACAGCTATGAGAACAATAAGCACAAGATAGATGGTGTTCCACCATCGTAGCAACAGGAGACAAACAAATCACATTAACAGTGCAATATGTTTTTTCAAAGAGTGTAATTTAGAAACGCATGCAGATAGTTTCTTGTTAGCTGAATGCTTTCCACAATTTTAGCCATAAAAAAGAATTTACAAAAATTAGCTTTTTTTATTAGCTTGCAGACACAACAAAAATAAAAAAGCATAAAAAGAGTTAATCAAATATTAACACTAGCAAAGACTAACAGAGGTCAAATTCATAAGAGTTTATTTATTTTGAAAAAAAAAAAAAAAACTAACATTAAGCTTATATAATTTTGTATATTCATGCTGTAGAAATGTGGTAGCCAATCAGTGCTATATTCTGCTATGATGGTTTTAGTGGTTTGATAGAATTCCCACTGTAGCACAAAGATTTATTTATAAACCCCACTCATCTTTGCTGCTTTGTACATCCTCAGTAGTTCAAGGAATCATGAATTCTTACAGAGACATCAAAGACTCACCTTGGGACAGTTAACCAATGGCTTGTTCACAGAGTCCTGCAAGGACTAAGAAGTTCTGTTATTAAAAGTCAGATTTTCTTTACTTCTGAGAGAGAATCACAAAGAAACAATCTGAAGAATACAAGCTTGCCTTGGAGGCTCAGTTAACTTTGTACAGAGCTGTAGACAAAAACCTCCTGGCAGTTGGGCACCACGAACTACCTGCTGACCTGACCTGTATGTGGTTATCTGCCTTTTTTTCTGATAAGATCATTCACTCATCAACTGTCAGCCCTTGGGTTACTTTTTACATGCACTTCTCCCCAGTAATTTAGTAATGACTATAAAGATAGCTATGGAATGGTACTCATTTAATATTGGTTCCTCCTCGTGCTCCGTTTTCTGTAACTGCTTCATTGTAGGGTTGCACAATGGCACAGTGGGTAGAAGTATTGGTTCAAAGAGCTGATTTGATTACCAACTGGAATGACTTCCATGAATTTATACTTATATAGTGCCTTTTATATCTATGTAAAGACTACATCAAGTAAGCTAATTTGTGTTTTCTGTTAAATAAAATGGAAATTCTTGTTTATCATGGAACCAGAAATGATGATGCACTGCTTGAGCAAATTATGAATTTTTTAATGCATCTGTTTTACATACTGTACATACTCGCATTTAAGTTCTCCTGCAGATAAGTTGGGGCTTGATTTTACCGTATAATATCCAGTATTTTATAATATTGGTCGTATAAGTCAAATGTGGAAAATTCATGCTATTGGTCCAAGAGACTTAGATTTGCTAATGCCCACCTGAGAAAGTAACCACGGAGACATTTGCACTGTTTTGTGTTTTTTGTATCGTACACCCTCATACACCTTTATTGTAAGAGCATCCCTTATCTATAATGGAACATTCGATCAGAAGAAAATATGAAGCTGGTTTTAAATTAAAAGTCGTTGAAGTGGTGAAAGAGATTGATAATTGCTCTGCTGCAGCAAAATTCAAAGCAAGAAGAAAAAAAAAATTAAGTGCTGGATTTTTGAACGGGCATATAAGTTGAGGTCTAATTTTATGATCGATTTTTCGAGTTTCAAGACCCAACTTATACGTGAGTATATACAGTATGGTAATGAAAATAAACCGAAACAAAATACAGCTTGACAAAAATTTTAAAAACATTTTTAATTTTTGCGACACAATTAAAGCACAGCAAGAAATACATGCACTCACGTTCAAACATCACTTGCCTTTTATGCCAAGTATTTATAGATTGTGTGAAACTGCTTTCCTAGAAACTTAGCTAGTGGAATTGCCTTTTCCATTTCCAGTTGCTGTGGAGAAATAAAGGTGAATTTTATTTTGTAAAAATAATGAAAGGATTCACTTGCATGTTAAAATGTTTTAACTTTTTGGTTTTGTGCCTTGTGATGCTAACAGGCCTGCTGCTTTTGAAGAACTTAAGAATGAATACCCTTCCAGAGGTGGAGGCACTGAAATCAAGACGTGTCCAGCATAATCGCTACATGCAACAGTTAATATTAACATATGGATGAGCACTTTTTGAGAAGGATAATAAATAAAAAAAATATCTTTTATTTTATTGGACCTTTCTAGATACTCAAGGACACAATACAAGATAAAACCATGATATGGCATTTCAGGATTTCACATAATGTGGTACACTACATTGCTTGGCACATCTACACATTTATTTGTATGATTTTGTGTTTTCTCCCAATTTGTGTTTGCTCACATCTTTCCTGTAAATTCTGTAGTAAAATCACAATCATTTAAATTATCTTTATATATGTACTGTATTGTGTGTAATTGTTTAAATATTTTACAGCATTTTTGTCACCAGTTGCCACAATTATTGTTATAACTTTTGTAGAAATTCAGTTCCCTGACTTAAACTGTCCAACTCTTCTAATGGTGAGTTCAGTGGTTCCCCTACAATTGTATACACTGTATGTGTTTTAATCTTTCATGATGCAGTTTTACCTTATCATCGGTGACGTGACTTGATTATTAAATATTGAGCTAACAGTGCTTTAACAGCATTATTTCAGTAGCCTTAGTGTACCACTGCTTGCTAACTAATAAGTACAGTCATTCTTGAGAGTCTATCCCTTCTTTTATTTTCATTTTATTTTAAGATTTCTCATTGCCATGCTTAGGGATTATTATTTCTGTGATTCTGTATGCTTATGGGTATAAAACTTGTTGCAGTGTTGTATTGTATATAATGAGTTTTTTTTTTTTTGCTCTAGTTTTTTGAGCATCCACTCACTTGACCATTTTATTATGAATCAATAAAATGTACCGGTTGTATTTGCATCATAATTATATTTCACCCTCCGTTTCTAATTGCTAAATCCCTATGCACCCTGCTAAAGTGCTAAATTAATTTGGAGTCCACCCTGCCTAAGTATGTCCTTGTGATGGACTAGACTGAATTTTATCTAATAAAGTATTATATAATTAGTGCTGTAATGTTTTTTTGGGGGGACAGTGGTGAAGCATCTAGAACAGGTGTCTCAAACACAGATTAAATGTTTGTTTCAGCCCCATTAGTAATAATCACTAATGATAAAGTGAAAAGACTATGTTGCCATGATTTAAATTGAGTTGTTTTTCAATCTACTTAATTTTCTTTAACCGGCAGACAAACAATAATAAAGTGCAAAGCAAGCCAACAGGTGATCTGGCTAACTTAGTTCCCTTTTACGCCTGTGTCTTTCATTGAATGTACTGTATGTCTCAATATAACATCTAAACAGAATAAAAGTCTGAGAAATACTAATCTGCTGTAGTCTGAGGTGCATTTACATGATCACAGACAGAAAAAAGAAATCAGTTTTGCATATAACTGCTGTGCTGCCTCGCAGTTAGGAGACCCGGGTTCGCTTCCCGGGCCCTCCCAGCATGGAGTTTGCATGTTCTTCCCGTGTCTGTGTGGGTTTCCTCCTGGTGCTCCGGTTTCCTCCCATAGTCCAAACACATGCAGGTTAGGTGCATTGGCGACCCCCATGACCCTGTAGTTAGGATATAGCGGGTTGGGTAATGGATGGATGGAAATAACTGCTGTTGAAAAATGAGAATATTAAGAAGTCAATGATTTAAATAACAGGTTTCAATAACAGTTAAATAAGAGTTTGGTGGGAGTACAAATATTGGCCGTCCAAGAATGCCTTAGAGCCCTGTGTTAGCAGGTCATCAGTTGGCATCTTTTCATTGTTTGGCTCCCAATTAAGGACAAAATAATTTAGTACAAGAATAGTTATGGCAATAAAAATATGTAAATTGTTATTAAGAAAGTGGCTGGAAATAAAACTGGAGTCACAGCAGCACCTCATGTGTCTATCATTTTCATTTCCAGGATGGAAGTGGATAACCTGGACACCTACCACCTCCTCATATGTTGTATTCCAGCTGAAGCTCCATCCTATGTATGTTTTGCTCAGCAACTAAGCTGCTGTGAAAGAAAGACTGGGAAATGCAAACTCTTTCAAATGAGAGACAAAGAATAACCATATAATGGGGCTGGGGTCAAAAAGCATGGAACTAGGAAAAGCCATAAAACATTATCCAAAAACAGTATGCAAAAAAAATCAGTGTCTCCTTACATACAAAAAAAAATATTCAAGAAAATACATAACTGCAATACTTAAAAGTGCATGTTGCCCTCTTTAAATAAAGTAGCACCAAGATTTAAGAATGATAACATAAATAGTACCTTTTTTAGTTTAGTAAGAAAATGGCTCATTTCACCCTTTTGGAAAAATTTCAGATGTTCACCAATGATTTCTATTGATACGACTGATTATATTTCAGAAAACCTCACTAACCAAAAAATGTCAGATGGAATTTGTAGCTTACCTTCTTTCCTAGTGATGATACACAGTGGATTCCCATACACTGAATGTGTAAAAGTACAAGTAATAAAGAATGGCAGACCACATATAGATTTTGATGAAATCATACAATATTTATTGGATTAAAAAAAAAATTCATGCTTTCACTCTGGCTTTTTCCATAACGTACATCAGGTTAAAAATGTTCACAATATACACACTTAATGATTGTGATAAAAATGAGGCAAAGACATCATAAAGATTTGGGGCAGCCACCCATATATTGTCCCACGGCTGCAAAATAGGCTTAAGATGAACAGAGATGTTCACTGATCTGAATCCAAAACTGATTGTATGGAGGCAGGATGGTGGCTTTAAAGGCCAGTACAGAAAGTGACATCATCACTGGGGCCGGAACCGGAAGTGATGTCATCGGGACTGGAAGTGACATAACCATTGGGGCCCTAACCGGCAGGGATGTCATCAGGACCGGAAGTGACATTGTCAGAGGCGCAGGAACCTGGCAGGATTTCCCAAGAATGGTCTGCAAGGAACTGAGAGGGACAGTGCACCCCGTCGCCCCCTAGTCTGTTGTGGAATTACAATTACTCAGCCCCTTTAGCTGCCTCGTACTCGCACGTGTGTGGCAGCTTTTATGGATAAAGCAATAAATATTGTAAGAAAGGACAGTTGCCCTCCTGGTCACAAACTTTTACTAGATATTCCATCTGCCACTGGGCCCTTGAGCAATGTCTTTAACATTAAAATTGCTCTGGCGGCTCTGTACAGTGGCTGACCCTGCACTCTGACATCCAAACGTCACACAAAAAGACAATTTCCCCTCTGGGAGTAATAAAGTGTATCCAATGCCAAATAATATATTTTAAATGAGGAAAACAATCTGCATCCTTTGTAAAGGAAGGTTGTACAGAATTTTTTTGCTGTGACTTGAGGAACTTCACTATAGGTACTGTAAAAAAAGATGAGACACAACAAAATGAAAGAATTGAGGCCTCACCTTGGACAATAATGCAGCATGATGCCAGATCAGAACAGGATGTCCAGCTCCCAAATTGACAGGAAGGGGCAGGTCCAGGATGGCAGACAATGGGAGTGACTTCAGCGGTGGAGTGGCTGTCGGTCTTCCATTCTGCAGAGGGAGGAAGAGGAAAGGCATTAGACCACAGTGCCAACCCCTGGTTTGGCAGGTAATTACCATTACCCAAGCCCTTAAGCTGTCTTCCATGCACACCTGTGTGACAGTGCCTCTTAACCTTTTTTAAATGTTGCACTCAAGTAGAAAGGAGCAGCACTATCTTAACACAAACTTTTGTTTGAAGAATATTTATGGAAAGGTGTTTACTAATGTAATGACCGGACATTTCCAAAGACTGTGGATTATCATACACAATATGGCCAACAGTATGTGAAAATCTCTCCAAATGATCTAGTTCAGGTGTTTCAGCTGCACCCATTATCAACAGATGTATAAAATCAAGCATGTAGTCATGCAGTCTCCATTTACAAACATGGGTTTGTCAAAGAGCTCTGTGATTTTAAACATGTCATTGGTTGGCACCTTTGCTGCAGGCAGTTATAATGTGGCCGGGAAAGCAGGCTAACATAGGCAGGCAAAAGGTTGGTGCACCAATCGGGTGGTCCCATTTATTTATAAGATTTATTATGTGTGGCAATGCTGCTTGTTACATGATGAAACCTGGCCTCATCTACAAATCAGCAAACCCTAGGGCCCTAAAAACAAAAACCTGCTGCCTGTCTTCTGTATGCACAACCCTAAATCCTGGATTACCAAAATCCTTGCTTCAAACTGGTTTCACTAGTGCTTCATCCCTCAAGCGAAGGAATACCTCCACAACTTAAGCATGGATTTCAAGGTGTTGCTTATTATGGATAATGCTGGCAGCCACCATTTGAATTTGTATTACGAGGGAGTTCAGACTGAGTTCCTCCCTGCCAACGCCACCTCCCTCATCCAACCTATGGATCAAGGTATAATCCATGCCTTCAAGGTTCTTTATAGCTGGATTTCTCTCCAACACCTAGTGGATGCAATGGATGTGGATGAGAATTTTACATTGAAGAGTTACTGGCATAACTTTACAATCGCGGCATGCCTGTCAGTCACCCAAACTGCTCTTAAGGAGATGAAAAAGGAAGCTGGAAGAAGCTGTGGCCAGAGTGTGTCCATGACAATAAGGGCTTATCACCCAAAAAAAATCAGCACGACGCTGTCCACAAGGCCGTGGAACTGGCAAAGATACTGGTAGGCGAAGGTTTTGACGACATCACTCAAGATGAGGTGAACATCTTTATCGATGCCCACTCTGAACCCCTGATAAACGAGGATTTGTTGGAGTTAACAAAGTCTGCCAGCAAAGAGGAGGAGGAAGAGACAGATCCAGTGCAAGAGGAGGAGCAGGGCCTGACATTGGAACGTCTGTCCCAGATTATTCAGACATTGAAGGAGTTACAAGGGATGATTGAATCATGGGATCCCTATATGGTTTGGGCTCTCACAGTTAATAATGGCATCGATGCTGCAATTCAGACATATAAAATGCTCCTCACCACCATGAAGAAACAACGACAGCAATTTCCCATCACAATGTTCCTGAAACCTATAAAGAAAAGCCAGCATGAAACCCCACCAGAAGGAAGACCTGTCCAAAGATACGACTCCTCCTGAAGAGCCTAAAGAAGAGGTGCCACCCGAGGAGTTTTAAATCCTCTTCATCGCACTGCACAGTTACTTCATAATCATCATCAATATCATTCATCATTAGTGAGTACCCATACATTTTACTGTATTTTAATTAAATGAAAGTATTATGTATTTACTTATTACAAAGAAAAGGACAGCGCATACCAAAGAAAACGTGCTTACATTAATTACAGTACGTATAATTCATACTACCGGTAACATCTGTATTTTACATTCTAGCACCGCAGGAGACATAGCAGCACAGTACTGTACAGTATATGAGTTTACCTTTACATTCTGTTTTTAGGTAATGTATTAAGGTAATTTTTTAGGTAATTTTTTAGGTAATGTATTAAGGTAATTTTTTAGGTAATTTTTTAGGTAATGTATTAAGCTGAGTTTGCAATGAAATTAAAGTGCTTTGGGGGAATACTGTATTTAGGGTTTAAACTATACAAATAGGCATTTCAAAGGCACCCCATCCAAAAGTCGCGGTTTTTCACAAGGAATTTTTTGCTCTAGGAATGTAACCACCACAAATTTTGGGGGCATACTGTATAACAGACTTTTATTTTACATACTAGGGGCTTCGCTCGCCAACGCCTGTGTTTGGTTAATCGGATATACAATTTTAATTTTGTTTCTCTTTGGAATTGTTTCAATTTCATTATTTGCACTTTAACTTTAAAGCTTCATTAAAAACAATATTTTTTGGAAAACATATTGTCCTGCTCTTTTTTCAATTACACCTGTTTCTGATGATTAATCACCTCTTGTTTTGCGGTAATGCGATCTTTTCTATCTTTTCTGTGATACTGTAGCGACTGACATGATAAAGTGTCACAAAAGTTTTACTTGAACAATTGCTGACTTCGTAACCCCAAACACAACTTTCTAGCACCCTCTCCAATCCCTCATCCCCAGCGTCTCGCCCCCCCCTTTACCACATCAATCAATACCCCGCTATCAGTCTTCTGTGCTGTACTCTGCCCTCCCTCAATTGGACCGAACAGCCACTTAAAATCAAAAAGGCCTCCACCTGGCTGGGACACTACAATACTTTCTAATTTTTCTGATTTCATATTCTGCACTTTTCTCTGCATTCTCTGTTTTTTTTTTTATAATAGAGAGAAATCATTTGGGTGTAAACCAATTAACCAACCAGAGTAAAACATATACATTGATTGAAATTGTATGTAAATTCAATAGTTTATAAAATGAGCCTCTATTCTTTGTTTCTCTGACCATTCTGACCTTGCTGTAACAGATTGCTTTTGAATAATGCTTCCTCTAAGGATTTTTCCGAGGAGTAATTAAAAGATACAATGAACAGCTTTTCTCCTGCTTGAATACTGATTTGTCCCGTTAGAGGATGTTTCTTTCTTAAAATGTTAAATTTCCACCACAAGTGGAATAATGTTTTTTAGGGTATGGGCTAGGCCTTGGTTCCAGTGAAGAGTACTGTTAATGCTAATCCATAAAAATGCATTTTATACAATTTTGTGGCAACAGTTTACAGATGGTTGTTTTCTATTCCTACATGTCTGTGCCCCTGTGAACAAAGCCAAATCCATGAAGACATGGCTTGACGAGATTAGTGTAAAAGAATTCCAATCCTGTGCACAGAGCCCAGTCCTCAAACCTACAGAACGCTTGTGGGATGAATTGGATTGAAAATTGTGAGCCAGGTCTTGTCCAACCTGACCTCACAAATGCTGTTTTGTCTGAATGGGTACACATTCTTACAGACACACTCAAAATCTTTTTGAGAAAAGCCTTCCCATATGAGTGTAATGAATTTTGCATTTTGTATCCAATGAATTTCTAAAATATAAATATATTTCAAAATATATTGGGCTAAAATGTATAAGCGTACTTCATAAGGAAAACAAATAATTGAATTGCTGTTGAATAAGTTGAGTAAAAGAATAATTACTTTAACATTCTTACAGTTTCCTACTTTCAGCAAAGAACATGCTTGCCCCACTGAATATCTCTGCTGCTAATAGAATTCAGCAACATTAACACCTCAATATTTTAGCTGCCTTCAGTTTCTGAGTCTTGTTACACACTTATAGCAAAAATAAATATCAAATCTATCCTGTAAATCTTAGAGTCAGTAGGTGAGCGGAACAAGAGATCACTTGGGGAGAAAGATTGGCCAGACTTGGATAAGACTTTTTTGTTAATGAAATGTGTCCTGGGTAAACAGGAAAGCTTTAATAGCTGGCCAAGTGGGATAAAGAGATTCTGATACTTTAAATTTGTAACTGGGACAAAAGGCCAAGCAAAATAAATAATGCTTGTGAATTACATTTTGTGAACAGTTTCCTGGCTGATGCCACAATACTCTGGTATATAAAAAAGGGCACTGGTTGATATTGCTGGGATGATTTAATAAAAGTTGGAGGCATTCTCTCTGCTACTTACACTTGACTTTTATGACCCCAGAAAACAAAGACCTTTTATTTTACTTAAGATACATATAAAATTGTCCCAGTTATCTAATTAGAAAATAACTACTGCTTGCTGTACATTTCAATAATAAATCTTAACCATATGATGATGTTTCACAAGTCTATTAATCACAATTTCATTACAATCACAGATGATTTACTTTACCTGCTGTTGTTCAGTGCCCCACCAGTTAGGAAAGCACCTTCTAGATGGCACAACCATTATGAATTTTTGATCCACATGTTCTTTCCTCCATTTTTGTCTCTTTATTTTTACTAAAAGGTAGGAAATACAGCAGCACTTCTTCTGCTTGTAAACATTTTTATCTTTTATATGAGTGTAGGTGTGTTCAAGCTGGCCCTGTAATATACAGGCACTGAGTTCTTGAGTTACTCCAGAGTTACTGCAACTTTGTCTTGGATTAAGATGGTTTGAAAATGTTATGTTGTTTTTCACATGCAAACTGGTTGTGAACCCTGCATTTTAGAATTTAAAGGGACACATTGAATAATACAGTTTAATATGTAATTGCAAAGATTTAGAAAATTGCTAAGGATGGTTCACACTTCTGTTACAAGGTTCCAACACTTGTTTCCTGGCTAGTACATTTTTAGAGGGGCAAGTCTCATGAAGGACCAGCATGGGTAGAGCTGCTGCCTCACAGTTAGGAGACCTGGGTTCACTTCCCGGGTCCTCCCTACATGGAGTTTGCATATTCTCCCCGTGTCTGCGTGGGTTTCCTCCGGGTACACTGGTTTCCTCCCACAATCAAAAGACATGCATGTTAAGTGCATTGGTGATTCTAAATTGTCCCTAGTGTGTGTGCGTGTCCTGTGGTGGGCTGGCGCCCTGCCTGGGGTTTGTTTCCTGTCTTGCGTCCTGTGTTGGCTGGGATTAGCTCCAGCAGACCCCCGTGACCCTGTAATTAGGATATAGCGGGATGGATGATGGGTGGATGAAGACTCATTAAGACTCACAGAAAAGAATAAGACCCAAAGGGCATTGTGACCCACCTGGAGCCATTGATGACCATGTATGCCCAAGTGGCAGAGAGCTTAGGGACATTACAAAAGGCTAGTCAGAAGAAACTAAAATGCTGAAAGCCAATAGGTAATTCATGTATCTAAAAAACAAAGATTCTATGTTAAAATTGTGTTTAAACATTTTGTTAAAATAAAGTTCTATCTATCTAAAAATATGGCTAGCATAATGTCAAAAGTCACATTAAACTTCCATGATAGATAGATAGATAGATCAGAACGACTAAAAAGGAAGAAAGATTTAAAAAAACAAAAACTTGGCTGCCACAGTCACAGAGAGATGTTATGCAGGCATATTGCTGTTGGTATAAATGACCACCTGTATTGTTTCTTTATACAGTACAATTCTGCAGAATAATTTGTTGGTTGAAAGTCCTTAGTGTTAGTATGTCAAAAAGAGGATGTGCAACAATTTTCATAACGGCACTCAGTTTAGTTTTAGTTCTGTCCTTTACTATGACCTCCAGGGGGTCCAGAGTGCATCCCATAACTGAGCCTACACTTTTAATTAGCTTGTTGATTCCGTGGGCCTCTTTTGAAGTGATTTTACCAGCCCAGCACACCACAGCATAGAAAATTGCACTGGTTATCACAGAGCTGTAGAAGATGCTTAGAATGTCATTTTCCCACATAAAAAAATGCAGCCTCCTAAGAAGAAAGAGTCTGCTGTTCTCTTTCTTTCATAGTTCCTCTATGTTACAAGTCCAGTCCAACCTGTCATTGATGTGGACCCCTTCATACTTGTAGGAGTGGACCACATTTATATCCACTCCCTAAATAGTAACTGGACATAAAAGCTCTTTGGTTTGGCGAAAGTCAACAACCAGTTCCTTTGCTTTGCTGACATTAAGGTGCAGATAATTCTATTTGCACCAACGAAAAATAATAATTCCAATACTCTGTCTAATCCTCCTTATCAAAACACCCCATAAATGCAGAATAATCTCTGCCAGTGACATGACCTGGGGCCTCATGCGTAACGCTGTGTGTATAATTCACACTAAAAAATGGCGTAAGGACAAAAGCGGAAATGTTCGTATGCACAAAAAAATCCAGTAGTATAAATCCGTGTGTTCGCCAACTTCCACGTTCTTCCACTCCTTAAATCCCAGGCAGTATGAAAAGTAACGCATGTGCATGCGCCTGCTGTCCTGCCCCGTCTCCTCCCAGAATTACGCCTCTTTGAATATGTCAATATAAATAGATAGACAGATAAATGGATAGATATTTTATTAATCCCAAGGGGAAATTCACAAAATCCAGCAGCAGTATACTAATACAAAATATATATATATATATATATATATATATAGCAAAATACCAGCTTCAGTAGAGAAGTAGTGTGTTAAAGAAGCAATGAAAAGAAAAGGAAACATTTTGAAAATAACGTAACATGATTGTCAATGTAATTGTTTTGTCACTGTTGTGAGTGATGAGTGTTGCTGTCATATATATATATATATATAAATATAAATATATATATATATTTACACACACACACAAACATATATATATATACATATCTATACAGTGGAACCTCGGTTCACGACCATAATTCGTTCCAGAACTTTGGTCGTAAACCGAGTTGGTCGTGAACCGAAGCAGTTTCCCCCATAGGATTGTATGTAAATACAATTAATCCGTTCCAGACCATACAAACTGTATGTAAATATGTAAAAATATGTACAGATAAAGCACAAATATAGTTAATTACACCATAGAATCCACAGTGTAATAGTAAACTAATGTAAAAACATTGAATAACACTGACACAAAACACCCAGGCTCCCTGATCAGCTACAGGAGCTGGCTGCGCTCACGCTCTCTCTCTATGTAGCGAGAGCGCACAAACACACACACACACACACTATCCGTCCCCCAATCCCTTCCCTGTCAGCTGCCCGGCTCTCTAATCTCTCTGTAGCACGTGCTCGCGCAGCATTTTTTAAAAATTACTTTTAAGCACAGCAGAAAAAAAATCCGAAGCGCTTGCAAAAACCAACTCACAAGCAAACAAGAAAGCGAGATTGCAGGAGATCACGCTATTAAACCTAAAGCCTGATCGCTGTAAACAATGTTTTTAAAATGAGTTTTAAGCACAGCAGAAAAAAACATTGCACAAATCCGAACTTCATTTAAAAACCAACTCAAGCAACCAAAAAGTAACATTGCAACAAATCACACGATGAAGTCCTCCATGTAAACAATTTTAATGAGTTTTAAGCACAAGGGAAAAAGCGAACATTTGAAAAAGAGAAATGTAACATCGCACCTAATCGCGCTATGAAAAACTCCATCTGTAAACCTTTCATGAGTTTTAAGCACAAGGAAAAAAGCGAACATTTGAAAAAGAGAAAAATAACATTGCAACAAATCGCATTATGAACTAAAAATTACTTTTGAAAATCCGTAATACAAAACCACCAAGAAAACTAACCTTGCATGAAACGAGTTCTGGCATGAAGTGTTTTCCTTCAGGTGTTTTCTCTCTTGTGATTTCTTGGGTTTCTGGTGCTTTTAGCGGTTTAGCTGGTGGGAGTGAAAGCCTCATGCAGCCATTCCAAAAAGAACGTTCTTGTGACCCTCCACATTACTGGCAGTCTGGCTTTGTTTACATTATGCTGCTTGAAAGCACGAGGGTTCTCCGATTGGTAAATGAGTAAACTGGTAAACATTTTTCCACCTTTTGTAATTTCTTTCTTTACTTCGATTTCAATTTTCTTCAAAACTTTCTTCTGACAACTCTCCACTTGCTTAGAAGCCATAGTTAACTGCAAAAGCACACGAAATACTGTAGAGCACAAAGAGAGTGCACGTCTTATTGAAAACAATGAACAAGGAGCGGCTTTGCTTAAATGAAAAAGCATGGCAGCTCTCTTTCTCTCTCTCAGGCTGCCTGTGGGGGGAGGGGGATGTTTTCGCTTGCACTACAGCCTACAGATAGGCAGGCAAACACGTGCAGCAATCTCCTCCTCCACCTCCCTAGCAGGCACGTGCTCGCTCGCCCTTTCTCTCTCTCTCTTTCTCTCTCTCTTTCAGCTCAGCTTGCAGGCAGGCAAGGGAACCTGGCTTGCTTGTATACCGAGTGTGTGGTTGTGAACCGAGGCAAAAGTTTGGCGATCTTTTTGGTCGTGAACCGGGACGTTCGTGAACCGAGGTTCCACTGTACATATACAAATATATATACACACACACATATATACATACATATATATATCTACATATATATATACATACATATACATACACACATACATACATACACACACATATATACACACAAATACATATATATATATATACATACACACACACATATATAAACATATATATACATATACATACATATCTACATATATACACACACAGCTATTTCATATCAGTGCAATACGCTGTTTGTTAAAACGGATGACACCCGCTCTTACGTGCAAGTCTGCGTGGATATTATGAACTATCGTATTTGTTCAAGTTCTATTTAAATTTTAAATAGAAGGAATTTTTATTTAGTCGACAGAAATATCTTTGGTAGGAATGGTAAAAACAGACAGGAATATTATTCCTGAATAAATCAACTCAAACCTTAAACAACTTATAATATTTTGCTCTCCATAAAAATATATCCTGTCTAAATTATACAAGTTAGAAATAAAGTAAACATTAAAAGAACAAACATTCAAATTTCTTTACTCTTATGTAATTTTATATTTTATAAAAATAAACTTAGATTTTAAATATCCCAAAAGATTTTGCTCTCCATAAAAATATATCCTGTCAAAATTATACAAATTCAAATATGAACATGCTGCATAACAAAACCTGGAAATATAAATAAAATGTGTTCCTTTCAGCAATAACAAATCAAATCATTCAGTTGTCTTTGCTCATATGTCATTTTAGAGCTGGACGCCTGGCATCTTTTTGGCAACAGGTTCGTTTCTGTTTGGTGTGAGGTTCTGTGTTGTGGAGATTCTCAGGATGGATTGCAGGTGCTCATCAGTGAGGCGACTCCTGTGTGCTGTTTTGTTAGTCTTTATCACTGAGAAGAGCTTCTCACACAGATATGTGCTACCAAACATGCACAAGGTTCGAGCCGCATGTAGACGGACTTTTTTGTTCTTCAAAGTCACCAAAGCGCCGTGCAAACTCAGTGCGCTCAGTTTATCAGCAAAGTGCGTGTTTGGGAACACCGTAGTGACGACTTGGTTTAACATTACTTGGTAACAGGGAAAGTGGGGCAAGTGGTTGTGTCTCCCATAAAAGCAGCTCAATTGAAATCACTTTGTGATTGTGCACGGTAAAAGCGTCCGCTGAAGTGTCAGATTCTTATTTAATTCTTCTGCTTTCTGTATCTTCTGCATTGCATTCAGGTCTTTCAGGTTACCCTGATGTTTTGTTTTATAGTGCCGTCTTAGATTAAATTCTGTAATTACAGCCACATTAGCTCCACAAATGAGACACACGGGTTCAGTAAACATATACTCAGCCTCCCATCGGTTTTTAAAGGCTCTATTTTCAGAATCAACTTTTCTCTTCAGCATCGTGTGAGCTAGCTTCGCAATAACTTGCAGCATCATAAGGTAGACTTGATTAACGCGGTAAGTGTTTGGCAAGGCAGCTGAAGCGCTGCATTATGGGATCTGTAGTTTATTGTGTTACCAGCGCTTCATATACCGGGCTTTAATAACAATAATACAGTATATAAAATGATCTCGGGCGGATATAATTACACGCGGGCGGATGTGGCCCGCGCCCCTTGAGTTTGACACATATGGACTAAATAGAACTTGAAAAGATATATTTTTTCAAATGTGATCGCGCAATTCAGATAGAGTTGACGCACTACAGCCTGCATGCCTCAATAAGTCATCCTCCCTCGCCTTACTTTTTACCGTTCATCTAATGAATACACTGAGTATGGCTTTACCAAAACAATCATTGATGGCGAATAAAGTATCCATTATTCGAGTATGTAGATCGGGTTATATATATATACATATATATATACCAGCGTATCGCAGCGAGAAGTAGTGTGTTAAAAAGCTAGAAAAGAAAAGGGAACATTTTAAAAATAACGTAACATGACTGTCAATATACAGTATTTGTTTTGTGAGTGTTACTGAGTGTTGCTGTCATCAAGGATTTGATTATCATTATTTCTTTCAATCAGGTTCGTATTTGTAGGATGTGTTGTGTTCAAGTTACATTCCGTGTTTGTCAATCGTTGTAAAGATGACAGGTTTCATTCATCGATTCGTTTCTTACTGCATCAATAAACAGCTCGTCTTCTTCTTTATCTGAGACCTGACACACTGCATGCACGGGTTTTTTTTACACTGTCTTCCTTTAGCGGGACATTGACTTTTTCCAACGTGTGCTTTGTTTCCGCAGTAGTTGGATTTATGAATATGCTTGTATGTATGAGACGCTTCATATTTTTTGCTGCCTTTTCAATTGTGTAATTCGGTTTTTGTTCAGCGCTCTTTGGAACTGTTGCCTTTTATCTGTGCACTGCGTCAGTTCACGTGAGCCACTCGGTGTACATGCATCGAAGGTTCCCAGTGTGCTGGTGCCATCTCTGCTATGTCCATGGCTGTATTTAATGTTACCTTAGTCCTGGCACTTAAAACTTTCTCTCGCAGTTTCGCTGAGTTTGTGTCAAACACCACCCTGACCATCTCATCTTCCTCTCCATAAGCACAGTCCTTCACCCGTGAATATTTACCCGTGGCAGTTTGCTATTGGATTGCCGCTGACGGACGGCCTTATATGGGCAGGCACTAAATTACAAACGCCAGCGGCAGCCTGTCTATTGAACTTTATTTTAAAGTGTAGGTTTACATCGTGCTTTGTTTCAGTAGCAGAACTCATGAATATGGTTGTATATGTCACTCGCTCGCTTCTTATTGTTTCGCTGCCTTCTCAATTATATAATGCATGTTTTCTTCAGCGCTTTTTGAGGTCTTCCTGGTTTTCTATGTACTGCGTGATTACGTGGGAGGCGTGATGATGTCACACGAAACTCCGCCCCGGCGTTGAAGCTCATCTCCATTACAGTAAATGGAGAAAAACTGCTTCCAGTTATGACCATTACGCGTAGAATTTCGATATAAAACCTGCCCAACTTTTGTAAGGAAGCTGTAAGGAATGAACCTGCCAAATTTCAGCCTTCCACCCACACGGGAAGTTGGAGAATTAGTGATGAGTCAGTGAGTGAGTGAGGGCTTTGCCTTTTATTAGTATATATATATATATATATATATATATATATATATTAAATTACAAAGTAATAAAAATGCATATAAAAAACAGACAATAACTTTGAGTAATTTTAGCATTTACTCCCCCGTGTGAAATTGAAGAGTTGCATAGTGTGGGGGAGGAACGATCTCCTCGGTCTGTCAGTGGAGCAAGACAGTGACAAAAGTCTGTTGCTGAAGCTACTCCTCTGCCTGTAGATGACACTGTTAAGTGGATGCAGTGGATTATTCATGATTGACAGGAGTTTGCTTAATGCCCGTCGCTCTGCTACAGATGTTAAACTGTCCAGCTTTATTCCTACAATAGAGCCTGCCTTCCTAACAAGTTTGTCCAGGCGTGAGACATCCTTCATCTTTATGCTGCCTCCTCAGCACACCACCGTGTAGAAGAGGGCACTCGCCACAACCGTCTGGTAGAACATCTGCAGCATCTTATTGCAGATGTTGAAGGACGCCAATCTTCTAAGGAAGTATATTTGGTTCTGACCTTTCTTACACAGAGCATCAGTATTGGCAGACCAGTCCAATATGTCATCCAGCTGCACTCCCAGGTATTTATAGGTCTGTACCCTCTGCACACAGTCACCTCTGATAATCACAGGGTCCATGAGGGGCATGGGCCTCCTAAAATCCACCACCAGTTCCTTGGTCTTACTGGTGTTCAGGTGTAAGTGGTTTGAGTCACACCATTTAACAAAGTCTTTGATTGGCTTCCTGTACTCCTTCTCCTGCCCACTCCTGATGCAGCCCACGATAGCAGTGTCACCAGCAAATTTTTGCATGCGGCAGGACTCCAAGTCGTATTGGAAGTCTGATGTATATAGGCTGAACAGGACCGGAGAAAGTACAGTCCCCTGCGGCGCTCCTGTGTTGCTGACCACAATGTCAGACCTGCAGTTCCCAAGATGCACATATTGAGGTCTGTCTGTAAGATAGTCCACGATCCATGCCACCAGGTGTGAGTCTACTCCCATCTCAGTCAGCTTATCCCTAAGGAGCAGAGGTTGGATGGTGTTGAAGGCACAAAGGAGTCCAAAAACATAATTCTTACAGCACCACTGCCTCTGTCCAGGTGGGAGAGGGATCGGTGTAGCATATAGATGATGGCATCCTCCGCTCCCACCTTCTCCTAGTATGCGAACTGCAGAGGGTCGAGGGCGTGGCGGACCTGTGGCCTCAGGTGGTGAAGCAGCAGCCGCTCCATGGGCTTCATCACATGTGATGTCAGAGCAACAGGCTGGAAGTCATTCAGCTCACTAGGATGTGATACCTTTGGGACTGGGTTGATACAAGATGTTTTCCAAAGCCTCGTAACTCTCCCCTGTTCCAGGGTCAGGTTGAAGATGTGCTGTAGAGGACTCCCCAGTTCCAACGCACAGGCCGTCAGCAGTCGTGGCGATACTCCATCTGGACCCGCTGCTTTGCTGGCACGAAGTCTCCTCAGATCTCTGCTCACCTGTGCTGCTGTAATTGTGGGTGGGGATGTCTCACCTATACTGGTATCAGCAGAAGGATGGTTGGAAGATGCAGTACTCTGAGGTGAGACTGAGTTAGGGTGGTCAAACCTGTTAAAGAAGTTGTTCATTTGGTTTGCTCTCTCCACGTCTCTCTCAATGATGGCACCCCGCTTCGAGCTGCAGCCAGTGATAATCTTCATCCCATCCCACACTTCCTTCATGCTGTTATTCTGCAACTTCTGCTCCAGCTTTCTCCTGTACTGTTCCTTCACCGCCCTGAGCTGGACTCGGAGTTCCTTCTGCACGCGCTTCAGCTCATGCTGATCACCACTTTTAAAAGCCCTTTTCTTCTGTTTCAAAAGGCCCTTGATTTCACTTGTAATCCATGGCTTGTTGTTAGCATAGCAGCATACTCTTCTTACTGGAACTACAATGTCCCTTAATAGCCCTTAAGTTCAGCGTTCTGTGAAAAGACAATGGCAAAAGCACAGGTGGGATAGAAGAATTTCAGCAAATACCAAGTGGAGGCATGGAAAAACGTAGTATTTGTTGGTTTAAACAGTGATATAAACAACAAAAGGAAGCTGATTGAGAGACACGCTTGAAATGTCAGCTTTAATCTCGAAATTTCCACTTTAATCACATAGTTTATTTTGTCATTAAAGCAGAACATCATATACTTCATCTTTCAATCGCTTAATTTACTAGTTTCTCAAATCCCATCGTAACTAAAGTAGCACGTTAAATGCTTTGTTTTGTATTTGATCTTCTATGTGCTCTATGTGTGTGAATCACTACGTGCTTTCTAAACTGGCTTTCTCTTCCTCCGACAGGACACAGAATCCATTAAATTCATGAAATAACAGCTCTCTGAATAATTAAAATACTGAGATGTATACTTGATATCATTTTCATGATGATAGCAATTAAAGCATGTATTAAACATGGGAAATCGGTGGCACAGTGATTGTTCATGCCTCACGCAAGATGCTTGGTGTGCCGTGCGCGACCTTCGATGAAATAATTTATTGCAGCAGTACTGTCTCTTTAAAACGTACTAAACCCCCAATTCCTGTACTTCCTTTTTTTCTGCAAATACCCAATCGCCACACAATCAGCTCTATAATAGACGTTAAGTCATCTGTAAGCTGAGAACGCCGATTCTTCAAACGTTTAAGGAACATTGAAATATCTTCGTAGTACATGTTTAATTATTCTATCCATCTATCCCTTCAGTGTTGCGCCAGCCCCAGCAAGAATACAACGCGAGGCAGGAACAATCCGTGAACAGAGCACCAGCTCCTTGCTAGCATGTTTAATTATTAACAATGTAGATTATTTAAATAAAGTTAAAGTTTTATCTGTATAATGTTATAAACATATTTTGCTGTATTTCATCTTAAAAATGATATAGTCATCATATGTAAATATGCGCTTTATAAAGTGGCTCTGATTGTGCAATATTATTATTGTATTATTATTATTGTAGGTGAAGTATGGCGGCGCCCGTGCAGGCTGCGGCTTACAGAGCTCCCGAGTCCGCAGTGTTTAGTGTTAATCTTTGTTCGTCTTTGTTAACTAGTATAAGTAGAAAAGTAGATTTAAGTGATAGTAGTACGCAGACATACATTTACGAGCGGCAAATCCTGCTAGATTTCCAAAGAAACTGCGCCGAAATACCCAGTGAGGTGACTGAGACGCTCCGCAGCCTTTGCTTACTTCGCAGCCTGAGAAGCTGAGTTGGCGCAAGCGCAGAGATCGGAAACAGAAACGAGGTAAACGCGGCGGTGTTCGCACAAGGCTAAAAACTAACCCCACCAGACCTGCGATACCGTCTATTCTGCTTGCGAACGTCCGATCGCTGGACAACAAGCTGGATTATATAAAGCTGCAGCGGGCCAAGCAGTGGGAAATGAGAGACTGCTGCATCTTTATTTTCACTGAGACATGGCTCCAGGAAAACATTGCAGACTCGGCAATCCAGCTAGACGGACTGACCATCTTCCGAGCGGACAGAGACGCCTCTTTGTCCGGTAAGACCCGCGGGGGCGGACTGTGTGTTTATGTGAACAGAGAGTGGTGTACTAACGCTGCCTCAGTTGCGCGACACTGTTCCCCGCTGATAGAGGTTTTATCAGTAAGGTGTCGGCCTTTCTACCTGCCGAGGGAATACAGTTGCGTGATGGTGGTGGCGGTCTACCTCCCGCCTAGCGCAAATGCTAACCAGGCGCTAGCCGAACTCTACGAGATCATCAGCAAACTGCAAACGACGCACCCCGAGGCATTTTTCATTATTGCTGGAGACTTCAATCATGCCAACTTGAAGTCATTTCTCCCAAAATTCTCCCAGAATGTGAACTTTGCAACTAGAGGGGGAAGCTGTCTGGACAATGTTTACACGAGCGCTCCTGACGCCTACAAGGCACTACCCCACCCTCACCTGGGCTGTTCAGATCATATCAGCGTTTTATGGTTCCTGCATACAAGTCCCTGCTGAAGCGCACTAAACCAGCCCGCAAGAGCATCAGAGTGTGGCAGGTTGGTGCGGTTTCAGCTCTCCAAGACTGCTTCGAATTGACAGACTGGGACATTTTCAGAGAGGCTGCTATGGATGGTGACTCCATCAATCTGGAGGAGTACACAGACTCTGTGACTGGCTACATCTCCAAATGCATAGAGGATGTTACTGTTACCAAGGATGTTACCACTAGAGCCAACCAAAAGCCCTGGATGACAAGAGAAGTGCACAAGCTGCTCAAGATCAGAAATGCAGCCTTCAGATCTGGAGACAAGGCCGCCCTTAGGGTGACCAGAGCCAACCTGTCTCGTGCTATAAGGAGAGCTAAGTGGGCATACGCGCAGAAGATCAACAAACAATTCAGCAGCACCAGAGACACACGTCGTATGTGGCAGGGTGTTCAGGCAATTACAAACTACAAGCCCAATCCACACAGCAGTGATGGTGATGCCTCCCTTCCAGATGAGCTGAACAACTTCTTTGCACGGTTTGAGGCACAGAACAAAGAGCCTGCGAGAAAAGCAACACCTCCCTCCACTGACCAAGCACTCTGTCTCTCCATAACAGATGTGAGGAGGACTCTATCCAGAGTCAATCCAAGGAAGGCTGCAGGACCTGACAACATACCTGGTCTTGTGCTCAAAGAATGTGCAAGTCAACTGGCTGGTGTCCTCACAGACATCTTCAACACATCTCTGAGCCAGTCGTCAGTCCCAACATGCTTCAAGTCGACCACCATCATACCAGTGCCAAAGAAGTCATCAGTGACATGCCTGAATGACTACCGACCAGTTGCACTCACACCAATCATAATGAAGTGCTTCGAAAGGTTAGTCATGTCACACATAAAGACTAATCTCCTGCCTCCCTTGACCCTCTTCAGTTTGCATACCGCTCAAACAGGTCAACTGAGGATGCCATATGCTCTGCCCTTCACATCTCCCTGACACATCTGGATAAAAAGACACATATGTCAGGATGCTATTCATAGACTTTAGCTCTGCCTTCAACACAATCATCCCTCCAAAGCTGGTGGTAAAACTGAGCAGGTTGGGCCTAAACACCACCCTCTGCAATTGGATCCTGGACTTCTTGACAGAGAGGCCCCAGTCAGTTCGGATGGGCTACAACACTTCCAGCATCATCACACTGAGCACTGGAGCACCGCAGGGCTGTGTGCTTAGTCCACTGCTCTTCACCCTGCTGACTCACGACTGCACAGCCACGCACAACACCAATCACATCATCAAGTTTGCGGATGATACGACGGTGCTGGGACTGATAAGCAGGGATGATGAAAGAGCATACAGAGATGAGGTGAAATGGCTGTCCGCATGGTGTGAAGACAACAATCTATCTCTCAATGTCGACAAAACAAAAGAGATAATCGTGGACTTCAGAAAATCACGTCCTGCCCACATCCCGCTCAGCATCAACGGTTTAGATGTGGAGATTGTTAGGAGTACCAAGTTCCTCGGTGTGCACTTAACTGAGGAACTTACGTGGACACATAACACCTCATCACTAATCAAGAAAGCCCAGCAGAGACTACACTTCCTGAGGCGGCTGAATCAAGCACGTCTTCCCCCTTCCATCCTCACCATGTTCTACAGAGGCATCATAGAGAGTGTCCTGACCAGCTGCATCACTGTCTGGTATGGCAACTGCAACATATCCGACCGCAAGCGCCTGCAAAGGATAGTGAAGACAGCAGAGAACATTATTGGGGTGCCTCTCCCTTCACTACAAGACATATTTTACAAACGCTGTGTCCGCAAGGCCTGCAGCATTGTGCAGGACCCCTTACACCCCTCACATGGACTTTTCACACTTCTGCCATCCAAGAGAAGATATTGCAGCATCAAAGCCAAATCTGCGAGGCTGCAGGAGAGTTTTTACCCCCAAGCTGTTAGACTCCTTAACACCAGGCTGCCCCCTGGGACCTTCCACACGGCCTCAACCTCCTCTACAAAACAGAACTTTTATACATGAAAACCACTATCCTGCAAAGAACTGAAAATCTCATACTGACCTCTAAGGATTTATGAAACATTCTGACCTGTCATTGTTTACACACGTCTTAAACAACTATTATCATACACTGATAATTTCTGTATTATCTATATCTATTATTTATTATTTATTTACTTATTATATTACATATCTTACACATCAATATTGCTGCTACTTGTTTGTCCTATCTTTGCACAATGTCTTGTCTTGTTTGTTTGTGTTTTAATTATAAATTTTAAAATTTTTATTCTATTTTTAATTTACTATTTGCACATCATGTTGTTACACTGTGGACCCTGAGCTTCGCAATTTCGTCTATCTGTATACTTGTATATGGTTGAGATGACAATAAAGTTCACTTTGACTTTGACTTTGACTTGATTATAACTATCGCAAGTTTACTTGAGACAGTTGTACTAATAACAGTTCTGCAAGAAGCACTTAATTGCATTTATAGTTCTTGGGATGAGACTGTTTCTGAACCACAAGGTCAGTACAGGAAAGGCTTTGAAGCATTTGCCGTGTGGGAGCAGTTCAATAGACAGCATGGCTGAGGTAGCGTGTGCTAGATGCTGTATACAAATAATTCTCTTTCCAATCAGCTGCTGTAGAGCTGTGATTCCCCATTCAGATACAGTGATATAAATACTGCAAGTGGTGCAGTGAGAGTAATATGGAAAAAGATGATCCACTGTGGCAACCACTAATGAGAGCAGCTGAAAGAAGAAGAAGAAGGTGCAGTGAGAGTAACAGTGCTAAAGCAGCTATGGTATTTAGAATAGTTTGACCATTCTGTGGACCATTATATTGTTGCGATTAATTACAATCAGATGCATTAAACTAATAAACAATATGCGGTTAATTTCAGTGTATTTATAAAGCTGCATCAAGGATGTAGATCTAAAAAAGAAAGGGAAACCATACTGGAACAATAGCACTGCTTTGACGCTGGGTGCCTCCAGTTTGCAAAACTGAGTGGAGAACTTGCGTACGCCAGGGTTTTAGCTAGCGTGAAAATGTGCCTGGCTTTACGCAAAGTTTAGGTTTCATACATTGAGATTTGAGCGTGGAAACGGGCTTACGCAAAATTTTTGTGCATACACACCATTTATACATAAGGCCCCAGGACACGACAGGCTCATCCACCTGCATAACTCTGAACTTACCCCTTAACAGAGATGGCTGGATGGTAGCAGTCAGACACAAAATTTTAGCACCCATGAAATGTTAAAACAAAAGCACAAATGCACAGAACTGAGACATAATGATGTAATCTAAATAATGGTAAATATGTAAGCAAAGAAATAATACAAAACGAGAGTATAACTTGTGTAAAGGGTGGTTGGTAGGCATTAATGGAGCTTCTATACGATAGTAGACCCTCTAAAGCATGATTTAAAATGTTAGAAGCCGCAGTACAGGAAAGAGCTCATGTTCACTCGGAACACTACAGAGACAGCTGACCTGTTACAGTTTGCCAAAGGCGCTGCTCATTTACCAAGAGAGAGAGGATCAATTGAGGCACTGGGTGGAAGTAAGGACTACATCATTATAAAGGAAGACTCCAAGTTAGAACATTAGAACATTTTTACAAGATTAGGCCATTTAGCCAAACAAAGATTTCTAGTCCTATCTTCATAATTCCTTAAAAATAATATTAAGTCTAGATTTGAAAGTCAAACTGTCTACCATACTACTTGCTAACTTACCTGTATTCCATGTGTCTATGGCTCTCCATGTGAAGAAAAACTTACTAATGTTTGTGTGGAATATACCCATAACAAGTTTCCAACTGTGCCCAAGTGTTTTTGTTATTTTAAAGTAACAGTCTCAATCTACTCTACTAACTCTTATCATAATTTTTAACATTTCAATAATGTCACCTCTTAATCACCTTTTGCTTAAATTGAAGAGGTTTAGCTCCTTTAATCTTTCCTTATAACTCATTCCATGCAGTCCTTGGACTTTTTCCAGGGCTTTTTCTAGCCCGAAGACCAAAACTGTACACAGTACTCCAGCTGAGGCTTCACCAGTGTGTAATATAGTTTCAGCATAATCTCCTTTGACTTACTGTTATCTTGGAACTATAAAAATGTTATGAAACTCTGAGGGTGTGTGCCAGAGGGCTGTTGTGAACAGTCGAAAATTAACTCTAAATTAGTTAAATTATTTATTCAAAAAATAAATCCTAAAGGAATACTTATATTAAATAAATATATTTTTGTACCCTCCTTAGTGTTACATTTTTTCTCAAAAAATTTTTAAAAAAAGTTGCATTATTTGGCTTGAAAAATTCCATATTTATTAAATGTAGTCTTTCTAATGTAAAACATGCAAAACACTAAATGCACAAAGTCAGAAGTGTAGAAAGTATAATAATGAGGCAAATACTTTTTGTGTGTCATTTGTCATTTGTGTGGTATATCATGAAGCATGGTGAAATATACAATCTAACATCACAGTCGGGACAACAGTAGCTTGATTCATTGCAGATTGTCTTGCCAGACTGATCAGTTTTGAACAGCACATTGTGCATGTGCGATTGACATGAGCATCATTTTAAGATTCAACAGAATCACTTTTGATTTCACTTACCGTTTCAGTTTCACTGAGTGAAGACAGCTTCACTTTGTCATCACTACTTGTATCACTGTCAATAGAATGCAACACCTGGGCTGCTGAAAAGCATTTCTTATGAAACATCATTATGAGGCTAGGAGAAGACATATCTGCACCATTGCCTGGGTAACACTTGGGCCAATCGCTTACACACTCATCACTAATGCCGTTAGTAGCACTTTTACAGCCTGAGTATTTCTTGGGTCTTACACTTACGCAAGAACTGTCTATACAGTTGCCTGAGTGAAACTTGGGATAACACTTTTAGCACTGTTTTTAGAGCTTGAGTGACGCTCGGACCTAAGACTAAGTAGGTAAAAAAATTACTTAGTAGTGATAGCAGAAAAACATTTGCAATCTAATATTTTCATGGAGAATGAGCATAACAATTTCTGATAGAATAGGATCCAATGATGACCAAACATTGGACAACAGCAAACAATATCAAAACATCCATAAAAAAATCTGACGGTACTCATGTTGCATAATCCACACCTCAAGTCATCCAGTCATATGTTCATAATGTGCCAAACACATGTATTTTGTGCAAAAATACAGTTAAATAAATAGCTCTGGAAAATGAAAATAGTCCACAAACAGGGAGCCCTTTCATATAGGATCATGCCTGTGATTTGAAGGCATGATTCTGGACCAATGAATCCAGAATTTCATGGGACACATTGAAAGCATATGACTGGATAATTTGATGTGTGGATTAAGCAACACAAATAACATGCAATTTTTTTCATGGACACTTTTGATTGTGCTTGCTGTTGTCCAGTGTTGGTCACCACTTAGTCCTTTTCTCAGATGAATATAAATTCAACTCAAATAAAGGAGCTCCAGAATCATCATTTAAAAGGGTCCTTTCCTCAGATCGACTGACCCAGCACTAACTCGGTTGTAGAATGGCCAGTAGGGTGAGGGGGCTTGTTGAGTCTGGCTTGTCTAACTCATTTTCTACATCTGACCGTGGCACTACATTAGCTGATGGACAGGTATTGTTGTTTTTCATTTATGTAAATTCATTTATACTTTGCTTTTCATCTGTTTGAACAAAATTCTATCCTTATACAGTAGGTGCAAGTTCTGTATTTGTTATAATCTACAGTATTTTGCCTTGAGTGTTGTCACGGTGCTCTGCACCCGAGGAGTGCTGTGCAAGAACAAAGTGGTTTATACTGTTGTATTGTAATTATGAGGTGGCAATGATAGATTGGTCATCTAGCTCTGTGAAGAGGATCACTTGTGTTCTGTTTTGTGTGTTGTATTTGTCCCATTTTGCACGCCCAACCAACCATCTCTCTCTGAATTTCCTTTCCTAAGACTTCTTCCGTTTTTTGTACCTACTAGATTTTTTTTTTTTCTTTAGGGTTCTGGGAGTCAAGGCTGAAGGAGGTTTGTCAAAATTAACATGGCCTGTTAAAGGCCACTGGGGCATTCCTTGTGTGGTTTTGGGCTATACAAGAAATAAATTGTTGTTATTGTTTTTATTCTGATTAAATAACAATAAGCACTCATCAAGGTAGATTTATATTTCAAATAATTATAAAAAATAAGAAAATGAAAATTGCTGGCAATCAACTTTACCCAAAACAAACTTTATTCTGCAAAATCAGACTTTAATTGTTTTTAAAAAATCCATTACTTATAGACACAAACAGGAAAGAACACCTTCAGGGTATTTTTTTAATTATTAAAATTAAAATTTAATTTACAATATGATGAGAATAAGTTTTTAATCTTCATAAGGAAAATGCTGAATTGGCCGTCTGCATTTTCAGTAAGTTAAAGTTCTGTTACTTACAGATCAAAAATATTCCTGTAATTGCAAAATATTTTGCCGTAATTTTTATTTGACTATGCAAGGTTATCTAGTTATTTTGTAAGGAAATAAATGACATCTACACTAGCATGCTGGGAGAACGGTTCAGCACTACTGCCTCTTAGATCTAGAATCATGAGTTTGAATCTTAACAGTAGCAGCTCTTTGTTATCCAGGTCAGGAGCTTTTATGTGTGTGTGTGTGTGGGGGTGGGGGTTATTGTTTGATTTTATCATATTTATTATTTTTATTTTTGGAGCGTCTGTAAAATTTACAATGTACAAATAAAATATAAAGTAATCTAATCTTGTGCTCGGCCAGTGTCCATGTAGAGTTTATACGTTTTCCTCCAGGTACGCTGGATTGCCTTCTCTACCGTATATTAAAGTCATTTGTGTTAGATTTGGGTAATGATTCAAAATTTAACATGTTTTAGTTTGAGTGCGTGCATCAGGGACTGTGCAGTGGACTGGCATTCTGTTTAGTGCTCATTCCTGCCTTGTGTCTGATGCTATAAGAAAAGGTTCTGGCATTCTAGAACTGTGAATTTGATTAAACATGTGTGAGAAATCCACAGCATAAGTTTTACTTCTATGTATCTCACAAGCTTTTACAACTTAGTTGATATTGGCTGATTTCTATTGCGTATATTTCTTCAGAAAAAGAATTAAGTAGATATATGTCAGTCAGTCTGTCAGTTTAATGTGACTTGTGATATTATGCTAGCCATATTATTAAATCGATAGAACTTTATTTTAACAAAACGTTTAAACACAATTTTAACATAGAATCTTTGGTTTTTAGTTACATGAATTACCTATTGGCTTTCAGCATTTCAACTTTAGTTTCTTCTGACTAGCCTTTTGTAATGTCCCTAAAATCTCTGCCACTTGGGCACACATGGTCTTCAATGGCTCCAGGTGGGTCTCATTCTTTTCTGTGAGTCTTCATAAGTCTTCATCCATCCATCATCCAACCCACTATATCCTAAGTGCAGGGTCACGGGGGTCTGCTAGAGCCAATCCCAGCCAACACAAGGCGCAAGGCAGGAGCAAATCCCGGGCTGGGCGCCAGCACACAATCACACACCAAGCACACAAACTAGGGACAATTTAGGATCGTCAACGCACCTAACCTGCATGTCTTTGGACTGTGGGAGAAAACCGGAGCACCCGGAGGAAATCCATGCAGACACGGGGAGAACATGCAAACTCCATGTAGGGAGGACCCGGGAAGTGAACCAAGGTCTCCTTACTGCGAGGCAGCAGTGCCACAGTGCCGCCCTTAAGTAGATATATGCCACATGGGAATATAGAATGGTGTTAGTATCCTGGTTCCCAGCTTTTCAGGTGAAATCAAGACTTTTAAAGAAAGCTCAACTTGCATGATCATTACATAAAAACTTGCATGATCATTACATAAAAGATAAATGGCAACAGTTTCACTGGTTAGTGGAACTGTTTTTGGGCTAGTTGTTCGTATTGCTTCTCTTTTGTATCATTCTTTGAGGGTTTTCTTTTTTAGCACTGTTTTACACTGTGTAAGACACCCATTTCTATCTACTTATGCAATATATATGCCTATACATAATACTTAATTATTCACAGAAGTGTCTAAATTGCATTAGAAAATGTCAGTAAAGCCAATGTCACATCAGACTTGCTGACTTCAATTGCTTATCTTGTTACTGATACACGCTCTTAAAAATAACGGTTCTAAAATTGCACTTTACTGGGTTGTGTGGTTTCTTATAGAACCATTGCTTCACAAAGAACCATTTCATTCTGTTGAAAGGTTCTTTGCATATGAAATTGGCTCTTTATGCTTTAAAATTTTTCTTAATAAATAGGTTTGGTATTTTTTAGTTTAAAGTTATTTCTTCACAAACATACCGTATATATATATATATATATATATATATATATATATATATATATACACATTTGCCGTACAAAACTGTGAAAAAGATATCTTGCCTGCGCTGATGCGATTACAAACACAATAGTTTATACATGTCATTTTTGAACAAAAAAACACCAATATTATGAGATTCCTCCAGCCATGTCAATACAGAAGTAAGTTTTTCGTGGTTTGGTTTGGACTTACTTCTGTATTGACACGAGAACTTGCTCAAGCAAATGTAAAACATATCCTTAACACGAGAAAAGTAGTACCAGGCATATGTGATAAAACAAGTACTTCAAGATCCCTTTTGTCACAAACTTACATTAAAAACATGGAAGGCAGAGATCAATACTCGACAGCTGTCATGGCTAGAAAAATGAACATATTTGGAACGTTCTTAAGCTTTTTCTCCAAGCCCCATACCTCTATAGAGTGGGCAAGATATACAGTATATTTTTTAATTTATAGAAAGCACTTAACTTTAGAACAAACTTTCTGCATGGTAATTGTATATTTACCATGTTTGTGAAAAAGTCATTTCAACTAGAAAATGCGATTCTGATACTTTAATATGTGGAACAAAGGAAATCTTTGTCTAACAATAATAGAAATGATACATTTAATTTATATAGTGCCTTTCCCATGCTCAAGTGTAGTAGAAGAAATAGAAGGATACAACAGATCTAGAACACCTTAACATATCCTGTGTTATTGTATGCAGCAACAATCTATTTAAAATGAGGAACCACTGGCATTTCACAAATCTTATATTTTTTCTTCATGTTAGATCCTGTTACGCATCTAAATCTAAACATTTTTTTTGTAACGCTCTTGTTGATGGTTCTTTAGGGAAACAAAAAGGGTTCCTCTGTGGCATCACTCTGAAATACCACTCTGGCACCTTTATTTTTAAGAGTGCATGTCCATTGAAAGAACTGAAAAATGCTGGCGATGTCAATTTAACGACTCCATCCCAACCTTCCAGCACAGTCGTGCTCATCACTTTTTCTGACATCCAGTAGTTAGTGCTGTACGAAAGGCTAATAGGTATGGCTCTGACTTTTTTTTCCTATTCTGTCATGGTACGTAAAAGGCGAGATATCAGACAGACAAGCTTCTCTTCTGCTTGCGAGATCTGAAACACCTACTATGCCTTATTCCAGGTAGCTGCATTATATGTATTTGCTACTACATGAGCATCCATGGGTCATCGGCACTCATGCATACTGACTAAAAGTCAAAATCAAACCTGATATGGTTTTTTTTTTTGAGTTATGAGACTTTCAGCTATTTAAAAGTCTGAATTTATAGGCTTCATTTTCATGTATGGTTTTTGTTTAACATCTTTTTTTGAGAAGAATGTCATTTTAATTGGTTATACTTAACACTAGAATTACCAGAGCCTACGAAAAAACTCGTAATTCCTTCCCACCTTAAATTGCTTCTTAAATCCCTTCACACCTCTCCACCAGCGCCCTTTGTCTTCTAAATGTGCTGATAAAGAGAAGCTTGGAGCAGCCGGCTATTCCATCCCCCTACCAATTTAGAACGTGCACGAACTTCTCTCAGCTCATGCCTTGATTGAGTATCTGGAAGTGAAGTGGAGTTTTAGAGTGGAAATAATAGATCGTTGTTTGGAACACACGCATTTCATGTCTGTTCTGTTTCTACAGTAATCTGTGTCAACACATTGTTAAAACAGAAACATTTTTTATATTCTAGTAGTAGATGACAAAATGTAGGCATAAACTATATAATGTATGAAGCCTGAAGTCCAAATAGCAAAGAAATATTTTCACAAGAATAACACAATTGCGCTTTTATTCAAAAATGCAATAATCAGACACTCCCCATCTGCCCGTGTCGTTCAAACACAGGAACATATATTGGTGTAAAAGTATAACAAAAGTGCACTTTTATTCAAGTGCACTTTTTCCATCGCCTTTTCCTGTAAGAAGCAGTGTACACACTTCTCTCTATGCTGTGGTTTCTATTACAAACCTGAAAGAAAGAGACAATATATGTGAAAATATAATTGCACTAATGCAATATTATTTGAAAACGAACAGCGTCAGATCGGGTGTGAATTTATGCAGAAACTGGAAATTCTCAGATGTGGGGCCTTCCCCCAGGGAAGAAAGTACAGTGTCAGGTGCTCATTCA
Organism: Polypterus senegalus; assembly: GCF_016835505.1. NCBI lineage: Eukaryota > Metazoa > Chordata > Cladistia > Polypteriformes > Polypteridae > Polypterus > Polypterus senegalus. The sequence continues at coordinate 212,631,879 of NC_053157.1, forward strand.
GTGTAATAGGAACCATAGCACAAAGAGTTGTGTGCACGGCAACAAGTACACGTGTCGTAAATGTAGGAAGGACGGTCCTTGGGTGTGTGGGAACTGTTAATATTTGAATGTGACGATTTTATATAGCACGAAATGAAAATCAGCACTTGTTAGCATTGCACCATGCAAGCTGTCGTATCAATCGCCTACTGTAACTTGCTTTCTTTTTTCTTCGGTTATACAGGTAGTCTTGAATAAAAGTGCACTTGTTTTGTTTGCGAAATGAAGTGTCTGTGTGCACTTTTCTTGGCATTACACGTGTATTTAGCATGCTCAAACACAGGAACATAAGTTGGTGTAAAAGTATAACAAAACAACGGGTAGATGGGGAGTGTCTGATGATTGCATATAGCGCCGAACTTACTGCTCTTTACTATTCTCTCCTCTGCATGCCCTGGAGTACAAAAGAAACAGAATACAGACGTGCTATAGCTCTGCGTTGTACCACGATGCATATTAACGCCCCCCCACACAGTTCTGACACACAAACGCTGGCGAAGCTGCCTTCTTCGTATCTCACCGTCACTTGCTTTTCTTTTTATTCAGTTTTATTGAGTGTTCCTGCCAGTCCCCACATGTCGCTGTATGCTGAATATTTTCACATATATTGTCTTTCTTTCAGGTGTGTAATAGAAACCACAGCATAGAGAGAAGTGTGTACATTGCTTCTTACAGGAAAAGGCGATGAAAAAAGTGCACTTGAATAAAAGTGCACTTTTGTTATACTTTTACACCAATATATGTTCCTGTGTTTGAACGACACGGGCAGATGGGGAGTGTCTGATTATTGCATTTTTGAATAAAAGCGCAATTGTGTTATTCTTGTGAAAATATTTCTTTGCTATTTGGACTTCAGGCTTCATACATTATATAGTTTATGCCTACATTTTGTCATCTACTATAGAATATAAAAAACTTTTCTGTTTTAACAATGTGTTGAAACAGATTACTGTAGAAACGGAACAGACATGAAATGCGTGTTTTCCAAATAACGATCTATTATTTCCACTTTAAAACTCCACTTCACTCTCAGATACTCAATCAAGGCATGAGCTGAGAGAAGTTCGTGCACGTTCTAAATTGGTGGGGGGATGGAATAGCCGGCTGCTCCTAGCTTCTCTTTATCAGCACATTTAGAAGACAAAGGACGCTGGCAGAGAGGCGTGAAGGGATTTAAGAAGCGATTTAAGGTGGGACGGAATTACGAGTTTTTTCGTAGACTCTGGTAATGCTAGTGTTAAGGGGGTCATTTTAGAATTTCAACTTGTAGTTTATGGGTCTGTAGGAAGCATTAACTGGGGCCACAAAGATTTGTTTATAAGTTCTGTGCCTCCTATAGTGTTTTGAAAACCTACAGTGCTAACCAATGTGCCTCCATGTTAATACAATGCGATGAAATTCCCTACTTTCCTTAAAATTATAAATGGCATTATAAATAAATGCATAAGAGATGAATCCTTCCTTCTTTCCGTTCAGGCTTATAGGAAGCAAGACCCTATTTTTCATCAGAATAAAATATATGTCAGTCCTGGAAATGAGGATAACTCATTGTAGGACACACCTTTACACACTTTTATTGTATCTTTATTTTCTTTTACTGAGATTGGACAGGAAACTAAACTACATTAAGGGAAAAACCCACACAGACGCAGGGAGAAAATTCAAACAGAGTGCAACTGGTCTAGTTTTTGAACGTAGGAAAAGTGCTAACCACTGCACCATTCCTTTCATAGTTCAGTTACAAAAAACTAATTAGTTTACAGTTAAGGGATATGAATCTTAATGAGTGAGTGAACAACAATTAAGGTGAAAAAGAAGTTTCATTAGCAGTATTAATTGACTTCTAATTAAATGACTTACTGTATCAAAAACCTGCAGGTACTGAGGCCCTTAAGGAGTTGAATTTTACACCCCAGCTGTTGAATACCCACAAAACTGCGTAGCTAATCATTTATCAAGCATTCGTATTTTCTCAAAGCTTTATTTTAGATTCTAGAGTCTTAATTGGTTCTTTAAACTCATAAACTCACTCATTCAGTCTTTAATTGCTTTGTTTTTTCTTATTTCATTGCAAATTAAAAATCTGATGTACTCCACAAGAGAAACAGATAACTTGATCCCATCTGCAATTGTGTGCTTTCCTGATCAATTACAAGTTTTAATAACATCTTATGAAGAAAAGGCAGAAAAAGTTCAGCTGGGAAGTACAGATCAGTGCCCATAAGTATTGATTAAGGGACTCAGAGTAGGAAAACAGTCCTCACTGTTTGGAAGTTTTCAGAGTGATACAAATTTGGTCTCACTCTTAGAAGTAGGAGTAAAAGCATTTGTGTCCATTTTTCTAATTTTGAAAACTACTCCTAACTTCACCAGGATTTAGGAGAGCTAGAGAATGCACTAGGAACTACCAGAAGATGGCATACAGGCAGAGATCGGCATGCACATCCTGCAAAAGGCTGAATGGTTTGGAAACACTGGACAACAATGTATTCATAAAAAGATATCTATCTGACTAAAATAGAATAATATTCATAACAAATCTTTTTTGTTATGTAATTGATCCATCTACACACAAGAAGCCATGCATTATCAGATTGAATTAAATTGCGGGTAGTGCTTTTGCAAAGTCTTGCGTATGTCCAACCAAACATGTCCCGAATTTTACACCAAAGTTTGAACACTCTTACAACATGTGAGGTAATACTGTACGCGGTGTGACACACGTGCATTTGGAAGACAGTTTAAAGGCCCAAATAGATGCAGTTACCCACTGAACCAGGGGTTGGCACTGCCCTCTAACTCTCTCCCGGCAGAACAACTGAAGAATCCACACAGTAATATCACTTCCGGTTCCAACCCTCAAGATCCCACGTCTTCATGATGTCACTTCCAGTTCAAACCCTTAAGATCCTATGTCTTCATGACGCCACTTCCGGTTCCAGAATGCCTTTCACCCATGACATCACTTCCTACCAATCTACTATATATACCTCCTTTATTTCCTTTTTGTCAGTTCCGATTTTAACTCTGTTTGTGAAGACGTCACTTCCTTTTGCTTGTGCTACGGCATACGGGGCATTGACCCAAACCTTTGATGGTGTTTGTGTCCTTATTTTACAACAGATAATACATTTCCTCACGACTGAACATGGGTTAAAAAAAAGCAAGCTATATTAATGCATATCAGCACGCACATAAAGGTCCTTGCTCCAAGTGTGGATATGCATGCATATGTTAATCACAAGTGATATCACAATATCAGTGCACAAATGGTTATGGAGGAAAACTGAACTGGAGTAGTCAATATTACCATGAAGATAAGCAGAGCTGAATGGGTGACTGACAGTGAAATGTTACACAGGTATGCTGAGCTTTTAATTCCACAAAACCCTGGAGATGTTTACATTTTCCAATCCTGGGTAGATTTAAGAAGGCAGACGGAGACTCCTGTGGGTACTGGATAAATAGGACCTCACAGAAGATAATTAGGGTCACAGACAGGCACAGTGGAATAACAGAACACAGGAAGAGTGAATGCAACTTTCAGCCAATGCTAGTTTCAGTAACTGTTACTTTACAAGGAGCTTCCCAAGACCATATGCAGGAAGGTGATTCTTCTGGAAGTGGTACTCTGAATCATTCCAGTGTCTGTGTCTCAATCTCTCCATCTCTTTCCATCTCAATGCTAAAGATAGATCACATAATCTGTATTTTACTGGCTGGTACACTTGCCACAACAGAATATTGTGTATTGTTTGCATTGCCATTGTTGAGTCCCACAATAATTCCAAGTCCAAATTTTTAATAAAAAAGATTTTTATTAGAAAATAATAAAGATACATGGGAGAGTGTAAGTTAGAATAACAAAACAAGGTTTTAACAAATGAATTGTCTGAGTATTATTGCGAGCAGCAAAAGACCTTGATGGCAAAGAAACCAAGATATAGTCTGGGACAAAGACCAAAGTTATAACCAAACTAGAAAATGTCAAAAAATGGATTGAGAAATCACCTGCCAAGGGGTAAAGGAAAAATTAAATATAAATGACAAAAGGAAAAGTAGGGAAACCAAAAATCATTCTAACAGTAGGGTCTACTTGGACGTAAGCTGAACCGAATGTTGCTTTATTTACAGAGGGTTAATGAATATTGAAACTGTCATATATTTATTGCATACAATTGCAATGATGTTAATGGAATGATCAAGGTCACATGACGTGTCCAATAGTGCTGCTTAAATAGTCAAAACAAGATGTTAACCAAAATCAACTTTACCGAACAAGATCAAAGCAAAAAATAAATGATTGAAATGTGACCTGCTTGCCCAAAACCACCAAAATATAAAAAGCATGCACGTTAAAAAAGTAATATTTCTACATAAGTCTACTGTAGACTGTTTGAAACTTGTTGGTTTTGGTAGGTTCACTGTCCACTTTCTAAACTGTGCATATATCCCCCCAACTTCAGGTAACTTCCATCAGCTATTCTTTTGTATCTTTTTCCCTTCTATCTTCTTCAAATCCATACCTTACCAATTTTCTGACAAAACCAACAAATGTTCCATCCATCCATTATCCAACCCAGTATATCCTAACTACAGGACCACAGGGGTCTGCTGGAGCCAATCCCAGCCAACACAGGGTGCAAGGCAGGAACAAATCCCCAGGCAGGGCGCCAGTCTACTGCAAGGAACATACATACTCCCACAAAGTAAGCACACGTTAGGGAGAATATTGAATTACCAATGCACCTAACCTGCATGTCTTTGGACTGTGGGAGGAAACCAGAGCACCCGGAGGAAACCCACACAGAAACGGGGAGAACATGCAAACTCCATGCAGGGAGGACCCGGGAAGCGAACCAGGGTCTCCTGACTGCAAGGCAGCAGCACTACCACTGTGCCACCATGCCGCCCCCCAACAAATGTTCATATTGATAAATTATACAAACAGCAATCATGCTGAGAGGATGGGATCCAGAAATTACTGCGTTTTGACCAGTGAATTGTCAAACAAAGCAAATGCTTAAAGTTGTGGCTGTGCGCATTTGTGGTGGATATAAGCGCAAGAAAAATCGCCCAAAGGAAAGTGTCAACTTTAATTTAACAATAGAATTACCAAAGCCTACGAAAAAACTTGTAAATCCGGCCCACCTTAAATCCCTTTGCACCTCTCCTTCAGTGTCTTTTGTCTTGTAAATGTGCCGGATTTACAAGTTTTTTCATAGGCTTTGGTAATTCTAGTGTTAAGAAATGCTGAATTCATCTCCCTCTCACGAGTCTGAATCTTAAGTGTCTGCTGTAAATGTGGTTTATGCCTACTCCACTGGCAATTCATCTTTTAAAACAAAGTACCTGCTACAGCCCACCTTCTCAACATTGTTGGGTAAAAATGACAGTTGCGCAAAACAACATATCGTATTGTTGCACTTTTTAGAAGTATTCGAATGAATCCAGAGCAATAAAGACATTTTTAAAAACAGAATAATGAAATGAAAGAACATCATATGGAAACAGAGGAATGTGCCAAAACCATGCAGACAGCAAACAGGTCAAGATTCAAATTCAGCTTTCTAGTGGCAGCATCATGAGGCAGCATCCTTGAACAATTTACCAATGTGCCGCTCTATATGAAAACAAATAACACAGACAAATATTTTTTTTTTCAATTTCACACATTTAAATAATCTCCTATATTCACTTTTTGGGATGGCATTGTAGTAAGGAGACCAGTTTGTGTTCCAGGTCTTCTCCAAATGGAATTTGCATGTACTCCTCCGGGTACACTGGTTTCCTGCTACTGTCCAAAGACATGCAGGATCAGTGATGTGGGGATGTTAAATTGGCCCTAGTGTTTGTATGGTGTGTGTGTGTGTGTGTGCTTATTCTGCTGTAGGCTTGTACCCTGTTCAGGGTTTGTTTCTGCCTTGTGCCCTGTGCTATCTGGGATAGGCTCCAGCACCCAATGGAAAACCTGGATTAAGCAGGTTAGAAAATTAGTTATCCTGGATTTATTTTGTATGAACTTGTTATATGTGGAGTTGTTATTCACTTTTTAGTCAGTAGTATTTTATTTATGTGAATAAAAACAAGGTAATGCATTGACATAATTTACAATCTTTTGCTATTTCCTTAAAATGAGCACAAAATGTCTTCTGATTTAAAGCCCCCCGTCTTAAGTATTTCTTTTGGTTGCAATTGCCCACTTTGTTTTGCTATTATATTGCCTTAACTGTTATTTGCTGGTAAAAGTTATGTAATGTATCATAAGGCCCCTACACCCCTCTCACAAATACCCACCTACAACATATTTATTTCAGACTCAAAAGCAATTAATTCAACAGAAGGATTGTAATTAAAAGACCACAACTCCAACTCAGAAACAGCAATAAAAAGCTGTGTAAGATGTTTTTTGTAATCTGTGTAATAAACTGCCTCTCTTACAATAATTAATATTGTTCAAAACATTAAAAAAGTAGAGCACTTGAAAATTAATTTTAGTAAATCATACAATCTTTACTGCTTACTATGTTAATTTTGTATTAATTATACACACCATTTTATACTACAGCTACTGTATAAATTCTGAAACCTTTTGTGATCATAACACATTCAATATGGAATAAACATTAATTGAATCATTAGTTTTCACGGATGGTTGTTCTACTGGAAACTTGCTTACAAAGGAAGATTATTTATGGGGAAATCACTAATTTTATTTCCATTGATGGAACTGGTGAGGGAGGCAGTAGCAGTACACAGAACAGAACAGATGTAGACATCCTGTCCTCATTAATTTTTTTCAGCCAATTTTGAGGAATTCCCAAATGAGAAATATAATTCCACCATCAAATCTTGGGTCTTCCACTGGGTCCTGCCTCAATTGTACACCCAATACTTAAATAACCTCTCAATCTGTAGAGAAATAAGTTCAATTTGAAGGTCCTCCCATATTGCTGACCTCTTAAACCAAGCATAAAAAGTGAGCCTAGCAATCCCGACATAATGAATTCTGGCCCTTCTTTGCATTCTGTAAAGACAAATTGGCAAGGCAGAGCATCTTTTCCATTTTTATTAGGATTATAGGAAAATGCTAAAGCTAAAAATACCTAGTGATCCCAATAAACCAGTCTTGAATTTAAATGTTTAAGTGTCTTTAACTATTCAAGATTTTTATGATCTATAAAAGTTACCAAGGTAAGCTCTTAGCTCCTTAACCATTGTCTCCATTCATTTAATGATACCTTATTAGCCAATATTTTCAAATTGCAGAAATTATATAAATTAAATTAGCTGAACAAATTTAATTAGATAAATTAAATTTCAGAGATAAAAGTCACAGATTACCACTATACAGAACCTTTGTATCTATTGTGGTTGTCCAAGGGAATGATGGCTGATACACAGATACATTTTTGGGTTACCAACCCAGGTTGTCAGCATTTATTTAAAAGTTTTTAAACAAAACCAACACACAGTAATACTCAGAAGAAACAAAATGCTGCCACCATAACAACCTGGCTTAGTTGTTTTAAGAGGGCTTTTTCAATTGTGATTGGCATGAGGAGATCCTTTGCTCAGGTTACTTAGATAAGAAGTGATTACTCCTTCCAGACAGTCATGGTTTTATGGCCCAGGGACTGGAAGGGACAGAGTCAGTTGCCCTCACTTGGCAACTTCTCTTCAATGTGGAGGAATAGGGATACAGGACAGTTAGCAGCAGTGCGCCCTTTCAGCTCGGGATGGTATCACACTTCTGAGAGGCACCTGGATGGTTACCCTCTGACGTACTATATATTCTAAAGTTTTTTCAAAAGTAAGGAAATAACAAAGATGTTTTTGACTAAAGGATCTTGGTTACAAACTACAAATAATTCCCCAGTGATTCAAATATTAAACATAACTATTAGTATGTACTATACCAGCGGTTCTAAAACTTTGTTATTTTGCACACCCCCTTTTCTACCTGTAATGATTCTGCGCCCCCTACATAATATAAGATAGATGAGATTTACCCATAATACAACTAACAGAGGTATGATACTCGTGCGCTGTTGTGGTATCCTTTCATTTTTACTTCCATAAGATTTGCATGTGTTCGGCTAACTTCGATGAAATATTTGCAATTTATTTTTTTTAAGGTGCTTTAATAACTGTTAAAATGCCTTGTGTGGTTTTTCAGTCATAGTTCTAATCCCAAAAACAAAGAATAAATTATTTATTCTTATTTAACAACTTTTTTATGTAAAGAAACGATTAAATATGTTTTAATTTTTAAAAATCTTGTAAATGAGGACACCGATGAAGTCAATCTACGCGAGACAAACGTATTTTTGAACCGACAAATATTATACAGCTGTTAGTTGTATCATGAAAATAACCCAATATGCAGTAAATTATTTAACTCAATTTTCCAATATTGGCTATGCTGCCAATGTGGTGCAGTCGCGCCGCATTATCACCTGATCTACTTTTAACCGAATATTCGCGACAGATACCGATGAATGTCAAACTTTCTGGATTGAAAATACTATATGCTTGCTAATTTAAATTTGAAATAAAAATGTAAAAAATTAATTTTGATGTCATGTTCATTTATTCCACGCCCCCCCTCGTACAGCTTCAGCACGGGGGCATGCCCCACAGTTTGAGAACCGCTGTACTACACAATGTGCAATTAGTGATTCTTTATATGGAATAACAAAAATTACAGTAGCATCAGAAATAACACACTCCCACAAAACATTGAATACAATTATCAACAATGGTATTTGAGTTTAGAAATCTTTTACTTATTTTTCTTTCTTTTTATCATTTCAAAACCTATTGATTTCTTATGAGATGGCTGGAATCCCTTGTCAATTTTCCACAGTTACTTCAGGTTTTTATTATTCTGATTCAGCAGACGTGATTCAAAGGAACCTCCTTAGTGTTATATTTACACCTAGGAAGACAATCAAAAAACCACTGATTTCTTTCAATAAAAAAAGGTTATGTACAAAGGAAACGTAAATACCAAAATAACAACATGAATACAGTAGGAAATGTAGGCAGATTCACTATATGTTCTTCATGTGACATATAGTCACCAACACAGAGCCCAACGTTGCAATCCGGATGGTAGGAGTGTGGTTCTTTGCACTTTCTTGCCCGATTCATTACGTTTTGGGCAATAAACAACATACATTTGTAGAGAATTCTGTTTATTCTGTAGGGAGCAGCTTAAGGACCTGATGTGCAACGCGACAAGCCGTGCCAGGGGACAATGGCGGGGTACTAACCTCTCTCTTTTTATTTTCTGAGAAAAGACAAAGTATCTCTGCCGTAATCGCACCCGGACAACTGCAAGAAGCACAACACTTCCGGGTCCCTTTCTTTCCTCTCGTCCCCCTGTGATGATGTCAGCTACTCATCCACCACCACACTTTCCCAGCATCCCACTATTTTGATTTCCGGTCGTCCTCCATAAATTGTCTGTCCACCCACCCTTTTATGTCTGATGATTTGTAATAATATTTTGACCTTATTTGCAGTACATTGGGCCTAAAAAACCCAAATCTTTCTACATTTTTGTCTCTCTTTTCTACAATGGATTGTAGCCGATAAAATTGCTGCCAATTTGGCACTCGGGATTCACATATATATGATGACCCACCATTCCAGACAAGGCTGATAGCTGTTAGTTTTTCAAAATTGATTCCACCACCGTCAACATGACATTTTCATGGCCTATAACTTAATCAGCATTCTTTTTGTATAGGATAAAAACATTCTATAGGCACTGTTCGAGCAGTTGCTGTAAGATTTTCTTGTAATATTTCTTCTGTTGCTTGCGTTTGAGAGGGCAGAATGTCAGGGCCTAATCTGCACAATCTACGCTACCCATTGTATTTGTAGGCTACCACAGTGCAAGGTTTAGTGAATTCCACATCCCCCCTGTCATAAAGAGTGAACGTTGCGGCATAATTAACAGTACTAAGAAGGCAGATGTCTGTTGTGTCCTTCCACTTGAAAACAATCATTTTTGCCTTTCTGTCATGCAGGTACTGTACCACATTGCAGCTTCAAACAACCAAAGATGACCCCCAAAACAGGAATGGTTTAACACTGACATTTTTCCCTCTTCATCTTTTTTTGACTGTTTTTTAACTAGTTTTGCATTTGGCTATAGTCAGTGTCACCACTGGTAGTATGAGGTGATACCTGGACCCTACAGAGGTTTCACAAGTAGTCCAGGATGGCACATCAATACGTGACATTGCCAGAAGGTTTGCTGTGTCTCCCTGCACAGTCTCAAGGGCATGGAGGCGATTCCAGGAGATAGGCAATTACTCTAGGAGAGCTGGACAGGGCCGTAGAAGGTCCTTGAACCATCAGCAGGACAGGTATCTGCTCCGTTGGGCAAGGAGGAACAGGATGAATACTGCCAGAGCCCTACAGAGACCGTTAGCAGGCCACTGGTGTGAATGTCTCTGACCAAACAATCAGAAACAGATTTCATGAGGGTGGCCTGAGGGTCCGATATCCTCTAGTGGGCCCTGTGCTTACTGCCCGGCACTGTGGAGTTTGATTGGCATTTGCCATAGAATACCAGAATTGGCAACTCCACCACTGAAGCCCTATGCTTTTCACAGATGACAGCAGATTCACACTGAACACGTGTGACAGATGTGAAAGGTTTCTGGAGAAGCCAAGGAGAATGTTAGTTAGATAGATAGATAGATAGATAGATAGATAGATAGATAGATAGATAGATAGATAGATAGATAGATAGATAGATAGATAGATAGATAGATAGATACTTAATTAATCTCAAGGGGAAATTCACATACTCCAATAGCAGCATACTGATAAAAAAAAAAAATTATTAAAGAGTGTTAAAAAATGCAGGTATAACAGACAATAACTTTGCATAATGTTAATGTTTACCCCCTGGAATTGAAGAATCACATAATATGGTGGAGGAACGATCTCCTCAGTCTGTCAGTGGAGCAGGACCTGTCACTGAAGCTGCTCCTCTGTCTGGAGATGACACTGTTCAGTGGATGCAGTGAATTCTCCGTGAATGACAGGAGCCTGCTCAGCGCCCGTTGCTCTGCCACGGTTGTCAAACTGTCCAGCTCCATGCCTACAATAGAGCCTGACTTCCTCACCAGTTTGTCCAGGCGTGAGGCGTCCCTCATCTTTATGCTGCCACACCAGCACATCACTGCATAGAAGAGGGTGCTCGCCACAACCATCTGATAGAACATCTGCAGCATCTTATTGCAGATGTTGAAGGACGCCAGCCTTCTAAGGAAATATAGTTGGCTCTGTCCTCTCTTGCACAGAGCATCAGTATTGGCAGTCCAGTCCAATTTATGATCCAGCTGCACTCCCAGGTATTTATAGGTCTGTACCCTCTGCACACAGTCACCTCTGATGATCACGGGGTCCGTGAAAGGCCTGGGCCTCCTAAAATCCACCACCAGCTCCTACGTTTTGCTGGTGTTCAGTTGTAGGTGGTTTGAGTCGCACCATTTAACAAAGTCCTTGATTAGGTTCCTTTACTCCTCCTTCTGCCCACTCCTAATGCAGCCGACAATAGCAGTGTCATCAGCGAACTTTTGCACGTGGCAGGACTCTGAGTTGTTTTGGAAGTATGATGTATATAGCTGCCTGTATGTTATGTATGTTATGCTGCCTGTAACATCGTTCAGCATGACCGGTTTGGTGATGGGTCAGTGATGGTCTGGGGAGGCATATCCATGGAGGGACGCAGAGTCCTTTATAGGCTAGGCAATGGCACCTTGACTGCCGTTAGGTATCAGGATGAAATCCTTGGACCCATTGTCAGACCCTATGCTGGAGCAATGGTCTCTAGGTTGCTCCTTGTGCACGGCGATGCCTGGCCTCATGTGGTGAAAGTATGCAGGCAGTTCCTGGAGGATAAAGGAATTGATCCCATTGCCTGGCCCCCACACTGGCCTGACCTAAATCCAACAGAACATCTCTGGTACATTATGTTTCAGTCCATCCAACACCACCAGATTGCACCTCAGACTATCCAGGAGCTCAGTGATGTCCTGGTACAGATCTGGGAGGAGATCCCCAGGACACCATCTGTTGTTGTCAGACATGCATACAAGCACATGGGGTGCTACTGATTACGATTTTAAGATTTTGAGCTGCCGTAATGAAACTTTGCCAAAATGGACTAGCCTGCCGCATCATTTTTTCACTTTGATTTTTAAGGTGTCTTTGAATTCAGCCCTCTGTAGGTTGATAATTTTCATTTCCATCTAACGGTGTGGCATCCTTTCATTCCTAAAACATTACCTAATCCATATCTGTATAGATATCCAGCATGATTTTTATTCCCATTGAGATCTGATGTGTTTTGGAAGTGTTTGTTTAATTTTTTTGAACTATAAATAGTTACATGTGTACATATGAGAAGCATCTACAGGGCTTTCATGAGGTTAGTCACCCATTCCCACTAAGTGAGCCACTAACAACTTCTTCTCTTTTCCCTGTAGACCGAAAGATGAATTCCAAGATGGACTGTGATGATATCTCCAGTTCTGCTCAAACTTTCCACACCTTTTGCTCTGTGTGCTATTTAAAGAATGATGGCACTGGAAGTATTTACTGTACTTGTGAACTCACTTCCAAAGAGTATAGAGCTTTGTGGAAGAAAATCATTTATTTGTTGACTAGGCTCAAATGTCACAAAGCACCGGAAAGCCTAGGATGCCCTGAACGTGAGATGTCTGTGATTTTTCATTTTTCCTTTTATAAAAAGGTTTGAAAAAAGGGCATCTGTTTGACTAGGTATATAATCGTGGTTGGATTGATATAGGAAGTTTAAAGGCAGTAGTTGAAACACCTCTGAAGGATCAAGCTGCATTTAAATCCACTTTTCTTTTGTTTTGATTACTGTATCCTGACTGTTTCCATGACTTTGCAGCAAGATAGATAGATAGATAGATAGATAGATAGATAGATAGATAGATAGATAGATAGATAGATAGATAGATAGATAGATAGATAGATAGATACTTTATTAATCCCAAGTGGAAATTCACATACTCCAGCAGCAGCATAAAGTACACAGTATGTAACAGATGCAGTATAGTGTGGTATACAAACTTCTGAATTGACCTCAGACTCAGAATGAATGTGAAGTAAGACAAAATGTCAAAAATAAGAGCTTTATTTAATGACAGAGGTGGATAAACACAGGGATAAATCACAGTACTGGGGGAGACAGAAAGGAAACAAAACTCTGCAAAAGTGGAGTGTCTCAACTTACACACTTGGCCATCAAAAGTACAACACAACAGTGCTGTTGACATGTGTGCTTGTCCTTCTGCTCCTCCAGACTCTACACTCACTGGATGTCTGGACTCTTTGAGCTTGTATGGAACTCTACAACTGTGCGCCCACCCGTCACTGCAGTTCTGAGTTCCAGCTGCCATGTCTCAAGTGACCTGTCCTCCAGAATATCCAAAGGAGGCCTGTTATATGTTTTACAGGATCCTTTTCTGACTGCATGTCTGCTCACAGACTACTGTGGCTTCCTTCTAAATATTCTGTTTAAGATATAGTCTACTTCCTCTTTCGACTGCTCCCGTTAGGGGTTGCCACAGCGGATCATCTTTTTCCATATCTTCCTGTCCTCTACATCTTGCTCTGTTACACCCATCACGTGCAGGTCTTTTCACATCACATCCATAAACTTTCTTTTCTTTTCCTCTTGCCTGCAGCTCTATTCTTAGCATCTTTCTCCCAATATACCTAAAATGAAAATGGCCCACCCTAAATCCCTTTGCACCTCTCCATCAGTGTCTTTTTGTTTTGTAAATGTGTCAATCAGCACAAGCAGTTATCAGCCTGCTGTCCTATCCCCTGCCTTGATGGAGCTCAGCTCGTGGAGAAAACGTTGTCCCGGCTCAAGCCAAGGCTCCTTATCTGCATGTGAAATCTGGAGTTGTATATGGTAAATAATACAGTATATCGTTATTTCAAACATATGCATTTCATGTGTGATCCATGTCTACAAAGATCCAAATGTCAAATAAACATGTGCACTTTTATTGAAGAATATAACCAAAGAAAAAAAAACATTTGATTTACATGTGGCTGTCAATGAGTTAAAAACTCAAGCTCAAATGTCAGTCAACAGGGAATTTACACGTGTTCTTGAATAGTGCAGATTTAAGACCTGCTGCTTTATAACCCAAATGTTCCGGGTTCTTGAATAAAAGTGCACGTGTTTATTTCATATTTGGACTAAAGTCTTCACACATTATTAGTATAACATGGATAAAGTTTCTGCTTTAGGTATGTATTCAGCATTTCTTACATTTCTCGTATTTCCTTACATCCTACACTTACCCAGATCTTTGTAGACACGGAACACACATGAAATGCATGTATTCCAAATAACAATATACTGTATTATTTACCCTATACAACTCCAGATCTCACACGCAGATAAGCAGCCTTGGCTTGAGCTGAGAGAGTTGAGCTCCATCAAGGTGGAGAATGGGATAGCAGGCTGCTTGCTGCTTGTGCTGATTTGTGCATTTATAACACAAAAGACACTGATGGAGAGTTGCAAAGGGATTTAAGATGGGCCGGGATTATGAGATTTTTTGTAGGCTTCAGGAATTCTAGTGTTAAAAGTTAACTAATGTCTTAAAACAAATAAATACTAAGTAGCACACTACATCTACAACCACCATGTTTTCCCGCTTAACAGATTTTCAATGTAATCTGTTTCAAAGCTAGATTTACTACTCCCTTACTAAATGTTTGTTCTTACAGCACATATTCGATTAAGCATAAAATGAATATGCCACAATAACCTAGACTGGATTTCCGTTCATCCCATGCATTGTAAATGTATAAGGAGTAACTCAATCAGTAAATAAGAAAATCAATAGATCAGATGAGTTCATGTGAGCCTTGCAACAAGAAGAGTTACAATGGCTCAAGTCGAAGAAGCAAGAATGTTTAATGGTGGCTGGGAGAAGTGAAGTCAGTTTTTGTTTGCATCTTTATATTTAAAATAAATAAGCACCACTGACATTAGTGTCTTCCTTCTTAGGTCAAAGCATGACTCTAATTGTGGAGATTTTTAAGTGTCACTTATTCAAAATATGTGTTCCCTGATGGAAAAAGGGCTTGCTAACATATTTGCATTGCTAAAGTGTGCTGGTGGGGAGCGCTCACGCATTCATCGACCTATCAGTTTTGGAATCTGCAGAGAAAAATACATTTGGGGGTTTAAGATGTGGTGTGAATAAAAATTGACCAGCTGTGATCCGTAGGGCGGCTGAGAAGTGTGAAAAAAAGGGTGAGTAGAGTCACCCATAGACATTTTTTTCACATGGGTGACTGATTACATAAGAGTCATAGAGCCGAGGTGTTGGCTTTTACAAGTCAAAAAGCTTTATAACAGCTCCTTGACAACTTGAAATGTGAATCTTTTCAAGTAGCTGCTCCTAAGCTCTACAGAGCGTGCTTAATGATTGATTCCTGTTAAGAACTGAGCTGGAAGTTAAAGGGAGGCATCAAAGGTTATCCCCTTAAAAAGTCTGCTGCTCTTGTTGATCCAAGGGGTCAAATGCCTGTGGATATTAATAGTGTGAATGCTGCAGGCCTGTGAGCAGTGCTGACCTGTCACTTTGCCCTTATCACAAGCAGCAGTAATCAGAAGCGCCTGTGTAATCCAAGCTCTGGTATTAGATCCAGGACTACCAGCAACATGAGGCGTCAGCAGCTTTGCACTGTAAATGTTATGTAAGGCAAGAAGGAAGGCATCCCTCGCATCCGGAGTGAGAGGCACAGCTCACAACCTGATCTTATCATTGGTGACAGTTAAATTCAAAAGTGCAGATCCCACTTAGCAGGCAGACGATTAAAAAAAAAAAAAAACGACAAGAATAAAGCTACAGGGTGGAACATGAAGACAGGAGGGAGACCACAAATGACAAAATCTGTTAACAGGATGTATATGTTCTGCCAAGCTGGCCTTAGTGGATCATTTTTAGAAAGTGTTAACTATGGATCTGTAAATAATAAGAGAGTGCAAGCCACTTGCACACTTATCAGAGCAGTGTGACTGACTGCTTGAACAATGTATATTTTATGAAAGTAGAAAAAAAAATCTCTGTGCAGCCATAATCAGACTGTTAGATTATGTGTAATTTCAATAGACTTGAGTCAGGGCCCAAAATCTCCACACATAACATATATACAGACCACTCTTATCTATGAGTTCACTTACTGGTGCTCTTTCAAAGCATTTAATATGCTTTAATGTATTTTTTTCCCCTACAAGGTTATTTTTTGGGAGTTTTTTTCTTGTCTTCTTAGGGAGTCAAGGCTGGGGGGCTATCGAAAAGCAGGTCCTGTTAAAGCCCACTACAGGACTTCTTGTTTGATTTTGGGCTATACAAGAAATAAATCTTTGGTGTTTTGGTATTCCATTTCTGTTACTTTATACATGCAGACATAACACAATCTCCTTCTTGTTATGCCATCATTACTTTGGAGGGTCTTAACACATTACTGGCATTAATGTTTACTTTCCTTGTCCTTGGTTTTGCGTTTAATCCTTTATATTTACCATTAGATTTCCTCTACATTTTACGTAACTTGCTGAAAATTTGGCTTAATTGCTTAAATTAGAACACATTTATTTATTCAACTATATGAACGAATAAGTCTTAAAATGAAACAGGATAACATATTGTAACTTTCTCAAACCTGCTTCACCCAATTCAGAGTCACCCAGAGCCAGAGTCACCCAGATTGCAGTTGGCACAAAGCACGAGACAACATTTGATGGGAAGCCAGTGTGGTATAGCGGGTCCACGGCTTCCCATAAAAAGTCTCACCTGCATGTGTGGGTGTGGTCGTTCTTGATTGCCTCATTGGCTACCTGCGGTGTGTGATTAAGGCGCTGCGCCCATGGAGGCACACGTGGATATGTGTATATATATATACGAGTCGACACTAGGATAGGGGATGAATGGAAGGATGTATAGATGGATCGAAGAAAAGGGAAAGGAGGTTAAGGACGGGAAAGAGCAGGACTATCTGGCCATCTGGAAAGTGGAGACACCACAAGTGGGGGCCCCGCGAAGGAGCGTTAGGCTGATGCATTTCGGGGGCTAGTTCGCCCCACTGAAAATTTTGAATGAGTTGGGTGAGCAGAGCAGGTGTCCTCCCGAGGGATCCGAGGAGCGACTACGGTTGCGCGAAAGATGAAGGGAGGATAGCTGACCTCGTCGGTCTGGCAGTGACATCTGTAAGGGGGCCAAGATGGAGGTTGGCTTAAGGAGTGCGTGGCTGTTGGGACTCCGCCGGCTGTGAGAGCAATGGGTGAGCCAGGGAGAAAGAGTGATAGAGGTGGGCCAGAGAGTAATGAGAGAGATACATTAACTTCTGTATTTTATTTTAACCTCGAGTTTTAAAGGATTTATTAATTTGATGTTTTTTACTCCCACTGGACACCTGGTTTTATGAAATATTTATTGAAACTTTGTACACTGCACTTTTTGTTTTGATTATTGTTTAATAAAAGCAAATATGCACTTTTTGGAAATATCCCCTGGCTTCATTTGAGAATTGTCCTCACTTGTCAGCTCATCTCAGTGACATTACCAATGGTGAGGGGTACAAGGGCTCCCATAGGGACGTTGGGAGCATGACGCAAACCCGCATCATCACAGCCAGTCCATTGCAGAGCCAACACAAATGCACAGGGACCATTTAAGAGTCTCTGATTTGCTTAGTTTTAAAACCTTTGGGAATGTCAGAGGGAAAAATAGAATACCCACAGAAAAACCCATGGAGACATGTGGAGAATATGCAAACTCCCCCTGAACAACAAATGATTGGAGAATTTGAATCCAGGATGCTAGATATATGAAACAGTAGTGCTAACCACAGCAAATTTAAATTATTTATTTTAATGTATAGATGAATAAATGAGTAGGTAAAGGATGCATTCATCCATGCCAGATTAAAACAAAATTAAGGAGTCTCATAAGCAGAAGAACATTAAAGAGTTTAATGAAATGAATTGAAAATAAGCAGATACAAACTTAAAGTTCAGATTGCAAAATATGACCAAATATCCTCACATTTAAAGCCAAGGAAAAGCTTGAGTTGCTACTGGAAGAGATGTTGACAAGGCCAACAGGGAGTGTTTATCCTGTGGTCAGAATGTGAATCGCAATTCCTCAGTGCAGTGATGGGGACACTGTTTTGTAAAAATGTAAAACTGAAGTCCTGACTCTCTGTGGTCATAAAATATCTCTGGGCATCCTTCGTAAAGAACAGAGCGTATCCCGATGTCCAGGTTACATTTCTCACCATGGCCTAGTAGTGAAAGAATAAAAGTGAAAAAAAAAACCGCTAACTTTTACAAGTACTATAAATTTACACCAGCTGTTACAGACGCAGATCTAATGTATGTTTTTGTTGTATAATATTAACAATAAGAGCAGCTCACTACTGAAAACGGTAAATTTACGAGGCAGTCAGGATTGAACCAGGGGACTCTTGATTACAAGTCAGCAGTTCTTAACGCTGCACCACGGAAGCTATTGTGTCATCCTTGTACCTTTTGTGAAAGTGTTTATTTGATCTTTGGACTTCAGGCTTCACATATTATACAGTTTATGTCTACATTTTGTCATTACTAAAATATGAAAAAAGATTCTGTTTTAACGATATGTTTGCATAGATTGATGTAGAAACGGAACACACATGAAATGCATGTGTTCCAAATAATTATCAATTATTTCCTTATACAACTCTAGGTACCAGACTTACAGATAATCAACTCTAGGTACCAGACTTACAGATAATCAAGTCTTAAGCTGGGATAACTTTGCTCCCATTCTGCGGTGGTGGGGGGATGGAATAGTAGGCTGCTTGCTGCTTGTCTGAATCAGCACATTTCCAAGACAAAAGACACTGATGGAGAATTGCAAAGGGATTTAAGGTGGGCCAGGTTTACAAGTTTTATCATAGGCTTTGCTAATTCTAGTGTTAAGTGGAGATGGACGAATGATCAGGCAAACTAGCTAAGGATGTGAAACAAAAATCATAGTAAGGAAATGGGGCAGAAGATAGACAATCAAACTCAAAAACAGAAAACATAAGTGCAAGAGCCGATCTTGGAAAGTTAAAGCTTTAAGTTAAATTCATATAGTGTCTGCGTAGTCATTGACAATGGTATAGCCTTTTACCCCCTATAAGTTAGTATGAGATAGAACTTTCTTGCTATAACTTAGATACAGAGTGTTAGTTGAGTCAGTTGTTGTTTAGAACAGGTCCCATAGCTGACTTAAGGACCCTTTTACAGCATGAACATGGGATAGGCCTACCGTTTTCTGAGTGTTTAGAAATGGTTCAACTGTATAAGCAAACTTAAAGAAATGAAACAAGAATTTTAAGCTTTAAACAGAACTTTTCTTTTCTTTGCTAAATCAATTTTTCTCTATTTTGTGTAAATTGTTTTACTTTGAATTTTTACTAAAGCAGTTAAAACGAAGATATTATGTCCCTGGAATGATTTCAACGCGTCAAGGTTTGCCAGAATCCCATTTTGCATACTAGAGCTGCTGAACTTTGGTAATTTTGGGAAAATGCAGCTACAACCTTTTGGCAGAAAGGTTTGGGTGCTGCCAAGAACATGTCTGACATTTCATTCTTTCTTTACAGTTCTTACCAAGATGCCTCTGTTTGAGACAATGAAAACATAAACCTTTAGATTTCAATTCTTTCTTTATGTGGCAGTTCTTTGATTTTACTACATTCAGCAAGAGTATTCTGGCCATTGCAGAATACACAAGGCTTTTTAAATGTACAGACATCAGTGACAGTCTTGTTGACTGAGGTTTATCGATTCCCTTTTTTAGCAGCATCGGAAATACTTGTAGTGAAAATATTACCTGATCTCTGAGTGCTCTTCAGACGACACCAACCCTTTTCAGTCTTTTCCTTTATGTCTGCGCTACCTTGTGTAGCCCTTCCATAAACAGGATGCATTAACAATGTTTAAAATACTAAGCTGTATACTTGATATCATTTTCATGATGATAGGAGTTAAAGTATGTTATTAAACATGGGAACACAGTGGCGGAGTGATTGTTCCTGCCTCACATAAGATGAAATAATTTATTGCAGCAGTACTGTCTCTTTCAAACGTACTAACCCCCAATTCCTGTCCTTGCTTTTCTTTCTCCAAATACCCAATCACCATACAATCAGCACTATAATAGACGTTAAGCCATCTGTAAGCTTAGAATGGCGATTGATCAAAACATTTAAGGAACATTGAAATATTTTCGTAGTACATGTTTAATTATTAAATCCTTCCAGTGTCGCACCAGCAAGAATACAGCATGAGGAGGGAACAATCCGTGAACGGAGTGCCAGGTCCTCGCTAGCTCTGTGGTACTGTCCTCATATGTTTAATTATTACCAATATAGATTATTTAAATGAAGTTAAAGTTTTATCTGTATAATATAATAAACATATTTTGCTGCATGTCATCTTAAAAATTATATCGTCATCATATGTAAACACACCAGTGCCTCAGGTTGTGCAATATTATAACTGTATGGCAAGTTTACAACGAGGTAATTGTACTTATAAGTACAAAGCGTTTTGCAAGGAGCACTTGATGGACCAACAGAGTGCGTTTATAGTTCTTGGGATGAGACTGTTTCTGAACCACGAGGAAAGGCTCTGAAGCGTTTGGTGTATGAGAGCAGTTCAGTAGACAGCATGGGGGAGGCAGCGTGTGCTTGATGCTGTATACCAATAATCTCTTTCCAATCAGCTGCTTGAGAGCTGTGATTCCCCACTCAGATACAGAGATATAAATACTCCGGGTGTCGCAGTGAGAGTAATATGGAAAAAGATGATCCGCTGTGGCAACCCCTAACAGGAGCAGCTGAAAGAAGAAGAAGGTATAGTGAGAGTAACAACACTAAAGCAGCTATGGTATTTAGAATAGTTTGACCATTCTGCGGACCATTATATTGTTACAGGTTAATTACAATCAGATGCATTAAACTAATAAACAATATGCGGTTAATTTCAGTGTATTTATAAAGCCGCATCAGGGATGTGGATCTAAAAAAGAAAGGGAAACTACACTGGAACAGTAGCACTGCTTTGACACTGGGTGCTGCCAGTTTGCAAAACCAAACAGAGAACTTGCTTACACCAAGCATTTAGCTACTGTGTAAATGTACGTGGCTTTATGCCAAGTTTAGGTTTTATACATTGCGATTTGAACGTGGAAATGGGCCTATACAACATTTTTGTGAAAACGCACTGTTTATACATGAGGCCCCTGGTGCTTTGATCAGGTGGTGGTGGCAAAGAACCACAGAAAACCAGAAAAAGAACAGGAGAGAAAGTAGGCGTTAGTACAGATTTCGGAGCCACCATGAATGATAATGATAATTACAGTAAATGCATATACAGAATATCAGAGTTAAACGAAAATGAAGCTATGAGAAAGCCATGTTAAAATAAAGGGCTTTTAGAAGCTTTTTAAAGTGCTCCATCATATTAGACTGGCAAATTTCTATTGGTAAACTGTTCCAGATTTTAGGTGCATAACAGCAGAAGGCTGCCTCACCACTTCTTTTAAGTTTAGCTTTTGGAATTATAAGGAGATACTAATTTGAAGATCTAAGGTTATGATTTGCAGTGTAAGGTGAAAGGAATTCTGAAATATACTGTAGGATGAAGCAAGATTATTTAAGGCTTTATAAACCATAAGCAGTATTTTAAAGTCAATTCTAAATGACAGGTAACCAATGTAGTCACATCAGAACTGGAAAGATGTACTTGGATTTTCTTTTTTTAGTTAAGATTCTGGCAGCTGCATTCTGCACTAGTTGCAATCAATTGATACCTTTTTTGAGTAGTCCTGAGAGGAGTGCGTTACAGTAATCTAGCCGACTGAAAACAAAAGCAGGAACTAATTTATAAGCATCTTCTAAAGTTAAATGGAATCTAACTTTTACTATATTTCTTAAGTGAAAAAATGCTGTCCTAGTAATCTGATTAATATGTGATTTAAAATTTAGGTCAATAATTACCCCTAAATTCTTTACCTCTGTCTTGACTTTTAAGATTAATGAATCAAGTTCATTCCTAATACCCTCTTTATATCCATTTTTGCCAATCACTAAAATTTCTGTTTTCTCCTTATTTAGTTGTTTGATTTTGGGACTTGGGCTTACTCTGACTTTGTGAGAGCTAGTGGTATTTTTCAGGCCAAGGGTATTTCATCCTGCAAAAGAAAATAAATCACTGCATGTTGTCAAATGGAAACAGCCTGAATTCATTGCAATAAAGATGAATCAGAATACAGTGAAGTTATTTTCATATATTAACAGTACTAATAGTGCACAACTTTCTAAAGACAGTATTACACTACTAGATTATAGCTCACCACATCATGACTACTTTAAACTGAACAAAGTCTAACGTGCTCAAGCTCAAACCCTTCTAAGCTGCGAAGATTCACTGTCATTTAATCACACACTCTAAAAAGCTTCCACAGCCATTTCAGCACCCCTGGTGTGTTCTTATAGAAGCAATAAGGGATCCAATTCGGCCCTGGAGCTGATCCAGTTCTAGCTCACTGCACCAACCTTAATACCACTGACCCCTTAGGGGGACTTCCATCCATCTCCTTAACCAATTCTAGTGGCGGCATAAACCTTGGCAACCTCATTTTCCCTAGTTCTTCCTTTTCAGTATATTTGTTACACAAGTACACTTCTAATTCTTATTTGGACACCTTAAACCGTCCACTTTTTTGATGTTCAAACATGGATTTTGTACATTTAAATGGGTTACTGAAAAAAGCTGCCCTTGCTCGTTCCTTCTTCTACCTATTTTCTCTCAGATTCTCTGCTTTTCTTAGTGCTGCCAACCTCAGTTTTGTTTCCTATTGTAGGATCTCTATGCCCTGTTACCCAGTACCAGAATTTGCCTTTTTCCACTGCTTTTTTCCTCTTCTTTCTAGCTCTAATGTATGTATTTGTCCTTGGTGATGCGATTGCACTTTTTGTTTTTTCTCCTGCCTTCTATAAGGCTCGTATACACAACAATCTTTTCCAAACTACAATTATAAATGATACATCTCATCGTTTCTAATTTTCTCTCAACGATCCCCTTGCTGTTTCCAAGAATTCTTACTAAGTCTTTGTTAATTGTTAATTGTTTCCCATTCACGTTTTTCAGATGCCTTGGGCCATTTATCCCTAGCTTTCCTTTCATAGCCCTTTTCTTGTCTTAGCTTTTTTCCTACTCCTGCCCTCATGGCCTCGGGTTCACCACTCTCCACTACTCCTCCATCTTCCGTCCAAGGAACAGTGATATCGTATGTACTTGGGTCTGTCGCCAGCCACTGAACTTCATGCAACTGACTTGACTGACTTCTCAAGAAGTACTGAGCTCAGTACTGTGCTCAGCGTCCCTCCACTGCCTTCAAACAACCTTTCTTACCTTGATGGATCCTTAATTTGTAGTCTTCTGCAAGCTTGTCTTAGAAGCCATTTCTCCTAAGACAAGCATGTGGTGAGGCCTTCTGTGAACTGCTGAAATATTCCACAAACTGAAACATTTTTATGCTTATTTAATCATGTATTTCTTAATATTATTTTTTTATAATAAAACCATTTTTTTCCAAAAGATGTTAGGTGTTAGATTAGCTGACAATTCTAAATTGAGTCCATATAATGGACTGTTTGTATTTTGCGTGAAACAGTAAACTTTTAAATGAGAAACATCACCTAGCTTAATGAGCAAGCCAAAGTCAGGACCATAAGTGAAGCTGATCTTTGTCTAGTTCGAAGGTTAAACAGAAATGAAAAGTCAGAAACAAGATCAAGAGTTCAAAAAACAGGAAGTTGCTCTGATGGATCATGTCCAAAGCTTGGTTTAAAAAAAAGGCTCCAGCTATTTATAGCTTTACTAGCCACATGACCAGTCCAAGACAGGTGACTGAACAGATTAAAAAATATTTGATTATTTCTTGCCCTTCTTGTACCTTCAGTGTCTTTTCTTGGTATCCTCATGTGTCTAAACCTTCTCTGACAGGTGCTTCCTCTCTCGAGTGTGTTCCCATACAGCCTGCTAGTCTATCGTTTCATGGCACTTTGCTTCCCTCCTGTCTGTTTTTATACAAGGAAAAATGAACAAGTAAAGCCAATTTGAAAATTATACTTTTAACTACAACGGATAGAAGCTGACAAAATACAACAGGTTTGCAATGGTTTATGGGGAGTTCAGACACGCACAGCTCTGTCACTTCTAGTTGAAGCTAAGCTCAAATGAACATGAATGCTCTGCTGCAGGATTACACCATTGTTGAACAACATACTGTAGTGAGATTTCTTTGGGCAAAGGGAGTGAAATTTTGCTGAAATTCACCAAAAGGATTTTGGCTCAGTTTGGAGGTGAAAACAGCATCTCTCAACAAATCGTTTATGAATGGTTTAAAGTGGGTAAAACAAGTGTAACCAATGAAACTCGACCTGGTCAGCCATCAACATTGCACACACAAACCCACATCAATATGGCAAATGATTTCATCAGAGAAGACCAACGAGTTACGTTGTTCACTGTTGCTGCACATTTGGATATCAACTATAGATCTGCACATACCATAGTGCACAATATTTTGAGATAATGTAAAACTTGTACAAAATGGATACCCAAGCAGCTTACATATCTACAGAAGCCAACATCCTTTGATGAGTTTCAGCAGGTTTCACTCCCTCTGCCCAAAGAAATATCACTACGGTGAGTTTTTCAAAAATGGTGCAATCCCACAGTAGAATGCACATGTCCATTTGACCTTGGCTTCAACTAGACTTATGGCAGTGTGCTGAGCTGTGCATGTTTAAACTACCCATAAGCCATCATGAACATGTTGTATTGTGTCAGCTTCTGTCTGTTGCAGTTACCTCATCATTTTCAAATTGCCTTTACTTTCTAATTTTTATCTTCAGCATGCCTCTTACACCTTTCTCCTACTTGTATGTCTGACACTGCACTTCCTCTTTCGATCAAATCACTAAAGCCAGACTGACTAATCAAATTTAGGCCAAACTGACCAGTCAGAGGGACTGAACACACACAGACCTTAGAGCTTCATTATATAGTAGATTTTAACCATAATGAAATAGAACTTCTTTCACTTACCTAAAAGGATTAGGGAGTGAGGGCTCCAGTAAGCTGATGTCAGGCAGAAACTCAATCGGTACATGAACTACAGCATACCTGGGCTTCAAGGTAATGCTATGTCATGAGAAGGCACTGGGTGTTGTGCTTCAGCACCACAGAAATGATGTGAGACCTTCAGAGAAAGGAAACAGAGTTCCAAAATTACTCATAATGCCAACTACAGATAGAAGTAGCTGTCAAATCTTAAATATTCAAGAAAGGGAAACCAAAGAATCTTTATAAATCAAAGAATAATGAAAATGTATTTTCTTAACAAAAAGGAGTTTACTGATTTAGCAAGTCCAAATACAATATCTGAAAGAATGGTTAAGAAAGAGAAAAAAGCACACCACATTCCTGGAATCCATAAGAGCACAGAAATAATCACAAGAGTACTCACCAACACCAACAAGCACCTCCAATGAACCACCTGGGACTGCTTGTTTCCTCAGGTGATTGAGTATTTCCCTTTATGGAGATGGTGGTTCCTTGATGGTGGTTCCTCTTGGGGAACCACCCACAAAACACATGGCATATAATAGAATAAGCATTGATATAAAAAAAATAAATAGATACAACTAATAAAAACACAGCAATAACAATATTAATATAAACAAAAGAAATGAATATAAAGAGGGCATTACAAAAGAACTTAAACACAAGCCATAAGATAGACCTATGATAAATGGGGAAACACATTCACTAAACAAAGGATCATTTTAAAAGCTTGAAGGCAAGGCTGTTATTTACAAACTCAACTACTATGTAAATGTTCAGGATGACCTTTAACACTAGAATCCCTGAAGTCTATGAAAAAAGTCGTAACACAGGCCACTTTAAATTCCTTCATACCTCCTCATCAGCGTCTTTGTTTTGCCAATGTGTCTGTCAGCACAGCAGCAAGCAGCTTGCTATCCTATCCCCCAACAATGCAGCTGACGTTCTCTCAGCTCAAGCCTGATTATCTGTTTGCTTGCCTCGTATTTCCTGTCATCCTACACCTACCCAGATTATTGTAGACATGGAACACAAATGAAATGCATGTATTCTTAATAACGATATATTATTTACACTGTACAATCCCAGGCACCTCACATGCAGACAAAGAGACTTGAGCTGGGAAAACTTCAGCTGCGTCAGTGAGGTATGAGTGAGCAGGCTGTCTGCTGCTAGTGTTGATTGACACATTTGCAAAACAAAGACGCTGATGAGGAGGAATTTAAGGAAGCCTGGCATTACGACTTTTTTTGTAGGCTTCAGGGATTCTAGTGTTAAACTGTCACTCCAATCATGTTACAGGTGGCATATGCTGGGCATATTGCCGTAATGCAAAAGTCCTGTTATGGTAGTGCCCATAGAGAAGCAACACATATATATATATATATATATATATATATATATATATATATATATATATATATATATATATATAGTAGCAATTTATAATAGTAGCAAGTCACCATCTTTTATAATAGTGGGGCAGTGAAGTCACACTTTGCCACTTTCGGTATCACCAGGTAGCAATAGGATGCCACAAAACGAATGCCAAAATGGTGGCCCCAGTGGAAGAGAAACAATACAAAATGGCAGCATGAAAGAACTGAAACCTTCACAATAAATTTTACATAACTTTTATATACTGTACCAAGATGAATAAAAATAATAATATAAATGGATTCTGCAGTTAGCAAAACCTCAATTCATATCAGAGGAAGTGTATTTGAATTTGTTAAGGGGACAACTTTGTTGGATGAAGAAGACTTAGAAACATATTTTTTTCGGTGTATAAATAGTTGTTTAGCACATCTGGCATAGATCTACTTTTATTGTGGGGCAAAATAGGCACCTAGACCAATGACCATGCTTATTACATGACCACACTAAACATCATCACTAAACAGCAATATTGAATTCATGAAACAATGTCACACCCCAAGCCAATCAATATAACAAGGAGGAAAATAAACAGTAAAAATTCTCAAAAACAGGAAAAAAATTGTAACTGGCTGACACATACGACAGCTTGCATGTGGCTTATGTAATAACAATCCATTTTATAATTCTGACGCTTCAGCAGCAGACTTTAAGTACAGCTGTTTTGTTATAGTGAATCATTTTAGTAAATTAAATACTTTCAGGCTGTTCAACCTGTTAAAAAGGTTTTTTTTAGATAAATATTTAAATTTCAGCATTATATGATGTTGCTTTATGTCACTTTATGATGCTATTATATTTCTCCTTCACTAATCTCAAATCTAAATTCTGTTCTAAATTACTTTGACATTTTCTGATTGCTGGATGAGCCAAGCCTCTTTTGTGACCTCTTCAAAGATTTAAAAATTGGTACAACATTCTTTTTAATTACTTTGACATGATCACTGTTTTGAAAATTGCATGCAACATTGTGTCATTTGAATTCATCAGACTTTTTGACTTTTCGGACTGTCTTTTGTACTTTGGATGTTCCCATTGACAAGTTTATTGTAAAATTGGCTGTCAATTTTTATCTGTACTGACTCACTTACTTCATCCTCTTGGGTTTAATCCACAAATGGATTGCCACAGTGTGCTGAAGCCCAGAAGACGCCTTTGTTATATTGAGAAAAGTTCAGGTTGCTATGTTTCAGTCTAATCCCTGGCTTACAGTGTATCCGGAAAGTATTTACAGCGCATTACTTTTTCCACATTTTGTTATGTTACAGTCTTAATCCAAAATGGATTAAATTCATTTTTTCCTCAGAATTCTACACACAACACCCCATAATGACAACGTGAAAAAAGTTTACTTGAGATTTTTGCAAATTTATTAAAAATAAAAAAATTGAGAGAGCACATAAGTATTCACAGCCTTTGCCATGAAGCTCAAAATTGAGCTCAGGTGCATCCTGTTTCCCCTGATTATCCTTGAGACGTTTCTGCAGCTTAATTGGTAAATTCAGTTGATTGGACATGATTTGGAAAGGCACACACCTGTCTATATAAGGTCCCACAGTTGACAGTTCATGTCAGAGCACAAACCAAGCATGAAGTCAAAGGAATTGTCTGTAGACCTCCGAGACAGGATTGTGTCGAGGCACAAATCTGGGGAAGGTTACAGAAAAATTTCTGCTGCTTAGAAGGTCCCAATGAGCACAGTGGCCTCCATCATCCATAAGCGGAAGAAGTTTGAAACCACCAGGACTCTTCCTAGAGCTGGCCGGCCATCTAAACTGAGCGTTCAGCGGAGAAGGGCCTTAGTCAGGGAGGTGACCAAGAACCTGATGGTCACTCTGTCAGAGCTCCAGAGGTCCTCTGTGGAGAGAGGAGAACTTTCCAGAAGGACAACCATCTCTGCAGCAATCCACCATTCAGGCCTCTATGGTAGAGTGGCCAGACTGAAGCCACTCCTTAGTAAAAGGCACATGGCAGCCCGCCTGGAATTTGCCAAAAGGCACCTGAAGGACTCTCAGACCAAATTCTCTGGTCTTATGTGACAAAGATTGAACTCTTTGGTGTGAATGCCAGGCGTCACATTTAGAGGAAACCAGGCACCACTCATCACCAGGCCAATACCATCCCTATAGTGAAGCATGGTGGTGGCAGCATCATACTGTGGAGATGGTTTTCAGCAGCAGGAACTGGGAGACTAGTCAGGATAAAGGGAAAGATGACTGCAGCAATGTACAGAAACATCCTGGATGCAAACCTGCTCCAGAGCGCTCTTGACCTCAGACTGGGGCGACGGTTCATCTTTCAGCAGGACAACAAACCTAAGCACACAGTCAAGATATCAAAGGAGTGGCTTCAGGACAACTCTGTGAATGTCCTTGAGTGGCCCAGCCAGAACCCAGACTTGAATCTGATTGAACCTCTCTGGAGAGATCTTAAAATGGCTGTGCACCGACGCTTCCCATCCAACCTGATGGAGCTTGAGAGGTGCTGCAAAGAGAAATGGGCGAAACTGGCCAAGGATAGGTGTGCCAAGCTTGTGGCATCATATTCAAAAAGACTTGAGGCTGTAATTGCTGCCAAAGGTGCATCGACAAAGCATTGAGCAAAGGCTGTGAATACTTATGTACATGTGATTTCTCCGTTTTTTTTATTTTTAATAAATTTGCAAAAACCTCAAGTAAACTTTTTTCACGTTGTCATTATGGGGAGTTGTGTGTAGAATTCTGAGGAAAAAAATTAATTTAATCCATTTTGGAATAAGGCTGTAACATAACAAAATGTGGAAAATGTGATGCGCTGTGAATACTTTCCAGATGCACTATATGTATACATTCCTCTTTTTTGGTCATTTCTGTTGGTTTTGAATTATTAGTTTATAAATGTTTTTGTTCTTTTTTCATTTTTATGTTTAATATTGTTTTACATAGTATTTATTT
Organism: Polypterus senegalus; assembly: GCF_016835505.1. NCBI lineage: Eukaryota > Metazoa > Chordata > Cladistia > Polypteriformes > Polypteridae > Polypterus > Polypterus senegalus. Next base: position 212,661,549 of record NC_053157.1, read on the forward strand.
AATTTATGTATTCTTAGTGTTAAGTGGGTAGAACCCCAAGAGGGAAGTCCACCATGATATCTTTGCTAAAAGACCTATTTATTTATTTATGAGGGCTTAGAGCCTTCATATAGTCATTAAGGGTTAAGGAATAAGAATTGAAGATTGTTGAGTATAATTTTGGTTTCTTCTTTTTGGTCATATTTTCCATTGTTTCTAGATGTTACTTAAGGATTATGAACTGAAACTGTTGTCTTTGGTTTACCTATTAAAAAAAAAAAAACCTTTTTTGACATGTTTTGTGCTTTCCTTTTCCCTACCTTGCCTGTTTTGGTCTTCATTTTCTTTGTTTAATAAATGACTGAAACAAGTAACTCCCCCGAAAGAAATTTAGAATATTTTGTACTTTGAAAGCAAGAGCCCTATTTTGGACCTGGGCAGGCCATAAACTATAAGTTATTACTCCTACATTGCCCCTGGCCAAAGTATAACTGGTGTAAGTGAATGGGATAATGATCAGGGTTCAGCCACATAAACACAGAAACTTACTGACCCTAGCAGTAGAAAATTATCTTAGAACTATAAAGAGAGCTCCTTATCCAAATCCCTATGGTTTTCATAGGGTGTCCAAAACCCCTGAAATACTTAATAGGGATTCACCAGAAGTAATTCAGGAATCTGCACTAAAAACTAAATCCAGCCAATGTCATGTTGCACTTAGAGTTGAGGGGTATATTGGATAAGGACTAAACTGGCCAGAGGAAGAAGTTGTCAAAGAGTTGAGGAAGGAATACATTGTACAAGGCGAGAAAGGACTTTTGAATATTAGGGTGAGAAATTTAATTAATAAACCTATGTCGGACTTACGGCCTATAACTGTATGTGCAGATCATAAAGGTTATAGCTTGTTTTGCAGTGCCACAGCAAGGTTTTTAACTTGGGGGACAAGCTTCTTAGCACCAAGCGCCATTTTAATGCATACCCAGCATGCAGTGCAATAAAATCTCATGAATTTAACATATGATTAATGACAGTGGTAAATGACATCAGGGCAAGCATCTAATTTTTGAACAAGTGCATGAGTGATAAGCCTGAATGAAGGTGCAAAGTTGGCATTGTCACATACTGCACATTCATCTCCCTCTCTCTTGTTATTATGGTTTTCATCTGCATCCATCACATTGTTTTCTGTGTTATTTGCACAGTTGCTTTCTTTATTGGACGATCCACCTTTCTCCCACTCATCACTTTTTTCTTCGTGTACTTTGTCATTGCAGTTTTGACCGGCTTCAGTTAACTTGTAACAAGTGTGAGAAACTGAATCTTAGTTGAAATAAACAGAACTCTCTACTGTTATCCATTTTCTGGCAGTATGGCATGAGAAAATAATGATGTCTTGTGATGACTTGATGTGTTTATAAAACATGTGCCCTTTTTTAACATCCGACCATGGGGCGGTGGAGTGCGCTGACTGACTGTCTCTCAGTTCCCTACAGACCTTTCCCGGGAAATCCTGCAAGGTTTTGGCGCCTCTGATGACGTCACTTCCGAAGCTGGCCCCTCTGATGACGTCACTTCTGATTCCGGCCCCTTTGATGACATCAGTTCCTCTCAAGTCCTTTAAAGTCTTCATCTTAGGCTACTATATCCAGTTCTGTTTTGGACTCTGTGATATGCACATCGTTTGTTTGAAAAGAAAACCCTTTTGTAGCTGGGAAGAACAATATACGGGTGGCTGCCCCAAACCTTTATAATGTCTTGGACTCGTTTTTATGACAATATATATATATATATATATATATATATATATATATATATATATATATATATATATATTACTGATTGAATTGACTTTTCTGTCACGTTTGGGGCCACCATTAGAGTGGGGCCTGAGGTAAATGGTCTCCCATTGCAATGCTGGCTCTGCCATTGCTTGTTTGTGACTTTATGCTTTTGTTATACTTTGTGTTCTTCTCTGTGTATATGACTTTCCAAGTGGTTCTGATGTCATGCTTTTCTGTCATGTCTGGTCTTAAATACAATTTCTTTTGTTACACTAAGCTGGGTGCAGCAGATTATGCCTGTTTCAAAAACAGAAAACCTGATCTCTGTGGACTGCTATTACGTTTTTCTGCTGAAAAAAACAAAAATCATACGCAGTCATAACTTAGAACAAGGAGTGAAATTTCCTCATGATTAGGGCCCACGATTTACCGTAGCAAGAAATTGTAAATTCCGTAGCATATTTTTTAAAATTCCACAGTGTACTGCAGTGCGGCAAATGCAGTACCAGAACTCCATAAGACTAATTTGTAACCCAAGCAAAATAAATGCAATTTTTCTTATTCTTAATCCTTAATAATAATCAATCATAATTCGTAATACTAATCAAATAGGTATATCAAAGCATTCACATCCGCACATTTTAATCCACAGATTTACTTTAGGCAAACGATGCTGAAACATATGTAGGCATAATATTATTCTCAACAAACTATCAAATAATGTTTCTAAAGTTATTGTTTATTTATTGTTGAAGAAAACGGCACTGTAAGCTCGTAGGTTTTCCTGTGACAGAGAATATCGCAGTGGTGACAACACCGATCCATATTTTGAGAATGAACATTCCACATCAACAGAAGAGATTGGTAACGTAATGTAAACTTTAGCAAGAGCTGCTAAGCAAGGCAGTCTGTCCTCTAAGGCATGCCAAAAAGCAGTGATATCAGCTGGAATTACTTCACGAGAGGCTATGTCCAGATAAGCTTGCCATTCATCTGCTGCAGCCATCATTGTTGGTACTGAATGTGCATGATCAGCAAAATTTTTCGATAAGAGTGGTAGCTGTCGTGGATCAAATATTCTCACAGATCTGAATAGGTCTATTGCCGGCTGTTTGGTTCCCACAAAATATTCTTCAAGTTTAGCAGCAGCATTGTGTTTTGTATCTTCACAGCTGCTGGTTGCAATTGGAAATCCGGACGATTTCAGGCAAGACAACAAGTCTGACACTTTGTTGTAGACATCGACAGCCATGAATGACTGTGCCTCAAAAGAAGTCAGAGTGTTCATAATTGGCTGGCAGTGAACAGATACAAATTAAAGTTCAGCTCTCAGCTCGTTAAGTTTATCAGTACTTTGCAGCAATGCCGACAGCTTCTTTAACTGGACTGTAGCTCCACTGTATTCGATTTCAGTAGCAACGAACGAGATATTAATGAAATGATGCAATAGGATAAAGAAAGAACTTAAAGAAGTAACCAAAACTAATCATGCTAATATCAGTATGCCTCAAATGTTAAGATTTCATTCAGATTTGGTATTTGCTGCGGCGTGGTGTTTTACCGCTGCAAAACCCTAAATTCTGCAGGCTGAGGTAAATCGTGGGCCCTACTCATGATATTTTGATAAAGGCAGCGCTATAAATTGTTTATTTGATCTATAAAACTATTCCCCATGTCTACTAGATATGCCAGTTCTTTCCATGATGACTTATCCTTAATGGCCTTCTCATAGTTTAGAGTGATAGAATTTTCCTTACAAATCTGGACACATTACTTTATTTAAACAAGAGACAGTCAGTTTGGGGTTGTCCAAGGAAAGGAAAATGTAATAAGGCAAGATATTAATCATCATAATTTATAGTCAGAAGCAGAATATTCCTAACCAAATGTTTTGTTTTCCTAAAGTACTTCTTTTATATTTCTACAAGGTTAAGACATCATTGAATGCACATGGCCATCTTTTAAGACGTTTACACTACGATATCATAAATCACATGACATATGCATCACATATATAATAACTATATGGCATCATAATGCCCCTTGCATATAAATAAAATAATCTTGAAAGCGGTAACAAAAGTGTGACATCAAAATGATGGAGAGAATAGTAAATATAAAACAAAAATGAAATGTTATTTGCATAACCATGTCACTCATAACAATACCAACATTTCCCACATTGCTCTTCCTACTGTATCTTGCATCGAATGAGGTTAAGACTGTCCAAATAAGCAGTGCAGAGACCCTCCTGGATGGGAGGCCAGCCCATTTCAAGCTCAAGAGCAAAGATGGGTGTTCCCTACCCTACCCAGGAAGATGGCAGATGATTCAAGTATGGAACGGGATATGCTGGAGTCCCAGCACAGGCCAAGGAATGATATCCAGCCAGGATGCCATTGTGATAGAAGAACCAAGGAAGACAACTTGTCAGGGCTACATGCTCCTCTGATATGTTAGGTGGCAGCATCCCTGGACAGAGCCACCTGTACGGGCAGCCACAAGGTATGGTATGCAGGGGACTGTAGTCCCATGGGGCTGCATTGTTGGATTCTGGAGGTGCAGAGGGTGCTTTGAGGGTTTTGTGATTCCTACTTTCAAGTACTTCCGTTCAACCCGGAAGTGTTTCCATTGTGCCATACCGTAGCACCTGAAGTATTCCTATGTCCAAGATAAAGAAAGCTGCTTGACCTCATCCAGGGAGTCAGAGTCGGAAGAGGAGATGGACAACACTTGCCTGGGAGGAGTCGAGTAATAAGAGAGAGAGAGAGGAGAAGAGAATATTTGTGAAGAACCAATGTATAAAATGTGCAAGGTACTTTGGTTAACAAACCTGTTTTATGTGAACCTGTAACTTGGGTAGTGTGGTTGTGTTTGGGACTTGGAGTGCTGCAATGTGTGCAAATGTGCAGGAACCATGCCAGGATGGGACACCAAGCACATGGAGTTAACTTACGTTTAGCAGATAATGTACCTATCATGTGTTTGCATTAGGGTAGAAAATATAGTAAAACATAATGCAAACATGAGAGAAAAAATGTCAACTCCACACAATCAGAATAAGATTGGTAGGCAGTGCGGTGTAGAAGTTAAGGCTTTAAACTTCAAACCCTGAGGCTGTGAGTGTAAAGCCTGCTGCTGACATTACGTGACCAAGAGCAAGTTACTTCACCTTCCTGTGCTACAATTGGAAAAACAAAAGAAATGTCACCAAGTGTATCTCAAATGTTGTAAGTCACCATATATAAAGGCATCAGCCAGGTAACAATAAGATGTTATGTATTTAAATTTTTACTCTAGCTCCACTCAGATTCTGAACCATTCTAACCATTCACATGACAGCTTGCCCTAAAGTAAAATATGATTTTTTTTAATATCTTTATTTTAAAATCTCCTCATTGTGTCCACACAAGAACTTAATTTCCAGACTGAAAGGTTGTATTTATTTATTTATTTATTTATTTCAGAATCCTTAATTAATTGCTTGACTTCTTTGCCATGTTGGCACTTGCTATTTGTAATTAAATTTGCTTAGATGAACTGTGGCTAGTGTACTAGAAGCTGAAGTACGCCCTTGTATAAGTTAGGATGTACGGTAAGTCAAAGTCAGGAGCCAATGTCAACCAACTGCATATTGCTGCTTTTCCCTCTGGCCAGAACAAATAAGAATGGGGTTAAAGACTTGGCAGGTTAAAGGTCACTAGAGAATAATATTCCAACAGTGATAATAGTCTACTGAGGAACTACATGTCATTTAAGTGAAGGGAAAAACAGCAAGTATTTCTCATGACAACTGTGTTATTAGTTTACAGCTTCTCTGATTGTACTCATTTTTTGGACGCTGTCGTAGGTCAGACATCTCTTACTGACACTGAATGAATTTGCTGCTGTTGAGTATGATGTCTTTGACTGCAAGCCTCATCACGGAGCTCAGTTAAGAGATTTACAAAACAACAGTAAGAATACACTGGATACACTGGATGTAAACAGTGGAATAAAAAAGGCTACAGTAGGGAAACAAAATGGCAAGGGCAAAATGTGTAAGGGAATTATTGTATACTAAATCAAATTCAGGAAGTATGACTGGATTAAGCAAATACGAGAGTGTTATGTTCTATTAGTAGGCTTTTTGGAACATCATAGGCAGCATGAACACAAATTGTATAGTTAAACACATATAAACGCTGCATAATGTATAGGTAACATTTCAGAATAGGGGCTTTAATTGTTTGCTTTAGTGCTTTGTTGTGTAACATAAAGCCTTTGTTATGTTATTGTTCGTAACAATGAGTGACTAATAGACAAACTAAAAGCAGCCCTTTTTGCAAAGTGTTGGCATTGTAAATGTTATTAAGTCCAAACAAAGCATTCTTAAGGTGTTGGTAGATAGCAATAACTGACTGAAAATGGTAACCCACTTCTTGAATGTGTTAGCAAACAGTTAATGGTTTACTTTAGCACAGTAACACTTACAAGCCTTCTTAACACTACAACTGCCAAGTATTTATACGTACTATTGTGGTACCCTGTGTTGTGGAAGTTGGCACAATGCTACACTCCTGGCCCTTAGAGTTTCATGAGCCGACCAGATTGACAGAGAGAGATTTGGAAGAAACCGACATCAAAATATAAATGGTAAAAAAAAATCTTCATTTAATGTTCTTCCCACAAATAGAGAAGAAGGTGCAAAAATGAAATTCCAAAAACCCAAACTGATAGGGTGTCACTAATTAAAACTCTTTCTACTATGACATTCATCCAAAGGAAAACAAGAAATATAACAACAAAACAAAAAAATAATAGTCCTCCCACAGGTAAACGGAAAAGTTACACCTGAAAAATAAAAATAAATGAATGGTCTTTACAAAAACCAAAAACAAAATTGTCCCATGCCAAGCAAAGACTATTGGAAAGGACTATTTACAATAGAAAGTAAAAGAAAAAAAACTGTCAAAGTCCCTTCTTTTGGGTTCTAGAACTTTCTTTTCTAATTGCCTAGTCCCTTTCACTAAAACGACAATTCTGAAGGTTGCCAGACAATCAACCCAGTCAAGAAGACAATCTCTAGTCCATTTCTAGGTTTTACATGTAAAGGAGGTTTTTGGCACACAGTCCCTGCCAACACGTCATTGTTCCTCCACTCACAGGGCACGTAATATACTTCTCCTCTTCTCGGAAGTTCCTTACTTATTGCAGCATCAGTCGGCATGCGTCCCCTTAGGCAACTATACTTCCTCACTCTCCCTCTCTCTCTCTCATGGACATATTCTCTCTTGTAAGTGCCTTAAACTTGCACTATTTTTTCACAGGACTTAAATCACAGCTGTCCACTTTTTGTAAATTGGCAGCTCACGGCGCTCTCTTGCCCATTCTCCTTTTTCAACACCGGCAATGTGTGACAGAACGCTGGCTTTGTCAGTTTTGTGTAGGACAGTATGTGGAGAAATGAGCTTGTGGTGATGTGATGTGTTTATGCAGTCAACATCTACCCTTTTAAAGCTACATTCTGTAATATAATGTACAGTATATTATTAATATTAGGCTACATTTTAGGATTGTGATAGACGGCTCGGACGCCCAAAGAACAGAAGGATGGGGGAAGGCAGCTACTTTGGGACACTGCCTCCCCCAAAACCCAAGATAGCAACTTCCTGGCAGCATAGCGGTGCCCCTGATTCCCACAGGGCACCATGGGAACTGGAGTTCAACTTTACAGCCCTTCTGGGAACTGTGGGTGTCACCAGGAGACCAGAAGTACTTCAAAGCCATGGGGATGGAAGCTCTGTAGTACTTCCGGGCTGAAGAAAAAAGCAAGTTCTCCATCTTACCCAGAAGTGCTGGCAAGTTACATGAACGGAAGAGGAGAAGCACTTAAGGGTCAAGGACTATTTAAAGGACTGTTCGAGACCCAGCACGTGAGCTGGAGTCAGGAGGTGTAGGAAAGAGCTTGTTGGGAGGTGTTGAGGAGAGAATATTTGATAGTATTATTGTGTATTCAATTGTCTGTTTATTGTGGTTGGGGTACTTTAAAATACTTCTGTGGGCTTTTAAACTGTGTCTGCATCTGTTTGTTGGGTTTAACGGGGCGACAGCGACCCCTAGCGTCCTTACAGAATGCACCAGAATGTTGTTAAATAGAGTGCATTTTTACATTTTTCGTCATGAGAGAACACCAAACCAATCCCCTCCTCCTGACTGGCTCCACCAATGATGAAGTAATTCCTTATCATGATTTGTAGCAATTTCAAATTAACTCTAAATAATTTACAATCATCTTTATACTGTAACTCTACAGAGCAATACCTGGTGCTGCCTCCGATAAAATGGAGTCTTGAAGCAGGCTTTGTAATGCAGCTGGTTTCTGCAGTCCATGACTGAAATAACTGGAGTGGCATCAGTTTTTAGATTTTTCCATAATCTTCATAACACATTTATAAATAAGACATATTTTCTGTAGTTACCAATCACCAATTAATTAGATATGTACATGTTTGAGAATTGGAGAGAAACACAAGCTTAGACAGAGAAAATGTGACACAAAAATAGAGAGAACGTGAAAACTTCAAACCAAAAATGTCTCTGCCTACCTGTAATTTGAATTTACTAACACATTAGCATTAGCCACATGGAACCCAGTCTTGTTATGCATACTAAGTGCCCCAATATTCAAGGGGCAATCAAAAACCTTTGAGCCTGAACTATTAAAACAAACACGAGTTCAACCAAACAAGTTTTATTTTTTAACAATAATCCCCACAAACACTATACACTTTTTTAACAATCACTAAGCTTTTCTGTGCTGCTCAGATAAAACGTTTTGTCTTTTTTGAGCACCCACTCTTCTGTGGCTGATTTGGCCTTTGTCTTTGGTATAGGGTGTCCCATGAAGTTAGCCTTCTGATTAAGAAGCAGGTGGCAGTCACACAGGGCAGTGAATGTGAGATCTTTTTGATCTTGGTTGTTTGAAGAGCAGCCTTTGCAACCTGTTTTCACGAAGAAGAAGAAGAAGAAGAAGAAGAAGAAGGAGGAGACTGGTTGACAATTTTTCAATGTGCTTGCCCTGATTGATTTTTGCAAATACCAAAGCAAGTGTATATAACATTGACCGTTTGTGTTTTCCTTTTTTAAGGCAGGTAATCAATATGGACTTCATCCTTAACATCATACAATCTCGTGCACAGAATCTCAACGGCACTGGCTTGGATCTTGACTTTCTTTGTTATTTGAGAGTAACTACTCTTACATTGTTTAAATTGTTGTTTCGACTTTGGGTCATACTAATATACTAAATGTTTAATGCCAGTTAGGGATATGTATCTTAAGTTTCTTTCAGCCTGAATGAATTAGTGAACATTTCTTTGGGCTCTGAATGAGGAGATGCTTCATTTCAGGCATTGATTTTGTGGATTCCAAACATGCTGAGACTTTGCTCATGTTAATTGGTCGTGAACAATGAATTCAACTGACCCATAAGTAATCTCTGAAGTATCTGCAATCTCATATACTGTCACTCTTTGATTCTTAATTACTTGCCCTATTCTATTTTCTTCTGTTGTTAGTGCCAATGGCCAGCCAGACTATGATACTTTGAGAAATGCTTGGCCATGATATAATTCTTCACCCATCAGTTAGTCGAATGTGAAGGGGATCGGTCCTGATACATGATGACTAGGGGAGAATGAATCTCCGAAGGTACTGTATGTTGTTCTCTTGCATTAGAAATTCAGTGCTAGCATAATGCATTTCTTGGAATACATGATCACTTCACTCTGAAACAAGAAATATGAATTAGAAACCACAAATAAACTGTGACCGCTGCCGCAGGTTGATGTGGCTGCTCTACAGAAACCCCCTCTCAAACAGTTTTTCATTGGGTAACAAACACACTCTTACACCTCCTGTGGGATCAGCTGCAGCCTTGCTGGCTTGCGTTGCAGGGGGCTTCGTACATTTAAAAGTCTGAGCCTCTGCTGTACTGAAGTCTCACTCTCCTGTCTCTCTTCCCCCAGACACCCTCTGCTCCTGGCGCTGCTTCCGAGCTGCTGTACCCCCTTGAAGAGGAAGACTTTGTGTTCTTTTGAGCAGGAATTGGGACCAAAGCATCAAGTTTGTCAGCCGATTGTTGTGTAGCCAGACTGCTTCTGAAAGAAACTTGTGTTTGTATCTGCCTGGACAGCAATAAAATTTCTACACTTTGGAAATCCTCCTGTACTCTTCTGTGCAATTTTGTGACCCAAGCTTCACAAAGCGTGTAATTCAAATATTTCACTACTCAGGAGCTAATCTTTTAACACTTACAATATCAGCTCCAAAATATAACCTTTAAGATTAAGGCATTTTGATCAGCAATTGTATATTTCCAAAATTTTCTCGTTTCTTAACTTAATTTTCTCTAAGATTACAGAATGCTTAAAACTGCAATCACATGAGTACTCACTGGTAGCACTTAAGACAATTCGGAAATTTTGTGTCACAGAGTTGTTAAAGTTTTAAATTAAAGACATGAATTGTAAGAATTGTCATGGTAAGATGCAAAAATGATTAAAGAATTATGAAATTCATAAAACAAGGCAAGAACAAGTGAAAGAACATATGTCAGTCCACAGCAAACGTATTATATTTTTTTAACCTGCTTTAGAATTATAGGGTGGTGGTCTGTGAGATTTTTCAATTCGACACCTCACCACTTCCACCATAGTTTCATCCCACTCCCAGCTGCTAATGACAAAATTCCATCCTGTTTCCGTTTTCTCCTGTGCCTATTCCATTCCTCTCCCCACTACATTCCCACTTTCCCTTTTCAAAGGCACTTGAATTTGCCACCTTAGAACAACAGAATTCTTATGCAGAGTAAACATCACACATATGCCAGTAAATCTGTTTGTGTTTTTTTTCTTTTTCACAGTACAATTAGAGTAGATTTATTGATATATCCTTGTTTAAAACAAAATAATAGATAAATGAATGACGTCACACACATGCGTTTAGGAGACAGCTAAAGGGCCTGGGGAACTGTAATACTACACAAGACCAGGGGGTGGCAGAGTGTGCTGACCGTCTCTCTCAGTTTCGTGCAGACCATTCCAAGGAAATCTCTCCAGGTTCCGGCATCTCTGATGACATCACTTTCAGCTCTGGGGCCTCTTTTGACATCACTTCCGGCGCTGGTACTTCTGATGACGTCACTTCCGGTTCCGGACTAAATGACATAATTTCCTTCCCCAGCCCTTAAAACTGGCATCTTAACTCCAAATAATCAGTTTTGTTTTGGACTCTGTGTTGTGAAAATCTCTGACAAAATATTGCTAAACTTTTGCAGCTGGGAAATAATATACGGGTGGCTGCCCCAAACCTTTATGATGTCTGAAGTCTCATTACTATCACAATAGTTATTGGGTAATACAACACACTCTTTTTTCTGGTAATGTCTTTTTTGAGACCTAATACAGCAGTCTGGTGTAGGACAGACTGGCATTACCAATATTTTGCTCTGCTTTGGCACACATGTACTTTGCTTAAGAGAATGTTAGTTTTCGCTCTACAGAGTCTTATTTAATTCTCTAGGGCCTCTAATAATGAAGCATAAAGTAACACAAAGAAACATCTCATTGATGCACCACCATCTAAATACTTCATCAGGGACAAAGGGTTATAATTCAATGATAGGCAACACCAAAAGGTTGTGCTTATGTGCCTCCAAGAAACCAATGGCAGAATGTATACTGCCTCCTTTAAAAACCATTGCAAACTTCAGATGTACATTCTCTCTATAGCAGAGACCCTGTTGCCTTGTGTGTGGCCATAACAAAGTTTGGAGCAATCCCTTTTACTCCAGACTTTTGCTCTGGAATCTCTTTTACTGAAGACTTACTGCCTAACCGGAAATGTGGAAGACTGAAGTTAGAGGAGGGTGTCATGAGTTCAAACCTTGCTGAGGAAGAGCAAGTGCACAAGAAAAACCTACACAGAGCCACATATTTGACTTGATACAGATGAGGGTTGACTGATCATCAACTGTCCAGCAGATGCAAACTTTGCTAGCAGAAGAAGACCTTGCAGTACTGTGCAACCACAGCGAAGAAGGAGAAGAACTCCTGAACAAAGAAAAAAAATGTTTATTAAAAAAAAATAACTGTTGAAAAACTGCTTTTTTCTACAATTTTACTTTAAAATGTTAGTTTAGAAATACAGTAGGTCTAAAGTTGTCAGAAATTTAGTTAGACTATGATCCACCATTATAGTGCTAATATAGGTGATTTCACTGCAGAATTATCATATCCCAAAACAGGATTATTGTTTGCATTCAAACTAGAGTTATGCAGATAATTTAAATCAACATCACTATTATCATTACTCTTTATATAGAATGATTTGTTAGTTAGAGCAATTTAAGAAAATAGAAATACTTACAATACTTCAAAATACAAACATAATGATAGCCAGATTTGAGCTTACTCGGCCTAAAAAGTCAGGGTGGCCCTAACACATGAGTTTCCCTCCACAAACACATGGAATGGACACATATTTTAAAACAGAGTACATAATTACATACATCACACAATACACATGAAAATATTGAAATAATAATTCAAAGACAACAGATATACATATATTTACACTTATACATAAGATAAACAAGCATGAAAATCTAGAAACCTGAAATAAATAAATAAATAACAAACGCCAAACACAAACTCAATGATTCAATCCTGGGTCTGTCTTTCTTGACTCCATAGTAAACTTAAAAGTCTCAAAATATCTCAAAAGCCCAAAAAGAGGAAGGTAAGCATAAACCTCTGCTCGTGAACTGATCGGCAAACAAAGATTAAAAAAAAAAAAAAATACAAAAACAAAACAGACATGTAGGAGTTGCTCAATAAAACACAGTCCAGTAATTAGAATCTTTAAACAGAACTTTAGACAGAATAAACATAATCAAAAATCCAGAAAATATCAACATAAACAGAAATGATAACAATTACAAATCACAAACACAACAATGGCTCCCAATCACTAGATCTCTCTGACTCATCAATATAGCCTTGGACTCAGCAGCAGTGATGTCAGGGTAGCCCCGCCTCTTGAGGCTTCATCTACAAAGCATAAGAAATAGCAGCAAATCTAAAGGTTCAGAGCACAAATAGTAAATAATATATAAACACAACAGAAAAAAGTAATAACATTATATTGACTGTAAAACAGAAAATCGGAAGGCAATATATCCTGGCTGTAACTTAATAGTCATAGGTTGTGAATTTGTTTTTGGATTATACATCCTGCTACTGACATGTGCTTTTTCTGTGGATTGCCTTTATCTGTTTTATAAATTTGGTGTTCACAGTTCGCTATTTTTTACAGAGTGGTGCAAACTGCAGGGGTGCTCATGCTTAATCTTGTGTGCTAGGGACCTGGCACTGGAGGTTTGTGCAGTACACTCACTCCCACCTATGTGGGTGCAACGAAATGATGTTCATCTCACAGCAGGGGTGTTTTCTGTCATAACTAAATTAACATCTGCAACTCTGTCCTTCATGCATGGCCAAGAGTTTCTGTGTAAAACTATATAGATTTATCTCATTTAATACCTCGTGAGAATCTGAATGAGGATCTCATATCAATCAATAAACTTTCTGGATTCAGTTATTCACATTGAGGCAGAGTCTATCCCGACATCATGGAGTGTGAAACAGGATCCATGTGGGATTCTATGGGATTTGGGAAGAAACACCATTCAAAGAAAACCAGAATGTGCACACTCCATGATTCGACTTGGACCACCATTTGAAAAGCTTCATAAAAAATGTAGATAAGATACCATATATACTCACAAATAAGTCGAGTCTTGAAACCCAAAAAAATCTATCAAGAAAATCAGACCCCAACTTATATGCCTGTTCAAAAATCTTCTTCCAATCTCGCATCAGTTTCTCAGACGCATCAAATTTTGTTGCAGTGGTGCAGTTTCGCTACTTCAATGACGTTTAATTTAAAACCAGCTTCATATTTTCGCCTGATCGAACGCTCCGTTGTAGATAAGGGATGCTCTTATGATAAAGGTGTATGAGGGTGTGAGATACAAAAAATACAAAACAATGAAAACATCGCTTTGGAACAGTTCAGGTATTACTGTGTGGTCATGTAGGTACAATAGAGAGAGAGAGCGAGAGAGTTTAGGAGCATACGCTGATACAGAGCATTGCCGTATTCACATAGAAAAAAAAGTCAGTGTGCTCCATGGTTACTCTTTCAGGTGGGCGTTAGCATATCATAATCTCTTGCACCAGTAGCGTGAGTTTTCCGTAATCGACTTATATGACCGACATTATAAAATACCAGAAATTATACAGTAAAATCAAGTCTCGGCTTATCAGCAGGAGAACTTATCCGTGAGTATATACGGTACTTGGACAATTTAAATCTTAGCTGGCCCAACAATCTGAATGGATTAACTAGTTGTATCTTAAAAATCATACGTTCTTATAAATATTTTCATTTTTCTTCCTGATTTTTAAAATGCTAAAATATTACTCGTTGTTATTATATTTTCCACATTGTATTTCTCTTCTTTCTCCTTGCATTTATTCCTAGGATGTCAGCCAGAACATTCTGAAAGGAACTGTTTGAATACCACAACCAAAGGCATACTGCATGTTTAAATTGGATTAAAGAGTTGGACATTCATTCATTCATTCAGTCTGGAGATTTTGCTAAGTTTTAGAAGAATAATTTAAGTGTTAATACCAGAGGGTAAATGTAATCCTGTACAGTTCTGAAGCAGCTTATCTGGACAAAGCTCTTTGACACTGACCTGACTCTGCCCACTGGCCTTTACCCTGACCTGGCTTTGCACTACATTCTACAACAGCTCATTCTCATGACCAGATGGCAACAACTCCACTGCATAATAGAGTATCAGTCACTGTTAATTAGCAAACAACTTTACACCGAGGTAGCCACTTCACTTTAGCATTCAGTATCTTTTACACCTGGGACTGTACAGCTCATCACTAATAGTCAGCATTTGGATACAATTAAAGGAGCAATCTCACCTCAGGACTTTATTTGAAAAAAACTGCCATAGGCCATTGTCTGTCTGGCTTCTTTGGTTCTAAACTGGCTGGCATTATCTGCTACTCTGTGTGTCTCCTTCTTTTTTAATACTAATTAATTTCTTGGCCAGTTTACACTCATGCTGCTTGACATGTATCTGGAACAAACAAGCCAAAAGATCACTGAGTTTAATCAAGTGGAAGGTCTAGTTCAATACCCCATTCAATGACAGCAACATTGTCCTGATGATCAATTTCTGCTGCCAGCAGCTGAAATCTCTGCTCCTGGGAAATCTGTGAAATGTGTGGATTGTGCAGCTCGGGTAATGTGAGATTTTCTTTTTTCCATGGGCTTTTTTCATATTACTTGTTGGTGTGTAAAACATCACTATTGGCTTCTACTATATCACATTCTTTTTCTCTCCATTCTTTGATTATGAGTTTAAAATTTTGGCAACACTTTAGTTTAGGTACTGTAAAACCCTTCTTAATTTACTACTATGTAACAAAGCATTAACATACACTTCTTTGGATCTTCACACCACTAACAAAGCATTAGTAAAGTGTTTCATCATCACGGCAATGTGACTGACTAACAAAACTTCACTTTGGGGTGGTCTGAGATGATTTAACTGAGATGCATTTCTCTTTATGTTACATATTTAGTATAAGACCAGTGAATGCTTCATTTTAACAAATTAATTTACCATCACGTCAATACACCACACTGCATAGAAATGAATAATCAATCTGCTGATGTTCTATAAATGTTGTGAAGACCAAAAGAAGCCTTTGTTTAGGTCTTGTTACTTAATGAAGGAGTAATGAATATTAGATGCACTTTTGCAGTACCTAAACTAAAGTGTTACCCACATCTTTTCTTGACCATCACTACAAACTTCATGGCGTACGTAACATATACAAAAATACTATTGCTGGGTGAAGTATTTCTTTAATCAAAATATGAGTCATAAGTAACAGAAGATTGAGAAGTAAAGATGCTGTTCACACAAATGACATGTTAGTAGTGCTTGGTGTCCTGACTTGATCTTTGTATAGTTTTTGATTATTATTGTTATCTTTATTTTTATTTATTTTTGTGTGTTATCTCAGTGACCTTCACTATAGTGTTTCCTTAGTGGGTGTCACTATTTTCTGTATTGTTTTCATGGGCGCTTTTATTTTGTTGCTGGTAATGATGTCAGTTCCACATCACATCACTAAAAGTGTTGCAACCTATGATGTCATTACACCTCCATAATAAAAGACAGTCTTTTCCAACCAAAGTACTTCTCAAAAAACTATTAAATTGGGATTTCTTTATTTTTTTTGGATAGGCATGAATTTAAGACGTCTGATTTCAGTTCTGGGGCGGTACAGTGGCGCAGTGGTAGCGCTGCTGCCTTGCAGTTAGGAGACCCGGGTTTGCTTCCCTGCGTGGAGTTTTCATGTTCTCCCCGTGTCTGCATGGGTTTCCTCTGGGCGCTCCGTTTTCCTCCCACAATCCAAAGATATGCAGGTTAGGTGGATTGGCGATTCTAAATTGGCCCTAGTGCGTGCTTGGTGTGTGGGTGTGTTTGTGTGTGTCCTGCGGTGGGTTGGCACCCTGCCCTGGATTGGTTCCTGCCTTGTGCCCTGTGTTGGCTGGGATTGGCTCCAGCAGACCCCCGTGACCCTGTATTCGAATTCAGCGGTTAGAAAATGGATGGATGGATGATTTCAGTTCTTGTTTTATGTTTTAATTAGATGTGCCCTTTTATCATTTCTTTTAGTCTAATAATCTTTGCCTTTTTGATCATTCTTCTGATTCAAGGCATTTCTCTGTCCCAAATAATTCTAAAATAATATGGAAATGTATAGCCTTTAAGAGGGAAACATCATTGCATTTCAACAAATCTATTTGAAAATCATTCACCAAATCTACCCAAGAAAGCCATCTTATAATAAAGGCCCATCAAAAGTAAGGATTATTTCTGAAAGTCTGAGACTTAAATACACTGCATGCCAAAGTCTATGGACACCTGACAATCACATATATACAGTCGTCCCTCGCCATATCGTAGTTTACATATTGCGGCTTCAGTGTATCCCAGGTTTTTTAAATACAAGTGATCGCCCGCCTATCGTGGAACTTATGTTCCAGACCCATCAGCGATAGGTGAAAATCTGCAATATAGAAAGACCATATAAATAAACATTATTATAGTTTAAGCCTTAAAATACCAATCCCACATGCTTTAAACACATGTAAACTTATAAAACATATAAAACTTTGTTAACACATATGATATGTGGATGTCAGGCTAAGGATATGAGTAACATCTCTCTATTATAAAGCATTTTAACTTCACGCAAGACAAGGCAGTGAGACAGGAAAACAGCTGCTGTACAGGCTTTTAAATTATTGACATGTATAGCAACAAGCAGCACAAAGCCAGTACAAAGTCTACTTCTCCTTAGCGTGCATTCAGCTGCCCAATCTTCAGAAAATGAAGTGGCAGGACCATACTGCGCCTCCGGGGAGGGGAAGGGGGGTTTTAGCGAACATGCGTTCAGCTCTCACACAAACACCTCCTCCTCCTTCAGAATGCACAGAGCGGCAAGCAGGCATTTTGGCAGAAGCAGCACAAAGACCACTTCTGCTTAGCGTGCGTTCAGCTGCCCCCTTTCACAAAGCGAGCAGCAGACACATCGACGTGTGATCTCTGCGCGTATTGTTGCTCTGTGGTGTTTAAGAGTGTAGAAAATGTTTAAGAGCATAGGAAGTGTTTATAAGTGTGTGGGAAAGGTTTATAAAGCCTTAATATATATATATAAATAATAAAATAAATATAGGTCGCTACTTCGCGGATTTTCACCTATCGCGGGGGGCTCTGGAACGTAATAGGTGAGGGATGACTGTATAAGTTTGTTGGACATCCCATTTGAAAATCATGAGCATTAATATGGACTTTGCTATTACTTTGTAGCTATAACCGCCTCCATTCTTCTGGGAAGGCTATCCACAAGATTTTGGAGTGTGTCAGTAAGAATTTTCAGCCCAAAAAGCATATGTGAGATCAAGCCCTGATGCTGGATTTTAATGGCTGACCCACCCACCCGGAACAGCAGCTACACCACCAAGACTTGTGGCCTTTCAAAATGAGAACTCGTAAGATAAGACAAGCCGTACTTCTTCCAAATAACTTCCCGAAAAAACTTGTAGATCCATCCCACCTTAAATCCCTTCGCATCTCTCCGCCAGTGTCTTTTGTCCTGTAAATGTGTTGAGAAGTGCAAGCAGCCTGCTATCATATCACCCCACCGCCCCACAGCTTTCTCAGCTCAAGTCTGTTTATCTGCATGTCAGTTGCTTAGAGTTGTATAGAGTGAGAAGTCAAGCAAAATGACACCTTTTATAAACACTATATCATTATTTGGAATACATGCATTTCATGTGTGTTCAGTGTCTACAACAATCTATATAAATACATCGTTAAAACAGAAACATTTTTCATGTTTAATTAATAATTGACAAAATGTAGACACGAAGTGTATAATTTGTGAAGTCTGAAGTCCGAATATCAAATAAACACTTTCACAAAAGGTACAAGTATAACAGAACAAGTGCGCTTCTATTCAAGACTATAACTGCAGAAAAGAACATTCACACCCCTTTGATATGACAGGTTCAGTGGCGCAACGTTATCAATTGCTGACTGGTAATCAAAACTTCACATGTTCAATCAATCAATCAATCAACATTTATTTATATAGCACATATTCATACAAAAAAAATGTAGCTCAAAGTGCTTTACAAAATGAATAGAGAAATATAAGACACAATAAAAAATAAACATAAGTCAACATTAATTAACATAGAATAAGTAAGGTCCAATGACCAGGGTGGACAGAAAAACAAAAAAAACTCCAAAGGCTGGAGAAAAAAATAAAATCTGTAGGGGTTCCAGACCAAGAGACCGCCCAGTCCCCTCTGGGCAATCTACCTAACATAAGTCAAACAGTCCTCTTTGTATTTAGGGTTTTCATGGAAGGACTTGATGATGATGGTCACGTAGACTTCTGGCTTTCAGTCCATCAATGTTGGTGCATCATGATGCTTTGAGTAGGTGGTGGTGGCGCAGGCCGCCACCACAAAGAAACCGGAAAAAGAAACAGAAGAGAGAGTAGGGGTCAGTATGGATTTTGGAGCCACTGTGAATAGTTATTATGAAGAATTGAACATACAGAGTATCAGTATTAAGTTAAAGTGAAGTTATAAAAAGGCCATGTTAAAGTAATGTGTTTTCAGCAGTTTTTTAAACTGCTCTACTGTATTTGCCTGGCGAATTCCTATTGGCAGGCTATTCCAGATTTTGGGTGCATAACAGCAGAAGGCCGCCTCACCACTTCTTTTAAGTTTAGCTTTTGGAATTATAAGGAGACACTCATTTGAAGATCTAAGGTTACAATTTGGAATATAACGTGTCAGACATTCCGATATATAAAATGGAGCGAGATTATTTAAGTTCGACACCGGATGAGTCCGTTTTGAGAAGTGAGCTACTCGTATTCTTACTATTTTAGAATAAAAACATACATTTGATTTCAGTCTGTAAATTTATGATACTTGTAAAGGTTAGCTTTGTTTTTTTTTTATTCAGTTTTATTCTCGCAGTCGCGTTCATGATCCCATTAGCCCATTACAACTAACAGGAACATGTCACTCCCTTTAGGATGATACATGCAGTATTCCTTTCCCAACAGGCCAAGCTTGCATTATAACCAAAAAACAAATCATGTTAGAATTGTGCAATTTTTACGTTTATCTTATGATTTATATTAATTTATAAACATTTTCTATCCATCCATCCATCCATTTTCTAACCCGCTGAATCCGAATACAGGGTCACAGGGGTCTGCTGGAGCCAATCCCAGCCAACACAGGGCACAAGGCAGGAACTAATCCTGGGCAGGGTGCCAACCCACCGCAGGACACACACACAAACACCAAGCACACACTTGGGCCAATTTAGAATCGCCAATCCACCTAACCTGCATGTCTTTGGACTGTGGGAGGAAACCGGAGCACCCGGAGGAAACCCACACAGACACGGGGAGAACATGCAAACTCCACACAGGGAGGACCCGGGAAGCGAACCCGGGTCTCCTAACTACCCACTGCGCCACCGTGCCGCCCAACATTTTCTACTCTTTTGCAAATTTTTCCTTTAATTATTTTAGGAAAATAAAATGTAACTAACTGTGCAAATCAATATAAAGCATATAAATTCAGAAAGATGGGGTAGGAATTATTTCTCCAACAGTTAGACTACACAGCAGCCAAGTCCAAATCTGTCATTACCTTGGAAATGTAACACAACTTGTTTGCAGCTTTTCATGTCTGTGAGCTGTTTGCCAGCTGTGACTTACTACTTAACAAAATCATCATGTAATGCTATCCTGACTTCAGCCCCAAAGGCTTTTTGTGATTTTTTTTTCAACTCAGCATGTTATGTAATATCATGCCTCATATTTGAGATCAGTGAGAGAAGAAACAGAGGTTTTGGCTGTTCAGTAGATGAAAAAGTAATCTGAGGCGGTTGCTTTGCTTATTCTAAATACCTAGAGATCTACTAACATCTACTAGCCAAGCTGTATGTCTAGTCTAATAACTAACTGGCAGTTAATTTAATTTGACTAAAGATGGAATCTGTTTTCAAGTGGGACATCAGAATCATTATCATAAGACAAATTCTATAGAAAGGAAGAAAGACAGCCTCCATATAAAGCAAATCATCTGCCTGCTGTAACTTTTGTTATGTTTTTTACCTATTGATGTTTTACTCCATGCATTTATTCTTATTCATGGTCCCAAATAAGTTCAACTACAAACACTATACTCAGATAACATTTCAACATTAGGAATAAAGAAGCCTCACAGCCATAGTCCTACAGAGTGATCAACAAAGAGTGATAGCCCTCAAGTTAAAGAAATACTCCACCCAAAAGTGATTTTTTTTTTTTAATGTCACCACATTTACTTTGTAGTGATGTCTGAGAAAAACGTTTAATCTCATGTTCTCATGATAATAATACAGTTTTGGCCAGTGCTTGAAAGAGCAAATGATATCAAAACATCCATGAAAAAATCTCATGTTACTGGTTCTGCACATAAACCACATAAAGTCATCCACTTGAATCCTCAAAACACACAAAATGTGTGCAATTTTCACATTAAATCAAATCTATTCTTCCATTAAAATGAAAGTAACCCACAACCTGGACCTGTTTCACATGAGTTGTGCTTTTGAATTGAAGAGCCGCCTCTTCCACTAATATATTGTGTCCAAGATGTACACTTCAGCATGTACAAATTAATAAATTCAAGTACATAAATATACATATATATATATATATATACTGTATATAGTGTATAAGTATTTTAAAGCTTTATATAAAAGCAGGATAGTTTAAAATGAGCCCTGAACTTAGCTGGAAGCCAGTGTAATGACTTAAGTGCAGGAGTTAGGTGTTTATACCTCCTAGTTATAGTAATGATGCTGGCAATACAGAATTTGAATCAATCTTTTTAATCAATACATGATATCATTTTACAATTGAATACAAGTTGTGAGGTTTCTGAACTCTTTTAGAAACCCTGCTCCCCAATTCAGGATGGCACACCAAAACGCGACTGCCACATCTGTGGATGACTCACACGTCACAAAGTGTATACTTATATGAAGTTATAGTAATCAATTATTAAACTTAAGGATAAGAATTGAATGTAATTAAAGGGTAAATTAAATGCTTTTTTAAGCCTAGACATGTGAGGCTGTTGATCACGTTAGAGAAGCCACCAAGATAGTTGCTAAAGTTAAAATGAAGTAGATGTGTAATGAACAGCCCCTTCAAAAGAGAGAATAAACTATTGAGAAACTCCAAACACCCCTATTATGAAGCAGTAAGATCAGTCAGAAAACCCAAGGACATTCCTATTAAAGAAGCAGTGTTTAGAGTAATGAAAGAGCCGAGATGTTTACGCAGTTAGTGGTGGCTATAGGCGATTGGTTAAGATGATATAATTCTACATATTAAGAGTTACTGTAGACAATGTGATGTATTAGATAAGGTAATGGTAATATAAAAGGGAATGAATTGTTTAAGCACTCACTCAATGGATTGAGACATTTGTACATATCTGTGTTCAAATAAGGATTTGTTCTCAGTCGAGATTGACTACTTTAAAAATAGAGGAACTTTTTCCACAACAGTAATAGCTTAAATAATTACAAAACATTGTATAAAACAAATGACCATCTGGCTGGAAAAACAGAAAATTTGATATGATTTAATTTATGTTTAATTTCTACATGAATGAATTATTATGAAGATTTTTCATGACTTATCTTTTATTGCTTAAAGCTAAAGGAGGCATCGGTGGGAATTCTCTATATTTGACTGGTAAAGCTCTCTGCACTTTTTTGCAACTTGAACACTTTGCTGCCTGGAAATGTTTTAACTTATTGACTATTGGATCTCCATTTGCTTATAAAGCATTTTTGATGAATTTTAAGTGTCCTTATGTGTTGTCCATGTTAAAATTGATAATATCAGTGCAGTTTACAGCTGAGAAATTAGCAGTGTGCTTGTTTCTTTCATCTGGAGTGCATAACCAGAACAGCAAACATTCTTCTGCTGGTCATATGTGTAAAACTAATGCAGCTTCACAGATTTCACCCTTACTTAAGAGACAAACTCTTAGAAACCACTGAATGAAGTGACAAGATAAAGTGGAGAGTTTGAGCTATTAAATTAGTTGTTTACTTTGAACAAGAAGGACTTTTCTCTAACGATGTTCTGCACTGCACTTAGGAGGATGACACTGAATTTTACATGTTACATTTGGCAAGCCGACTACTCAAGTTACTAAAGAAAAATGATTGTTTTTGAAGTGGAAATAAAGACTGAGAATGCAAGAACAAATCAGTTTTAGTCTGGATGCCTCTGCGCTGGAACGACCGGGGGGAGGGAGCCTATGCAGAAATTTACCTCCCATGAAGCATTAGATAGCAGCCCCCCTGGGTGCCTCCGACTCCCACAAGGCTCCATGGGAGTTGGAGTTTGGTACAGCCCTGTTGGGTTCCGTGGGTGCCGCCAGGGGGCGCTGCAATATATATGAGTCTATTCCATTCAATATCTAAATCCATTCTTTACAATTCATGGCAGTCGGAAAGTACAGCCTCTCCTAGCAGAATCGTATGATTTATTTCAAAATACAAAAGCCAGTACTCCAAAAAAATTCCCAACACAATGCTTAATTATTTAAAAGATGATTAAGTAGAAATAGAAATAAAAATCAAACAAGATTAAAATATGAATTGTATAAACAAAAAATTAAACATAGAACTGAAATGCTGCAAGTGAATATTTCAAAGAATAACTAAACAAAACAAAACTACTAAAACCTAAACAGCAGGAAAAGGAATCTTAGAGAACTGAAAAGAATTGATCTTATAGTTCAAACACGTGAAGCAAAGGGTCATGGTGTGAGAGGTTTTTTTTTTTTCTGAATTAGGTGATTTTAAAAGTGTTGTTCCTCTGGGTCAGTGCTGGTGCCGCCTCTCTTGTTTAATATGCATAAACTAAATGAAGTACCTGGCATTTCCTGGGCATGCTTGTAGAATGTGTTAAGGAAAGAAAGCAGAGATTTATGTGTTTTTTAAATGTTCTACCTCATACTATTGCTCTATCAATGTCACTGCTCTCATATGTTGAGAATTTGTTCTTTTTGAGATCGATTGAATTCCAGAATTATGGTAACACATTGCTGGGTTGTAACCATGAATGCTGTCATGTCTGACTCATCCACTTAGTGCAGACAGTCTGCAGGGCTTAAATTATGAAGAAAAACCAACAACGGAGGAGTTTAAACAACAACCCTTTGATTTTCTTTTGTGTTGCACTGTACTTTCACTCTCAATGAAGCTTCACACAACATCCTCCTGCGCACGATACTTCACTTCATATTGCAATAGATAGAAACAGCATGTGTTGTTGCTCAGGTAGTAATGTTAAGCTCTGGTCATTTTGTCTGCTAGTATGGCTTTAGTCTGTTCAGATATTGAACTTGCTCTGATTCTGCAGGTAGCACTGGTGTACAAACTGCAATATACACAAAAAGAAAAAAAAAAACGCTGGGACCCCCAGGGTCAATATTTTGGGTCCTGTCTTGTCCTTATGGTCCTCAAAAGGAACTATACAAAATTGATCCAGATCAAAGTGTGTAGGATTGTATAGGGAACATACAAACAGAGAGATATTCTGTTTTATATATATAGATGATCTGGACAGGGTTATAGTCAATAAGCTGGTCAAGTTTGCCGATGATATCAAATTAGGTGGAAGGTCATATAATGTGGAACCAAGTAACTATTACTGAGTTACTTGGATAGCATACAGACATGGGCAGATTGGTGGCAGATGAAATTTGATGTAAGTAAATGTAAAGTATTACATGTTTGAAGTAAAAATGTTAGATTTGAATAAAAAATAGGAAATCTGATAGTACATCATATGAGAAGGATACAGGCGTCACTTTGGGATGGTGACTTTCTACATCAAGACAATGCATACAAAAATTCCATAAAGAGAATGTTAGGTTATATATCATGAAGTGTGAAGTATCAGTCTAAGGATGTCATGCATAATCTGTATACTGTAATGCACTTATGAGCTGTTATTTTGAGCACTTTGGTCTCCATTTCACTGAAAAGACACATCAAAGCTAGAGAAGACCAAGTAGGCTGATTCTGGGAGTTTAAAGTATGAGCAGTATGTGAGGCTGATGTAGCTGAACTTTTGTCAGTTTAAGTCAATGAAGATTAAGAGGTGACATGATTGTTGTTTTAAAGAAATGTGAAAAGAATTAGAAAGGTGGATGCCTGCTATTATTTTAAAATTAATTCATCAAAAAAGGACAAAGTGACATAGTTGGAAATGTATTAAAGGAAGATTTCAAACATATGTTACAAGCTTTTTCTTCTTGCAAATAACCACAGATACATGGAATAAATTACCAAGTAATGTGTTAGAGAGTAGAATTTTAGGGACATTGACATCTCATCTTGATGTTACTTTGGACAGTCTAGGTGAATAGGATGGATATGCGTGATGGGCTGGATTGTCTGTTCTTATCACAATACATCTAATGTTCTACTAAATAAAACAACAACCTGAATTAATTTTAGGTAAATATGTACAAATCCACACAAGTTCAAAAATTCTAGATTACAACTAAAGTCAATAGTGGGAAAATTCAAAAACACAATATGGGCAAAAGACCAAAAACCTTAACAAAAAAGAACCATAAAATGGCAAGGCAAAAAAACTCTGTTTCAATAGCTAACTAACACCACAGCAAAGAAGGCCTATGTTAGTCTTTTGTCAATCTACATATTTCATTAATGTAGCACCTGAGAGTAATAACTGAAATAATAACTGAAACATAAGAATTTTGAATAACAATAGGAAACCATTGAGTCCATCAAGCCCATTATTTAACTAATAGCTAAGCTGTCCCAGTGTCTCATCCAGATTCTTCTTAGAGGTTGCCAAGGTTTCTTCTTCAACTACATGTTTTGGTAGTTTGTTGAGTCCCACATCTCTTTGGATAAAGAAGTGCTTCCTAGCTTCAGTTTTAAATGCACTTTCAATGATGTCTTTAAGTATGTGGGTCACCTTTCAGCTGAAAGAATATTGCTGGATCTACTTTATCAATAATTTTGTGGATTTTAATTACTTGGATTAGGTCCCACACAGTCTCTTCTGCTCGAGACTAAACAGGTTTAATTTTTTGAGTCTGTCAGAAACATGTCCTCTTGGTGGCTCTCCTCTGCACAGCTTCAAGTGCTGCTATGTCTTTCTTGTACCGTGATGACCAAAGCTGCACACATTACTCCAGATGTAGTCTTACTAGTGCATTGTAAAGTTTGCTCATATTGTCTCTTGATTTATGTTCAACAGTTTTTACAGAATAACCTAACATTTTATTTACCTTTTTAATTGCTTCGGTACATTGCTAAGTCGATGAAAACTTTGTATCAACATAAACCTCTACATCCTTTTCCTAAGGTACTTCCTCTATGACAGTGTCTCCCATCTTGTATTAATAATTTATGTTCATTTTGCCAAACGTCTAGCACTTTGCACTTTTCTACATTAAACTGCATTTTCCAGGTATTGACCCAGTTCTGAAGCTGCTCCGGCTCTTTTTGAATTCCTTTTGCTGCCTCCAGTGTCTGCCAACCCTCCAATTTTAGTGTCATCTGCAAATTGTATAAGTTTGCCAACTATACCAGACAGCTGAAAAAAATGAAAGTATGAGAGCTGTGACAAATACTGAGCACAAAACAAAATGAAGAAAAAACAAAAGCAAAAAAATATATATATACACAAAAGAAAAACATGAAAAAACAGGACAAAGTAGAAAGTTTAACATATTCCTGGATAAGACTCTGTTGGAAATGCTCAATAAACAGGGACATAAATAAACATCTCTGCCAGTTTTATTCTGCCACAGAAAAGAAAGAAATGGCAGATGAAACAAACAGAGTGAATCAGAAGTTGTAATGCAGTCAAAAACAAAGCATGTACTCATAAGCAAAAAGGACTTACAATCGTGTCTAAGCCAAGATGAGATTCAAAGACAGAGTAAAAAAAAACGCTAAGCAAAAGGTTCTTAACCAGAAGAATTAAACTAAAGCAAATGCAAAATATAGTCAGAAAGCATCACCTAATTAAAAAAAATAAGTGTACTGTCTGCAAATAGGGTAGTCAGTCCGAAAACAGAGTAAAGAGCAGGAAAAGAATGAAGCCAAAGGGGCAAAGCAAGGGTCAAAACCATAATTCAAAAGAGAGACCCATGATAGCTAATTTATAAAGCAAAAATAAAATTCAAAAGGCAGAACTTTGTTTCAAATAACCAGTATTCAGAAATTCAAGGGAAATAAAGTACAGTATTGGGGATGAAGACATCTTGGCAGATTCCAACAATTATAGGGCAGGAGTGACCTCCTGACAATACTCTTGCATGGTGGCATCACTGACAACCTACTGGCAGCATTCAGTGATAAGCACAAGGACCAGTAGCTTAATGTGGTGCAGTGGTAGTGCTTCTGCCACACAGTAATGAGATCATGGGGTCGCATGCCAGGCCTTTCCTGCATGAAGAGTGATTTCAGTAGTGAGAAAAGCGCAATTCAAATGTAAAGAATTATTATTATTAATGAAAAGGATAGCAAAAATTGGAGATATGGGAGCAATAAGGTCCAGAGGCTTAAGTGTAATGAAGAATGGAGATTTGGGCGTGAAAACCACCATAGCTATCTTAGTTTTTCTGCTTGTTTTGACTGCTCTTGGTGCATATTTGTTTAAATATTGAATATTTGCTTGGCATGTTGCTAAATAATCTGGTATATCAAAAAGGTATCATCTTCTTCCAGATCTACTATATTGGCCATAAAAGATGAGCTATACTCTAATTTATCCGCTATATCCTGTACCTGGTTGTATGTACAGATATGAATTATGGCGTTATGTAGACATTCAGAGAAATACAAAATATCATCCACTTCATAAAGAAAGATTTTTTTGCACATAATGTAGCTCTGCTTGAACAGAGCTTACCCTTCAAAACACATTTTTTATTTAAGAGGCAGTTCATTCTGCTGTGTTGCTGGCACCACAAGATTGAAAAAAGAGGGTGAAGAGTTCAAAAAGACTTACAAAAACAGGCCAGAAACCATACCGGCCACTCCCAATATAGGCCTCACCCAGGCAGTCCCGACACCAGGCGATTGAGAGGCTTCAGGCCTGACCAGGCCCCAAACTGGAGCACAGACATTTAAAGTTCCCAGGGAGAGAATCATGAAAACTCAAGACAAGTCAAGAATACTTTTTAAAAAAGAGGATATTTATTTATAACATGATAAAAAGATGCAAGAAAATAACAAAAGAACAAAAATGAGTTGCCTGAAAGGAAATCCAAAGGCAAACAAGTCTCAAAAACACAATCGAAGGGTAGAACTCAATAAACAGTGCAAAATTTTAGAAAATACAAGAAAAACAATATTCACAATAATTTCACTCAAATGAATCAAGAGAACTTTTTGTTCCAACCTAAATGTAAAAAGTACAGGTACTCACCTAATATTGTAATAATTTAGTAATATCAAAAAGGCAAGTTTACAGGGGGATATTATAGTCATTGGGGACTTTAATTATCCAAACATTAACTGGGATAACCTTGCAGATGGAGGAGCACAAGAGCAGGAGTTTCTAGAAGTAATCAGTGACTGTTTTTTAACACAGCATGTTAAAGCACCAACACGGGGTGAAGCCTGTCTGGATTTAGTATTCTGTAATAATCAGGATAGAACTGAGGGTGTAGAGGTGATTGAACCACTAGGGTCAAGTGACCATAATGTAATACAATTCTCAGTATTTTGTAAGAGTACAGATGCAAAGACTAAAATTGTTAAGTTGAACTTTAGTAGGGCTAATTTTGAGCAGATGCGACAAAGTCTAAGTAGGATAGACTGGGATAAGCTTTTAAGTGTGGAGGCAGTCGAGGAGCAGTGGAACAGGTTTAAAAATGTTTTACAGGTAATGCAGGACGGATACATACCTAAATTTAGAATCAATAGGAAATTAAAAAAAACTCAGTGGATCAATAAAAATTTTAAAAAGAAGCTGCAAAGGAAAAAAACTGCTGTATAAGGCATATAAGACTAATGACTGCAAAGTGAATCGTAGCACGTATGAGAACATGAGGGCAACCATTAGGAAGGATATCAGGGAGGCTAAAAGACAGCTGGAGAGGAATATAGCAGATAAGGCGAAAGAAGACCCCAAGAGATTCTTTCAGTTTTTTAGTAGTAAAAGAACAGTTAAGGAGGAGGTCAAGTTCATCAGGAATAGTAAAGGGGAATTAAAAGATACAATGAAATAGCAGATGCCCTAAACTTACATTTTTCTGAGGTGTTTACAAGTGGATAACCTGTCAGAGGTAAACGCGACTACTAAGGAGGTACTGAGGGATTTGGAAATTGTAAAGTGCTGCTCATATTAAACAGGCTGAAATCACACAAATCACCAGGAGCAGATAATATTTATCCTCGTGTTTTTAAGGAGGCTAGTGAGTACATATATAAACCCTTGACACATATTTTTAGAAAGTCACTGTGCACTGGAGAGATTCCAAAGGACTGGAAAATGGCAAATATCATCCCATTATATAAAAAGGGTGACAGGGCAGATCCAAGCAACTATAGGCCAGTAAGCTTAACATGCATCACTGGAAAATTAATGGGATGAATTATTAAGGATAAGATTGAGCAACACATGGCAAGGACAGGAGTTATTCTGAACAGTCAGCATGGGTTCAGAAGAGGGAGGTCGTCTTTTACTAGCATGTTGGAATTCTATGAGGAGGCAACAAAAGGATATGATCAAAGTGGAGCTTATGATATTATTTATCTGGACTTTCAGAAAGCATTTGATAAGGTGACACATGAGAAGTTGGGCATCAAACTAAAAAAATGGGAGTTCAGGGTGATATTTGTAGATGGGTGCAGAATTGGCTCAGACACAGGAAGCAGAGGGTGATGGTGTGAGGAACCTCATCAGAACTGGCCTATGTTAAGAGTGGTGTTCCTCAGGGCTCGGTGCTAGGGCCGCTGCTATTTTTAATATATAAATGTTTTAGATAGGGATGTAAGTAACAAGCTGGTTAAGTTTGCAGATGATACCAAGATAGGTGCATTAGCAGGTAATTTGAAATCTGTTAAATAATTACAGAAGGACTTGGATAGCATACAGGCTTGGGCAGATTTGTGGCAGATGAAATTTAATGTCAGTAAATGTAAAGTATTACATATAGGAAGTAAAAATGTTAGGATTGAATACACAATGGGAGGTCTGGAAATTGAGAGTACACCTTATGAGAAAGATTTAGGAGTCATAGTGGACTCTAAGCTATCGACTTCCCAACAATGTTCAGAAGCCATTAAGAAGGCAAACAGAGTGTTAGGTTATATAGCACGGTGTGTGGAGTACAAGTCTAAGGAGGTTCTGCTCAACCTTTATAATGCACTGGTGAGACCTCATTTGGAGTACTGTGTGCAGTTTTGGTCTCCAGGCTACAAAAAGGACATAGCAGTGCTAGATAAGGTCCAGAGAAGAGCGACTAGGCTAATTCTGGGGCTACAGCGGTTGAATTATGAGGAAAGATTAAAAGAGCTGAGTCTGAGAATAAGAGGTGACATGATTGAAGTGTTTAAAATTATGAAGGGAATTAGTCCAGTGGATCGAGACTGTTATTTTAAAATGAGTTCATCAAGAACATGGGGACACAGTTGGAAACTTGTTAAAAGTAAATTTCGCACAAACATTAGGAAGTTTTTCTTTACACAAAGAATGATAGACACTTGGAATAAGCTACCAAGTAGTGTGGTAGACAGTAAGACGTTAGGGACTTTCAAAACTCGACTTGATGGTTTTTTGAAAGAAATATGTGGGACTGGTGAGCTTTGTTGGGTTGGCCTGTTCTCATCTAGATAGTTCTAATGTTCTAATGAGGGAAGGCTGGCCCATCCTCTTAGGGATTCATCCACAAAATACAAGGAAAACAACAGAACAAAACTACAGCTATAGAAACTAAATAATTCATTCATCCATCCATCCATCCATTAATCCTACTTTATCCTGAGCAGGGTCACTAGGGCTAAGCAATCACAAAATAAAATAATATTACTATACAATACATAACAAGACAAATAATAAAAATACATAAACATTAGTTGTATATACTAAAGTAACTAAAGCATGAAAAACAAAATGAAAAAGACATAAAAAAGTAACCTTAAGCTAAGGAAAGAACTCTTAGGCTTAGATATGACAATGTACATAGCACTCATTGTTGGCTTATATACTGACTTAAATATGTAGGTATGAATGTATGTGACTTCTGGGACTGTGCCTCCAGCAATGGGTGTTACATCACAGATGCAAGAATTCAAAATAGTGCACTCTCTGTGATTTAAAAATCAAATAAGAAAGTGTCATATTCATGGAGAAAACATGAAAACTCCACCAAGAATTTTCCAGGTTCCACATTTTGTTTCTACTGTATAATCACAATGTGACACCATGCTACCCATTATATATATATATTTCTATAACCCGAACTGTTAGAAAACACACAATAAAGATAATCCACAGATAGGCAAACTAAAAACATTTTTTGATATATAAACCTTTCACAGAACACAAAACTACAAGGCAGTATACAAAAGACTAATGCAAAAATAGATATTCAGCTAGGCCATTTCAGGCCGAAGCAAAACTTGCACCAGTACATCCTGTCCAGATGTCATGTGCCATTCTAACCAACAAGTGCCTTTATGAGGTGAAAGCTTCTTTGCTTTTATTGTGCTCTTGAGATGGCCACACTTTTCTTCACCATACCACATTTTGTCATAATATTATATGTGTTATATGACATAATAGGATAATGTAGAAAGAAGTGGAAGACCTCTGTCTGTATTTCAGTGTGTGTTAAGATTAATTCAAGTAACTTAATCATTTAAATGGCAAGGCTGTTAACATAGTCACTAATGGATTTAACATTGATGTCAGCAAAAAGAAGCAAAAGCAGAAATGGGCAAAGAGTGAGGAGTGCCTCTGACAACATGAAGCTGCAAACCCCTGACAGATGTTGTGCTAAATGGTAGGCAGTGCAAATGAGTAGAAAACATATCACCTTTGAGCAGTATGTGTCAGAGTCTTGTAAACAGTAAAATTGGACCCCCAGCTGTCATGTGGGAGGATATGTAATCCTGAAATCTGGGAGGTTTGCACAAAGTTTCTTAAAGGGTCTATTGTTTACTATTTTCATAATTCAATCATTTTGTTAGCACACTTCTTTTAAATGCCATTAGGCAGGCAGTGGTCATATCCTCCTTAAAGGGTTTGTTTCTAATGCCCAAACCCCTTTTCCTTCTTTCAGGTGCATATAATTTCACCATATTGCTTGTGTGAATTTGTCTATTCCCATCATAGCATCTTACTGTGCTCCATGCCAGAGTTTCCTCCTGGGATAGTAGGCAGCTTTCTATGCTACCCATTGGGTGACCCTGGTGGGAAACAATTCCCTGTCTCCATTTAACTGCAGGTAGCCAAAAAGTTCATGAGGTGGCTACATCTTTACTAATATTGTAGGACTTCAGAAAACTATATTTCGTGAACCTCATTCCTGTCTTTACAGGATCATGGTGAGCCAGGCACGATCCTGGCAACATCATACACAAAGAATGAGTCAGCTGTAGATGGAAAAGCAGTACATCACAGGACGCACACACGGACCATTACAACCAGTTGCCTAAACGTGAGAGTGAGCTGCAGTGCCCACATAAAACGTGTTTGTGTTAATGGGTCACAATTGTACAAAAAGTGCTATTGACGACAAATTTTGCTGTGATTAGAAACAGCGCACATCCACAGAACTATGTTTTCAGGTTGTGAGCTAACAAATGAAGGTAGCAAAAGGGGCAAAATAGAGAACACTCAATCAACGGGCCAGGTTTTAAAGACAAAAAGAGTCGAGAATGGTGTTTGTTAGAAAAGAACATGTAAAACAAAACTTGAAGGTCTGAGAAACAAATATAAAAATCCTGCCTTTTGAGCATTTCCTGAAATTATATTTCTTTGTTTTATCCTGAATCTTGGATGCCTGCACAACTCTTTTTAAATGAACTCATAATTAAGTTACATGCAGCACTGCCACCAACAGTCATGTTCCCAGTATTGGTAACAACCAAGAGCTCATGGAGAGAACTAAAGTACAAAATGGTGCTTTAATGGCTTCACCAATAAAATAATAAGAATATTAGTAACATGAATAAACTGTGTAAAGCTAAATACTGTCTAATGTGAGCAAATGATTACTTATAACTAATAATAACAAAAGTTTCCAGGGAGGACAAAGGTGCAAAAAACAAAAAAAAGAAAAAGAAAAAAGGGCAAAAAAGTGAAATAAATCAAGTTTTAAAAAATGCATAAAATGTAAAAAAGAGAATTTAATCAAGAAAAAAGTAAAAAATAGCAAAAAGTAAGAAAAACAACAGTCAACCTAAAACTAAAAACTAACATAAAATTAAAAATGGAGGCATGAAATAAACATCAATAAGTCAGTCAGTCATTTTCTAACCCGCTTAGTCCTGAATAGGGTCCAGGCAGGACCAAACCCTGGACAGGGCGCTAGTCCATCGCAGGGTGAACACAGAGCCACACATACCCCAACCACACACCCAGGCCAATTTAGGATCACCAGTCCACCTAACCTGCATGTCTTTGGACTGTGTGAGGAAACCCCTGCAGACACAGGAAGAACATGGAAACTCAATGCATGGGGGGACTTGGGGCGTGAATACTGGTCTCTGTACTACAAGGCAGCAGTGCTACCACTGTGCCACCATGCCACTCCAAGTATCAATAAGTGGGTGCATGAAATTATTGTAAACATCAAATAATATGTGCATGAACTAATATCAAGAAATGGGCATGTGACCTTAGCATTAACCCTTGTGTGGTGTTCATATTTTTTGTTACTCGGCTGCTGTTCACTGATTCTTCTTTTGCAGCTGTAGCCACTCGCTAACTTATCCAAGTTATCTATTCCTTCTTTTGTAGCATTGTAATCTATAATGATTTCCGGTATAGAATGCTCCCCGCCACAGATTTTTCTCTCTCTATACAGCATGCTCATGAGTACCACATTTCTTTCCTTTTTTTGGTTGTAAGACACCAGGGATATCTGCTGTGAATAGAAACTTACTTGCATTGACAGGCCTGTTCTTTGTACACATCAGCACTGTCTTGTTTTTTCTTTATTGTTCCTACCATTGTCAGCTTTCTGTTCAGGAATTCCTGTCCCAAACTGTGCAAACTGGGCTTCCCAGTATGCCTGCATGTTCCATGCCCAAGATGAAGCACCATCACAGGCAGCCCAGATATTAATTCCATATTTTGCAGGTTTAGACAGCATGTACTGTCTGATGGGGCCCCTAAATAGCATAAGCTGCTCATCAACAATAGCGTTGGGCCCAAGGTATTCGCACAGGGTAAGGCGTTCCACCCACTTGTTCTGTACTGATCTGACTGCAGCTAGCTTATCTCCGAGATGTCGAGCTATTCTGGTGATTCAGTTATCAAAGCGGATAATCACAGAAATATTATTACGTTTTGCAGAGACATTGTTGCACAAAAATGTTCTTGGCCAGTTTCTGCATTCCACTGGGATTCAGTTACTCCTGTCGAAATCTTGTTCATTTTGTTGTTGTTTAATTTTCACATATTATTTTTCATTATTATTTCAGTTCTGCATCATTAATAAATCTGTTTCCATTATAATGGTAACATCATCCTGCCACTATTTTGCTTTGTCTGGCAATTTAAGGTAGCATGTTTTTAAGTACTGGCTTTGGCATGGGTATTTAGCTTTGGTTTAACATTCTTTCTTCTTATTAATCTTTATGTAGTTATCATTATTGGTTGCGCTTTATTTACTGGATTATTGTTTTTGCTCTGATCATTCGTGTATTTAATTTATGTTTTGTTATTAGTTTTGAGTTATTGGTATAAGTTTTATGCTTTAGGCCTTCCTCTTTTGGTACACAATGCCTGAACAAACTTATCAGGAAAGACTGCTTCTTTAGGGGGTGAACTGTGGACACACTGGAAGCTATTGTTGAAAAGAGGATGGTGTCAACATTGGATGCCATCATGAAAAATCCCCTCCATTCCATCCAGGAGGCGCCCTTTCGGAGCAATTTTAGCCGCAGGCTCATTCCACCACGGTGTGCTAAGAAGCATCTCTTGGGTCTTTTCTGCCCACTGCTATCAGACAATTCACTGGTTCCACCCAATGCACTTGTTCAGTTTATTGTTATTTATTTATTGATTGAATGATTGGATGTATTATCTGTTCAGTGAGTCTGAATTCTTGTTTTTATGTTTCTGCTGCTGTATGCATTTGTATTTGCCCATGGGATTAATAAAGTTTCTCTAAACTAATCTAATCTAATCTAAAACCTGAGAATCAGGCCCAATCTTGTTTTCTTGTGATCCGCTGCTTGTTCTGTCTGAGCCATAACCATCTTAACACCTTATCCTCTACTTCAATATGTGTCCTAATAACCAGAGTATTCACCATTAATTCCTAGGAGAGCATAGGCTATGCTTTCTAGACCATCTTGATCATCACACATTTCTCATGGCATTCCTGCCTGTGACACTCTTCCATCAAGTCCTTCCATTTGGCCATTTTCCTCTTAATGACTTCCTTGTCTAGTTCTTTTCACAAACATTTTCAGGGGATAGTCAGCTCCGGCATATCCACTTGCTTTGATGCCTCAGACACCTTTAAAATGTTTTGCCTAAGTAGATGTTCTTGAGGTCTAATGTGGGAACTGCAGCTGCCTCCCTGCTGAGTTTTATCTACCAGTCTTATTCTAAAAGAGGTCCTCAGTCTGCTGAAAGTAAGTTTGTCTTACTGGGTGGATTTGCTGCTTGCTATAGTTCATGGCAATGAAAATGGTACATGAGAACTCCTTTCCTGGTTATGCAGCCAACAGTAGCATTCTTCTCCCAGCACTTTCATGTAAAAGATAATGTGCTTCAACGTTTGTTTTTTAGTGGACACAATGGTATGTACTTTATCATTTGGCCAATGAATTGTTAATGAGGTTAAATCAAGCCTAAACATCTGAGTGTCTTTCATTGCATGTTGTGGATTAGTCATTGTCACACACGTACGATTAGGAGGAAGCTGAGTGGATCAAGTGGAGGTAATTACCTGCCAGGCCAGAGTGTGGCAGGGTACGCTAAACCTACTTTTTTATCTCTGCTGGCCAAATATGGGAAAACCTACCCAATTTAACAGCAACAACATCACTTCTGTTTTCCTGAACCAAGAATGATGTCACGTCTGGCGCTAAGAATAACGTCACTTCCAGTTCCAGCCTTTTGATGACATTACTTCTGCTTTTGGCACTTAAAACCACCATCATCTCACCAATTAAATCAGTTCAGTTTTGGAACTCAAACACAGCACTACTTGCTTTACTTATTACCCTTTTGCAGCCAGAGACAATATAAGGGTGGCTGCCCAAAACCTTCTTTGTGTGTTGAGACTGATTCACATCATGTTTTGTTCAAATCCTAGCAACCCATGCAGTTAAGCAAGCATGAACCAGCCAAAATGTTTAGAAATTAACTGTTGCAACTATTTAGAATGGAAATCATTACTGGTACTTGTGTGGAAAGTTCACGGTAACTGTTTGCAATTTTAAACATTAGGCACAAACATTATGAAGTTTTTCTTTACACAAAGAACGATAGACACTTGGAATAAGCTACCAAGTAGTGTGGTAGACAGTAAAACCTTATTTTTATTTTTGGAAGAAATAAGTGAATGGGACCGGCAAGCTTTGTTGGGCTGAATGGCCTGTTCTCGTCTAGATTGTTGTAATGTTCTAATGTTCTAAAAATTGGAAGTGGTCTCCCCTAGACTTTCTTGAAAACTCAAATTTAGGGATGGATATTTGAGGAGTAAACTGCAAGACAATGACTATATTTTTATATTATATACATTAAAGATCCATCAATACCAAATCAAATCAAATTAATAATATATTGAACAATTATTATAAAAGTAAAGTTAAATAAATTGGACTCTGCAACTGCATAAATAAAAGGTAAAGTACCACTCCCAGTTAGCGGAAATAGTCCAAAAGTTGATAGAAATTCACGTTTTGTACCTAATACTTGTATGCAAAAATTATGTTTACCTAAAAGAAAGCTTGTTTACATACACACACACACAGACATAATTCCAAAAATGGTATTTTCGTTCTCAGAGAGGTCTAAAATGTCAAGATTCATAAAAATCTTGAAATGGATTTTTTTGGAGGATTCTAATACTTTGCACTCTGTATATGAGAATCTCAAAAACGCTGAGATTTATCAAAATCTCCACAAACAACTTTTGGACTATTACAGCACTTTCCTGTATTTCGTATACAAGAGAATAAAAAGGGTATGACTGTCCCGAAACCTTGTATTTACTGAGCTTTGAGGAAGACATGTGAAAGTGCAAGATGGTATATCTAACTGAAGAAGGTATGTGATTTATAGTTTTTGGTGATCTATGAGACTAACCTGTTTTTTTTTTAAACCCAGGGAATCCAATTTCAATATTGTGTGACTTCTTTTGAAACATAATAATTTTTACTGTTTTACATTGCTCACATTTACTGCTACAGTATTAACTGTTGCCAGACAACACTTCTGTGAGGGTATGTGATGTGTGTCATCATCAGAGTGGCCTATAAATTCCAGCTTGGGCAATTCTCATTCATCCATATTTGGATAAAAAATATTTACCTTACATGTTTATCTCTGTGTTTTTCTTATCACAGTATTCTGAATTTCTTTTTGTTTCACAATTTTATGATTTTAGTCTAACATTTCTGGCTTGGCAAAGATTGATTTGTCTTTTTGGTTTCGATTCCTGCTTTTTTTTTTTTTTTACTTTTTGTTTTATACTCCATGACAAGCTCACAGAGAATGGACACCTATCCTAGCAGTATCCAGTGCAAACCAAGAGCTAATTTTAGATGAAATCTGGGTCTATCATCCAGCACCTCCAGTCACAAAAAATTTTGAATTAAATAGTTATTTTTGCATTTTTTTTGCAATGAAAACTAGAGTACCTACTAGGGTTGCAGATTTGCAGAGAATCTGCAAACTTACCATTTACTGTATCTAAGCAGAGCAGCTTGAGATGTGAGCTGATAGCACTCATCACCATACCACCGTGCAGCGGTAAATATGAAAGGCATAATAAAATGTATGCTGCTTAACCTCCTTTTTCAGTTGAAATGTATGCACAAAATGAGTCACTTTGGAGTAATCAGTAAAACTCCTGCATGAGTAGTTGAATTTCCAGAGTTTATTTATAGAGAGATTCATGCAGTTTCTGAGGAAACACTTGGGAGCATTCAGTCATTTAATAGCATTCAATTGAAAAAAAGGCCCCAAGGCCATCACTGTTTTTTAAAATGAAAGTGTTTGTCGCTTCCTCCCATCTACCATCGCACTAACCTTGTGTGCACATTTTTAGACATTTTTTAATGTCATGGTTTTCAACACATTTGTGGTCTGCAATGGTTTGCTGCTTGGGCTCTTTTTGTTATTCTTAGTGAGTAGATGCTGATCTTCATGTTGCCATTTAAATTGGATTTGCTTGTATGATTTTGACAAATATCAATCAGTGGATACAAGTCAGGAAAAGATGGAGGGGTTCAAATGTCACCTGTGAGCCAAACACATTCTCTGAGGAAAGAAGTGACTGAACTGAAAGGAAAATGAGATGTCGTTAGCATCCTTCCAGATTATTAAGGGTCCTTTCTTCTGCTCTGTCTGGGTAACTGTCAATTTGTCTCGCTTATGCAATTTAGAGAAAGCAGCTCAGCACAGTTGGACCACTGTTCTGAATAATCTGTGCCCCATAACAGATAGTTTCACATGACTGTCAGTGCCTGCACAAAAATATTCTTCCCTTCTTGTTTCAGGCCACACATCACAGACTAAATAAGTGACTTCTCCTTTCAATGTCTTGGCTGGGGTTTATCTGGACTTTTTAATAAAAATAGTCTTATTAATCTTAATGAGGTAATGTAAAGGGTTATATAGGGACTTTTTCACGTGGCTCTTCTTCTTGTGTCAGTCTGCAGAACCCTTATCAGAGTCTCTCTATCTTAGGTGCACTTTAGGACATTACAATATCATATTATACACAATATCACTGAATACTTTTAGCCAACAGATTTATTATAAGTGTGTTAAAACACTACCAGGGCTCCTTTTAACTATGGCAATATGCCTTTATAACATCTCACTTTGACTACTCACTTATCTTCAACCAAGAATCTTCTTCTTCATTTTGTTTTGTCTGGCATGTATTTTGAGGGGGGTATTCATTCTTATTGTTCTTTGTTCTAATATATTTTTTGAGCTTCTGTAAAAGTAAAATTTCTTCTTGGGACAAATAAAATAATATCTATC
Source organism: Polypterus senegalus (assembly GCF_016835505.1). Taxonomy (NCBI): domain Eukaryota; kingdom Metazoa; phylum Chordata; class Cladistia; order Polypteriformes; family Polypteridae; genus Polypterus; species Polypterus senegalus. The sequence continues at coordinate 212,700,529 of NC_053157.1, forward strand.
TATCTATCTATCTATCTATCTATCTATCTATCTATCTATCTATCTATCTATCTATCTATCTATCTATCTATCTATCTATCTATCTATCTATCTATCTATCTATCATATAGTGCCTTTCATATCTATCTATCTATCTATCTATCTAAAAGTAGAAAATGATCAAGAACAGTGTTTTATTAAAGAAAACCATATAATAAGTAGTAATCAAAGGAATACAACAGAGCCACTGTGGTACAATAAGTTGAATCTAACCATCTACTTAGCAATAAAATAAGAATTGTCAAAAAAACCCATAGACATAACCCCCCCCCCAGTGATCAGATCCATTCTCCTGGAGGTGTGGGGCAGCAGAACTAAACTTTATTCCAGAGACCGGTGTGTTTTTCATTTTGTTTTCTGAACTCTTCGGCTCATAATAATTTTTTATATGTTCAATAATTCATACTGAGTAATGTGTTCTAAAAACGTATTATTGCGCTGACCTGAAGGCCAAACGGTGGTAAACAAGGCCTTTAAGGACGGAAGCTGCACACTATAAAAGATGAGTTATTAATAGGCAGGGCATCTTTACCAAATTCCATAATTCACCAAAGGATTCATTAACATGGTTTGTGCTCTTGTTTAATTTAAAGCTCCTAAAAAAAAAAGTGAAAAATTTAGTAAATCCAATAAGGCCTCTTGGTTCTGTGAGCATTCCTGCCCTTTCAAAATTTTTTGATTTATAAGGCAAAAGTGAATATAAAAAAAAAATTTAAATCTCTCAAAGGGCAAATTTGCAAGATGGTGAAATAAACAATCTGACTCAGCCAGTTTTCAGAACGTTTACATATGGACGAGGTGTTGAATGACCAAGCGCTTAATGCTGCTTACCATTGGGACTGCTCTCAGACTAATTATATCAGGATAAAAACAAACAGCCATTAAAGTATGGATTGATCTTTAAAACCCAGACATTTTAATGGCAGACAGGCTGATGGCCAAATGATCCCCCTGGGGTCATGCCGACAGTTTGCCGGAAGGGATTTCCATATGTGCCTTAAAACACACTTTTAATACTTGCACTTGGGTTAAAGTGATGAAAGATTTAAGCTGGCCTTACCGTTCTGATCCTCCTAGACCCTTCCTCTTCACTGAGCTCTGAATTCCCACACAGCTTGAGTCCTTAATAGATTTTCAAGCCAGCTCCACGCTGTAGTAGTTAAAGTGGCGACTACTTCTATGATCCTATCCACAAGACAGAGTCATATGCCATGACTTGCAGAACCAATAGCCTTACTTTCATATTTAATAGATGTGAGAGTTACATGCTGACAGATTCAGCACCTTAGAAACTATCAAACATGCCAAGCTTTGAAAGTGCAAAATTATTATTTGGTTAACTTTTTACATCTCCCAGAGTCACATAAGCATTCATTCTTTCTATTCTCCTAGCTAGCGATGGAAATTTACACAGAGCATTTTACATAAAATGGCCATTCAGTTCAGATTGTGTGTTTTGCAAATGTTTAAGCTGTCCCAATATCTTGTACAGATACTTCTTAATAAGAATATAAGAATTAAAAAACATGAGCATAGTCTGATCTAGATTTGTGCTTTAAGATCAGACTGAAGCCTACAAATATGGAAGCACTACTGTAGACACAAGACACGACACACTGTCAGAAGAAACCTAGGACGATCCAATCATCCCTCCAATTTCTTAATCCATTTGTCGACCCTCTGCCAAACAGCATGGGATCATCAAACCAGGACATCACAGGGCACAGTTGCCATTCATACATCCATTTTCTGCTCCTGTTATGCTGATATCATTCTGCAGGGAGGCAAAGTATATCCCAGCAACATCAGTGCTAAAACAAGAAAAATTCATCCATTGTAAAGCACATAATCTGGCCCAGTTCAGAATTTCCATTGGATGCAATCTGCACATCTTTTTTAACTTAATTAAAATGAATTTTATCACAGGTAAGCTATAAAGGGAGGCATGACTTTACTTCATTTTCAGTTTTATGACTTTGCAAGGGAGCACTGTGCACTGAGCCCCTAAATACATGGTTAGCTATTAAACAATGACCTTTCTCTTCTTTTTCATTAAATGCTCTGCTCTGCACACAAATATCTACAAAATGCCACAGACATAGCCAAAACTCATTGAGAATATCATATTAGTACAGCAATATTGGAATGCGGAAGTGTTATCGTCACTTGCACCACAACAATTAACCATATATTGCCACCCTGTGATGTCTGTGTTGCCCACAGTTAGTAGCGTTACCTTCTTGAACCCAGGACAAGAATAGATGTAAACCGAGGATGGACTGGGCAAAGAAGTCACAAAACATTGCGTTCAACATGAGATGATGCAAAGCACACAGTCCACAACCAACAAATCAGTTCAAAGTAAGTATAATGCACAATAAATAACCGCAAATCCAGTGAATTGGTGGAGGTTAAAAGCCACACTAAATAAATCAATTTTCCAAATAGTTAAAATCAGACAGTCCTTTTGTGGCCCCTTCTAAAACCAACATGTTCACTGCTCACCCTTTTCGCACTCCTCAGCAAGAAAAGACGTTCTCCAACAGGTACGGTCATCAACCCTTTTATCTGGCTTATGTCCCCACTACCATCCTTTGACGTCTACAGGAATCTCTCAGAGTGGTTTGGTTGCTCCTTCTGTTATCGATGATCAACAGGAGTGACCCAATTTTCCCAACTGACTGCCTTCTCTCTGTAGCAGCAGCGGTGCAGCCACAATCCAGACTCTTGTCCTTATCTATCTATCTATCTATGTCCTTTTTCTTTTAACTTCCTTTTCTTTTCCTTTTGTTTCTTTATTTTTATTCGCCTCACACTCCCCTTTATACTCCTGTGGGCACAGTGACTTAATTATGTCCTGCAGAGTACCCATGTGGAACAGCAGAGGCTAATCAAGCAGTCAGCTCACCTCCACACTGAGCATACCGCAGCCACACTGCTCCACAGCAGCGCCCATACCCATGGAGCCCGAGTCAGACCGTTTTTATTCAAAAACTCACACACTGCCATGGACCCTTTACTCACTTCATCACACATCCTCCCTAAAATGCAAACTTCTCAATACAGTGCCATTTAAAAGCATTCAAAAAACTTGGAAGTTTTTACTTTATACTGTTATACAACATTGATTCACAGGGGACTTAATTTGTCTTTTTTAAAAATAACCAACGGATGAAAGCAAAATAAGAGCAAAACTCTCAAGTAGATCTAAAATAAATACAAATATAAAACATGGAGTAATTTTATCACATAATTTCCTGACCCCTTCAGTGTTTAGTAAAAAAAAAAATCCTTGGCAACCATGACAGCCTGAGTCAGTGTGCACAGGACTCTCTCTATCAGGTTTGCATATCAGGGCACTGCCATTGCCCGCATTCTTCTTTGCAAAACTGGTCAAGCTCTGTTAGACTACATAGGGATCATGAGTGAACAGACTTCTTCAAGTCCATAAAAATTTTTTTTAATTGGATTGAGATGTGGACTCTGACTCGGCCACTCCAGAGCATGAATTGTGGTGTTTTAATTCCTGTCTATGTTCCTGTCATTATCTTACTGGAGAACAAATCTTTTCCCAAGGTTCAAGTTTCTTGCAGAATGCATCAGGTTTCCCTCCAGGATTTCCTTGAATATTGTTGCATTCATTTCCCCCTCTATATACACAAACCTTCCAGACCTGCTGCTGAGGAGCATCACCAAAGCATAATGCTGCCACCACGATGCTTCATGTTGGGAATGGTCAAAGTTTTTATTGGTTTTAATGGACAAAAAACTATATTTTGGTCTTGTCAGATAATAGAACCTTCTTCCAAGTGATTCCAAAGTCTCCTATTTGCCTTCTGTTAAACTCGCTGAGATGTTGCACATTTTTTTAACAGTGGCTTTCTCTTTGCTACTCTCCCATCAAGGTGCGACTGCTGAAACATGTTTTCTACACAGTCTCTCCAATCTTGACTTTTTAGCTTGTGACTCCTTTAGAGTTCTCAGAGGTCTTTTGGTGGCCATGTTTATTAGTCTTATTCTTGAATGATCTCTCAAGTTTTTATGGGCGGCCTGCTCTAAGCAGATTTCCAGCAGTGCTATACTCTTTCTGTCTCTCAGTAACTGGACTCTAAGGGGTATTCAATGACTCTTGTCTCCATCCCTTGACCTTTTCACTGACTTGCTTGGAGTGTTTTTTTGACTTTATCGTATAGGTTAGGCCACCATACTGACTTAACACAAGCTGGTCCTTCCATAGGAGGCACATTTATATTTCAGTCAACTGAAACCCCTGATAGGTTATCTCCAAGGAACTAATACTGCCACACATAATTCAAACACTTATGCCTTAAATTAATTCTGTGTTTTATATTTGTAATTTGTAAAACCATATTAATATTAAACCATTTAGCAGAGACTGTTTTCACTTCCTGCCTCACAGTTAGGAGACCTGGGTTCACTTCCCGGGTCCTCCCTGCGTGGAGTTTGCATGTTCTCCCCGTGTCTGCGTGGGTTTCCTCCCACAGTCCAAAGACATGCAGGTTAGGTGCATTGGCGATCCTAAATTGTCCCTAGTGTGTGCATGGTATGTGTGTGCCCTGTGGTGAGCTGGCGCCCTGCCCGAGGTTTGTTTCCTGCCTTGCACACTGTGTTGGCTGGGATTGGCTCCAGCAGACCCCTGTGACTCTGTGTTAGGATATAGAGGGATGGTTAACAGATGTTTTCACTTTCACATTAAAATGTCATTTTCTGTTATTTAACATCAAAAAAGTAAAATTATTACATATTACATACTGTATATAACAATATAATGTAAAAACTTTTTATAGGCACTGCATATTTCAAACACTCCTGTATTAAAAATGTTCAGAGGATTATATTACATACATAAACTGTTAGGTTAACTTAAATCACTTTTATTCTTTTTATTAACATTGGCATGACAGCAAAGTAGAGTGTGCTGCTGCTTCCCGAACCCACTGTTCTGTGCGCACATCTCACACCTGCTTGTTGTCCGTGTGGAGTTGCATGTTCTACACGTGTTGCTCTCATACATCACAAAAGACATGTATGTTAGGTTAAATGGTGGTTCTAAATTGTCCCCTGTGCAGATATGTTCATTACTGGGTCTTATGAGGGACTGGCCGCTTGTCTATTGTAGATGCCACCTGAGCGGGACGGGCATCATGACCAGAAGAGGGGATGATTCCTTACCTAGACTGGAGGCTCCTAGTAGGCAGACAGGTCGGGAAGAAGAAGGGGATCAGACACGGAAGGACCAGAAGGGATGTACAGACTGCCCACTTACAATGGAAGATAGAGCTGGGGGCTTTTTACTCCCCTAAGACGCTAGATGGCTGCGGCCCTCCATGAAGACACCCATTCAGGAACCAGCAGGGAATGCTGGGAAAGTTTGTCTGGCAATACAGCTCTGCTGGTGACCATGGGTGCCGCAAGGGGGTGCTGTAGGGAGTTGCGCTCCCCAACTTATGGGACTTCCGTGTGACCTGGACGTTCTTCCGTTGGGCAATCACCCTGTCTGTAATAAAAGGGATTGCATTCCCTTATCTAGGCGAGTCGGAGCTGGGAGGACGTAGAGCAACACTCGACTGGAGGAGGGCAGTGTGGTGGTAAAAGGAGAGGTATAATGGAGAGAGAAAATTTGTTTATTTGTGCTTGTGCAAATTTGTGGAGGAATTGTATAATAAACCTTCCATTATTTAAACCCAGGATTTGGTGTTATTGTGCTTGGAGGTTTGGGGCTCGCTAATGCCATTGGTTTCCATCACACTATGTATGTCACACCAGGATAGGTTGTGACCCTCACAACCATGACCCTAGAAGTTGTAAATAATGTTTTTTCTGTGATGGCAGCCTAGTTGACGTTGACAGGGAAGTTTTCTGTATTACAATGGCTATGGCAGGGGATATGGGAAAAAATGAAAAAAAAAACACAGGAAGTGATGGGTGTTATGCTAGTTAGTTGCGATAATGAACTACTATACTGAGAAAAATAGCTTATTAATTCTGTTTCCAACTACCATCTCACATAGTTAACACTTACACTGTTTTACATCATTTGGGCAACTTTTAATCTCAAAATAGCCTCACAAAAACAATTCTTTTATTACATGCAAGAAAGAAACTTTGCTTAAATCAACATAGCTGAATTCCTAACTTTCTTTATTTGTTATAGAAACTTTAATACAAAGTACCAATACCGATATAGGAATTAGTGTGTGTCTAATTGTGTCCAGTTCTTTCAAAAAAACAGACCTTTGAATAGTCTGAGTCAACATTGAGAATAGTGAGAGTGTCACAAAATGAATCAACTCTAAATAGAATATACTGTTCTTCAGTTTGAAATAGTTCAAAAGTGTAAACATCTCCTTATGTAAACTGACTTATTTGTGAATAATGTCATCATGTTCTCATTTCTCTCTTTAGGCCTGTATGCACACACATCCTAGTGCTCTTAAAAAGTGTCATTTGTGCGAATGTCTGTAACATGTCACCTTAGCAACAGAAAGGATGAACTTGTGTGACCAGATGTGTCATAAACATAAATGGCTCTGTTTCTGATTTCAAGGGCTTAATTTTTTCACCCCTCTCATCCCTGATGGCAATTATAATAATTAATTTCTGCAGATGGTTTTTTTTTTTCCAGTTCTGAATTTGGTCTTAAGCACGGGCTGATGTTTCTTGTTATACAACACAAACGAAAACAGAATTAAAAAGCAATACACTTGGACTGGAGTCTATGACTGAATAATAGCTGTGCTTTACTTTACAGAATCCAGCCTGTTAAAAATTGTACAATTCTTCTACTCCTTTAATGTGACCTGGGAGGACATTACACAGTGTGAAACAGGATCGTGTTGTTATCCAAGTATACATAAAACATGTATTAATTAAATAGTACTGCTGTTATAAAATCTTTTAGGAGCTTTGTTGTTAGAACTATGACTTTGTCTGTTATAACTGACTAATGTATTCAATGATGTTGCTGACAGACAGGAAGGATGTTGTCTTTTCCTGTGCACCATCATGAACTGCCCGTGCCTCATTTATAACGTTTATAGACTTATTGTAGTTTATAACTAGTATGTTAATTATTGACATTGCTGTTTTAGTTGGTCCTTTTACACTCCTGGAAGGACTCAAGCCTTTAAGAACTATTGAGGGTTTGCACACACCTGTAGTCAATAAAGGGGACTCTAATGGGCTCTTCCTCTATCCAAAAGGACACCACCCTGGCCCAGAACGTGGTTGTGTAGCTTGGCTAGAATTGGTCAGAGGAGGAGGTTTAACACTGCATCATGCCTGAGGGTTCACTGCACCTGGAAAGAAGAGCAGAGTAAAGTTGAAGGGTCACTTGCAGTAGGACTGGGGTGTGTCCATGGTGGGACAGCGTCTCACAAACCTGGCTACATTTCCTGACCTTGTCACTGTCCCTGTGGAATATGCATGTTCTTCCTGTTTCTGTATGATCATTTTTCTCTGAGTACTCTGTTTTAATTATTTAGACATTTGGGTTTATTTAACTAGAGACTATAAATGTGATACTATGTATGCATGAATCTGTCTTGTGATGTACTGGCTTCCAACCCAGTGTTGATTCTTTTCTTCTGATTGTTGCTGCCTTATGTAGCCTCCAGTACCAACAAACCAAAAATTGAGTACAATTTGTGTTTAAATGGATGAAAGTAATGTGTGTTAAAACATGTTAAATAGATGTAAATACAGTATAGTTGTAAACCTAACACACTTTTAACCCATTTACAAAATTTTCTTTATACTACCATGGTTACTTAATCAGGATTATAAAGGGAAACAGTGGTGAGAATTGAAAAGACATCCTTGGGGTTTACAGTCCAACACAATAACAGCTTCCATGTGACCCTCACAATGCAACCCTCCATCCATCCATTTTTGAACACACTTAATCCGTTTTAGGGTCAGGGTGAACCAGTGCATACCCTTGCAGCACTGAAAGCAACCGAACACAAAGAAGGCAACAGTTCACCCAGGGCAATAACTCTTTAATGTTAATATTAGTATTTATTGAGGTAACAGAATAACAGACTGTCAGATGTTCTGGCGAATGGCTGTTAATATAATATACAAGGGGCATTCAAAAAGTTACCAGAATTGTGATGTAGCGGGAGAGTGAGAAATCAGATTATGCACACATTGTTGTGGAGGGGAGCACAGCACATCTGCAGTCCAGTTTCGACACATCTGGATTGGTTTTGACGTGTAGTATTGTTTTAATTACTGTTTGAATTTGACATGTACATAGTCACTTGGCACAATGTCGCAGTTCGAGCAACATGCTAACATCAAGTTCATGCGCAAACTGGGTAAAAAAGCTTCAGATACGCTAGCGGCACTACACTTGCACTCCAGACCTATTGTAACTGGTCTACAGATGTGCTGCACTCCCCTCCTCAACAATGTGTGCGTAGTTTGATCTCTCACTCTCCCACTATATTACAATTCTGGAAACCTTTTGACTGCCCCTTATATATGTTGTGGGAGAGTTGCTGGCTAGGCTGAGCTCTCACAATATCAAAAGAAGACGGTAAGCCCAGCTAAAGATATTAAAACAAATACAGTGAACCCTCGTTTATCACGGTTAATCCGTTCCAGACTCTACCGTGATAAATGAATTTTCGTGAGTAGAATTCTTTATTTATAAATCGAATATTTTTGCAGTTAGAGTATAGAAAACCTGTTTATGACCTTCTAAATACGTTTTTCAACATTATTAGAGCCCTCTAGACATGAAATAACACACTTTAGTTACCATTACACTCGTATTACCCTATATATTAGACAAAATAACAGAAAATAAGACATATTAGACGTTACAAATATCATATTATTACTAGGCTCACCCGCCTTTTAAGGCGACCGACTTTTATCCTCAATTTGTGTGCGCTCCATGTGTACATCAGGCATGTAAGTGTAGGGAATGAGAACATTAAAGTGCCCATTCATAACATCTCCCGAAAACCTACGTTTTTTTATCCCCTCGAGTGCCTGTCCAAAGTCGTACAATGTCAGCCCGAATCTGTACCGCTAAAGACGGAGTTTCATGCACTAAATAAGCTATAGATGAGAATAAGCAAGCACCATCTCCCCTGATATTTACTACGCGGTGAGCATTTGTACTCCATCAACATTAATTATTTCCAGAGATATAGTTTTGTCTATTTTTCCAGCGCATCGCTCACAAACGCAAGGGAACGATGGGAGCACCAGAACTCTGCTCACATCGCGTTGCTTCGTACCGCAAGCCGCAAGTAGTAAGTCTGTGATAAGCGGAATATCACTACGCTTTGCACCCACGGGACAGAAAGACAATCCCGACTGCTTTTATATAATACATTATTGTACTGCACATTTAATTACACACACACAGTTCTTACACACAACCACTAACCTATGAAGGCACAACCTCAGTAGGAGAGTCTTCAGGTGGTGCAGTATCTTCAGCAGGTGCGTTGTCGTCTTCCTCTGAAGGAGTACTAAGAGTAGGCAGTGGGTATCTGGGTGCGCGGCTGAAGAACATCTTGATAGGCAGTTGCTGGCGCTGTCTTTTCATATGCGTGAGGAGGCTTTTGTAGGGTATTGCCATCTTTGATCATATCCAAGAGTTTCACCTTCTCCTGGATAGTAAGCTGATAATACCTGCCTTGCACTATGTACTGTACTCTACCCACTTTCTGGTTTATGTGTAATTGTACTGTATGTCACCTTTTCAAAAACTCTCATTTCATCTTATCTGTTTATTTTACTTATTTATTCACTTATTTACTACATTCTTTTATACATCACCTTAACTTTGACACAAGAATGCCACGATTTTTTTGCAGTATATGTGACAATAAAGATCTCTAATCTAATTTATGTACATTTTCAGTTTACTTAGTCTTTCGCAAATGCCCTTTGCTTTGTTCCAGTTTAGTTTGCATTTCAGAATTCATTATTCTTATTTAGCAGACCTCCTGTTGAAAAGGCACAGAGTTTTCACATTTATGAGTATTACATACAGTGCCAAAAAACATAAACAATCCTGCAAATTAACATAAAATAACATAGCATTCTTAACCCAAGTTAATCCAGGAGGGACTGAAGCCTACTCTACTTTAAGCACTACTTGTAATGATGTTCAAGGAATGCAGTTTGCTTTCCACTTTGATCACCCTCCGTAGCAATATTTTGATATAAGAAAACCTTACTTCTTTCAGAGACTTATTATAATGAACCCAATCGTAAACCATAGAGGTTTATTATAACTGCTTATATATATATAGTGAATGCGGTAAACGTGGCCCCAAGAGGATGCGATCACTCTTCTGAGACCCAATCTTAAACAGTGATTCAATTGGAAACAAACACAGCTTTTCATCTCCTCTTTGCAGGATGAGCTGCTAGCCTGCTGCTTCCTGCTGTGCTGCGTGATCTGCATCTCACGTGGGGCTTCAATCACTTGAAAGACTGCGCCGCAGCTGTCCTAGTTTCTCACTGCCTTGTTTCTCTTCTTCCAGACACCCTCTGCTCCATTCTGGGCTCCCGAGCTGCTGCGTCCCTTTGAGGAGGAAGATTTTGTGTTCTATTGACCAAGAGGCCGACCCAAGACAGTCGGTTTAACAGTTGTCCTTTGTGCAGCCAGATTGCTCCTGAAAGAGACTTGTGATTGTTCCGCCTGTACTGGAATAAACTTTCTGTCTCTTGGAAAACCCTGAGTGCTCCTGTGCAACTTTGTGATCCAAGCATGACTATATATATAGCATAACAATAACAGTGAGGTCACGCACTTTTCGGACATGTCCCCTTCTTATGGTGTTCTATTTTGAGGGGGCAACACCAAATTTGGACACTGGGGACGGTGTCAAATGCCCTCACAGAATGTGTTCTCACAGCTGCAGGTGGAACAGAAAGCGTTTCCTCTTACTTCGCCCGGGAAGCCACTGAGAAATTATTAGGAACATCTGTATATCTGTTTATCCATGCAATTATTTAATCAGTAAACCATGCGACTGCACTGCAGCGTATATAAAACCAAGCAGATACAGGTCAAACCTTTAGTTTATGCTCATATCAAACACCAGAATGAGGAAGAAATATGATCTCAATGATGTGGTATGATTTTTGGTGCCACATTGGCTGGTCTGAGCCAAACACAAAGAAGGCAGCAGTTCACCCAGGGCAATAATTCTTTAATGTTAATTTTTGTATTTATTGATGTAGCAGAATAACAGACTGTCAGATGTTCTGGCGAATGGCTGTTAATATAATATACAAGGGGCAGTCAAAAAGTTAACAGAATTGTGATATAGTGGGAGAGTGAGAAATCAGATTACGCACACACTGTTGTGGAGGGGAGCACACCACGTCTATAGTCCAGTTTCGACAGGTCTGGATTGGTTTTGACGTGTAGTATTGTTTTAATTACTGTTTGAATTTGACATGTGCATAGTCATTCGGCGCAATGTCATAGTTTGAGCAACGTGCTAACATGAAGTTCATGTGCAAACTGGGGAAAAAAGCTTCAGATACACCAGCGGCACTGCGCTTGCACTCCAGACCTATTGTAACCGGTCTACAGATGTGCTGCACTCCCCTCCTCAAAATGCTCATATGAAACACAAGAATGAGGAAAAAATATGATCTCAGTGATGTGGTATGATTTTTGGTGCCACATGGACTGGTTTGAGGATTTCTATAACTGCTTATCTCCTGGGATTTTCACAAACAGTCCCTAGGGTTTACTCAGATTACGGCAATAAACAAAACATCCTGTGAGCGGCACTGCCACTGATGGAAGTGTCTTGTTGATAAGAAAGGTCAGAGAAGAATAGATAGACTGTTTCAAGCTGACAGAAAATACAAATGTGCTAAGCAGAAAAGCATCTCAGAATACAGCGCACACTCAACCTGGAGGCAGATTGTTTACAACAGAAGGGGACCACGCTGTGTTCCACTCCTCTCTGCTGAGAACAGAATGCTGGGGCTAAAGTGGGCACAGGCTTACCAAAATTGGATAGTTAAAGAGTGCAAAAGCATAGCTTGGTCTGATGAACCTCGATTTCTGCTGAGGCACACAAATGGTATGGTCAGAATTTGGCACCAATAGCATGAAACCATCCACCCAATTTGCCTTCAACAGGCCAGGCTGCTGTTGGTGGTGGTGTAATGTTGTGGTGAATGTTTCCTTGGCACACTTTGGGCCCATTGATATCAATCAATCATTGCTTGAATGTGATGGCCTATTGTAGTGTTGCTGATCACGTGCATCCCTTCATGGCCACTACATACCTCCCTTTTGTTGGCTATTTTCAGCATTATAATGCACTATGTCACAAAGGAAAAGACATCTCAAACTGGTTTCATGAAAATGAGAATGTGTTCCCTGTTCTTCAGTGGCCTTCCCAGTTAAAGGATCTGAATCCAAAAGAACACCTATGGAATGTGGTAGAATGGGAGATTTGCAGCATTGTGATACTGACTGGTCTGTGGCAGGGTGTAGGTTTCAATTAAAATACAGTGCATCTCGGGTTCTGAGGGTGTGAGTGTAGGGTGTTCAATATGGAGTTGAGCTGATTGTTTAATTAAATTCTTGAATGAGGCACATCTCCTGCATTGTGCGGAAGCGTCAGTTACAGCACTATGCCCATGGGGCGCAATTCCCAGAGGCTAATCTGGCTCACAGGATCCTCATTGGTGAGGATGCGAGTGGCTGCGGCAGATAGAGGGTCATTTGCAGAGGGTGGGACTGGACCGTATATCTGCCTGGGGGGTTACTAACCAGGATCCCAAGCTGTTTCGTTGTGTGGTGGGTGTGGCAATGCGCTGTACTGGTGTATGCTCCCCAGCCTGACCTGACCTGACTTGACGTGTCCCACATCGGTACTTCAAAGATAGTAATTAAGATAGGAGTATAAAGGAGCCTTGGAGAAAGAGAGAGGGCAAAAAGAAAAAAAAAGAAGGGAGAATAAGAGAAAAAGTTTGGAGGTGAAAGTTTGGAGAGCTACCACGCTGGCTAGGAGGTACAACAGTCAGGAAAGTAGCCCAGTATGAAGCAGCAGTGCTCCATGGGTATTGTTGCTCCTGAGAAATGCTGAAAAGGAGCAGGAGCAGCCAGCCATTCCAAGACTTCTACAATGAGAGAATGGCTTGCGGGGGACTGTTAACACTAGAATTACCAGAGCCTATGAAAAAACTCATAATTCCGGCCCACCTTAAATCCCTTTGCACCTCTCCGTCAGCATCTTTTGTCTTCTAAACGTGTCGATAAGCCCAAGCAGCAAGCAGCCTTCTATACCATCCCCCCCACCGCCTCAGAATGGGCAAGAAGTTCTCCCAGTTCCTGTCTTAATTGATTATCTGGGAGTGAGCTACCCAGAATTGTAAGGGGAAATAATTTGATGTGTGTTTTGTGTCTACAACAATCTATGTAAACACATTGTTAAAACAAAAACTTTTTCACGTCTCAGTAATAAATGACAAAATGTAGATATGAACTGTATAATGTTTGAAGGCTGATGGCCCAATATCAAATAAACACATTCAAAACAGGTGCAAGTGCTATATGACAGCTTCAGTTTGTGCTGTGGTTAGAACTGCCAATTTATAATCCAAAGGTCGTGAGTTCAAAACTAACTCCCCAGCAAATTTACCATTTTGAATAGTGAGCTGCTTTTATTGTTAATATTATATAATAAAAACATACATTTGATTTGTGTCTGTAACAGCCGGTGTAAATTTATAGTAGTAAAAGTTAGGATTATTTTTCACTTTTATTCTCTCAGTCACGATCACGATACAGCACCAGATCTGACGCGGTTACTTTTTATCTGAAACTGGGAATAACTGTAGATGTGAATGGTGTTTTGAGACAATGAAACTGGAAATTCTGTGATCTGGAGGGATAAAAGCTGACACATAAATGCTGGTGAATCTGATTTCTTCGTATCTCACCATCACTTGATTTTTTTTTATTCAGTTTTGTTGAGTGTTCCTGCTCATGCTGAATTAGTATGCACCTTATGGTCCATGATGTCAAAGCCACACTGACAAAAAAAACAGAGACATAGGTATATATGATATTTGGAATAACTCATTTTATGACCTGTATAGTACATTTCGGAAAACAAGGTGGCACTGATGCAACATTATTCATTTTCATTCACATGCCCTCTTGCGCTTGTAATCAGTGACCACATTTCTTTTGATCTTGCCCATGCAGTGTCCACTTTCTGGTGTATGGTGCTGTTTCTTTTGTACTTCAGGACATGCAGAGGAAAGAATAGTACAGAGAGGTCAGTTCCACACTATATGCAATCATCAGATTCAAATGTTAACAGTTCCCACACCCCCAAGGACTGTCCTTTCTACGTTTACGACATGTGTACCTGTTGCAATGTACACACTTCTTTCTAATGGTAAATTGGCCTGGGAGCTGGTTTCGAACTCACGACCTCTGGATTATTAGTTGGCAGCTCTAACCACAACACCACCTGAAGCTGTCGTATAGTACTTGCATCATTTGTGAAAGTGTTTATTTGATATTTGGCCATCAACCTTCACACATTATACAATTCATGTCTACATTTTGTCATTTATTACTAAAATGTGAAAAACGTTTCTGTTTTAACGATGTGTTTACATAGATTGCTGTAGACACAAAACACACATCAAATTATTTCCCCTTACAATTCTGGGTAGCTCACTCCCAGATAATCAATCAAGCTAGGAACTGGGAGAACTTCTTGCCCATTCTGAGGTGGTGGGGGATAATATAGCAGGTTGGTTGTTGCTTGGGCTTATCAGCACATTTAGAAGACAAAAGATGCTGACGGAGAGGTGCGAAGGGATTTAAGGTGGGCTGGATTTATGAGTTTTTTTGTTGGCTCTGGTAATTCTAGTGTTAAGGCTTGCGGGGTCCTCATGGACACTGAAGGTGTAAATGATTGACTGCGCTTGTCAGGGGAGATCTCCTGCTATTGAGGAGACCTTAAAGTGTAAACATAGGAGATGTTGTTTTAGAAAGATGCACTGAAGCTCGTGTTTTTAATGAATAGCTCATGACTCTTTTTTTTGACTTGATTTTAACCAAATCTCGGATTACTTATTTCTTAAAGGAAAAAATACTTTAAAATGACTCAAGATATATCAAAATGATATAGACAGAAATAGACACTGTTTTTAATTGTTATTCTTTAAGTGTGGTAGTTTTGAATAAAAAGCACAAAGCACTCTTTTGCACCTACAGTACCTCTGTTGTTGTGTGTCCTCATTTATCATAGTCCATCCTTGGTTTACATCTCTCGATGTCCTTGGTTCAAGTACAGTATGCCAGGGCATGAATTTGCAGCTGAAAAATCTGCAAAAAGTTTATGATGCAATTATGTCAACATGGCCTAGAATCTCAAAGGAATGATTCCAAAAGCTTGAGGAATTCATGACCTGAAAAACCGAGGCTGTTTTCAGAGCAAAAGGAGGTCCTACCTAACATTAATATAGTTTTCCAAATAATTTGCTCAATGTGTGTTTGTCTTTATATTAAATAAAGTCATTCATTCCTTAATGAAAGCAGTCTTTTGATGCTTATTCTCTATTACACTGATATACAAGACGATAATACTTTTAAATGTTGGCGAAAGACTTGAGTAAATATAAAATTGCAGGTTAATGTGTTCTGACAATATTGGCAGGCTTTTACTGCACTGCTATTGTGTATGACACATCATTAAAATACTATGTAAATAGATATGTACTCAGTAGGGATCCCTGAGGTGTTTTGGTCTAACTTCTACTTTTTAATAATTCACTTCAGGTTATTTTCCATTCCATTAAAGTTTTGCAACTTTATTCTGAAGGTGAGAGAGGTTAAACTTTCTTTTCAAAGCACTACATCAAAACATTATACTGTAGGAGTATAGTTTCTGAAATGCTGCGCATTTTAAGAAGAGAGAATCTACATATGTTGCCATCTGCATGTTAGATAGAATCTGACAGCCGGTTTGAAATAGAAGTGTTTTCACAGCTGACGAATTGTCTTTTACACAGCATTTATTTATATACTGTGCACAGGTTAATTTTGTATTTAACTTATTCTAAAAAGAAAAGAACTCCTGTTTTGATTTCACATGTTGACAGATTTTTCTATATAGGTATACTCATTTTAAACATTTTAAATGCGCAAGTTGCTCTTTCTTTTGCAAGCCACACGTTGATTGAAAATACACTGAAAAGACTGGACGTGTTATGGTACAATGTTGAATTTTCAAATACTGTGCACTTGCCTCATGTCAAAGTGACTCATGAAAAAATTAATAGTGATAAGTGGATCAATTAATAAAAGGAAATTTCATAGTGTGGGTTCTAATTATTTTGGTGCCATGCTCCTAGGTCCTAACCATTTTTAAGTGTTTCCTTGTAAAGAGATGCCTTTAAACCAATTTACTAACTCATCATTTTCATTCTTGGTGTAGTCTTTTCTTATACTTCTTGTGGAATTAAATAAATAAATAGCTCTCCCTGCAGCCTTCACTGGCACATGTACACGGGCATGCAAAGATGTGCTCAGCTCCACAGATTCATACTGACTGCCTCCCCTGTGTCTGACTTCTAGTTTACATATCACACATTCTGCCCCCTAGCAATCACAAAACAGCTCCTTCTCCACCTGGGCTACTTGAGATAGAATTATCATATAGAGCCACATTCATTTAGACTGTTGTGTATTTAGTTTCTAGACACACATACAGCATAATTCCCTACTACCTCCTTAGAAGGCACATAACTATTTTCATTTGTATTTAATTTCAAGCTTCTTGTTCAAAATGAAAACTAAATTCCACATTATTATTGTCCAGTGTGTAAATAAAAATAGGAAAATAAACATCTGGCATAGTAAACTACTCTATACCAAGGAAACTGTAAGCAAGATGTTGGAATTAACAGCTAACATTATCTTAAATTACTGTATTTGACTAAAATAGGTTTGGCTGATCCTTATCAGGTCACCATAACCCTGCTATACACGGGACTTTCGGGAAACACTATTACATGCCTCAGAATATAGATTTAAAACTCAAGCCACAAAAAAAACATACCTGTGCAAACATTTACAATACTTCTTTCCTGAATGTCATAATGATATCTTTTAAACTCGTTTTTAATATTTCCAGCAATACATTTAATAATAATCACAGACCACAATTACATTCTAGTGATACATTGCAACATGGCTTCTAGCACACACTGCAGTGGTCAGCTCTCTCAATAGTCCATTGATACTGAACAAACAGTATGGGGCACCATCTGTGTTTTTGTCTACTTTTGCTTCATTCAGAAGCTGTTTCAAGTGATGTGGACTCCTTCACCTTCATTCTCCTTCTTGTCTGAGCTCTGCCCCTCTACAATTTTCTGCCCACCATATTCATGTCCTGATACATCAGAATATATCACTCTGCACTGTCTCTCTCTCTCTGATGTCCATCATTTGTCTTTTCACTGCCCGCTTCTAACTTGTTATCTGCCATGAAAGACAGGGACCCTTTCAAGGACTTGCTGTGCTGATAAGCGTCATTGCATTTCTTTTCTTATCTCTTACCTACATAACAAACAACAAGATAGAAACTCAACTGTAATGAACTTATATACATACAAACAAATCATGGAAATGTGAAAAAAATGTTTTGTTTAAATGCTGTTTACAAATAAAGGAACTTAAAATGCACATGTTAAAATACAGACACTTTACTGCATTTGGGTCTCTAGCCACATGTTTTAAACAAGTAAATGACCCTGATAAAATCATTTGAAACTATTATGGCCTATAATTGGTACTAAATTATTGTGGATGAAAAGAATGAGGCAAACCTGGAGAACTGTGTCCACACTGTATCATATAACCCCATGAGAGCTATAAACATGGCATCATGGGTCACTAGCTACCCAAGGTATAAATGAATGCAGGGAATAATAATGTAAATTTGTGTTTATTGTGTGCTTATAGGCTCTACCACCACATTTTTAGATAGTGAAGTTTTGTCTTGTCGTTATAGATTTTCCAGGTTTTATGTAGTCCATGACATGAAATGGTTCTTGTCTTGGCTCTCTTGTTCTTATCCTGTTCACATTTGTTTGTATTGCTTACTACTACTGATGATTGAAATGATTCCAATGAAACTGAATTTGCAGTGCAACTCAAAAAATTTGCAATATACAGTATATTGTGTATCGATTTCAGTGAAATCTTTGCCACGAGAAGAAAATTACTTGGTTTTTGCCTGAAAGCATTTTCATGCATTAATTCTCCATGCATCTGCCTGTCATTTAGTATTTAAATAAAGACCTTTACTAAAATAAAAAAAAAATAAAAAAAATCACCAGAAGTTTGCATATTCTCAAAAAGGATAAAGGGAGTGTCCAGAGGTTGGTAGCAGCAAGTTTTCACATGCTGAGATTTCCTTTTGTGAAAAACACAGTAATGTGCCCAATTGGGTGTTTTAGTATATTTTCAAGTGGAAAATATGCAGAATGTCACATTTAGCTTGATAATAAAAAGAAGCATAAACAGAACTGATTTTTACTACTGTGGTATGCGTTACATGCTTTATGCAGCTGCAGGAAAAAACACACATAACTTGTAAGTGTGAATAAGGTTTTAAGAAGAAGTGAATATTGAAATCAAAGTTAGCTCTTTAGTTAATATCACATTTGGCAATTGTAAAACCACGTAGAAAATTAATTGTGGAGTGAGTTTCGAAAAAGTATATGAAAATCTAAAACGTGTCTGTTTCTCTTATCACTACTGACTGTCTGATTTACTTGTAAGCCTATAGAATTCTAGTCTAATTTCATGGCTTCATCTTCTCTGCTCTTCCTTGGTTTTCACATCAGTGAGTCAATGGCAGCTTTTCTTGTGTTCTGAAACTCAAACTCCTTGTATCAGTGAATGAAACTGGCATGGAAGTGAAAAATGTTTAGTCTGATCGTTGTAAAGAGGCAAAAATGCACATTTTAAATGAATTAAAATTGGATTTCTGGAGTTATCAGTTGTAATAAAGGTCTTTGCACGCTTGTAGTACATTTTTATAACTCAATAAGTGTTTCCTTGTTTTCTTTTCACTTATAAGGCCAGAGGCTTTCCTATGTGTCACCCTAACCTGGAACAAAGAAGATCAAAATTCAAATTTATATGTGAAGGTTTAGTGTTAAACAAATATACATTGTCAAAATTAACATAGTTTTGCATTTTTTTACTTACTATAATTGGAGTACAGTACACTTATTGTGGTCAAGATGTTATAAAACAAGTCCACTAAATTAATGTTTTATTGGAAATGTATTTGAAGACAAGGAGAAAAACAGTGGTCAATAAATAGGCAAAGGTCAGAGCCAGAAAGTATTTCAATACCAAATGTTTAAATCGTGAGTTTCATATTCAAAAACAAAGCCAAAAAAGTCCTACAGTAAGTTTGGGTAAAAATACCTTTTCCTAACTATAGTAACTATGCTAAGGTTTGTAGTTTTTCGCTAATAGGATCCAAATGCTATGATACAATCTGTAGCACGTTGCCATCTTTTATAGGTGAAGTGCGATAACTTCACAGATGACTAATAACAGACATGTCATAATTAAAAATATGGCAGCACCCATGAAAAATAACACCAAATGGCAGTGACAAAAAGGCACATCAAAATAATAAAAATACAAAACATGAAAATCACAAATAACCATAATAACATACTGAATGTGCCATTGGAGTGTTTCAGTGCAAGCAAGGACAGGGGCTAAATTGGGAGAGTTTTGAGAAGTGAAAGCTAACCTGGAGAGATCTTTGGGGGTGAACAGGAATAAAATCAGGTTTTTGACATCAGCTGCGTACGATGAACTCCCTTTGCCGTGAAACCTTGAAACTCAGGTAGGGAAGATCCCTCATATGCTCTATGTACAGA
Organism: Polypterus senegalus; assembly: GCF_016835505.1. Classification (NCBI taxonomy): domain Eukaryota; kingdom Metazoa; phylum Chordata; class Cladistia; order Polypteriformes; family Polypteridae; genus Polypterus; species Polypterus senegalus. The sequence goes on from NC_053157.1 coordinate 212,720,527, forward strand.
GGTGGCTTCTCTGTGCCATATTTTGTGCAAAAGTAGTATACAGTATTTAAGACAAGGCTATCAAACAAAAAGTGTGAAGCGGTAGCAACAGAAAGTAAAAGAGTGGACATTATATTGTGGGTACAGGAGAGAAACAATATACTGCAATAAATTTCAAGAAGAGGAGAGGAGTAGTCTATTAAGAGACAGTTCTGGTCAACAGAACGTTGCAAATAATTGTACATTGTTGATATAACTAGGAAATAAGTTAGTTGTCCTCAGGGTAATTATATATTCTAGTCTAAGACTGGACATGGGTTTGTGGCCACAGCAGCAGAGTTCTATATTTTTTATCGCATTAACGGTTTCATCTAAATATTCAATAGATGTGACATATGAAAGAAAACGGAACTTTTGCAATGAGCTTGCAACAGATATTAGACAGCTAGGATGGAAAGTGCTGGTTAGGCCAGATGAGGTGAACTGTAGGATTTCCTTGTGAGATCTATGACTAAGATCTGATGTGAAATTGTATTCTCCAGAAGTGGTTATAAACAAACCCAACAGAGGCTGACATATGGGGCGGGGTATACAAGGAGATGGTTGTGACTATGCTGGGAAAACATCACCTGGGGCAGAGAATTAATGGCCAGGTGAGTTATGTTGATTACCATGTGCTCATGGTCTGTTAGTTGATGGGGATGGTAGTACACTCATGTTCAATAAGGGTATTTTCAAAGTCTTTTTAGTGTCATGGGCCTTCATTTTCGTTAAACGCCATGTACTTCAGAAGGAAACCTAACTGATGACCACCAAGAAACAATAGCTCACATACTTTTTACATCAATGTACCAAAACATCCTCCAAGAGCAACTTCTCCCAACTGTCCAAGAACAGTTTGGTGATGAATAATGCCTTTTCCAGCATGATGGAGCACTGTGATATTTATATAAAGTGATAACTAAGTGGCTTGGGGAACAAAACATCGAAATGTTGAGTCCATGGCCAGGAAACTCCACAGACCTTAATCCCATTGAGAACTTGTGGTCAATCCTCAAGAGGCTTGTGGATAAACAAAAACCCACAAATTCTGACAAGCTCCAAGCATTGATTATGCAAGAATGGGCTGCCATCAGTCAGGATTTGGCCCAGAAGTTGACTGACAACATGCCAGGGCGAATTGCATAGGTCTTGAAAAAGAAGGGCCAACACTACAAATATTGACTCTTTGCATAAACTTAATGTAATTGTCAATAAAAACCTTTGAAACTTATAAATTGCTTGTAATTATATTTCAGCACACCACAGAAACATCTGAGAAAAACATCTAAAAACACTGAAGCAGCAAACTTTGTGAAAACCAATACTTGTGTCATTCTCAAAATTTTGGCCATGACTGTTGTTGCTGTTGTAGAGAACAGGTGGCACCAAAGACATATGAGTAGTGTAAATATGGTGGGTTGGCACAGTGCATTTGTTACTTTTTTGCTGCACTTTTTAAGAAAATATCACAATTCACCAAGAAAAACTGAAATTTTAATGGAACACATATTTTCTTCATGCAAAGAGCATCACAATTATTGCAGCACCGATCATTTTACACATTGCCAATGAACTGTAAAAACTATAAAATAACTACTGCTACAATCTATTTTTATATGTACAAGGTACAAACTGACACCATTGATGAAATACAATAAATCACAGAGTCAACTGTGCTTGAACTGGCTGCATGCAAGCACACAGAGGGCAATGCTGAGGTTAGTTTAGTGCAGCAGCTGAATCCCAGGTACAGTGATACTGCAGGGGGTGACAGCAGTCATGAGCTGGCTGCTCAACAAATGTACGGCACTGACTGATCAGCTCCAGCGTATTGGCAAATTGCACTGGGAACCTACTATAGATGGTTCTGGTGGTTTAAGGGTCAATTTAATTTTTTATTTTGGGAACAACAATATTTATTTATATAGCACATTATCATACAAATGACACAGCTCAAAGTGCTTTACAAGATGAAAAAAGAAAAATTTATAAAAAATATAAAAATACAATTAGATAATACTAAGTAACAAAGAAAAAAGTAAGGTCCGATGGTGAGGAGGACAGAAAAAAAACAAAACAAATTCCAGAGGGCTGAAGGATAAAAACAAAATCTGCAGGAGTTCCGATGCCACGAGACCACCCAGCCCCCATTAGGCATCCTACCTAACATAAATGATCTAAATCAGCCAACATGGTTTACAGGCTTCACGTGGAAGAATTAGATGATGATGGTCATGTAGACATCTGGCCCTTCAATCCATCAATGTAGGGACAGCACGGTGCTTTGATCAAGTGGTGGAGGTGCAGATCACCACCACAGAAAACCAGAAAAAGAACAGCAAAGAAAGTAGGGGTTAGTACGGATTGCAGAGCTATGGTAAAAATGATAAATAAATAAATATACAGAACATCAGAGTTATACTAAAATGAAGGTATGAGTAAGCCATGTTAAAATAATGTGTTTTCAGCAGTGTTTTAAAGTGCTCCACTGTATTAATGGATTTCTAAAGGTAAGCTATTCCAGATTTTAGATGCATAACAGCAGAATGCTGCCTCACCACTTCTTTTAAGTTTAGCTCTTGGAATTCTAAGCAGACACTCATTTGAAGATCTAAGGGTACGATTTGGAGTGAAAAGGTGAAAGGCATTCTGAAATATAGGATAGAGCGAGATTATTTAAGGCTTTATAAACCAAAAACAATATTTTAAAGTCAATTCTGTATGGCACAGGTAACCAATGTAGTGATGTGCTCGGATTTTCTTTTTCTACTTAAGATTCTGGCAGCTGCATTCTGCACTTGTTGCAATAGATTAATGACTTTTTGGGTAGTCCCGAGAGGAGTTTTTAGTCAACTAAAAACAAAAGCATTAACTAAGTTTTCAGCATCTTGCAAAGTTATAAGGGATCTAACGTTTGTTATATTTCTTAAGTGAAAAAATGCTGTCCTAGTAATCTGATTAATATGTAATTTAAAATTTTAAAGGAAGGGTGTGGTGTAGGCATAGTGGCTGTCATAATTAATACCAGTAGTTTTTGTGGGACCCGTGGGATTTGTTGGAGAGAGAACAGTTGATAAGTTACATCATATTCCTTTTCATTGTATAATGAGAAGAGATGACCAAGGGAAATCTTGGTAAACAGCTGCAATCAGTGTAGTAAAAGTAAAAAGTAAAAATGATCCTAATTCTGAAAAAATATATAAAAGAATGTTACAGACACAATATTTTGGCTGTGTGAAAATGGAAAGGAAAAACTGGGTTCATGCCATCATGCATTGGAAAAGAAGATGACAACAAGGCCAAGGGAGATGAAAGTAGTGAGAAAGAGTGCATAAAGATGCGATTACGTGTGCATGATATCATCATAGGCAACTCAAATAAAACCACTGGGTTCATTTATTAGTTTCAAAAATTTTTTTAAAATGTGGAAAGACTCAAGTGTGAGAGAAAACTTGATTCTTGAAAATTTGGCTTTTCACCAGACTAGTAACTATTAGTTTAAATTGCTCTTTTCTTTTGTTCCTGACTATAGACCTAGGCCTCTTTGACTATTCTCTTGCTTTCCTCCTAACCTGACTGTTTGCCTCTCACAACAACACACTCTGGTGATTACTCTCAAGAGAGACATGGGTGAAAGAAAAATACAAATAAATAAACAAATAACAGCCAGACAAAGCCCTACCTGCCCCATTGGGCCCAATTATAAAGAATCAAGTTCTTCGTTAACATGTGGAATGCTGGCCTACTCGCCCTTCATCCAAAAGGCTTCCACAAGCACCACTCACATTTCTGTCTATACTACCTCCTTACCAGTCAAGAGCTGGCAATGGTCTATTGACAGGAAATGGAAATAGCTTCTGAAAGTCCAAGTACCATTCTACCAAAGTTGTCCAGAAAAGTGGCAAAAACCTAAAGCTGTCCCAGATATATTTACATATCTGACCCTGTTTTTCAATTAACACTGTTGGTACCTCTGTTGCTGGTTGCCTTCCATGACATGAACCAGCTCCATGTGAGAATCCTATCATTTTGGGTAAATCTACTGGCTTTCTGTCCATGACTGATGATGTATCTCTTATTTCAGTGCTCAAAGAATAATTACTAACCCAGAGAATCCTTTATTTACATATAGGATATACAGTGGTGTGAAAAACTATTTGCCCCCTTCCTGATTTCTTATTCTTTTGCATGTTTGTCACGCAAAATGTTTCTGATCATCAAACACATTTAACCATCCATCCATCCATCCATTCTCTTCCGCTTATCCGAGGTCGGGTCGCGGGGGCAGCAACAAGCAGAGAGGCCCAGACTTCCCTCTCCCCGCCACTTCTTCCAGCTCTTCCGGAGAATCCCAAAGGCTTCCCAGGCCAGCCGGAGACATAGTCCCTCCAGCGTGTCCTGGGTCTTCCCCGGGGCCTCCTCCCGGTTGGACGTGCCCGAACACCTCACCAGGGAGGCGTCCAGGAGGCATCCTGATCAGATGCCCGAGCCACCTCATCTGACTCCTCTCGATGCGGAGGAGCAGCGGCTCTACTCTGAGCCCCTCCCGGATGACTGAGCTTCTCACCCTATCTTTAAGGGAAAGCCCAGACACCCTGCGGAGGAAACTCATTTCAGCCGCTTGTATTCGCGATCTCGTTCTTTCAGTCACTACCCATAGCTCATGACCATAGGTGAGGGTAGGAAGGTAGATCGACTGGTAAATTGAGAGCTTTGCCTTACGACTCAGCTCCTTTTTCACCACGACAGACCGATGCAGAGCCCGCATCACTGCGGATGCCGCACCGATCCGCCTGTCGATCTCACGCCCATTCTTCCCTCACTCGTGAACAAGACCCCAGATACTTGAACTCCTCCACTTGGGGCAGGATCTCTCCCCAACCCTGAGAGGGCACTCCACCCTTTTCCGCTGAGGACCATGCTCGGATTTGGAGGTGCTGATTCTCATCCCAGCCGCTTCACACTCAGCTGCGAACCGATCCAGAGAGAGCTGAAGATCACGGCCTGATGAAGCAAACAGGACAACATCATCTGCAAAAGCAGTGACCCAATCCTGAGTCCACCAAACCGACCCCTTCAACACCCTGGCTGCGCCTAGAAATTCTGTCCATAAAAGTTATGAACAGAATCGGTGACAAAGGGCAGCCCTGGCGGAGTCCAACTCTCACTGGAAACGGGCTCGACTTACTGCCGCAATGCGGACCAAGCTCTGACACCGGTTGTACAGAGACCAACAGCTCTTATCAGGGGTCCGTACCCCATACTCCCGAGCACCCCCACAGGATTCCCGAGGGACACGGTCGAATGCCTTTTCCAAGTCCACAAAACACATGTAGACCGGTCGGGCAAACTCCCATGCACCCTCCAGGACTCTGCTAAGGGTGAAGAGCTGGTCCACTGTTCCGCGACCAGGACGAAAACCACACTGTTCCTCCTGAATCCGAGGTTCACTATCCGACGGACCCTCCTCTCCAGAACCCCGAATAGACTTTTCCAGGGAGGCTGAGGAGTGTGATCCCTCTATAGTTGGAACACACCCTCCGTCCCCTTTTAAAGAGGGGACCACCACCCCGGTCTGCCAATCCAGAGGCACTGTCCCGATGTCCATGCGATGTTGCAGAGACGTGTCAACCAAGACAGTCCTACAACATCCAGAGCCTTAAGGAACTCCGGCGATCTCATCCACCCCGGGCCCTGCCACCAAGGAGTTTTTTGACCACCTCGGTGACTTCAGTCCCAGAGATGGGAGAGCCCACCTCAGAGTCCCCAGGCTCTGCTTCCTCATTGGAAGGCATGTTAGTGGGATTGAGGAGGTCTTCGAAGTACTCCTCCCACCGACCACAACGCCCGAAGTCGAGGTCAGCAGCGCACCATCCCCACTATATACGGTGTTGACACTGCACTGCTTCCCCCTCCTGAGACGCCGGACGGTGGACCAGAATCTCCTCGAAGCCGTCCAAAAGTCGTTCTCCATGGCCTCTCCAAACTCCTCCCATGCCCGAGTTTTTGCCTCAGCAACAACCGAAGCCACGTTCCGCTTGGCCTGCCGGTACCTATCAGCTGCCTCCAGAGACCCACAGGACAAAAAAGTCCTATAGGACTCCTTCTTCAGCTTGACGGCATCCCTCACCGCCGGTGTCCACCAACGGGTTCGGGGATTGCCGCCACGACAGGCACCGACCACCTTGCGCCACAGCTCCGTCAGCCGCCTCAACAATAGAGGCACGGAACATGGCCCATTCGACTCAATGTCCCCACCTCCCTCGGGGCGGGTTGAAGTTCTGCCGGAGGTGGGAGTTGAAGCTACTTCTGACAGGGGACTCTGCCAGCCGCTCCCAGCAGACCCTCACAACACGCTTGGGCCTACCAGGTCTGACCGGCATCTTCCCCACCATCGAAGCCAACTCACCACCAGGTGGTGATCAGTTGACAGCTCCGCCCCTCTCTTCACCCGAGTGTCCAAGACATATGGCCGCAAGTCCGACGACACGACCACAAAGTCGATCATCGACCTGAGGCCTAGGGTGTCCTGGTGCCAAGTGCACATATGAACACCCTTATGCTTGAACATGGTGTTCGTTATGGACAATCCGTGGAGCACAGAAGTCCAATAACAAAACACCGCCGGGTTCAGATCGGGGCCATTCCTCCCAATCACGCCCTTCCAGGTCTCACTGTCATTGCCCACGTGAGCATTGAAGTCTCCCAGCAAAACGGGAATCCCGAGGGAATCCCCAGAAGGTATGCCCTCTAGCAACCCCTCCAGAGACTCCAAGTCTCCATTAGTCAAATATAACACAAATAAACACAAAATGCAGTTTTTAAATGATGGTTTTTATTATTTAGGCAGTTTTTAGAAAAAAAAAAATCCAAACCTACATGGCCCTGTGTGAAAAGTAATTGCCCCCTGAACCTAATAACTGGTTGGGCCACCCTTAGCAGCAATAACTGCAATCAAGTGTTTGCGATAACTTGCAATGAGTCTTTTACAGCGCTCTGGAGGAATTTTGGCCCACTCATCTTTGCAGAATTGTTGTAATTCAGCTTTATGTGAGGGTTTTCTAGCATGAACCGCCTTTTTAAGGTCATGCCATAGCATCTCAATTGGATTCAGGTCAGGACTTTGACAGTGGTGAACCTTCCCAGGAGTGGCCGGCCGACCAAAATTACCCCAAGAGCGCAGAGATGACTCATCCGAGAGGTCACAAAAGACCCCAGGACAACGTCTAAAGAACTGCAGGCCTCACTTGCCTCAATTAAGGTCAGTGTTCACGACTCCAACATAAGAAAGAGACTGGCCAAAAACGGCCTGCATGGCTGATTTCCAAGACGCAAACCACTGTTAAGCAAAAAGAGCATTAGGGCTCATCTCAATTTTGCTAAGAAACATCTCAATGATTGCCAAGACTTTTGAGAAAATACCATGTGGACTGATGAGACAAAAGTTGAACTTTTTGGAACGCAAATGTCCCGTTACATCTGGCGTAAAAGGAACACAGCATTTCAGAAAAAGAACATCAAACCAACAGTAAAATATGGTGGTGGTAGTGTGATGGTCTGGGGTTGTTTTGCTGCTTCAGGACCTGAAAGGCTTGCTGTGATAGATGGAACCATGAATTCTACTGTCTATCAAAAAATCCTGAAGGAGAATGTCCGGCCATCTGTTCGTCAACTCAAGCTGAAGCGATCTTGGGTGCTGCAACAGGACAATGACCCAACCACACCAGCAACTCCACAAACAAAATGAAGACTTTGGAGTGGCCTAGTCAAAGTCTTGACCTGAATCCAATTGAGATGCTATGGCATGACCTTAAAAAGGCGGTTCATGCTAGAAAACCCTCAAATAAAGCTGAATTACAACAATTCTGCAAAGATGAGTGGGCCAAAATTCCTCCAGAGCGCTGTAAAAGACTCATTGCAAGTTATCGCAAACGCTTGATTGCAGTTATTGCTGCTAAGGGTGGCCCAACCAGTTATTAGGTTCAGGGGGCAATTACTTTTTCACACAGAGCCATGTAGGTTTGGATTTTTTTTCTCCCTAAATAATAAAACCATCATTTAAAACTGCATTTTGTGTTTACTTGTGTTATATTTGACTAATGGTTAAATGTGTTTGATGATCAGAAACATTTTGTGTGACAAACATGCAAAAGAATAAGAAATCAGGAAGGGGGAAAATAGTTTTTCACACCACTGTATAGCTTTTTAACCACATTGGTGCTTGAAGGGGCTCTCCACTCCACTCTACTAGTGCAAACTCTTCTCTGTCCTGTTGCTGCCCGATGCCACTTCCTCTCCTGGCAACCTGTCACATGAGGTACAGAAAAACAGCCAACCTAGAGTGTTTTTATAGAAGAGATATGCAATCAGTGCATTGCAAATATTAGCTATTAAAAGTGAGAAAGACAAGCTTGTCATCGAGCTACTACGAGCAATGTTGGAGAGCACTAGTGTAACAGAAACAAAGACTTAACTATCCATAATCATCATTCTTTTTATGCAAGCTGTAAAATTAGCAACATTAAAAATAACACTTGCATCTCTTTTATAACAAAATCATAAAACATGTCAGCCTTGACCAATTCTGCATGGCTGTTTTTCAAATAAACTTTCATAGCTTCAACTGCTCTGGCACTGATTGTATCCTTCTACAGTAACCATTTTAGGACTCATTCAAATACAGATTTGAGAATTCACAGAATGCCAAGATTCTGGCATAAATTTAATTGTGATACCTGCAGGGCCCATTTTCTTGTTTGCACACTGTGTCTCCTGATATTTATTTATCTTTTACATTGAGAGGTTGTGTTACAAAATTTATAATGCAGCCCATTTTTGGCATTGTTATGTGGTCAGAATCAAACAACAAAAATTGTGTGGGAGAGGTTTGTCTCAAGGTTAAAGCTAAGAAAAGTGCAAAATATTACTTTTTTATATTTTTTTCTTACAATAAAGTGTTTACAGTATGGAGAACCAGTTAAACACAACTATAAAATAACTATCATAATAAAACAAATAAAATAGTAATAAAAAAACAACTATTTTTTCCCAGCCCCACACTTTCACCCTATTCCTTCAAGGTGTATGTTTATGGCAAGAGGATCAAGATTCCTGATCCGAATGAAGAGAAAAGAAACAGATCAACATGACATAGGATCAGTTATCAACAAGGATGACCAGATATTTGGTGCTGTGCTGAATGATGCCAGGTTTCCCAATAATCTAAGCTTTTATGAACTCTGATCCGATTTGGCTGCAATTGTTCTAACTTGCTGTTTTCTTTAATTTTCTTGTATAAAATCTACCACCGTTTTATTAGTTCTTGGACTCATTTTGGATTTTTTATACTTTAGAATCTGACCTTACTATGAGTTTATGAATTAGCAACTCTGTTTCAGTTCTATGGAATTATTTGACCATTTTCAACACCTTTTTTGTTGTTTTATGATAAATTTGCGCTGCTGTCTTTAGGAAGCTTCTTCTTCTTATTCTTCTTCTTCTGGTTGCTCCCTTTAGGGGTTGTCACAGCAGATTATCATTTTCCATCTCTTCCTGTCCTCTACATCTTGCTCTGTCACACCCATCACCTGCATGTCCTCTCTCACCACATCCATAAACTTTCTCTTAGGCTTTCCTCTTGCCTGGCAGCTCTATCTTTAACATCCTTTTCCCAGTATACTCAGCATCTCTCCTCTGCACATGTCCAAACCAACACAATCTTGCCTCTCTGACTTTGTTTCCCAACCATCCAATTTGAGCTGACCCTCTAATGTACTCATGTCTAATCCTGCCAATGCTCGTCACAACCAATGAAAATCTTAGCACCTTTAACTCTGCCACCTCCAGCTCTGTCCTCTACTTTCTGGTTAGTGCCACTGTCTCCAACCCATATAACATAGCTGGTCTCACTACTGTCCTGTAGACCTTCCCTTTCACTCTTGCTGATAACCGTCTGTCACAGATTACTCTTCTCCACCCATTCCACCTTGCCTGCACCTCTCTTCCACAATCCCCATTACTCTGTACTGTTGACCCCAAGTATTTAAACTCATCCACCTTTGCCAACTCTACTCCCTGCATCCTCACCATTCCACTGACCTCCCTCTCATTTACACACATGTATTCTGTCTTGTTCCTACTGACCTTCATTCCTCTCCTCTCTAGAGCATATCTCCACCTCTCCAGGGCCTCCTCAACCTGCTCCCTATTATAGCTACAGATCACAATGTCATCAGCAAACATCATAGTCCATGTCTAATCTCATCTGTCAACCTGTTCATCACCTTGGACATGTCATGGCCTTGGAGATTTGTAATTGGCACAATGGGTTCAGATATGCACTTTCTTATCTCATCCGTGGATATCTAATCCATTGAAAATGTTTGTAAAAATTCTTTCTCATTATTGTTCTTCACTATTCAAATTTTGCTTCAACTTTTTGGCCATGATTTTTGTCTCAGTTTGTTTGATCTCAGCTTGATCACTCGGCTTTTCTGTTTGATCACACATCTCCTGGTTTCACACAAAACAATTCTACAGCTTACTTGTATAGCCAAAGGGAGGGCACAGGAGTGGTGATGCCAGGGTAGGTCGTCTTTTAGGGCTCCACTGTCAAAAAGCATGGAACAAAATTAAATATAAGGAGACAATATGGTAATAAAAATAACATACATAAAAATATGACACACAATTACTCAAAAAGCAAAAATACATAAACACATGTATAACACCACTACACTCAGAACACATGGCATTTGAACCATGCATGTGCTTAAACTCATCTGTAGGAACATGGAACAAGAAAATGTAATTGCTAGCGAACAGCAAGAGGTGGGCTGCCTAAGTTGAAGAAACTTATTTGTCCAGCTTCCGTGCATTTTGCAGCTAGACAATTGTTAGGCATTAATGAAAACACATTAACCTACATGCTAGATATTCTTTTCAAGTATGTTTCCCTAACTCTTTAAGTAAAGAAGTGCTTCCTAGTTTCAGTCCTTAATTTATCAACAACAACAAGTCCTTAATTTCCAATGGTTTCATCAAGTACATGATTCATTTACAAGCTGAAAGAATTTTGCTGAATCTAATTTATCAGTACCTTTAAGAATTTTTGAAAACTTGAATTTGATCCCTACACAGTCTCTTCTGCTTGAGACTAAACAGGTTTAATTCTCTGTGTCTGTCAGAGTAAAACATGTCTTTAAGTCCAGGATGCACCTGGTTGGTCTCCACTGCACAGTATCAAGTGCTACATTGTCTTTCTTGTAGTATTGTGACCAGATTATACTTGAATAATGTTGAATAGAAATTTAATACACAACATAAAATAACACTGAGAAATCTCAGGAGTTGGAGATTATTTTTTACTGTGTTGTTATTTTCTGTGTGTAATTACTGGTGTTTGTTCTTTTCTAGGAAATCATACCATTTAAAGATTCTGACTTTTTTGGTTTTCACATTGGGGTTTGTTTGCTTAGCACGGACATTTTACACAACAGTTTACTTCACTACTTGCTCTTCTGGGACATATTTTCTGTATTTGTTGTTCTTGTAACTACATTTTTTATGTATAATAATTCCTTGTGGACACTTTTTATACACGCCAATGATTTATGGTCACAAATTCCTCTCTTCTGAGGAATTTGTGATCATTCTGGGACCTGTATATGTTTATTTGTGGAGGTTAAATCCATTTTGGGCCTGTGAATCCTGAGACAGACCACTAGTGTTGAGATTAAGCCCATAGGGTTAAGGACCCTTCTAGGCTGGCAGAGGAGGCCTAGCCTGGCCAGTGAAGCCTTTTGGAGGCCTCACACCTCCTTCACTACGTGTGAGACTCCATTTCATGACAAATTGATTTTAAAGGACAGGAGCTGAAGATGAAACAAAGTCAAAAATGCAGAAACAGTCTGTAATCAGAAAGTCTAACAATCAAAATTTCAAAGACAATAACAAAATCCTAATTCGTCAAGTCAAGAAGACACTAAATAAAATCTAAAACCAGGAAGTTAAACAAACAAAGAAAGTGCGGGAGAAATGCTTTGAGTATTCAGAGTCTTGAGCTTCTAGGAAGTGCATGATGCTGATTTTTTTTATACCTTTCACCAAGTGATGTCATGCACCACACTCTTCCTGTTGACTTTACCTAGCAATAACATAGTAACAACAAACAAATGATCACAAAATGGTAGTACCCTTCAAAAACAAAATGGCATTGCAGGAGAACGCTATTCATTTTTAATACTGTCAAAAATAACTCAAACTGAAATATAAACATTAACTATTAATTTCTTTGGCTTTGAAACCCTAGTTCAAAAGCATTTTTTTGTAAAGTCAAATGAAAACCCAGAGAAAATTAAATAGAGCAGCTGATCATAACACTGTGGAGGGATATACCTAAATATTATATCTGCATCTGAAGCATATTTTGGATTGTAATTATCATCATAATTGGCAAAGTCGGCATCGTATTACCAGAACAACATTAAATTTTCACATTTGACAAGAACTGTCTCCATTGTTTTGTTTTATTTTAACTAGATAACGTTAAACACAAAATGATAGAAATCAGCACATGAAAACACATGAACTTAGAGACCTTAATACACATTAAAATGCATATCAACACACAAATAACACATGGAAAGTGCACCTGTATTAATGTGCATCTCTGCATATACATAGGTATGAGTCAGGACTAAGTGTGAGTGTATCCCGAATAAGGATGATTCCTGCTTTTTGCTCATTGTTTCAAAGAGAGGTTCCAACTCCCCATGACCCTTAATTGGATTAATGATAGTGTTGTATTATATTAAATTGTTCCCGTACGACTAAGAGTAGTCATATGTGTTTCTGTGCCTTATGATGGACTGGTATCTCATCTACAGATATTTCTTGCTTGGTACTCAATACTTCTGGCATAAGCTTTGGCTTCCTGTGGCCCTATGAGTTCAGTAAATATATGGATGAATTATCCATACATCCAGCACATCAATGCTAATAACAGTCATCCAGTTTTTTTACTTCCATCAACTTAATCTCGGCTAGTAGAAATTTGTTCTCTTTGCAGATGATACAGGCGACAGCTTGCGTCGCCTGTCATTACAGTTGCCTTGATTTTCACTAACAGGTTTTCGCAGTCTGTCATGTTCATTTTTCACTTTCATTGCATCTTCTCCTAACTTCAATAGTAATAAGGCATTTTAAAGCAAAACAGGTTTGATATAGTCAGGCATTTGTTTTTGTTTGTGTATTATGAGCAGCTTAGTCACATTCAAGCAGACAAGTGACTATGCAAGCATAAATAAAAGAAAAATAGTAATGGCAGCTCAAATAACACCTGTTATACTTGTACACAAAGCTGAGAAAATTGTATTACTCTGCTAAGTGGATAAGTAGCACTTTAAAAACATAGGTTTTAAAATGTTACAGAACATGTATTTGTGGGTTTTCTCACTCTATGGAATATACAGACTGTTTCATCAGAATTAGTTTGTGCATCGTATCCCTAGTAGCATTAATCAATCTTTGTAAAACATTTCAGGCTATAGTCCTCTTTTGTGTTAAATTTCAATTAAAATTAAATTTCAGTAAAAGTCGCTTTTCGAAAACTGTATTTATATTCTGTATCTGCTTTATATGCTATGTGTCAAGGATGGAAGCACAACAACATTCATTTCTATAGCACCTTTTCATACAAATTAATGTAGCTCAAAGTGCTTTATGAGATGTCAAAGGAAAAAAAAAACTAATTAAATTAGGTAAGAATAATAATAATAAAATATAAAAAAGTACATCGATATGAGCTTACTTTCACAGGACCCACTGCACCAAATCCTCTGGGACCATGCTTCAAAATATGACGTGTGGAAAGATCAGCCTCGACACAGACAGACACGCAGACTCAGAAGTCCTAAAAACACACACATTTATTATTTTTCCCGGTCCACAGCACAACACAATGCACAAACCCTGCAATGCTCAGTCCTTTTCCCTTTCAACTTCTCTTTTACTGCCGCCACTACTACTCTCTCACAAGCTCTGTCCTCTGCCTCCCCGAATGGAGTGAGGCGGCCTCTTTTATAGGAAGTGCTCCCCAATCATCTTCCGGCAAAACTTCCGGGTGTGGTGGAAGTGCTGCAGACCAAGGCTCCAGAACTGTCCAAGCGCCCCATGTCGGTGGCCACGGACACCAACAGAGCTGAGTTTCTAAGCTCCAAGCCTGTGGCCCCGATGCAAACCAGAGGGGCTGCCCACTCATGTCCCAGGGGAGGTTCTGCTGTTGACATGTTCTCTTCCCTGGTCCTCTCCTCAGAAGAGCGTCCCGACCAAGTAAGACCCCCGGCTATCTGCCACAGAGGAATGACCTAACATTTATGTTAGGTAGAATACCTAGTGGGGGCTCGGTGGTCTTTTGACTTTGAAACCCCTGTGGCTTTTTTTTCCAGCTTTTTTTATTATTGCTCTCCCAGCCATCTGACTTTATTAGACTCTTCTTTAGAGACTTTCAATATGATATTATATATGAGGACTCCACTTTTCTACTAATTATATATCCAGTGTCATTCCATAATGACTTTTTCTTCAAGAACCGTTTTTTTGTAGCGAATATGCTGTATTCACCAGTGACTTTGTTCCCAAAGTATTTTACTGCAAACTCCTAATGCCATTGGCTCAGGCCAAATTTTTTTTTTTCCCAGCACGCTGTGTGGCTTTGTGACATGACATCACAGAACTGTAGCAGCCATACACAGAACACATACACATGCCTAATGTAAGATCGTTTCTGATCTGCTTCGCTTCTAACTTCTAACTGGATTTCCACCCCATGTTCATTTAAAAAAAAAAAAAAAAACAAACTTGCAGTACATTAGCTGACCATAATGAGTACTGCCACCAAGTGCCCAGCTATGATCAAAAACACAAACCTTTAAGGAGCCAATCCTCCTTCCACTACTTGAATGAGAATAATAAGATTTATTTTTATTTACAATTCATTTCTTTCTTTGAGATGGAAATAAAAGTGCAAATCATCTGTGCAGATAAAGTGGAAATAAAAAAGACACTCCAGGAGGCACAATTTCAACTTTGTGGCATAGCCAATGTGTCTCAAGATTAGGACTCTGTGAATGTAATGATCTATATTTTATTTGCTTATTGCTAGTTAGTTTCCATTTGTTGCATTTTGTTTGTGGTATTCGTTCTATCTACATCTTTTGTTGGTTGAGGCATGATGGTGATGCAGTGGTTAGCATTGCTGCCTCACAGCACAGGTCACATTTTTGGCCACAGTAATTGATCCAGCATAGTGAGACAGAGAGGCTAGGAGCACACACTGATACAGCGCAATGCAGCACATGACACCACATGACAAGATTAGATTAGGACCTGAGTGCAGCCATGCAATGAGTGACACTTCAGCACCACACTAGATGAAGTGGAACAGTGTGAGTCTTTTTTTATGGATGCCAATTCTGTCACCAACCCCCAGGTTTTTCCCTCCCCGGTTGGAGGTCCTACATGCAGCTTGACGTCATACCCAGAATGGAGCAATTGCAGGTTAAGGGCCTTGCTCAAGGGCCCAACGAAGTAGAGTCACTTTTGGTGTTCACGGGATTCGAACTGGCAACCTTTCCAATTGCCAGTGCAAATCCCTAGCTTCACAGCCACCACTCTACCCCATAGTTGCCAGACAATTCCTTAGCCTTTAGAGTCAATTTAAAGACCATTGAATAATTATAATCCACTTATAATTAGTTCAGCTCCTTCTTACCCACTGATGTCCATGCATTCAACAGAGTGCTGCAAAGTTCACCAAACTCAGAAACTCTACGGTGTTCGGTCATCATTAGTGCACTGTAAAGGCATAAAGTCTCATTTTGAAAGTCTAATGTCTGTTCTTATGTCATACTTATAGAGGAAGACCAGTATCCTTCAATCCCACTGCTGACTCCATCTCTGTATAACTGTCTCCATAGGTGAGGCTGATTTGTAAACTACACCTCCTACTTAACCCACTGGTACACCTAAAGAAGACTAGATTCCTTACATCACAGCCCCAGCACAACACTGATATCCAGCTATAAAAGATCCACCAGCAAAAATAATGACAATGTGTTGACCTAATGTCAAAAACATGTTAACTTTTATTTAGAAGTTGAACGGGAGGGCCAGCAACCAAAAAAAAGATTAAACATCTATTCATGAACACACACTGAAACAGGAATACAAAGAAGTGCCATTTATTTTTCAACCCAGCAAGGGGTTACCACAACTATGGCATTTAAACATGCACAAAAACAACAAATTCTTCACTCATCAGAGCAGATAAATTGACAGTTACCAGAGAGATACTGTAGATGATGGATGGAAAACTGGCATTTAAGCCAGCAATGACAAAAGGGTTAACATTTAAAAAGCACATAAATATTGCTTTTGTATCTTAATCGATTACAGAAATAAACTCGGGCAATGACAGGTATTTTAAATAAAAAGGAGAAAAGAGAGAAGTGGACTACAAGGCAGGGTAAAGATTAAAGAGAATAAGGTGTGGGTTGGTAACAAGCACTCGTGTTGATGGTGGTAAGTGGAGTGATGGATGGCTGGGGTTCATGCCTGGCCAGGACACCCCTGCAGCATATGTTCCAGGGGAGCAAGCATGGGAAATCCAATATCTACCCCTGAATGGTAGATGGCAGCCTCCCTGGGTTGCAGCGGTGCCTCGGACTCCCACAGGGCTTAATAGGGGTTGGAGTTTGGTGCAGCCCTGTTGTGTTACACAGGCACCTTCGGGGGTGCTGCAGGAGGAGCTGCTAGGCCCTTCTGGGCACTAGTTTCGCCGGCACCCACCACTCAGTGGCCAGAGTCAGGAGGTGGAGGACTACGCTTGGAAATGGAGTGGTGGTGATGCCGAAGGAGAGGAGTGTGGTGTGCTTATTGGTGTTCTTGTACACTTGGGACTGTGTTTTCCCTGTGGAGATTACGGGGAAGATGTACCGCACAGGTGAATAACAATAAAAGTCTATTTATTTTATGTGTGGCTCCCGTGTCCATTTGTGTCGGGTCAGGCATTTATATAGTGCCTTATTACAACAGATACACAAAAAGTGTGTCAGGACTGAGCCTGAGCTCTGCCCCTTCTTGACACTGTGCACCGGTGCCCCCACCCTCTGCCAGCTATGACTGGTGCTGATCAAAGTTAATCGTGCTGCATGCATGACGAGGACAAGGGAAATAAAAAAGAATGCCTCACTAGAACTATTTACTGTAGGTGTTTACTTGTAGAAAAGCGTCTAGTTGAGAACTAGTTTGAAAATTCCCTGCTCTCTGGCTTCATGGTCTTGCCTCATTGCCATATAAACAGACAATGTGTGACCTACCTGACAGACTGGACCACAACCCAAAGACAACTGCTATCTAATGTCTTACCTAAGGACAGTTATGCCTGATATCTTTAAGACTTCCAGCAAATGCCCTAAATTACATCACACTATTTAATGCGAAGAAGAAGAAAAGTTAAAATTATAAAAAAATGTCACGTACCATGTGCACTGCACAGTACTTAGTACAATAACACATATTAGAAAGTTAAAATACTTAATCTGAGGTGGTCATAGAGGTGTTGAGACAGTGATATCATTTGAAAAAAATAATCAAGAAGTGATTTTATTCCAACTCATTGTAATGGCTGATCTTGGAAATAGTTAACAACAAAAATAAAATGATTTAAAGCATTGGCAGACAGTATGAACAATGAGAGTAGAAATCAAAGAAAATAAAGATAAGGAAGATTTCTAGGAAATTGAGATGTCTAGAAGGGGGCACTTGGTTGTCTTGGCTGAGTCATGTCTTTCATCAGAAACCCTGAAGTGCATGATTGTGTCAGCAGGAGTCGAACATAACCAGGAGGTGAAATTGAGTTATTCAGCTCAGTACTAGAGGTTCTGCTGTACACACACAACATTAAACAGAAAACAAAACAGCTTTTGCCTTAAGGAACAACTCCCAGTCAGAGCATTTCAAAGTTTAGCCAAAGACAAAAGCATCTTTTAACAGATATATTCGGCAACAGATCTAGGCGAATAAACAAGTGGATATAATTAAAAGTTGTGAATTGTGAAGAAAATTCTCCCTGATGGTCAATTATTCCAACCTCCTCAGTCAAAAAATGGATAATAAGTAATGAATTATATAGACAGATAGATAGAACTTTATTTATCCCCTGGGAGAAATGTAGCTTTTTACAAAAGCTCTTTAAATAAATAAACAGATATATATATATATATATATATATATATATATATATATATATATATATATATATATATATATATATACGAGGTGTGGCAGAAAAGTAATGAGACTGATTTTTTATTTACCAAAGTTTTTATTTTTTTCAAACATCAATGTTATCCCCTTCAAAGTAGTTCCCTTGGGCAGCTACACACTGATGGAGACGTTGTTCCCACTGTTGGTAGCAGCGCTGGAAGTCTTCAACCGGTATGGTCTTCTGCATGTCCGTTACACTCTTTTGGATGTTTTCTAAAGTCCCGAAATGACGTCCTTTGAGGACATTTTTCAGTTTAGGAAAAAGGAAAAAGTCACACGGACTGAGGTCAGGTGAATAAGGGGGCTGGGGAACCACAGGAATGCGTTTTTTAGATTGTTCCTTTGCTCAATTGTGAGGTTTTTCTGCACCATTTTGGCACAGACCTTTCGCATATGCAAATGTTCAGTCAAACGTTTTCAAACGTCACACTTGCCGTTTAATGGCACAACGTTGCTCCAAATTCCGCTGTTCCATTTTGCGTGACGCACAACCAAAACACAACTTCGCTAATAGCAGTCACAAAAATCACGTAGTTAACGGAAGGAGTTGAAACTCGCACTGAGCTATGGGAGGGTACAGATACACGTGCTCTATCAAGGACAACAGCACAGCGTTGCCAGATCGCTTGCAGTGTTGCCAGTCTCATTACTTTTCTGCCACACCTCGTATATATTGTCACACACGTGCACATGGGAGGCAGCTAAAGGCTTGAGTATGGGCAGTTCCAAGTCATACCGGGATGTGGCAGAGTGCATTGACTCTTTTTCTCCCTTTCCTGCAGACCATTCACAGGAGATCCCTCTTGATGTCACTCCCGGGTCCGAGCCTATGGAAGAAGACCCTTATGAGCCCGACCCCTTTGACTTCACTTCCTTTCTTGCCCTTTAAAAGCCTCCACCTTTTCCCTATTCCCTCAGTTCTATTTTGGACTTGGTTTTGTGCACATTAGTGCTATCATTTATTTGCAATTTGCAGCCAGGAAATCAAATATACGGGTGACTGCCCCAAATCTTGCTATGTTTTTTTGTGGAGTTTGTATATATATATATATATATGTATATATATACAGTATACAGTATATATACACACCATAATGAACATGATGGAATAAAAATAAAAACAATAAAAAAAACTTCTGATTTGGTAGTCCCAGCCATGGTGTGGCCTTATGAAGATGTACTGCTGTTGGCATAAAGGAGCCCTCATAGTATTTCTTGAACCAGTTCTGCTGAGTATTTCATTCACTGAAAGTCCTATTTGCTAATGTGTCATGGAGAGGATGTGCAGCATTGTTCATAATGGTCAGTTTTACTTAAATTCTTTCCTTTGCTACAATCTCCAGGGGTTCCAGAGTGCATCCTTTAACTGAGCTTGCCCTTTTAATTAGTTTGTTGATTCAATGGACCTCTCTTGAAGTGATGTTACCAGCCCAACACAGCACAGCATAGAAAGTCTCTCTGACTGTCACAGAGTTATCGAAGATGCGAAGGATGTCACTAGTCTCATCAAAGGAGCACGGTCTCCTAAGAAATAAAGAGCCTGCTCTACCCTCTCTTATATAGTTCCTCTGTGTTACGAGACCAGTCCAATGTACTCCAGGTGAGGCCTCACCAGTGCATTATAAAGTTTGAGCAGAATCTCCTTGGACTTGTACTCTACACATCATGCTATATAAAATAACATTCTGCTAGCTGTCTTAATTGCTTCTGAGTACCACCTGGAAGTTGATAGTGATGAGCCCACAAGTGACTCGTAGACCCTTCTCATGACGAGCACTTTAAAGTTTGAGACTTTTATCTCAATACTTATAAATTTCTCGGTGGAGATATATTACATTTTTACAGTATTAAAATCCTTCTGTTAACCTTGCAAGAAGTAAAATGATCTCTCCTCTGAGGGGTTTTCTTATACAGGATGTGCTTATGTCACATGACCAAAAAAAGGTTCTCCAGCTGTATTTGCTTTTTACCTTATTGGGCACTGGAGCAAATGCTACTATCAGGAAGCTTATTTCAAAGAGAAACTTTGGAGATGATGATTCACACTCTATACCAACTATACCAAAACTATACCAACATTAAGTGAAACTACAGTTAACTACAGTGTAAGGAGCTATCAATCAACATCTATCAGAGCTGAGAAAAAGTCATGAAAGCCTGATACAAAGTAGTCAGGATATCCTGTTTTACGTGCTCAGTGGGCAAGAAGCAAGGGGAAACTTCAGTCTTATAAAAAAAAAAAAAAACACACACTTTTCAGAGAGTCTCATCTCTCTCTCTCTTCTTTGAAAAAAAAGTCCACTCTTTCTTCATTTTGCTTGAGTACACATAACTTGCAACTAAGAAAATAAGCCACTTGGGAATGTTTATTGTTATCTTGCTGTTATTACTGGAACTTCACAAAGACTTAACACATCTAGGTTGTATTATTCAATGTATCACTTTATACTTGCCATTACCGGTTTTGGTGCAAATGAACAGTCTGTAAGTAGTAAACTTAAAGCCATTTTCTTTGTCTAACCGTTGATAGCAGACACAAAGATTTGATTGTTCAATTCTTGTCTTACTGTGGTGTTTTATGGACATAAGTTGTCACCTTTGTGATGTCCTCAAATAGTGGTAAAATGAATGAAATCAAGGTTTAAAAGTAAAGAGCAGCCTGCATTAGAGGGTGAAACACAGAGAGTGTGGAAAAGTGAGACAGACAACAAGGTAACAGTTATATAGTTGTTCCTTACATTTCTTCCCATTCCCATCTATAATAAACCTAAGAAATTAGTTGTTAGCTTTCGTGTTAGATACATGTCATAAGTAATCTGATAACATGATAAAGCCATGTGCAAACGTGTTTGCTTTGAAATCCACAATCTTGAACAAAGGCTGAAGAGCTGCTGGCTCAAACAGTGTCATGCTGATGACAACACAGTAACAGACAAAATTGTCTTAGCAACCAAACCACAACATAGTGATGCCTACAGAGAGACAAGCGGGCGGTGCTATGGAAAAAATAATATAAAGTCTGAAAACAAAACAAACACACAGCAAAGGTAAAATTGTGACAGCATGATTC
Organism: Polypterus senegalus; assembly: GCF_016835505.1. NCBI lineage: Eukaryota > Metazoa > Chordata > Cladistia > Polypteriformes > Polypteridae > Polypterus > Polypterus senegalus. Next base: position 212,741,945 of record NC_053157.1, read on the forward strand.
AAGGTAGCAGGAAAATACAAGGCCAGTCAGTCAGTCATTGTCCTGTAATTACTGTAATTACTGATTACTGTAACGCACTCCTCTCAGGACTACCCAAAAAAGACATAAATCGTTTGCAGAATGCAGCTGCTAGAATCCTAACTAGGAAAAGAAAATCCAAACACATTTCTCCAATTTTGATGTCACTACACTGGTTACCTGTGTCTTTCAGAATTGACTTTAAAATTCTGCTTATTGTTTATAAAGCCTTAAATAACCTCGCTCCATCTTATATATCAGCGGTCTGTGCCACCACCACCTACTCAAAGCATCATGATGTTCCTACATTGATGGACTAAAAGCCAGAAGTCTACATGACCACCATCATCAAGTCCTTCAGTGAGAACCCTAAATACAAAGAGAACTGTTTCTGATTTATGTGAGGTAGAATGCCCAGAGGGGACTGGGTGGTCTCATGGTCTGGAATCCCTACAGATTTTATTTTTTTCTCTTTTTTTTTGTCCTCCCTGGCCATCGGACTTTACTCTTATTCTATGTTAATTAATGTTGACTTATTTTATTTTCTTACTATTCTTCATTATGTAAAGCACTTTGAGCTACATTTTTTGTATGAAAATGTGCTATATAAATAAATGTTGTTGCTGTTGTTGTCCAACCTGCTATATCCTAACACAGGGTCATGGGGGTCTGCTGGAGCCAATCCCAGTCAGCACAGGGCACAAGGCCCACCACATGGTACACACACACACACATACCAAGCACAATTTAGGATCACCAATGCACCTAACCTGCATGTCTTTGGACTGTGGGAGGAAACCAGAGCACCCAGAGGAAACCCATGCAGACACGAGGAGAACATGCAAAGTCCATGCAAGAAGGACCCGGGAAGCAAACCCGGGTCTCCTAACTGCGAGGCAGCAGCGCTACCACTGCACCACCGTGCCACCAAAATACAATGTCCTAAAATAAAATGAATTCTGCCAAAGAGAAAATTAGCAGAGGAACTAAACTTCGTAACAATAGTATGGTTTCATATTAAACCATAGAATAATTCACAAAGCTCTTATTGTGATATTTTGGTATACTTGGCATAATTTCTGGATTTGAGGAAGGCTCAAAATGACCCCAATCATCAACTCAGTCCAAGGTCTTGTCCATTAATTGCCAACATGTCGTTTAGTCCTAACAGCTGCATGTTGTGGCATCAGGCCGGGGCTGGAGCCTGGCGGGGACGCCCAGGAGGACCGGAGGAGGGCTTGTGCCTCCTCCAGACCGCGAGGGGGCATCTGCCCTGGTTATGTTGGGGGCTTCGGGTAAAGGGCTTGGAAGCCCAGCTCTGTAGGGACCCGTGGCCACCACAGGAGGCGTCCCAGTGCCTGGATATCCCTGGAACCCAGCACTTCCGCCACACCAGGAAGTGCTGGGGGGAAGGCGACAGGGGACACCCGGATGACTTCCAGCACTTCCACCACACTGGGGCGTGTCTGCGGAGGAATGCAGGGAAGCAGCTGGAGCCCATCCGGGTTCCTATTTAAGGGGCCGCCTTCCTTCAGTCGAGGGCGGAAGTCGGGTGGAAGAGAGACGGAGCTGGAGAGAGGACTGGAGGTGGCCAGGCGAGAGAGGCATTGTGAGGCCTGGACATTGGGGGAATGGTGCAAGAGGCACTGGGGTTTGTGGTGCACATAATTGACTTGTAAATAGTTGTAAATAAAGGGTGTGTGGTGAACTTAAGATGTCCGTCTGCCTGTGTCTGGGTTCAAGTCCACAATGTATTCAGCTAGTTATGGCTTATATTAAGTTTACAAGTGCATGAAGCCAACAGTTTTCATACAGGACTACTAGAAGGCAAAGTGTCCTTCTTCTTGTAGAAAATGTATTGAACCTTAAGTTTGATTTGATTTTTTGATTTGATTTGACGTACTAAATTCCCAAGGAGAAATTGTCTTTTCGGGGGTCCAGAGGGCAGGGTCAGCCTTTGTACAGCGCCACTGGAGTACTTTTCAGGTTAAGGGCCTTGCTCAATGGCCCAACAAAGTAGGAACCCTTCTTGTAGTAATAAGATGGTTTATAACACAAAGCCTCTGTCCTTAGATGACTCAGCCCTGTGTACTTTAATGCAGGAATACACCCAGTTTAGCAAGAGATGCCAGCACATGGGAAAACCAGGCCAAAAAATGTTCATATTTGTAAAGTGTTTGAGTGACTGCAGGGTCTAGACAGGCATATTCAGGGTAGCTAAAAACTCAGGCATTCCTGTGACTCAAAAACATCTCGCCTTTTTCAACTCCAACTCCATACAGAGAGTGATGGAGCCAGTTTAAAATCTAATCACTACACCACTGTTCCATGACTCTTGTAATCCTGTTAAATAAAATGTAATTTTATATTCACAAGTCCACCACTACTACTAAACATTCTGGATCAGAGGTGATACCACGTAGCACCAATTACAGCATTAAGTAAAATCAATGGTAGCCTGATCAAGTCGTGCTTTTAAAGACAGAGCCCTGATTGATTTCTGTAGATCTTTTGTTATGGTGCTCTCAATTAGTGAAGACTTCTGTTAAATGATTTTATCACTTTGAAGAGTTAAAGTGATACTGTAATCCTTTAGTAACAATTAGAATTGTTTAATACAATGCATATTAATAAATTGGTTGCAAGAGTTGCTCTGAGAATAAACTATTTGCTCTCCTGTCACCTACCAGCGAGATAGCAAGACCTGGCTCAGCTGGTGACATATTAAAATTAAGCAAAGCATGCAGTACAAATGGATTTAGCAAAATAACAACTGAGGTCAGTTGTTCAATATCACAGAATCAAAGTGACAAGACAAGGCTAAATAGGGGCGAATGCTGACAACCTGTATGTGTTTGCACCAAGAGTGGAATAACAATTACAACAAGCCATTTACTGACCTTTTAGGGAAAAAATGAAAGAATAGCTAAATGTTTCCCTATCAGAGTTGCTTGAACTATGTGATGCATAAATTATTGGTGGTTGAGGTTGAATATCTGCAGAAAACAATTACATGAATGTCCCTTTACTCAAAATTAAAACACGATCATTTTCAAACTCAATTTGCATCCCCCAAATCCACAGTGATATCTGATGGAGATTAATATAAATAAACCTCCCACACAATTCCAGAGTAAATGCACTCTGCTCTGCCGAGTATACATGTAAAACATTATTTTTTTTTTGTTTATTTTAACTTTCCGAGGTCTGGAAAATAGAAACTTTACTTGTAATAGGGTAGGGAAGGGCTTTACAAAAACTTGGTACTGAAAGAGAAATACTGATTTTCGTGTGAATGATTGAGCACTACCCAATTGTGCTTAATGCCTTGGAAAAGCAATAGACACAGACACTTACCTATGATAGAGAGTCCAAAGAGGGAACCTTAAGCGTAGCAACACTTTTTTGTCACTAGCAGGAACATGGTCCAGTGCTGTACTTTTAAGAATATTGGCAACAGACCGTCAACAATTAGGCTTAGGGTGTAGGAACTGACACCCTATCTTAGTGTGTTTTCACACATGGTTCATTTGGTGTTGGTCTTTACAATCTCTGGAGCAATTTCCCCCAAAAGTCTGGTGCACTGATGTGAAGACACCAACCACACTCTGGTGTGGACCATAACAACCATACCAAGACCCTTTGAGTAGGATTATCTTGAAGTATTACCGAGTGAACCCTAGAACGGTTCACAGGAGACATAATAGTTAACCAACACTGGGCTGATCTTTCAATATACTGAGTATTATGGGAAACATTTGAGCAAAGTGTGGTTTCCAATGCTACACTATTTCTGCCAGAAATTAGGCAGTCTCAGAATAAAATTAATTGCACACATACATATAAATTTGTATAAAATAGCTCACACAGAAAAATCCTAGCACCTGATTCAGCATCAGAATCTCTTTATTTTTCACAAATGGTTAGCAGTTAATCCAAAAAAAAAAAAAACTTCAAATCCTTCACTACAAGAGTGATGATGCATGCAGGTGGTGTGTCCTACTTCTTAATGTGACTGCTCTGCTGCCACAATGCGGACAATGGAAGCACATTAACTTGGATACTATGTAATAAAAGTTAGTCAAAGATTCCAAGGTGAATATTATTAAAATTTTATTAAAGCCTACAGAAATAAAATAAGGTGGAGATAAACTAAATAGAGGTTCCATTCATGTAGTAGTCCACCTGAGAACAAACATGCAACATTTTATAGTGGCAAGAAATTCATCTGATACACCTATATTCTGCAAATGACATTGAAGTGGTAAGATCCCTGTATGCCCTCAGCAGAGCTTGCCATCTTCTTGCCATCTAGACAAAATATTTCCTTTCTGTAGAATGCAAAGTAGCACAACATTTTCATGTACTCTCCTGGGGCCTCATGTATAACGGCGTGCGTAGAACTCACACTATGACATGGCGTAAGCACAAAAGTGGAAATGTTCGTACGCACAAAAAAATCCAGATACATAAATCTGTGCAAACGCCAACTTCCACGTTCTTCCATTACATTAATCCTGGTCAGCATGATCTTAAATCACAGGCTGTTGTTTATCCCACCTGTTATTTTCCTGAAGCTGTTACCCATAATCCCTGTTGTGGGGCATCCAGTAAATTTAGTCTTGATACAAACCTTAAATTAATTGATAACCAAAAAATGAGGTGTATAATTAGACCAAGTGATAAAACCAGACCCTCCACCAGGGGCATCTGTAATAGAAATTTACTTCAAATTAAAACAAAAAATATATCACCAGTTCAGAAAGAACCATGCAGTTTTAAATGCTGTTTATTGAACATTCACTCTCTTGGCACTAAAGCTATTTTGGTAAATGATATTACAGTAATCCCTCCTCGATCGCGGGGGTTGCGTTCCAGAACCCCCCGCGATAGATGAAAATCCACGAAGTAGAAACCATATGTTTGTGTAGTTATTTTTATATATTTTAAGCCCTTATAAACTCTCCCACACTGTTAACATTATTAGAGCCCTCTAGACATGAAATAACACCCTTTAGTCAAACGTTTAAACTGTGCTCCATGACAAGACAGAGATGACAGTTCTTTCTCACAATTAAAAGAATGCAAATAGATCTTCTTCACTTCAGGAGCAGAGAATTTCAGAGAGAGAGAGAGAGCGCTCCCAAAGAAAAGCAAAAAATCAAAAAATCACTACGTGTGCTTTTATGTTTGCCGCAGCATTTTTTAGAGGAGCGTCAGTATCTTCTAAGCAAACAGCCTCTGTGAAAACAGGCCCTCTGCTCACATCTCCTCCGTCAGGCACAGAGAACGTCAGAGAGAGAGAGAGAGCGAGATTAAAGCAAACCATCAAAAAATCAATAAGTTTGCTTTTGGACGCACCTCGATAAAGCGGCATTTCTTAGAGGTGCGTCTGTATCCACTAGGCAAACACCTTCTGTGCAAACAGCACCTCTGCTCACAGCCCCTCCGTCAGGCGCAGAGAATGTCAGAGAGGGTGAGATAGAGGCAGAGACAAGCAAACAATCAAGCTCCGTGCGGGATGCATATCTTATAGCATTGAGGAGTTTTAGTTAATATGTAATACATGCTCTGATTGGGTAGCTTCTAAGCCATCCGCCAAAAGCGTCCCTTGTATGAAATCAACAGGGCAAACAAACTGAGGAAGCGTGTAGCATAAATTAAAAGACCCATTGTCCGCAGAAATGCGCGAACCAGCGAAAAATCCATGATATATATTTAGATTAGTGCTTACATTTAAAATCTGCGATAGAGTGAAGCCGCGAAAGTCGAAGCGCGATATAGCGAGGGATTACTGTATATTAAGTACAAAATCTGATCTGTGTCTTCTTACTGAAACCTGGCTTGGTAAATGTGACACTGTTCCCCTAGCAGAGGCGTCACCAGATGGATACTCGTTTCTTCATAAGTCTACAACAACAACAACAACAACATTTATTTATATAGCACATTTTCATACAACAAAAAATGTAGCTCAAAGTGCTTTACAAAATGAAGAATAGAAAAATAGAAGACACAATAAAAAATAAAAATAAGTCAACATTAATTAACATAGAATAAGTAAGGTCCGATGGCCAGGGTGGACAGAAAAAACAAAAAAAAATAAAATCTGCAGGGATTCCAGACCAAGAGACCGCCCAGTCCCCTCTGGGCAATCTACCTAACATAAATGAAACAGTCCTCTTTGTATTTAGGGTTCTCATGGAAGACTTGATGATGATGGTCACGTAGACTTCTGGCTTTCAGTTCATCAATGTTGGAGCATCATGATGCTTTGAGTAGGTGGTGGTGGAGCAGGTCACCACCACAAAGAAACCTGAAAAAGAAACAGAAGAGAGAGTAGGGGTCAGTACGGACTTTAGAGCCACAATGAGTAGTTATTATGATGAATTGAACATACAGAGTATCATGATTAAGTTAAAGTGAAGTTAGGAGAAAGCCATGTTAAAGTAATGTGTTTTCAGCAGTTTTTTAAAGTGCTCCACTGTATTAGCCTGGCGAATTCCTATTGGCAGGCTATTCCAGATTTTAGGTGCATAACAGCAGAAGGCCGCCTCACCATTTCTTTTAAGTTTAGCTTTATGAATTCTAAGGAGACACTTATTTGAGGATTTCAGGCTACGATTTGGAATATAAGGTGTCAGACATTCTGATATATAAGATGGAGCGAGATTATTTAAGGCTTTATAAACCATAAGCAGAATTTTAAAGTCAATCCTGAATGACACAGGTAACCAGTGTAGTGACATCAAAACTGGAGAGATGTGCTCGGATTTTTTTTTCCTAGTTAGGATTCTAGCAGCTGCATTCTGCACTCGTTGCAAATGATTTATGTCTTTTTTGGGTAGTCCTGAGAGGAGTGCGTTACAGTAATCTAGTCGACTGAAAAAAAAAGCGTGAATTAATTTCTCAGCATCTTTCAATGATATAAGAGGTCTAACTTTTGCTATGTTTCTTAAGTGAAAAAATGCTGTCCTAGTGGTCTGATGAATATGCGATTTAAAATTCAGATTACAGTCAACAGTTACCCCTAAGTTTTTACTTCCGTCTTAACTTTTAATCCTAATGCATCAAGTTTATTTCTGATAACCTCATTGAATCCATTATTGCCAATTACTAAAATTTCAGTTTTCTCTTTATTTAGTTTGAGAAAATTACTATTCATCCATTCAGAAATACCAGTAAGACATTGTGTTAGTGAATCGAAAGAGTCGGAGTCATCAAGTGCTATTGATAAGTACAACTGTGTGTCATCAGCATAGCTGTGGTAACTCACGTTGTGCCCTGAGATAATCTGACCTAATGGAAGCATGTAGATTGAGAAGAGCAGTGGACCCAGGATAGAGCCTTGTGGAACACCATATAGAATATCATGTGTCTTTGAGATGTGATTACCACAACTCACAAAGAATTTTCTCTCTTGCAGGTAGGATTCAAACCAATTTAAGACATTGCCAGAGAGGCCCACCCATTGACTAAGGCGATTTCTAAGAATATTGTGATCAAAGGTGTCAAATGCGGCACTCTAAAAGGATGAGAACAGATAAATGGCCTCTGTCTGCATTTACCCGCAAGTCATTCACTACTTTAACGAGTGCAGTTTCTGTGCTGTGGTTTGTTCTGAAACCTGACTGAAATTTAGCATGAATAGCATGTTTATTGAGGTGGTCATTTAACTGCATAATGACTGCCTTCTCTAGAATTTTACTTAAGAAGGACAGGTTAGAGATGGGTCTAAAATTTTCAAAAGCAGAGGGGTCAAGATTATTTTTCTTGAGCAGGGGTTTAACTACAGCAGTCTTAAGACAGTCTGGGAAGACCCCCGTATCTAATGACGAATTTACTATGTCAAGAATATTGTCAATTAGCACGCCTGATACTTCTTTGAAAAACCTTGTTGGTATTGGATCAAGGATGCAGGTGGAGGGTTTCAGTTGAGAGATTATACTATGTAATTCAGGTAAATCTATCCTGGTAAAGGAATTTAATTTGTTTATAATGGAGTACCGGGGCTTTGGAGGTTCTACAGTGTTGGGGAGATATACTATGTTATCTCTAATATCATTAATTTTTGATTGAAAAATACAGCAATGTTCTCACAGGTTTCACTGGAAGTATTCTGGGGGCATTCCTTTGTGTTACCTGGGTTTAACAGACGATCAATTGTAGAAAATAAGACTCTGGGATTACTAGCATTGTTATTTATAATCTTAGAGAAATAGCAACGCCTCTCAATACGGACTGTGTTATTGTATTCTGTTATTTTAACCTTCAATATCTCATAATGGACAGTTAATTTAGTTTTCCTCCATTTACGCTCAGCTCTATGACATGTTCTTTTTAAATCAGACACTCTTTGAGTCTTCCATGGAATAGCAGAGCTAGAAGATTTTTTAACTGTCTTTTCAGGTGCAACTATGTCAACAGCAGCTCTTACTTTAGAATTAAAGTTTTCCACTTTACTATTTACATTATCCTCGCTCTTATAGTTGGCATTATAAACGGACTGATTGCTTAGAATGTTTGTAAGTTTTAAAGCTGCTGATGAGTCAAAGAAGCATTTAGAAGTCTAGAGATTCTGGTCGAGGAGGAGGCCTTGGAATAATTCATTGTAATAAAATGCAAATCACTTCTAAAAATTTAGGCAACTTTACATTCTTTGAGTTATTCATTTTAAATATTAAAACAGATTCCAACACAATTATAGTGCTAGTCTACAGACCACCAGGGCCATATTCATTGTTCATGACTGAATTTAGCAACCTTCTATCTGATTTGGCTATAAATTATGATCACGTAGTTCTGATGGGGGATTTTAATGTACACATTGATGTGGAAACTGACACTTTTAGCAAATGTTTTACTTATTTGTTAAATTCAGTAGGATTTTGTCAGATTGTCAAAGGTCCAACTCATAATCATAACCACACATTAGATTTAATTATAACTTACAAAGTTGAAATTCAAAATTTAAATATTACTCCATTAAATGTAGTTATTTCCATCACTTCTTAATTACATTTGATTTAGTTCTGCCCATGCCAACGCACTCACAGATTAAAACAAAGACAGTGCGACATCTAGATTGTAATTCTGCTTCAAAATTTATAGATACCTTGAGTAAGTCGAGTGTAATTGTGGAAAACCATTTAGATCAGTTAACATCAAATGTAAACGTGGAAAACAATTTAGATCAGCTAATATCACATTATAATGTGACCTTGAGAGATGCTCTGGACACAGTGGCTCCCCTAAAACAAAAGTGATCAAAGCACATAGAAACTCTCCCTGGTTTAATGAAAACACTCGAGCTCTTAAATTAGAGTGTCAAAACTGGAGCAGATGGAGAACAACAAAGCTACATGTCTTTCAAATTGCATGGACAGAGAGTGTTAATAAATATAAAAAAGCCCTCTTTAAAGCTCGCTCAGAATACTATTCTACATTAATAGATAGCAATAATAAAAATCCTCGGTACTTTTTAGAACAGTGGCTAAATTAACAAATGGGAATTCAGATCAACAGTGCAAAATACCAACAGATATTAGCAGTACAGACTTTATGAACTTCTTCAATGAGAAAATTAAAAATATAAGATCCCAGATCTCAGCATCACAGTACAAACCAAATACTAGCTTAGCAGACCCTGCCACATTGCATTCAGCACTTTAGTAATTTTAATCCTGTAACTGAGCAGGAAGTCTTAACTTTAATTACTAAAATGAAGCCCACTACTTGTTCCCTAGATCCAGTGCCAACAAAACTAGTAAAAGTGCAATGGATGTTCTTGCAGCCTATTCTAACCATTATCAATAGTTCATTACTGCATGGCACGTACCTGATGCACTAAAAGTGTCAGTCATTAAACCTTTACTTAAAAAGTCAGACCTAGACCCACACATACTAAATAATTATAGGCCTATTTCAAATTTACCATTTCTCTCTAAAATACTAGAAAAGTAGTCGCCAGTCAGCTTCAGTCACACCTTACGCATTACAATTTATTTGAGAAATTCCAGTCTGGTTTTCGCACTGGTCATAGTACAGAAACGCACTAACACGGGTTGTAAATGACATTCTGATATCCTCTGATGAAGGAAACTCCACTGTAATTATGTTGTTGGACTTAAGTGCAGCATTTGACACCATTGACCATTCTATTTTACTGCACAGGCTAGAAAACGATGTTGGGCTTACAGGCCCCGTGCTCGCTTGGTTCAGTTCTTATTTATCAAATCGATTCCAGTATGTACAGAAATGTGCAGACAGTACTCCATCATTATACACAGAAGTTCAATATGGTGTCCAGGGCTCAGTACTGGGACCTTTACTGTTTTCACTTTACATGCTTCCACTGGGATCTCTCATTAGGAAACATAATGTTAATTTTCACTGTATGCAGATGACACCCAGTTATACCTTTCATTTAAATCAAATGAAGTTTCTCCGATGTTGTCTTTAATTAGTTGTGTTAGTGAATTAAAGGAATGGATGAATGAGAACTACTTGTCTTTAAATACAGATAAAACAGAGATGTTAATTGTTGGAGGGAATGACGCTGATCACAGCAATATTTTGTCATCATTTAACTCAGTTGGAATCCCAATTAATTTTACTGAATCAGCCCGCAATCTAGGAGTTATCTTTGACTCTAGCATGTCATTTAAAGCACATATTACAAAGTTGTCCAAAACATGTTTTTTCCATCTTAAAAATGTTAGGAAATTAAGGCGCTTTCTAAATAAACAGGATTGTGAGAAATTAATTCATGCATTTATCTCTAGTAGGATTGACTACTGCAATGCGGTGTTCACTGGCTGTTCAAACTGTTCTTATACAGCCTCCAGTTAATCCAAAATGCGCTGCAAGAATTATTACAAGAACAAGAAAATATGAACACATAACCCAGTTCTTAAATCTTACACTGGCTCCCAGTTAAGTTTAGGGCAGATTTCAAAATCCTCCTTTTAACATATAAAGCATTAAATGGCCAAGGTCCGGCTTACTTGTCTGAACTTATCATGACTTACAAACCTGAGCGCACATTAAGATCTCAAGATGCCGGTCTGCTTAGGATTCCAAGGATTAATAAAATAACAGTGGGAGGTCGAGCTTTTAGTTACAGGGCCCCTAAACTGTGGAATGGTCTTCCTGCTTCCATAAGAGATGCCCCCTCGGTCTCAGCCTTTAAATCCCGGCTGAAGACTCACTACTTCAGTTTAGCATATCCTGACTAGAGCTGCTGATTAACTGTACAGACTGCATCTCTGTTGTTAGTCATTAGCACTAAAACATAAGTAACATGATAATTATAATTTGAATACTAACCCTCACCTATTCTGTTTCTTTCTCGGTACTCAAATGTGGCATTGGTGCCACGCCCACCTGCCAAGTTGTTTGCCTGCCTATGGTAAAGTCATCCCTGATGGAGGATCACAGGAATCATGCGAAAGAGGGGTCCTTTCATCGGATTGGCTGGCTGAGCAACGTTTCAGCCGTGGAATGGCCAAATGGGGAGGCAGCTTGATGGATGAGGTCTCCAGGACTCTAAAAATATCCAAATCTATTATGTGATATCATCTACTGTTAAATTCTCCTCCGTACTTCTAACATTTTTATTATTATGCTGTATTAAGGATTTGTTCTGTTCTGTGTATTGTATTGTATTGACCCCCTTCTTTTGACACCCACTGCACGCCCAACCTACCTGGAAAGGGGTCTCTTTGAACTGCCTTTCCCAAGGTTTTTTCCATTTTTCCCTACAAGGTTTTTTGGGAGTTTTTCCTTGTCTTCTCAGAGAGTCAAGGCTGGGGGGCTGTCAAGAGGCAGGGCCTGTTAAAGCCCATTGCGGCACTTCATGTGTGATTTTGGGCTATACAAAAATAAACTGTATTGTATTGTAACGCATGTGCACGCGCCTGCTGTCCCATCCCTACTCCTCCCAGAATTACGCCTTTTTGAACATGCAAATCAATATAATTAGCCCTTAAGCTCAGCCTTCGGTGAAGAGACAATGGCAAAAGCATGGGGAAAAATAAAAAAATTTCAGCGAATACCAAGTGGAGGCAAGGAAAAACATACTGTTTGTTGGTTTAAACAGCGGTGTAAACAACAAAAGGAAGTTGATCGAGTGACATAGAGTGTCGGAGAAACTGGAAAGCTCAAGTTCACAAAGTTGCACAGTGCCCGAAAATAAAAAAAGTTGTCACATCTCAAAGTTGCAGTGAAATCATAGCCCACCGTCTGAGTGTCATATGAAAGCTTATTAAGGTACAGAGAAAAGAAAAGGCATACAGTGGGAAAAACCACGAAATGTCAACTTTAATCTCAAAATTTCCACTTTAATTATGTAGTTTATTTTGTCATTAAAGTACAACATCATAAACTTCATCTTAAAATATTTTAATTTACTTGTTTCTCAGATCCCATCATAAATAAAGTAGCACATTAAATGCTTTGTTTTGTATTTGATCTTCTATGTGTTTTATGTGTGTGAATCACTAAGTGCTTCCGGGCTTTCTCTTCCTCCAACAGGACACAGAATTCATTACATTCATGAGATTACCACGTCAGGGATGTGGATCTAAAAAAGAAAGGGTAACCACAAAGGAACAGTAGCACTGCTTTGACTCTGGGTGTCGCCAGTTTGCAAAACCGAGCAGAGAACTTGCGTACACTAGGGTTGGAGCTACCGTGAAAATGTGTGTGGGTTTACGGCAAGTTTAGGTTTTATACATCGTGAATTGAGCTTTGAAATGTTCGTACGCAATATTTTTGTGCGTATGCACTGTTTATACATGAAGCCCCTGGTTATCAGATAATAGGCATTCTGTACACAAAAATGTGTTTGGTAAACAAACCATGCAATTATGGTAAATGCAGCTGTGAACAAACATGTGTTGGGGAAGAAGAACACGACAAACCGGTGAGGTGTTTATTGATATGTTCTACTTTGCTTAAAAGTTATGCTGTGAAATGCATCCAAACTAACTGGAGATTGAAACAAAGTAGCTAATCATCTCCTGATTTGGCAAAAAGCATAAGGGCTGAGTGTGAAAACACTTCTGAAGCACAGAAGGAGAGAGATGAGTAATAAAATAATTTACTGGTGCCATATTTTATCACAGGTGTGTGGGTATTGCCTGCCTTGGAGTGTGAAGAATATGTACTGAAACATCTTCTCTCTAAATGAAAACATTAACGTTACCATTTACTTACAGAATGATCTATTTCAGAATGTAAATGACCTAAGATCACTGGAATTTGAACTTGAAAACTTCCTGTATATATTGTTACACAATACTAGGCTGGATTTGATGGTAACATAGGAGTATGCTCTTTCACCTCTTCCACCATCAGCCAATAAGATGACCCATGATGTCACTTCAAGCCCATTGTTCAGTCTTGCCATTTCCAGGAGGTGTCAAGAAATCTCTGCAATAGCAAAAAGTCATCACCATTCAAGGACCAGCTCAGAAGTGTAGTGCTATTTAGTAGTAGTGATATTGAATCCTCCACTATTAAAAATAGTTGACCATGGTGCTCCAACACCTTCTGATTTTTTTGTCTGTTTTCTTCACAATATGATGTTTATCTACTTTTCCTGAAACTTTAGATTTTCATTTACGTTGCATTTAATTTTTCATGATATATTTATAATTAGGGCGGCATGGTGACACAGTGGGTAGCGCTGCTGCCTCGCAGTTAGGAGACCTGGGTTCATTTCCCGGGTCCTCCCTGCGCAGAGTTTACATGTTCTCTCTGTGTCTGCGTGGGTTTCCTCCAGGTGCTCCGGTTTTCTTCAACAGTCCAAAGACGTGCAGGTTAGGTGAATTGGCGATCCTAAATTGACCCTAGTGTGTGCTTGGTGTGTGTGTGTGTGTGCGCCCTGTGTTGGCTGGGATTGGCTCCAGCAGACCCCCATGACCCTGTAGTTAGGATGTAGCGGGTTGGAGGATGGATGGATATTTATTATTATGTTTTGTCAGACTTCCGAATTTTATGCTATTGTACAGTGTACTGGGTTCATAAGTTGATTTGTGCTGAACAGAAATAAATTAAAATAAAATGAGTCAGACAGGGGTCCAAGGCCAACTGAGGTACGTTTTTGAAAGTCTGCAGTTTTTTTTTTTTTTGGCTAATTTTGTGTTCCCTTTTAACTTTATAACTTTATCTAAAAAAATGCCACTTTTTTCATTTATTAATAAACTGTAACTGATTGCTCAAAGGTACATTATAGGCACTTTGATAAAAAAAAAAAATAGTAAATCATTTACCATGCTGCAAGAAAATTCTTTAAAGTCTTGCTTGAGCCTCATGTTGTTTTCTTACTCAAAATCAAGTTGAAATTATTGCCATGTGTACACAATACAATGAAACTATTATTAGCATATCTTCAAGTGACTAATAACATTAGTACAATGTGGTGTAGGCAGTGCGGCATAGTGGTTAAGGGTTTGGACTTCAAACCCTGAGGTTGTGGGTTTAAATCCTGTTACTGACATTATGTGACTATGAGAAAGTCACTTCACCTTCCTGTACTCCAATTGAAAAACCAAAAGAAATGTAACCAATTGTATCATAAATGTTGTAAGTCACCTTGGAAAAAGGTGTCAGCGAAATACGTAAATGTAAATGAACAGTACCAAGAAAATTAAAAAAATACTATACAGTATATTATTCTGTTAATAATAATATACAGACCTATAACAAGTATTCACCCTCCTTAAAAACAGTGGAATTGCCATTTCTGACATTGATTCCCAGAAAAAGACTCTTTAATGGCAAAGTGAATATAGATATCTGCAACGTGGTATAAAGTAATCACAAATATAAAACACAAAATATTGGTAGAAGCCATTCCTGAGTAAAAGGCATGTGACAGTTTAAAGCATTTTAAGAGCATGAAGAAAAATATTCTCTAGTCTAATGAGACAAAAACTGAACTCTTTGGGCAGAACCCCAAGCACTATATCTGGCAAAGACCAGGCACTGCCCATCACCTGCCTCATACCATCCCTACAGTGAAGTATATCAATGGCTGTATCATGCTATGGGGATGTTTCTCAGAGGCAGGGGCAGGGAGGGTGATCAAAATTGAGGGAAGTATGTATGCAGCCAAATACAGAGAGGCCCTTGAAGAAAACCTGCTTCAGAGTGCATGCGTCCTAAACTGGGGGCGATGGTTCACCTTCTAGCACAACAATGAGCCAAATTATACAGCAAAGACAACGCTGGAGTGACTTCAGGACTTATCTTTGACAGTCCTGTGGCTCAGCTGATTCCGACTTAAACACAACTTGTGTTGAAAGACCTGAAGATGGCAGTTTAAAGACACTTTGCATCCAATCTAATGGAACTTGAGAGGATCTACCTGAAAGAATGAGATAAACTGCCTAAGTCCAGCTGGGTAAAGCTTGTAGAGAATACCTAAGAATACTCAAATCTGTAATTGCTGCCAAAGGTTCAGTCTACAAAGTACAGAATTAAGTGTCATAATACTTATATGAATGAGAGATTTCAGTTTTTGATTTTTAATAAAAGGGACAATGGATGGCAAGAACAACAGACGGATAGGAGAAGCAAGCACAGTTATGTTGTCGCTATACCGATCTGTAGTGGTGAAGAAGGAACTGAGTCAGAAGGCAAAGCTCTCGATTTACCAGTCTATCTACGTCCCTTTCCTCACCTACAATAATGAGCTTTGGGTAATGACCAAAAGAATGGGATTGTTTGCACAAGCAGCCGAAATAATCTTTTTCTACAAACACCTAGAAGAGGCTTGAAGGGGATGAGACCTCAGGGAAACCTAAGGCTTGCTGGGAAGACTATATTTCCCTGATAGCACAGGAATGCCTTGGGATCCTATAGTATCTTTTGGCAAGTGTGGCATGGGAAAGGGATGTATTGTCCTCACTGCTAAGACTGTTGCCTCTGAGACCCAATTTCAGATAAGCAGTGGGAAATAAATGAGAGAGTAAATGAATGAATACATTTGCAAACCTTTAGATTGATAAGTAAAATGGCAAATGTATCGATTTAAAAGTGAAAAGGGCCTGAATACTTTCTGAATCCTTGGTATATTTTAAGAATTAATTCATATTAAATCTCCTCAGGACATATCTTTCAAAGCCAATATAGTACTGCATCACTAGCATTAAAAGTGACTTTTGACAATAACAATATTGTAACAACAAAGATAATCTATTGTACGATGATGTTCAAGGAGGTTTAAAAGTAACTCCCATTCAAATATATGTTTTGCATTTTATCTCTAAAACTATTTTGCTTATTTCAATGTAAAGCTTTTCTTTTCCCAGTCATTTATGTGCACATAAACTCTCTTCATTCCTGCACTGTTTAGTATTTTGGGTTTTTTTTATAGCTCTTCTTGCACTTGCTCAAGTAAAGTTTCATTACCTTTTCGATTAAAATAATATGCTGCCTTTGCATTAATTCAAAGCAAAAGATGCTGCAAGGCATAATAATATTGCATAAAAAGATCAAACTGCAATTCAGTTTAATTAAAAACAAAGATGCAATGGGAAAATCATATTTAACATAGACATCTAAGAAAATATATTGTTACAAATGCAAGCAAATGTTTTGTGCACTTGCAAAAGTTTACCAAAGGCAGAAGGAACATCACACTGGCCAAAAAATGAAGATGGGTGCAGCAGCATTCATACTTGAAGAGAGAAAGCCATACTGTTATCTGAAGGGTCTTCCCAAATACCAGAATGGACAAGCAAAAGTCAACAGGAGCCATGTGCCTAATTTATTTAACTGGTGCCTAACAGTAATTATAGTAGTCCATGGGTGCAAATATGAGGAAGGGGTCAAGGGATCAAAAGAACTCCCTCGCAAGGTTCCAGCTCATTATACTTTCTCCTTCTTGTTTGACAGCTGGTGTCACACACAAAGAAACCATTATTTTGCTTACTCAATGAAGTATCAATCAATCAATCAACATTTATTTATATAGCACATATTCATACAAAAAAATGTAGCTCAAAGTGCTTTACAAAATGAATAGAAAAATAGAAGACACAATAAAAAATAAACATAAGTCAACATTAATTAACATAGAATAAGAGTAAGGTCCGATGGCCAGGGTGGACAGAAAAACAAAAAAACTCCAAAGGCTGGAGAAAAAAATAAAATCTGTAGGGGTTCCAGACCAAGAGACCGCCCAGTCCCCTCTGGGCAATCTACCTAACATAAGTCAAACAGTCCTCTTTGTATTTAGGGTTTTCATGGAAGGACCTGATGATGATGGTCACCTAGACTTCTGGCTTTCAGTCCATCAATGTTGGTGCATCATGATGCTTTGAGTAGGTGGTGGTGGCGCAGGCCGCCACCACAAAGAAACCGGAAAAAGAAACAGAAGAGAGAGTAGGGGTCAGTACGGATTTTAGAGCCACCATGAATAGTTATTATGAAGAATTGAACATACAGAGTATCAGGATTAAGTTAAAGTGAAGTTATAAAAAGGCCATGCTAAAGTAATGTGTTTTCAGCAGTGTTTTAAAGTGCTCTACTGTATTTGCCTGGCAAATTCCTATTGGCAGGCTATTCCAGATTTTAGGTGCATAACAGCAGAAGGCCGCCTCACCACTTCTTTTAAGTTTAGCTTTTGGAATTATAAGGAGACACTCATTTGAAGATCTAAGGTTACGATTTGGAATATAACGTGTCAGGCATTCCGATATATAAGATGGAGCGAGATAATTTAAGGCTTTATAAACCATAAGCAGTATTTTAAAGTCAATCCTGAATGACACAGATAACCAGTGTAGTGACATCAAAACTGGAGAAATGTGTTCGGATTTTCTTTTCCCAGTTAGGATTCTAGCAGCTGCATTCTGCACTCGTTGCAAGTGATTTATGTCTTTTTTGGGTAGTCCTGAGAGGAGTGCGTTACAGTAATCTAGTCGACTGAAAACAAAAGCGTGAATTAATTTCTCCGTATCTTTCAATGATATAAGAGGTCTAACTTTAGCTATGTTTCTTAAGTGAAAAAATGCTGTCCTAGTGGTCTGATGAATATGCGATTTAAAATTCAGATTACAGTCAACGGTTACCCCTAAATTTTTTACTTCCGTCTTAACTTTTAGTCCTAGTGCATCAAGTTTATTTCTGATAACCTCACTGAATCCATTATTGCCAATTACTAAAATTTCAGTTTTCTCTTTATTTAGTTTGAGAAAATTACTATTCATCCATTCAGAAATACCAGTAAGACATTGTGTTAGTGAATCGAAAGAGTCGGAGTCATCAGGTGCTATTGATAAGTACAGCTGTGTGTCATCAAGTTAAGTACAAAAACTCTTAAGATTTTAAATTGTGATTAGTGGATCCCTCATTCAGTAGTCCACTGGTGGTGATTCCTGACCCAGGTACGACTCTTTTTCTTATTTTGCAGTTTTAGTGATGGCTTTCTAACTGCCACTTGGCCTATCAAACCTGTAGATACAAGTCTTCTCTTCATAACTGAATGTAAAAGTTGCTTCCTTTGACCACTGTTAAGCTGTACTTAAAGCTTTTGTCCTGTCAGGTGCCTATCACACAAGTTGTTGACTCTCAGAAACTTGTCTTCCCTACTCCTGTCAAAGGCTCTTCCAGTTTTCAAGTCCCTAAGGATGATGTAACAAACTGTACTCATTGAAACCTTGGCTTTCTTTGTATGTTCTTAAAATGAAAGACCTACAAAAAGCTATACTCGTCTGTCTATCATCCTTTATTGATTGCCTTTTTTCTGGGCATGATGATAGAAATATGCAGTACAATATTATTCAAATAAAGTTTCAGATTGTGTAGCAATACTAATTTTATAGAGACTGAGGGTTTGGAAGTAATTCACAAAGTCTGGACACTTGTACAAATTGTTTGCATCAACTTTACAAGGCTTAATTAACTTCTATTGCTGAATAAAAGTTGCAATTGTTTACTTATTACATATTCTCTTAAAATTCCATCCTTGTGTATCTCTGAAAATCATATTTTTCAATTTTTGGTAACCTAAACTTTGTTTTTTCACTTTTGACAGTTAATTCTTAGTTATTCTTTGGATTTTAAGCGCATACATTTGAAAAAAAAAAGGAACAATGGGAGTGTTCTAAAACTTTTCATCCACAATGTGTGTATGTCTCGTTATTTTTTCTGATTAATGTGGCCTGTTTAACATGTTAAAAAGTATTCTGTCATCCAGGGCCGGCAACGAGTTGATCACATCAGGCTGTGCTTTCTGATCATGTGGCATTTGCACGATTTTGTTTTTTTTTTTAACATTACTAAACAGTAATACAAAAAGTTAAGTGTGAACCTAAACAATCAGATACACATCCAGTACCGCATTTATATACTACCTTTAAAAAATATTGAGAAATAAATTTTTTTTTAAGTTTCAATTTACAAGTTTCACAACGCCTTGCCACATGTCAGTACATGGCACTTGATTTATACATACTGACATTGGGGCAAAGGGGGGTTTATGGTAGTCCTAGAAAACTAAAGAAGGTAAAAAATTACGCTCTCCTTTCTTTTTTCATGTAATGTTTTTATAACGAGATCAAATCTATGTCATATCACATAGATGCAAAATACGTTTTAGTGGCACTAAAACCAAAATAAGTCTTTAGGACCTCTGTGTTTAATTTTCCAGTCTGCCAGGTAGCTCACAGTGTTTACTATCTCTATATATAATCTTCATTTGGATCTTGATCTTTGTTTGTCCGTGAATGAATTAGAAGAAGAAGCACTAGATGGCAGTAGAGAGACAGCTAAAACATAGGCATTGCATTAAGAATCTCCTCCAGGCTTATACTACTGAAGACTGTAGTACTCCAGTCACATCTCAAAACACAGACATTCAAACTAAACAAATTGTTGTGCTTTAAATTAACTAAAGAGATCTTCATTTAGATCTTGATCTTTGTTTGTCCGCGAATTCCACGCATGCGTAGACCACCTTCCAGTTTAGTACGTTGTTGTTACTCACGGATGTCAACAATTTGCCGGAATAACGAAAGGGGTGGTGGACACTGTTACGCTTGTTTGCTCCTGAGGCCTGGTTTGAGAATGAGACTGCCGAAGATAAAAGGTACGTGCCAACGTAACATATGAATAAAAGAAAGACAGTGGGTAAAATGAATGACAACATAACAGCACGTTCCGGAAATTATTATTGTTACGTTGTAGCTGGCGAGTGCTGTGCGTCTCACAGTTGTACCGTGGCTTGCTCACATGTCAGTGAAGTGATCCCTATTCATGCTTTAAAGAGCCTAGATACCTACGTGTCCCCCTTTTATAACCATTGCTCTGTGTATATTGCCTTACTCTTTGGATTGCCACAAAGCAACGTGCGAGATTGGAGAAAGGTTGAGAAGACATCGTGAGAGGAAATGATAGCATCGTGAAAATGAGACGGACTGTGAACGGACAGAAGCAGAAATGCTCCTACACCACTACATAATTACTATTCGGACAGTGATTCCGAGTAGGCCGTTCCTATCGAATCAATGTGCACGGGTTTTCTTTTGTAATTTTGTTTCTCTTATAAAAAATCATAATGCTGTGCGACGAAGGGCCCAGTTCACGACTGGCAGCCGCATTTAAACAGGGAGCCCTTCACAGACAACTTTAACACGCGCAACGTAGTTGGGTGTACATGGCTAGTCCTAATATAATGACAAAATTCTACGAAACAGAATTGTAATGATTATCCCTACCCATTATTCCAGTTTGCAGTATCTTTGCTAATTTATGACAAGAACTCAATATAACACCCTAGTAGTATATGGTATCAGTTTCTAAATGAGATAGCTGCTACAGAGAACTTTTTTAGCATGCCAGGAGCAAAGGTGTAGGTAGAGCAGTGTTTTCTATGGTGGCACTTTTTGTAACCCAAACATTTCTAAGGCACACCACAATTCTACCAACCACAAAAGCATTAAATCTCTTAGATGGGCTAAACTGTCTGAAGGGGCGGGAAAATCAGATATGTCTGCAATGGAAAAAAAAAAAGCAGCTTGGAGGTTGGCATTTACAGACACAGCACTTGGTGAAATTTGGACACATTTTCCCAAACTGCATTATCCCATTGCCCGCTAAAACAGGTGGTCCTGTAGGGCACACACGGGTAGCTCTCATAGCACACCAGTTGAAAAACACTTCTTTAAAGTATAATTAAAGTATAATTATAAAGTCATTAATGGTGATGCACAACTGAGGATAGCATTTGTGGAGTTTTAGAACAAGTTTTAATATATGTCTATTTAGAAGATGCTTAAGCTTTCATTTTAATCAGTCTTCAGCAGTGCATTCGAAGTCAACAATCGTTTTGATCGTTTAATTTTATTTTGACACGTCTGTGTCTCATATGCTACACAAATTTGAGAATGAATACATTAGCCTAATTTTCTTATTGCCTTCTTTTCAAGGAAGAAAATTAGGAAGGCATTCAAATACAGGTTGTACTTGTTTAACTTGTATTTTTTTTAAAAAAGGTCAGAAATCAGGTCATTGTTTAAATTTAAACTATACCATTAATTTTTTTTAAATTCCTTTGTGTTGATTCAGTGTATATTTACTTCTTGCTTTGTGTAGTTATTTAATGATTGCATGCTTTAATGTTAATGTTACACAATTATGCGATTAAGTAGTTAATTTTTTTAATCGATTCCCAGCCCTAACCCAAAGTAAGAAGTGTGGAGCATTAGGTTTTGGCATGCATACATTAGTTTCTTAGAAGGGGATCCTGAGGTAAAGTTATGAAAAAGTAACTTATTTTAGTAGCTCTAGAGAAGGCATCAACTTGTCCAATTGGAACACATCAAGGATGCGCTTGTGCTTGCTTGACACAGCAGCATGACACAGGATTGGCTGAAAAGGTGGTTTCCCGGTATAAAAGTAAATTCTGGCCTCTACGGGTTGTCTCTTGTGATGCAGTCGTGGGGAGTGGTAGTTTGCTGTAGCAGTTCTTAAAAGTATACCAAGTATAGCGGCTTGTGCATTATTTTGTATATATTTTCTTTTTGTACATGTATAGATATAGATATAGATATCTCTCCTAGTTTCAGTTTTGATGGAGATATTTGTATAGTTTGGGTTTGTGGTGCACTTTTTGTGTTTCATGTGTATACTATTGCTTCTTCTTGTAAAGTAATTTTGGAGTCATTGAAAGGACTGTACTTTGTGTTGGTTCTTCATGATTGCATTCTTATTCAGGAAGACTACTGTTTTTGTGTATATTCATTTTTCTTTGTCTTTGATTATTTTCATTTTGGGACTGGAAAAAAACACTGTAAATAGTATTCACTATTTTTGATTGGGAAATTGCCTTCTGTGTTTTTGTGTACCTGTAAATAAAACCCATTATTGTTTTTGGAAATACCACCTTTTGTGTCTGTGTCTCTATGTTTGACTTCTCTCAAGTCTGATCCTGGTTAGTCCTAAACTACAAGACACACAGAGCGTAGCCTGAAGCCAAACTTGCCACTATACAGTGTGTCACAATGGGAGGCAAATTAAAGGGCTCTGCTGATGGTAATTACTGTGGCTTGATGTCTTCTCTCTTCCTTCTTCTGCAATACATGAGACTGACAGTCATTCCAATGTTGAAATCACTTTCGTTTTCAGCCCTACTGGAACCATTCTTTCCTGCTAAGTCACTACATAACCCAGAACCGGCCATGTTGGTTATTTTTTGAGCTCTCGTCTGACGAGACACATGTGTAAATTGTTGTGTATATGTTTGTGTCAGCAATTCTTGTAATTATATAGGGTCACTAGCAAAATACCCGCGCTTCGCAGCGGAGAAGTAGTGTGTTAAAGAAGTAATGAAAAAGAAAAGGAAACATTTTAATAATAACGTAGCATGATTAACAATGTAATTGTTTTGTCATTGTCATGAGTGTTGCTGGCATATATATATATATATATATATATATACACACACGCATATACATATATATATATATATATATATATATATATATATATATATATATATATATATATATATATATATATATATATATATATACAGGGTGGGTCATTTATATGGATACACCTTAATAAAATGGGAATGGTTGGTGATATTAACTTCCTGTTTGTGGCACATTAGTATATGTGAGGGGGAAAACTTTTCAAGATGGGTGGTGACCATGGTGGCCATTTTAAAGTTGGCCATTTTGGATCCAACTTTTGTTTTTCAATAGGAAGAGGGTCATGTGACATCAAACTTATTGGGAATTTCACAAGAAAAACAATGGTGTGCTTGGTTTTAACGTAACTTTATTCTTTCATGAGTTATTTACAAGTTTCTGACCACTTATAAAATGTGTTCAATGTGCTGCCCATTGTGTTGGATTGTCAATGCAACCCTCTTCTCCCACTCTTCACACACTGATAGCAACACCGCAGGAGAAATGCTAGCACAGGCTTCCAGTATCCGTAGTTTCAGGTGCTGCACATTTTATATCTTCACAGCATAGACAATTGCCTTCAGATGACCCCAAAGATAAAAGTCTAAGGGGGTCAGATCGGGAGACTTTGGGGGCCATTCAACTGGCCCACGACGACCAATACACTTTCCAGGAAACTGTTCATCTAGGAATGCTTGGACCTGACACCCATAATATGGTGGTGCACCATCTTGCTGGAAAAACTCAGGTAACATGCCAGCTTCAGTGCATAAAGAGGGAAACACATCATCATGTAGCAATTTCGCATATCCAGTGGCCTTGAGGTTTCCATTGATGAAGAATGGCCCCACTATCTTTGTACCCCATATACCACACCATACCATCAATTTTTGTTCCAACAGTCTTGGAGGGATCTATCCAATGTGGGTTAGTGTCAGACCAATAGCAGTGGTTTTGTTTGTTAACTTCACCATTCATATAAAAGTTTGCCTCATCACTGAACGTAAACTGAGGGTCCTGTTCCAATTTTTGTTTTGCCCATTCTGCAAATTCAGTGCACCGATCTGGGTCATCCTCGTTGAGATGCTGCAGTAGCTGGAGATTGTAAGGGTGCCATTTGTGAGTAGCTAATATCCGCTGAAGGGATGTTCGACTAATGCCACTCTCCAGTGACATGCGGCGAGTGCTACGCTGTGGGCTCTTGCTGAATGAAGCTAGGACAGCCACTGATGTTTCTTCATTAGTGACAGTTTTCATGCGTCCACATTTTGGCAAATCCAACACTGAACCAGTTTCACGAAACTTAGCAAGCAGTTTGCTAACTGTAGCATGGGAGATGGGTGGTCTTGCATTGAAATCTGCTGCAATGACCCGGTAACTGCGTTCACCAGACATCAACACAATTTCTATCCGCTCCTCACGTGTTAACCTCTGCGACATGTCAATGGCTGTAAACAAAGAGAAACTTGTAAATAACTCATGACAGAATAAAGTTACGTTAAAACCAAGCACACCATTGTTTTTCTTGTGAAATTCCCAATAAGTTTGATGTGTCACATGACCCTCTTCCTATTGAAAAAACAAAAGTTGGATCCAAAATGGCCAACTTCAAAATGGCCACCATGGTCACCACCCATCTTGAAAAGTTTTCCCCCTCACATATACTAATGTGCCACAAACAGGAAGCTAATATCACCAACCATTCCCATTTTATTAAGGTGTATCCATATAAATGGTCCATATATACTGTATATATACATATATATATATATATATACATATACACATACACTCAACTAAAGGATTATTAGGACCACCATACTAATACTGTTTGACCCCCTTTCGCCTTCAGAACTGCCTTAATTCTACGTGGCATTGATTCAACAAGGTGCTGAAAGCATTCTTTAGAAATGTTGGCCCATATTGATAGGATAGCATCTTGCAGTTGATGGAGATTTGTGGGATGCACATCCAGGGCACGAAGCTCCCATTCCACCACATCCCAAAGATGCTCTATTGGGTTGAGATCTGGTGACTGTGGGTGCCATTTTAGTACAGTGAAATCATTGTCATGTTCAAGAAACCAATTTGAAATGATTCGAGCTTTGTGACATGGTGCATTATCCTGCTGGAAGTAGCCATCAGAGGATGGGTACATTGTGGTCATGAACGGATGGACATGGTCAGAAACAATGCTCAGGTAGCCCGTGGCATTTAAACGATGCCCAATTGGCACTAAGGGGCCTAAAGTGTGCCAAAAAACATCCCCACACCATTACACCACCACCACCAGCCTGCACAGTGGTAACAAGGCATGATGGATCCATGTTCTCATTCTGTTTATGCCAAATTCTAACTCTACCATTTGAATTTCTCAACAGAAATCGAGACTCATCAGACCAGGCAACATTTATCCAGTCTTTAACTGTCCAATTTTGGTGAGCTTGTGCAAATTGTAGCCTCTTTTTCTTATTTGTAGTGGAGATGAGTGGTATCTGGTGGGGTCTTCTGCTGTTGTAGCCCATCCGCCTCAAGGTTGTGCGTGTCGTGGCTTCACAAATGCTTTGCTGCATACCTCGGTTGTAGCGAGTGGTTATTTCAGTCAAAGTTGCTCTTCTATCAGCTTGAATCAGTCGGCCCATTCTCCTCTGACCTCTAGCATCAACAAGGCATTTTCGCCCACAGGACTGCCGCATACTGGATGTTTTTCCCTTTTCACACCATTCTTTGTAAACCCTAGAAATGGTTGTGCGTGAAAATCCCAGTAACTGAGCAGATTGTGAAATACTCAGACTGGCCCGTCTGGCACCAACAACCATGCCACGCTCAAAATTGCTTAAATCACCTTTCTTTCCCATTCTGACATTCAGTTTGGAGTTCAGGAGATTGTCTTGACCAGGACCACACCCCTAAATGCATTGAAGCAACTGCCATGTGATTGGTTGATTAGATAATTGCATTAATGAGAAATTGAACAGGTGTTCCTAATAATCCTTTAGGTGAGTGTATACATATATAGCAAAATACCCGCGCTTTGCAGCGGAGAAGTACTGTGTTAAAGAAGTAATGAAAAAGAACAGGAAACATTTTTAAAATAACGTAACATGATTGTCAATGTAATCAATGTAATTGTTTTGTCACTGAGTGTTGTTGTCATATATATATATATATATATATATATATATATATATATATATATACAGTGGTGTGAAAAACTATTTGCCCCCTTCCTGATTTCTTATTCTTTTGCATGTTTGTCACACAAAATGTTTCTGATCATCAAACACATTTAACCATTAGTCGAATATAACACAAGTAAACACAAAATGCAGTTTTTAAATGATGGTTTTTATTATTTAGGGAGAAAAAAATCCAAACCTACATGGCCCTGTGTGAAAAGTAATTGCCCCTTGTTAAAAATAACCTAACTGTGGTGTATCACACTGGAGTTCAATTTGTAGCCACCCCAGGCCTGATTACTGCCACACCAATTTCAATTAAGAAATCACTTAAATAGGAGATGCCTGACACAGAGAAGTAGACCAAAAGCACCTCAAAAGCTAGACATCATGCCAAGATCCAAAGAAATTCAGGAACAAATGAGAACAGAAGTAATTGAGATCTATCAGTCTGGTAAAGGTTATAAAGCCATTTCTAAAGCTTTGGGACTCCAGCAACCACAGTGAGAGCCATTATCCACAAATGGCAAAACATGGAACAGTGGTAAACCTTCCCAGGAGTGGCGGCCGACCAAAATTACCCCAAGAGCGCAGAGACGACTCATCCGAGAGGTCACAAAGACCCCAGGACAACGTCTAAAGAACTGCAGGCCTCACTTGCCTCAATTAAGGTCAGTGTTCACGACTCCACCATAAGAAAGAGACTGGGCAAAACGGCCTGCATGGAAGATTTCCAAGACGCAAACCACTGTTAAGCAAAAGAACATTAGGGCTCGTCTCAATTTTGCTAAGAAACATCTCAATGATTGCCAAGACTTTTGGGAAAATACCTTGTGGACTGATGAGACAAAAGTTGAACTTTTGGAAGGCAAATGTCCCGTTACATCTGGCGTAAAAGGAACACAGCATTTCAGAAAAAGAACATCATACCAACAGTAAAATATGGTGGTGGTAGTGTGATGGTCTGGGGTTGTTTTGCTGCTTTAGGACCTGGAAGGCTTGCTGTGATAGATGGAACCATGAATTCTACTGTCTACCAAAAAATCCTGAAGGAGAATGTCCGCCATCTGTTCATCAACTCAAGCTGAAGCGATCTTGGGTGCTGCAACAGGACAATGACCCAAAACACACCAGCAAATCCACCTCTGAATGGCTGAAGAAAAACAAAATGAAGACTTTGGAGTGGCCTAGTCAAAGTCCTGACCTGAATCCAATTGAGATGCTATGGCATGACCTTAAAAAGGCGGTTCATGCTAGAAAACTCTCAAATAAAGCTGAATTACAACAATTCTGCAAAGATGAGTGGGCCAAAATTCCTTCAGAGCTGTAAAAGACTCATTGCAAGTTATCGCGAAACGCTTGATTGCAGTTATTGCTGCTAAGGGTGGCCCAACCAGTTATTAGGTTCAGGGGCAATTACTTTTTCACACAGGGCCATGTAGGTTTGGATTTTTTCTCCCTAAATAATAAAACCATCATTTAAAAACTGCATTTTGCGTTTACTTGTGTTATATTTGACTAATGGTTAAATGTGTTTGATGATCAGAAACATTTTGTGTGACAAACATGCAAAAGAATAACAAATCAGGAAGGGGGCAAATAGTTTTTCACACCACTGTATATATATATACACACACACACACATCTCTCTCTCTCTATATATATATATATATATATATATATAATATAAATATATATATATACATATACACATATATACATACATATCTATATATATATATATCTATATTTATATATAAACACACACACATATACATACACATTCAGTATATATATATATATATATATATAAATAAGAAAGTTCAACATGGCGGACGTTGTCGACTGTTATCGACCATTATGACCATTACGTGTAGAATTTCTAAATGAAACCTGCTTAACTTTTGTAAGTAAGCTGTAAGGAATAAGCC
Source organism: Polypterus senegalus (assembly GCF_016835505.1). Classification (NCBI taxonomy): domain Eukaryota; kingdom Metazoa; phylum Chordata; class Cladistia; order Polypteriformes; family Polypteridae; genus Polypterus; species Polypterus senegalus. Next base: position 212,769,998 of record NC_053157.1, read on the forward strand.
TGTCAAATTTCAGCTTTCTACCTACATGGGAAGTTGGAGATTTAGTGATGAGTCAGTGAGTCAGTCAGTCAGTCAGTGAGGGCTTTGCCTTTTATTATTATTATATATATATATATATATATATATATATATATATATATACAGTATATATAAATATAAAAGATAACTCCTGTAGCCACAATAAATACCTTTATTGAATAGACAAACCAGGGTTGAACAAGTTCCTTTTTTACTGCAGCCACAGCCGTGACACACATAAAAAACATCAATAATAACTCATAAACTTGCACTATTATTTAGGAAAATCGCAACATTTTACTCACCAAAAATTTGAATTATTTGTAAATAAAATCCATCGTCCTCTTTCCTCAAAAACAGTTCAATTACTCTGTCGTACGGATTATCCGTGCGCTTCAGTTCCATCAAAACCTCACTTTCTATCGCTATCGAAGCTAATGCTGAAAGGCAAACCTGCCCTATGGTATTTCTGGCATAAGTTTCAATTCACTTTAGGTCTGAAAATGTCCGCTCGACAGAAGCAGTGTACACAGGAATGCTCACCGCCAAATATACCAATGCATATGTACCATCACAATATGGTTTGCTATATTTCCAGCACAGTCTCAATATCATGTAGGAGATACCAGGTCCAATTGACTTATTGTTGAGCAGTGTATATACAGTATATTGTGACAGATGGCCCATGTGGACGGGAATCCCTACTCTGTGGGCTTCAGTCTAACTTAGAAGTGCTTCAGAGCCACAGATTCATAACACCGGAAGTGCTCCCGGGGTAGGATAAAAGGAACAGAGTTTGGAGAAGGTGGATGAAGCTTGCATACTCAAAAGGCACCATCCATTTCTAATACTGAATTTATTGAAGGACCAAAAATTAGACACCAAAAATTTACAAACATCAAATACAGTGAAATACAGTAAATTACTAAGCAGCTAAATTGGATACAAAATATACCATGTACACCTATGTAGAGATATGTACAGTATGTGGCCAACTATGGAATTTGTTTGGCAGGATAGATTTTTGTATTTCAAAAGGCTACCGCCCCTTTTAATTAACTGGCATGTGTTGAATAATAGAGACATGAACAAAACAGGCCAGGGTCTTCACCAACCTGCCCAGGTTTATCTTTGTCCTTGACAGCCATCGCTCAACCACAACAGGCAGGCTTCAGCCTACACAGGTCTACAAATAGGATTTGACTTCAAAAGCTAAAAATATACCTTGAAATGTCCCAAAATAAACAAAATACATAACAATATCCACCAAGGGAGAAAAAACCATAAACAAACACTGGTGTGAGAGGCAAGCCCATTCAAATTCTTTATAATTTTAACATACAGTATCTATCTATCTATCTATCTGTCTATCTATCTATCTACAGTATTTAAAACAAACAAAAGAAGAACAAGGAATGCCACAAAGGAAAAAAAATGCAACAGCAAAAAAGGGTTTGTCTAACAAGGCAACATCCAGCAACATATCATAATCCACAATCCAGAAGTCAAAACTGAATGATATAAACAAATAGACCAGAAAAACAATACTTACTGAGAACATTGCTCTCCAAACATCAATGAACCACTCAACAGATAACAACAGTTTTCAGGTGCAGTTAAAATTTGACTGTTTGGATGGAACTGGTATTAATTTCTGCAAATATTATTCTGCACCTATAGGGAGAAGACTACCCCTCCCCCCATATTGTTTTAAAAAAAAAGTTAAAAGACATTTCTAAGAAACTTTCTACAGCAGACAACTTTGTCTCAAGAATCTCTGATCCTGAGGAAGAGGACAAGATCGGATTGTTTGGGGAGTTTAGGGGTCAGGCATGTCTGGAATGAGGCCTATTCTAGGTAAGCATTGTCTGTTTTCTGGGTGTTTTTTGATGTCTTGCACCCTTTTCACCATATACAACAGTATGTTTGAAGATTATACTTTAAAATTTCATGACAGGGTTAATGCAAATAGTGGCTGAAGGAAAGAAAGAAAGAAAGAAATTAAAACAAATAAGGTCATTTGCCTTGCCCTTTAACAAGAAAATGATTAGTTTACATATGCCGAGCACTGGAAATAAATTAGAAACTAAATGCTTTAATATAATACTGGAAAAAAATTAAGTGATTCATTCACACTTAATGACTGCAATTGGTCTTTCTAGTTAAATTTTAATCATGAAGCAGGTCACAGGTCTGGCTTTTTGATAATGATTATTGGCACAACTAATAAAGGTTCTACTACATTGCCTTTCGATAAAAGCAGTCTTTCAAAATCTAACACCATTATAATTGTTTTCAAAGAGAACTATTTCATTAAACTCATTAAAAAGGTAATTGATAAACTGAATGTCAAGTAAAAGGTTTTCTAGTAAAACACAACCTGTTGTCAATGTACAACCTTAGACTATAATAACTGTAAATGTTTCACAGCCCCTATAGCTACTGTATAATTGAACTGGCAGTAGTAATTTAAAAATGTTATTTATCTGCTACATAAATCATTGAGGAAACTGCAAAGTTAACTCTTTCAATAAATGTATGCCTGCATGCAGTGAATTAATGCTGTTAATCAACTGAGAAAATAATAAAAAATAATTCTTGTCAATAGAAATGTCTTGCATGGTTGTTGAGTTTTCATTTACCTTGAACAAGGAGTTATATTTGAACAAACACACTTCAAGTTCAGATCACCTTATTATTACTTAACCTGCCAGCTCTCTGGTGATATGATAGATAGCGTTTTAATAATAAAGTGAAGAAGACTAGGACAAAAAGGGAAAAGGACAGTGATTTGTTTACAATATACTAGCTGCCCGCCCACATAGTAGTGAAACAGGACAAACTTTAAAAATCAATAAAAAAAAATGTAATAATTTGTATTGAGAAGCATTTATATTGATAGCTTTTTTTCCCCCCGAGGGCTTCTTGATATACAATATTTTTGGTTTCACTTTCAGAAGCGAGAATGAATCTGTGATCTCTTTGCCAAAAATGTAAAAGGTTTGTAAGGTATCTTTGGCCAAGCAGAAGGTAGGTATGCTCTAACGTCAAATGTTGGCACTGTATCTGATCGTGTTCTGCTCTGACGGGAGAGCGTCCCCCGCATGGGGAGAACAGCACATGGCCGTGATATCTCTGCCAATGAGCAGCTACCCTCTAAAGCACACGTAGCTAAGATCTCATTCTCAAAAACATCAAACGATACTCTTTAACAATCTCTAGATGATAATGTCTGCTGAACAAACAGGTATTGCTAGTTAAGCAGAGGCAAGGTATACTCCAACACGTGACGAGACGTAGACCAACTCGAACAGTCTGGCGTGTGAGTGAGGAGGGTCCTGCCTGGCTCCCCACTCCTGAGATCCCACATCCCCCTCCCTTCGGCCCGGATTTGGATTTACATGAATAAATCAGTGCAGACTTTGTTTATCTATGTAGCCATGATGGGAACCCTTTTGCTTTAAAAGGGGCCTCACTTTCCTTAGATTCCATACTAAAATGTTGCTTATGCTAGAAAGGCAAAAAATGGCATATGCACAAAAAAAATCAAATTTATAAAACTGTACATATGCCATGTCCCATGCCAAGTTCCTTTATAAATCTCAAATGAACTATAAACTATATGCTTAAGCATATTTTTTAACCCATTCCCTGTCACCTCCCATCAGTTACCATGTATGGTTTAAAAAACACCTTTTTGAATATTCATGATGTAATTACCATATATGTTTGGCCATGCTCCCGAGTGATATTTTTACTTTCAAACTATCTGAGAACACAGAAGACTCATTAAATTTTAACCTCTGCTATTACTGACATTTGGTAATGATTAAGGAGTGGTAAGCAGGATGTACTATGTTACTAAAATAATTCCCAAATAAAGGATCATTTTCCACAATAATTGAAGCCACAATATCCCGGGATCTCCCTGACTGGAATTTGAAGAAAAAAAAAAAGACAAAAATGCTAGTGATTTGTTTTTTGGAATACAGAGATTTGAAAACACTAAACAAAAACCTGTCCTGAAACAAGTGATGGTTGTTGTGAATGGTTTTATTATTACTTTTTTAAGCATTTTTCTTTGAGAGTTTGTGAGGTTGAGCACTAATTTTGGGTGTTACTGGATTCCTAAACTTTGAATGTCTTACTCACTTTTTGATTGAAAACTTACTTTTGTTGTTGTAAATTATTCTGTATTGGTTTTTGCCTTAGGTTCATACAGATCCACATTGTAAGATGTCCTGAATTGCTGGTAAGGATGCAACAGGTTAAAAGGTCATCACTTGAGGCACTTCCTCTCTGAGTTGACACATCCCAAAAGCCTAGTGATGATCCGTGTTTTGTTTAAAAGAAAGCATTTTCTAAACTCCTTTTTTTTTGGTCACAATTTGTGCCTAAATTTTTTATTAAGATTTGTGATTGTTTTTTGGTTTATTATCAGTGTGGTAGACTTCTCAGTTCTGATGCCTTTTTCTGATTTTGACTAAATCCTTTCTCCCAATTTTCTTTAAACATATTCCTTGCTGGCATAACAACGGTCAATTAATCATACAAACTTTCATTAGAGGAGTAAAGCAGAAGTCATATTAAAATATTCCCAATATACATACAACTTACGGAAGATTCCAACAGTCTTGTGAGGTACCGCTCTTTGTAATATTTTCTTCTAAAACGGTCTAAAGGTCTTCTTTTACCCCATTTATTAGCTTCAGTTCTGTGTTTCTGACTTCTTTTATTTGCTTTCATTTCTGCATGTCCTATGTCACCGTTTCTCTTGTTATCGCATGCTTGAACATTTTTGGCCTCTATTACTCATTTACTCTTACATAACAGGACTTTAACAAAGGCTTCATTTGGTCTTTATAACATTGAAAATAAAACACAAATAGATAGGTTCTGTGTGCAGTGGCATATTGACATGATGGTAAAATGACTTGTTAATATGATGTATTCACAGGTCTTATACTAAATAGGAAATATCAAGAGAAATATGTCTCAGTTAAGCCATCTCAAATCACTCTAAAGTAAAGTTTAGACTAGTTTGCTCAGACTACTTTAAACTAGAACATGGTACTAGACAAGGATGCCCCTTGTTACCGCTATTGTTTGCAATTGCCGTTGAACCACTGGCAATAAATTGTCGAAGTACTGATCAGATAAAGGGGATTAGCAGAGAAGGACTGGAACAGAAAATTTCATTATATGCAGATGATATGGTACTGTATATATCGGGCCCAGAAAATTCTGTGCCTGCAGTCCTAACAGCACTCACAGAATTTCAAAAGATCTCTGGCCTCAGAATTAATCTGAATAAAAGTATACTCTTTCCAGTGAATTCTCAAGCATATAATATTAGATACCCTACCTTTTATCATTGCAGAACAGTTTAAATACCTAGGGGTAAACATCACAAGTAAACATAAAGCTCTTTATCACAAAATTTTGCCGTCTACATGGAAAAAATCAAGCAAGACTTGTACAGATGGTCAACCCTTCATCTCACACTAGCTGGAAGAATTAACACTGTTAAGATGAATATTCTTCCTAAGCTCATTTTTTATTTCAAAACATTCCAATATACATTAATAAATCATTCTTTAGGCAATTAGATTCAGCAATAACCTCATTTATTTGGAATTCTAAACATCCACGCATCAAAAGAGCGACCCTAAAAAGACAAAAGGCAGAAGGTGGCATGGCTCTACCTAACTTCCAGTTTTATTACTGGGCGGCAAATATACAGTCGATAAGAACCTGGACACAAATAGAAGAACATACACAGGCTTGGACCGCAATAGAAGTAAAATCCTGCAGTACTGTACTTCTTTGTATTCCTTGCTTTGTGCTCCAATAAACACACGTTATTGGCAATACACTAATAACCCAATTGTGCTCCACTCACTTAGAATCTGGAACCAATGTAGAAAGCATTTTAAGACGGAGAAGCTTCTATCTGTGGCACCTCTGCAAGAGAACCACCTCTTTCAACCTTCGCAAACATATGCAGTTTTTAATATCTGGAAAAAATGTGGAATTAACTTGCTTAGAGATCTTTATATAGACAACGTCTTTGCATCCTATGAACAATTACATTCCAAATTTAACATTCCAACTACACATTTCTTTCACTATCTTCAAATCACGAACTTTGTTAAACAGAACCTCCCAGATTTTTCTCATCTTGCACCCACATCCATGCTGTAAAAAAATATTGCTCAATCTCAAGGACTTAGACACCATCTCTACAATATATAAAATCATTTTACTATCCCTCCCTTTCAAAGATCCAATAGGTCACTGGGAAAAAGATCTCTCAATTAATATATCAGAAAAGGAGTGGAAAGTAGCAATGCAGAGAATTCACTCAAGCTCCATATGCGCAAAGCATACAATTATACAACTCAAAATTATATATCGAGCACATCTGTCTTGACTAAAACTCTCCAAAATGTTTCCAGGGCATGATCCAACCTGCGAACGCTGCAAACTAGTTCCAGCCTCACTGGGTCACATGTTCTGGGCCTGCAACAAATTAACATTATTCTGGACAAAAATTTTTACTTACCTCTCAGACAGCCTTGGACTCACAATCCCTCCTAATGCATTAACAGCTGTGTTTGGGGTTCTTCCAGATGGGCTTAAAGTGGAGAAAGACAAACAAATTGTGATTGCACTCACTACACTTTTGGCACGCAGACTTATCCTGATAAACTGGAAGAACCCAAACTCTCCTCTTTTAAGTCAGCGGGAAACTGATGTGTTATATTATTTAAAATTGGAAAAATTCAAATACTCAGAGGATCCATACAGACTTTTTTCAAAACATGGCAGGATCTAATAAGTAATATTTTAAAATAATCTCATAAAGCACAGAGAATCTATTAATTTAGGTATGTTTATAGGTCTTAAATTTCATGCTGTTTGGCTTGCTCTCTCTCTTAGGGGTGGGGATCGATTTGTTCTAAACTGAAATTTTCTTTATGTAAAACTTGATTGATTTGTATGGAATGCAATAACATTAATAAAAATAAAAATAAATAAAGTTCTGTTAGTATGTCACATTGCATAAGATCTAAGAAGTGTTTGTTAAGATCTTGTTACATAAGAGTAAATGAGTAACAGATGCATTTTTGCAGTACCTAAACTAATGTGTTACCCAATTTTTTCCACTGTTCCTTTATCATCTCCCACACAACCCGCATTTGTCCATAGGTTTGCACATAGGTTATAAGCAGAATGTTCTCATTCTTTGGATTGTCTCCTAATATTTATTTATTCAATGTGAGTTTTCTTAATAACATATCTGCACTATCCCTATGCTTACTTTTGATCACTTCCCCTGATATTTTGTTCTTTTATTTCAAAGCAAGTACTAAAAATAAATCCCAACAAACCTTTAAGCTAATTCTGTTATTCTTTACAATTAAGAATTTTTTACGTAACATGCTGTATTCTCATTAATTTCAGCCCAAATTGTCATGATTATGTGTTATATGTATTACCTTCAATCTCTCTCATAATCAAAAGAATAACTGTTACATGGTATAAACTTATTTATATGACTTCATGTTTACCAATAGGTAAAAGTAATGAAAAAATAACATTGTACTAAGTATATATATTAAACTGTAAAACTCATAAATATAATATCCCATCACGCAGCGTTTTGAAAAAATTACATCTCTTTTCCTGAGTTTTCAGTATTTGTACTGTTTCACATCAATATTTTGTGGAGTGTGTCGCCTAAGCTGACACAAACCTCTTTCTAGGGCTTGTCTATCCATCTTCTTGATTAAATTTTATGAGTGGCACAAGAGCCCAAAATCACAAGATTGCTGAGAAACTCCTCACTTAAAGGAAATCTGATTTGACACATTCAGAGCAATTACAATAATATTTTTCTGCTACAGCAGTGGACCAATTTCTCAACGAAACAGACATTTTCGTAACCTGCCACGTGAGTCTGTGACAGGGGCTACTGTGGCTTGGATGAGAAGGAAACAGATTTGCCTAGAATGTTTGTATCATGACAAGACATCTTGTATTTCATCATGAAAATCTTAACTGCATCGATCCTTGGAACACTAGTGTGTGTTAAATATTAAATGAAAATATTAAATGAAAGCTTATAAATTCTGAAAATTAATTAAATGGTCAATCTTAATACTTCTCTCTCTCTCTCTCTCTGAGTTTCACATTTTATCACATTTTCAAAAAGTTAATATGAAAAGGAGGTAAGTGAAACAGGGCCGCATTAATCTCCACTTAAGATAATAATAATATACCATTACTATACCATTAATATACCAAGTCATATTTATTTATTTTGCCATAATATATATTAAAAATGAGGGGTGCAACCAACTGCATTTTTCTTCTGAGCAACTGCTACCATTTCAACATTATAAACCAAATAATACAGCGTGGAGTAGAGTGGATTATCAGTACATATCCCCAGCCCATACACCACTTTCCTGCTGTAGTCATGTGGCTGGTAGCAGCAATTTTTCAAGTCAAATCAAATTTTATTTGTCAATGATTATACCTACATATACAATATGTAGTGAAACTCCAATGATTGTGACTTTAAGAATATAAAAGGACAATAACAATAATTCATGACTTTATAAATATCAAAAATCATTAATATAATTTTAAATATGTGATAAATAAAAAATAATTAAATAATGTACAAGAGTTAACAATAGGGCATTGTGTAGTTTTAAACACTTTCCTTATTCAGTTTCTGAACTGGACTTTAGATAGAGGTAGTGTTTACTTGACCACAGCACAGAATATTAGAGTTGGCATGGCTGCTATCAGTAATAATTTGCTTTTTCCTGCTCCAATATGGCTTGGTGTAGATGTTAGAACATTAGAACACTCTAGACGAAAACAGGCCATTCAGCCCAACAAAGCTCGCCAGTCCTATCCTCTTATTTTATGTTCTTGAAGTTAGGGAGTGCACACCCAGGAATACATTCAGCCAACCACACCACTCTCTGGAGAGCCTTGCGGTCCTGTTGCATGCTCTTCCCAAACCATGCAGTGATGCTTTCTGTCAGAATACTTTCAATGGTGGATAGGTAGACGTTCTTTAGTAAATTGGGAGGACAACCTGAAATCCTGTAGTGGTAAAGACGTTGTTGTGCCTTTTTACCAAGGTATCAGTGTGTTTGGGCCAAGTCAGGTCCTCTGTGACACCAAGGTATCTGAAACTGTTCACTCTCTAATTGCTGTTAATACTGAGGGAGTGGTAATGCCTCTGTTGTTTTCTCCCAAAGTCCACACTTGACTCCTTTGTCTTATACACATTCAGGAGTAGACTGTTGTCCTGACATATATGTGACAGACTCTCTGCTTTCATTGTTGTTAGATATTAGGGTTACCCCAGCAGTTTTGCATGAAAACTTGACAATAATGGCAGGGTCCTGTGCAGCAGTACAATCATATGTGTGGAGAGAGTACATCAGTGGAGTCAGAACACAGCCCTGTTGCACACCTGTATTGAGAGTGAGGGATGATGTGAGGTTTGATGAGGTGTGGCCACCCACTTTATCCACATGGGAAACAGCCCTCCAGGACGTTAAAACTCCAGCTGCACAATGAAATTTTCAGGTGATGAGCTTACAGGGGATTATTGTGTTAAGCGTAGAACTATCTCTATATATATAAAATCCAACATACGTCTGTCTGTTTGACTATATGTCTGTCCGCTTTTCACAAGAGAACTACTTAACAGATTTAGATTGTTTTTTTTTTTCTATAATTTGCTTGAACATTCTAGTTGATTTTGTGACTTCTCTCATTTTATGCTTCATAGTTCACATGTGGTACTGATTTATTTACACGAATCAAAGAGACATTCAGCGGGCCAAGGGGAGGGGAGCGGTGACCTCCTCACTCATGCACCAGCCTTGGGGCATGTACCTTACCCCCGCTTAACTAGTGAATGCAAGAACTACTTTATAGATTTAGATCGGGTTTTTTCTATCATTTGCTTGAACATTTTGGTTAATTTTTTGACTTCTCTAATTGCACTTAGAATCATAGTTCAATTGCAGGAGCGATATATTCGCACTAATCCGAGACAGAGGCTGTGGGCCAAAGGGAGGAGGAAGAGTGATATCAGGAGTAGGGAGCCGGGCGGGTCCCTCCTCACTGTCCTGTTTCACTACTACCTGGGCGGAGCCACGAGGGATGGCTAGTAGTGTATAAATAGCATTTGCACATAATTGCCTCTCTTGTTGTCCAAGTGGGTTGGTGCTATATGAAGGATTATGGTGATGGAATTCTTTAGGGATCTACTGGAGTAATATGAAAACTGTTCATTTTGTAGAGAAGAACTTATGTGATATTTGACAAGCTACTCAAAACACTTTATTGCTATAACCATTAGTGCAGCATGACGAGTGGACTTGCTTTGTTAGGTATAATGGCAGATTTTGTAAAGCATGTTAGTTCAAGAGACTGCATTAAGAATAGATTAAATATGACAGTGGTGACAGTGTAGCACAGCAAAGTTGACCATGCCTTCTAATGGTAAGAATCTAAACAATAGTGTATTACCACAGCCCCACTTAATACGCTACATTCATTCAATACACTACACTAGATATCAAGGTCAGCATAATGAGTGGACCATGCCAGCTATTTGTCAGTTTAAGGCAAAGTTCCTTTTGCTGCTCTGGGCTGTACAGCTATAACAAGTCAACAGAATGTAGTGGGCTCCACTAACAAAAACTGTTGCATGCTCTCCTTTACTTGTCGCTAGCATCCTTCAGATGTTCCCAAGCTAGCATAGGTGCCCTTCACACTTGAGATTTTCAGATACTGAGCTTAAGGGTATGATCTAAAGGCTAGAGTTCCAGGGGTGTGGAGTTCTCATTTGAACCAAAACATGACAGGGTGAAGTTGGTGGCTGGCAGAATGATAAGGATATTGCACAGCAAATAAGGGTGACCAGGGTGATGTTAAATTGCTCCACAAAGCTGTTGCACATATAGCTGTAGCATAGCAATGCAGTTATGGTGGATATGAAGGATCAGTCATACTTTTTTCAATCATTCATACTCAAAATTTCAACCCTGGTTACTGTGATCTAACAGAATAGCCCATTGACCTGTTTTTATTCACATGTATATCTCTTGGTTAATTACTACTTAATTCTCAAAATTTTACTGTCATTGTTAGAACATGGAATGGATTTAAGTGGAGGAGACAAGGATAGCCTCGGGTGCCCAGATGGCTGCACAGTCTCTGAGTGTACTCCTACCAAGTGCTACCAGAAATGTGCTCAAAAAATACCTGCAGGACAAAATTTTCATTCAGATCTTCTGGTATCTCAGGGTATCCCTTTTGAGTAAGCAATAAGATGTCTGCAGCCAGTACTCCCAGTTTCTCCTGGCCCGTCTGCTGTCTGGTAAACAGGCCTTTCTAGCAGCCACTCACGTTAGTATGAATCCAGAGTTGGATATCTTACCAATTGCAAAGTAATTATATGCAAAATGCTGACTGTCTTAATGTAATTCTCACCACATTAGAACATTTTCAGATATGTTGTAGCTAAATAAAGGCACTTAAACTACTAAAACCTACCCCCACCTCACAAGCCAATGTATGTATAGTTAAAGAGCCAAAAACTCATTAGCCTAGTAGGGTTTCATGGTGTTTTGGACCACTGTGACCCAACAGCAGGAAGGATGCAAATCCTTAGGCTCTGGCTTCCAAAAAATTGTTAAGTGCCTCTTATTTTATGAAATTTTTATGAGTGTTATGTTTTATTGTTGTGAATCTTCAGTTCATTTGTCCATGGCAGCTATCCATTTCAGATAATCTGGATGTATTTTCCTTTTTTGTTACTGCAGTGTGTCAACCCCCCTTCTGGTACTCTTCTCACCAATCTCTTCAGTTCCATCTTTTATTTTTGCTTAGCCTGTAATGTGGTGACTATCTATTCACATCCATTTGGCAGCTTCCTGTCTCTATTTTGTTTTCACAGCCAACCAGTGGATAACCTGTCTATGTCTTGTTTCTATCTTGTCTGCATTTGCCAAACACAATCATCTTTGGGACATCTCAGCCTGACAACATTAAATGAACCTGCTGCAATTCTGCAAATATATGTAAGCTGAAAATCCAACAAAACAAACACTGATACTTTGAGTTCATTTTTTGACAGCTTCCCTCCTTGTTTGAGATTCTGGGTTCTCCTCTTGATGCCCAGATTTATACAGTAGTTTGCAATATTGGATTTGACCCATTTTAATGTTGCTGATTTTAAAATTTTTCTCTGTAAAGGTCTTATGGTAAAAATCTTTGGCTTTGTTTTCTAACTTGTTTTTTTTTTTTCTTTCTTTCATTAGCTCATCTACTTAATCTCTGCCCATAAAAAATATCACCAGTGATCTACACAGCATAAAGCATTTTTTTAATTGGCCATCAAGGAGATGTAGATGTCAGCCATGCCTGAGCACTGATAGGAACAACTAATCATAATTAACATAACTGTAAAAATTTAAAGGTTAGTAAAGCATAGAAAGACTGCATGCCAACTTTCATGTTTTGTTAAATGTTTAATATCCCTTTGGAACTTTCTTTGGAAGTGTACAGACAGCCGAGAGTGGCAGTCACTCTAATAAGAAATTGGAGTCAGAAGACAGAGTGAGGTCAAAATGCAAGTTAAGGTCATAGCCAAGTAGTGAGAAACCTAGATAACAAACACCAAGATATTTAATAGGAATCGTAGTAAAAGAATTGAGAAACACGGTCAAAAGTCAGATTAACACACATAACTTGAACCAAAACGAAAAACGTAAATGATATTCACGGACAGAAGTCAGATTGCATTCAAAGAGCTTTTACATTAATCACACAAACAGGATGCTGAGATTACTTTAAAAAAACCACAAACCTGAGGAAACCAGGAAGTGTCTCATACTAACTTTCTACCTTTGACCCTATGATGTCACACACCACACGCCTCTGGTTGATCTTACCTAACAACCACCTGGCACCAAGTGCAACAAAGATCCCAGAATGATGGCCATAACAAAACCAAAATGGTGCCACAGGAGAATGATATTATTGTTTGACATAAACATTCCAAAAATAAAAGTAATGACTAGATTATCTGATTTCCAATACTCCCAAAACAATGTCTCAAATACTACTAGAGGCCAAGGAATAACTATGAAAATGTGACAGGAAATAACTCTTCAAAAAAGCACAGAATTAAGATCATGAAGAACTAACTGAGTATAGAAATAAGAAATTATACGTTTAGACTTTGCGTATTTAGATGTTCCTTTTAAAGTATGTGATGCTGGCAGCCTCACCGTGTCATTAGTGCAACAGGCCAAGCAGGGGGAAAGCAATTAGCATCACATAGGATAGTGTAGCAGTGCAAATAGCTTTAGTTAATTTCAAAGTTCACCAATTATTTTACAGTGAGAAAAATAAGAGTAAACTTGGCGCTTACTAATATGCCATCTTCTTAAGCTGTGGGTCTCATGTGTGTGCCTTGAAAGCCAGTGTTGCCACTCTAACTTTTAGGAAAAAATATTAGGAAAAACATATACTATGTAACCAAATAAACACAGAAAAACATGGACATGTTTAATAAGGTATAAAATGAATATTTTCTGCAGTGGGCTGGTGCAATACCCAGGGTTTGTTTCCTGCCTTGTGCCCTGTGTTGGCTGGGATTGGCTCCAGCAGACCCCTGTGACCCTGGAGTTAGGATATAGTGGGTTGGATAATGGATGGATGAATTTTCTAATTAAACACAATAGCAGCACATGTCTGACTGATAAATCTAAGTGTAAAAACATTTCATCATATTCCTGATAAGCAAGAAATGTCAAATTCAAGCTTGGGAGCAGAACATTAAACAGGACTTGTCCTCACTTAAATCAACAACTTTAACTTTAAATTTTCACGTTTGTACTTTTTCAGCTTCTCACAACATCATTTATGGCACCGTTCTTCTTTAACATCCTCGATGACAGATTTTGATGGTTTCCAAGTGTAGCAGTTGATATTTAATGACCTCTTTTGCTATCAGCACATGACTGACTGACATTAAGGCATGTGCAGGATGTGACATCAAAGCACATGTCACCAATCACAATCACCAAGTTCATTCGGTTATGCACAGACTAGTAATTACATTTTAGAGATGCGCAGAATTGATACGTTTTTGTTAAGATGTACAAAACAATACATTTATGTACACAAGAAACTGTAGTTCAAGAATTGTGCTAAAAGAAACACATGATTATGATGAAAAACGATAGATTTAGGAGACAAAAACATAGAAACATAGACAGGAACAGAAAAACATAGATGTAGGTGGGAAAACATAGGGGTGGTAACACTGCACAGCTGTACATAAACATTGTACCCTGGGCAAGCTCAAGTGCAAACATGAAGAACCCAGAGATACGGGCATTGAGGAGTTTCGTTAGTTTTTGGGTGTTTTGGTTTTGTTTTATTTATTTTTTTTACATCTGCCACCTTTTTATTGCCCAAGACTGCTACTTTTGGTCCTAGTCAGTCCCAAGCTGGTCTGTGATAAAGTATTATGTGATAGATTTCTTCCAAGGCTATTTTTTTGTTTTGCCACTTAATGTGCCAGTGTAGGCTTTAACAGGACCCTGGATAAAGTGAAATCAGAAACATTGGTGGATGGTTGTAACTAAAATCAAATGCATAAAAAATTTTGTATTTTATATATTTTACTTATGTAATTAGATATTATACTTCATAAATTTTTAAAGTTTTATAGTTTGTGTTGATTCCTGCTTTGTTTCTAATGCTTCCTAGATTTGCTATAGTTCCCTCCTAACCCTAAATGAAACATCACATCATGAAAACTGATAAATATAATTAATACGTAAATAAAACCTTAATGTTAATCGTCATTGTTCAAAATGCTACAATTTGAGCTAAGGTGCTAAGACCACTTTGCACATCTCTATACCTGTAAAACAGCTTATTGTGCTACTTTTTCCATTTTATGAAATCCTGTTTAAAATGGGTGCCTTAAGTAAGAGAGTATTAATCACTAAACAGGAACTTTGTAAGTGAAAATCATTAATTTTACAATAAACATGACTAAAGCCAATGAGATAGCATAGAGCATAATAATTCAGCAAAAGACATTGAGTTGAGGAGATCATTAAATCATATGCACCGTGGGGCTCATTTGAATTCAAAAACAGCTCACAAAAGAAGAGTGGAAAGAACTCCTAAAACTGAGTTAATGAGAACCTGCCGACATTTTGTAGGTGTATAATGCAAAGTATAATGTCATCAGTCGAGCTAGGGGATTTGTGCTAAGTGAAAAGATACCTGATAGATATGGATTGGCAGTTTAAAGTAGCACAATGAAATCCAAACTCTCCTTGTTGGATTAATAAAATGCAGACACGCAATGAGGCAAATTAAATGCATTACTGTTGGTGAAATTTCAAAGGAGATAAAGAAATATTCATCACATCAAAATGAAAAGGGTGGATATGGAGTATTTGTAACATTAACAGAGTGTCATTCTATGAAACAGCATAGCTCAAAAGTAGACATTGAAAGTTTCATTTTTGTGTCTCGTATTTACAAGGCTATAAAGTACAATGAGATTCACTTTAATTTCTTATCAAGCATGTCGTTCTTTGAAACAAATAAGTAAATTAGATACATTTGTACCAGATTTTGTTTTTTAAATTATTGGCAGGGCAAAGTGTGATGCTGATACCCAATTTGACTCCCAGCCAGAGTGCCTTCTATTCACCATGGGATCTTGTTGGCTGCTGGTGAGACTTCTGTTCCATCCAATGTTGGCAACTTCCATGTTTTTGTTACTTAAGGCGGTCCTGAACTCTCCCTCACGAGTCATTGAAAAAATCAAAAATTAACACTGTATAAGTTTACAAAAAACAGAACAAGAATGTAACCAAAACTTTAAGAAAAAAAAACTGAATAAATACAAACTAATAAAATGTAAGTGAAATTTAAAAATAAGTGATATTACAAATGATGTAACACTAATGCCATACAATTACCAACTAAGTTTTCATATGAAAATAAATGGAATGAGTCACCAAAAGAATGAGCTGGCAATGCATCATCAATAGCAGGAGCATCTGTAAAAACGGCATCTATGCTAAGTCACATGTTCTTTCTGACTTTGTGTGGTTTAAAGCGAGCAGTCCTTTTAATGATAGCAAGCTACTAAAAGTACACAAAATGAGCTAGAATCTATTGGGTCACAGCCTGCCCGCACAACACAGTGTTACAGTATAAATAAACTCTTATTTTATATTTTCAAATTCTTAAAATAAAAAGTTATTATTATACAACAAAAATTACCACTTGAAATAATTATTTGCAGTTCTTCCATTGTAAGTTTTTTCAGTGCAGGAAGAAAGATCAGGCAGAACTGGAAGAAAGCAACACATCGAAAAGAACCAGAACACAATAAGGTTTGATTTCAAAATAAATTTCATTAGGCATAAAAGAACAAGAAACGGATATGCCAGAACTTTAAAATTATTAAATTAATCCAAAAGAAAGGAAAGTAATGAACAAAAAGAAAATTCAAAATAAAAATGTTATGGTTTAGCCAGGGTTTTATCATGGCTAAAGTACATGTTATCTTAATTAGATATTTGTTATCTGTTAAATATTATCTTTTTTGTATTTTCTGCTTTGAATTTTTTATTTATGATTATTTAGTATTTATAATGTATGTAATGTTTATTTAGATATTAGTGTTTTCTTTTATGTGCCCTATACCCTTTATGTAGAGCATCTGTGTACTGTGCTACCTTGATCTTGCCTATATATCCTACTCAAAGGGTCAGGTTCTTCAGAACAGTACTGAGATTTGTATTGTTAACATGTTTGTTTTACCATTTTGATTTCTTGGCATTTCAGTGTTTTAGGCTGAATTCTTACTGACTTCAAAAGAGACCTGGGGTGAGATTTATAAAACTTGCGTACACCCAAAAGAATGCTCAAAATATGCCAATGCACCTTTTCACACAAATGTCGGGAAAAGGAAACTTGACAAGAGTGCTTGTGTATACTTTCAGCAACTCTGACCAATCTGTATGCAGCATTTTACTAAAAGTGGGAAATGATGACATCCTTGATCAAGTATGGAAATGCAGCGAGACCAGCTACTTGACGACTTGTGTGTATAATAATTCATATCACCAAGCCGCTATTATAATGTATGTTGATGTGACAGACATATTACACCTCAAAAGTAATGAATATGATGCATGGACTCAATTTTAGTTTCCCTTTATAAGGACCAATCCTATGTATTTGCAATGGAGAACATTTTTGTTTTTTTGTCAGATTTTATAGGCTAACTGTTGTTACTTCTAAGGATTAGAAACCAAAGCACAGTAAAAACACATAAATGATTCACTCTCTGCATACAGAAATCTCCAGAACATCATACCTGCTTATAGCCTAATTGGTTTGACATAACATGGATTCTTCCATGTTTGGAACTGCTTTAAGTCTATACAAATGGTCTGATATAAAGATTGCAAGTTTTTAGGGACAAGTTTTTTTTTTGCCCATAATAATGACTAACGTATAAGCCAATTTAGACTTAAAGAGCTGTTCTCCTGTAACAATGTGCTGAGTTGGAGCCAGCATTAGAAAAACAGATTGCCCAAAATCGGGCTCTACCTTTTCATATGCAGATTTTAACAGTGGTTGGTTATCTGGCAACAGGCACCTATGAAATGGAACTCATCAACACGTCAGAAATATATCAGTCAAGCTTCAGCTACATCATGCCTGCTGTGTTGAAAGCCATAAATGGCTTGCAAAGCACTAAATTCAGTTTGGCTCTTCATACCAACATATAAAGGAAATCTGCAGCAGTGTCCAGTTTTCCTGAACTAATCATGCCAATTAACAGCACGTATATTTCAATAGGCGGCTCAGATATTTCAATATAGCGGGTTGGATAATGGATGGATGGATATATATTTCAATAAGGACACCCAGCAAGAATGAGGCTGCTTTTGTTAACTGAAAGCAGACGACATGCTGTGGGTGCTGTACGTGATGGCTGGTTTGCTGGTGTTGTAACTGACAGTTTTTCATATAGTGTATACTTTTCATTGTGAAATCAGCCATGTCATTACATGTGCTAAGTGATAGCGTATACCCGCTTACACCAGGGGTCTCAAACTCATTGGGATATATGGGCTGCACATAGAAAAAAGTGCTAGTTGGCAGGCCGCATTCATTTCTAAATGATACAAATACAATACAATATTGAACTACAATATTACATTACTACAATAATACAACTAAGTTTACGAGTTTACTTGACGTGCTTATTATAAAATCCAGTTTTCCAGTTCAAATGTCTTTAATTGCAGTCTGACTGCTCAGTTGGCAGCATTTGGCAGACACAAGAACATCAAGAGTGGGCTTGATGTCATGTGTAGTAGCCAATCACAATGTTGCATGCAGATTTTCATCAAGTCCACAATCTCCATCTTTAAATCTTCTGTAACGCAACCAACGTACACCGCAAATGGAGTCGCAAAGAGTGCAAATTGAGGTTTAAGAGCCTGAAACTC
This sequence comes from Polypterus senegalus, assembly GCF_016835505.1. NCBI lineage: Eukaryota > Metazoa > Chordata > Cladistia > Polypteriformes > Polypteridae > Polypterus > Polypterus senegalus. The sequence continues at coordinate 212,788,630 of NC_053157.1, forward strand.
CTCAAAACATCACTCAAACTTTTCAAGTAATTGAGAAATGATATCTGAATAATATTTCAAGCATTCTTGCCTACCAATGACTACATAGCAGAGAAATGAGCCAAATTGCCAGACTGCACCTGTTTGGCTCATAAAGACAGCTTACATCTGAATGATTTGACACTTATTACAGAGGACAAAACTTGCCTTTACAGAATCTTCGCTTGACTTACTAGCATTCAAGAAAAAGGTTTGCTGTTTTGTAATTGATGCTTTCAGTTGATGAACCTTTTCCTCGCACAGTTTGCCAGATAATGCACCATACTGTTCTTGATGCAGTGTATTGTAATGTAGACACAAATTGTTCTCCTTAAACACCGAGATAAACTGCAAAACAAACAAGACACTGGACTCTGTTTCCGACCTCCGTGACAAAATATTAATTTTCCTATTTATCCTGGAATATTTGCTTTTCGTCAGCAATCTTGCGCTTTTTCAATGACGAAGATGACATTAATAACTTTAATCAACCATGAGGCATGCAATTAACAGCAAGAACTATGCAAAGTAATTTGCAAACATTGTTTATGTTGACTGTTTATGTTTAACTGACATCACTGGGAATAAAAATAACAACAAAGAATGTTGAGGTAAGTAAGAAGAATGGTATTTTAATTCTGATCGTCGGCCTGGAAATCCATAAAGCCTGCGTAAATTTTCATTGTCTGATACCATCCTAATTTTCCTGACATACAGGAGGAAACTCGTAGCTTGTTATCACTGTGTCCGACGATAAGCAATATGTTGAAGTTTTTATCTAGCCATGAGTTGTATAGAATTATATGAGTTTTCTTGTGCATGTTAGGAAACATAGGATGTTCAGGGAGAGCAGAATTTTGGCAAGGATTCTAGTGTTAGGATTGTTTTGAGTCTTGGCTTTCCCATTTATGTGTCTTGTGGTTTGTAAATGGCCCATCTGGGATACTAGGTCTTAGAGAAGCCAGAGATTAGATTTGGGAGATATGGCCTCACATTAGCATTCTAAGTTTGAAGCCTGCAGATAGGAAAACCTGAGGCTTAATTTTAGAGATTTAGGCCTCATTTTGCATTTTCTGAATTGTATTATGCTGTTCCTGGAATACAACAAGATTCCAAAGTACAAAGAAGTAAACAAATGTCAAAATACCTAAACAAAATATTTTTAACAACTGTACAAAATACCAAAACGTCCAGGAAACAATTCTCAAATTACTGGTGTCACATAACAAAATGTCAAGCATCTAGTTGTATTCTCACAATGTTCCTAGCTCATGTATTTTGCCTGAAGTAATTGCTAAAAATAAACCACTTATGGATAAAATACTCTCCCAAAAGAAAGAGCAGCACATTCAAATGGCATCAAGCATTTGACCTGAATACCCATCTGTACCTGATGTAGGGAGGTAGATTCCAGTCCAAGACAGGGCACTTTTCAATTTTCACCCATGACCACCATACAGGGTCAACATAGAGTTGAGATTTATACTAACAGGCATGGCTTTAGGAAGCCAGAGTACCTGAAAATCACATCGCCCCATGATAGTATGAAGCAGTATCAAGAACCACTGGGTCACCATGCTGCTCTATATATTTTGAAATGAGTTTGGTTACATTTAAACATTGTTACAGCTCCTAAAATAAACACTGTGCACACTAATTTAACCAAGACATTGCCTTTTTTAAATAATATTTTTCATAGACATTTATTTGTCTACTAAATATTGTTGATGACAAGCCCTTAGAGTATTTATGCTGAAAACATTTGGGTTGATCTCAGAGTTTACTGCAAGAAAGAAAGAACGTGTAGTTTTTATGTATAATAAGCTAGTATGCACACTCCACTAAAAATGAAAGGACTACTCAACCCAAAAAAATATTTTTTATATGTTACTTACATTAATAGCTGAGAATCAAACTGAATCTTGTGTTTTCATGCAGAACAAGAGAAAATAGTTTATGATATAACAGAAACTAATGGTGGCCAATCCTTTACAATGGCAGTGGATATGAAAATTGACACTAATATGAGTTTAACTCATAGCTTTAACTTTCTAAGATTTGCTCTTAAACTGTGTATCAAAATGTATTTCATACAAGGTTATGTTTTATCATATACTAGCAGAATACCCGCGCTTCGCAGCGGAGAAGTAGTGTGTTAAAGAAGGTACGAAAAAGAAAAGGAAAAATTTTAAAAATAACGTAACATGATTGTTAATGTAATTGTTTTGTCATTGATATGAGTGTTGTTCTCATATCTATCTATATATATATATATCTTTATCTATCTATCTATATATATATATATATATATATATATATATATAGCAAAATACCCGCTTGGCAGCGGAGAAGTAGTGTGTTAAAAAAGGAAAGAGAAAGAAAAGGAAACATTTTGAAAATAACGTAACATGATTGTCAATGTAATTGTTTTGTCACTGTTATGAGTGTCGCTGTGATATATATATATAGCAAAATAGCGCGCTTCGCAGCGATGTCATGTGTTAAAGAAGTTATGAAAAAGAAAAGGAAACGTTTTAAAAATAATGTAACATGATTGTCAAAGTAATTGTTTGGTGTATTTGGTGACAGCGTCACAAAGTTGTTTTCGTCTAGCTGCATCAGAAAATGTACCACGACGTCTGACACGCCTCCTTTTTACTGTTTTCTCACAGCTTGGATTGCTGCTGTCATATATATATACACACACACACACACACACATACATACATACACACATATATATATATACATACCTATCTACATCATATATACACACACATACATACATACACACACACAAATTATATATATGTGTGTATGTATGTATATGTGTGTGTGTGTATATATATATATATATACACATACATACATACATATATATACACATACATATACTTGTGTGTATGTTTGTATGTGTCTATATGTGTGTGTATAGCTTTGGTCACTGAGTGCAAGGGAAAAATAATAAAATATAGTCTATAAGTTATTAAACAGTAAAACATTAACGTTTTAAGAAGTACAGGTACATTGAGCACTACTGGAGTGGTTGCGGGTAAACTACATTTTAAAGACTGTGTAACACAACAGGTAAGTAACTAACAGCAGCTAAAATGTATATGGATCATCTCTCAGTAGTAGATCCCTTTTGAAAGGCGCTACGACGGCTGTGGTATAGAAATTACATTTTCTATGTGAGCGCTCAAATTTGTGCCTCTGGTAATGTGCCTTACCGGCAATTAAAGAAAATTATTTTTGTGTCCTCTGCAGTGTTAAGAGAGAAAGGCTTTGGTTTGGGATAAAAGGAAAAAAGGTGTAAAGAAAGGAAAGTTGCCTTTTTCTTTTATATAGTACTAGTAAAATACCAGCTTATGCGGAGAAGTAGTGTGTTAAAGAAGCAATGAAAAGAAAAGGAAACATTTTGAAAATAACGTAACCTGATTGTCAATGTAATTGTTTTGTCACTGTTGTGAGTGATGAGTGTTGTTGTCATATATATATATATATATATATATATATATATATATATATATATATATATATATATATATTTACACACACACACATAAACATACATACACACACATATATACACACAAATACATATATATATATACATACATACATACACACACACATATATATATATACATATACATACATATCTACATATATACACACACAGCTATTTCAGTATCAGTGCAATACGCTGTTTGTTAAAACAGTTGACTCCCGCTCTTACGTGCAATAACAAATCAAATCATGCAGTTGTCTTTGCTCATATGTCATTTTAGAGCTGGACGCCTGGCATCTTTTTTTGGCCACAAGTTCGTTTCTGTTTGGTGTGAGGTTCTGTGTTGTGGAGATTCTCAGGATGGATTGCAGGTGCTCATCAGTGAGGCGACTCCTGTGTGCTGTTTTGTTAGTCTTTATCACTGAGAAGAGCTTCTCACACAGATATGTGCTACCAAACATGCACAAGGTTTGAGCCGCATGTAGACGGACTTTTTTTGTTCTTCAAAGTCACCAAAGCGCCGTGCAAACTCAGTGCGCAATAACTATAACGCAATAACTTGCAGCATCATAAGGTAGACTTGATTAATGCGGTAAGTGTTCGGCAAGGCAGCTAAAGCGCTGCATTATGGGATCTGTAGTTTATTGTGTTACCAGCGCTTCATATACCCGGGCCATTAATAACAATAATACAGTATATAAAATGATCTCGCGGGCTGGATATAATTACACGCCGGGCGGATGTGGCCGCTGCCCTTGAGTTTGACACATATGGACTAAATAGAACTTGAAAAGATATATTTTTTCAAATGTGATCGCGCAATTCAGATAGAGTTGACGCCAAGCACTACAGCCTGCATGCCTCAATGAGTCATCCTCCCCTCGCTCTTACTTTTTTACCGTTCCTCGCTCTTACTTTTTTACCGTTCATCTAATGAATACACTGAGTATGGCTTTACCAAAACAATCATTGATGGCGAATAAAGTATCCATTATTCGAGTATGTAGAGCGGGATATATATATATACACATATATATATACCCGCGTATCGCAGCGGAGAAGTAGTGTGTTAAAAAAGGTAGAAAAAGAAAAGGGAACATTTTAAAAATAACGTAACATGACTGTCAATATACAGTATTTGTTTTGTGAGTGTTACTGAGTGTTGCTGTCATCAAGGATTTGATTATCATTATTTCTTTCAAACAGGTTCGTATTTGTAGGATGTGTTGTGTTCAAGTTACATTCCGTGTTTGTCAATCGTTGTAAAGATGACAGGTTTCATTTATCGATTCGTTTCTTACTGCATCAATAAACAGCTCGTCTTCTTCTTTATCTGAGACCTGACACACTGCATGCACGGGTTTTTTTTACACTGTCTTTCTTTAGCGGGACATTGACTTTTTCCACCGTGTGCTTTGTTTCCGCAGTATCAGGATTAATGAATATGCTTATCAGACGCTTCATATTTTTTGCAGCCTTTTCAATTGTGTAATTCGGTTTTTGTTCAGCGTTCTTTGGAACTGTTGCTTTTTATCTGTGCACTGCGTCAGTTCACGTGAGCCACTCGGTGTACATGCATCGAAGGTTCCCAGCTGTGCTGGTGCCATCTCGTGCTTTGTCCATAGCTGTATTTAATGTTACCTTAGTCCTGGCACTTAAAACTTTCTCTCGCAGTTTCGCTGAGTTTGTACCAAACACCATCCTGACCATCTCATCTTCCTCTCCATAAGCACAGTCCTTCACTCATGAATATGGTTGTATATGTCACTCGCTCACTTCTTATTGTTTCGCTGCCTTCTCAATTATTTAATGCATGTTTTCTTCAGCGCTTTTTTGAGGTCTTCCTGGTTTTCTATGTACTGCGTGATTACGTGGGAGGCGTGATGATGTCACACGAAACTCCGCCCCCACAGCATTGAAGCTCATCTCCATTACAGTAAATGGAGAAAAACTGCTTCCAGTTATGACCATTACGCGTAGAATTTCGATATAAAACCTGCCCAACTTTTGTAAGGAAGCTGTAAGGAATGAACCTGCCAAATTTCAGCCTTCCACCCACACGGGAAGTTGGAGAATTAGTGATGAGTGAGTGAGTGAGTGAGTGAGTGAGTGAGTGAGTGAGTGAGGGCTTTGCCTTTTATTAGTATAGATAGAGAGATGTGTTCGCTGACGATATGAGCGCCTTTTGGGGACAGTCGCGGTGGGTCTTATGTAGACTGGTGAGTCGTCCCGCCATTAATCGGCTGTGATGGCACTGTCAGTCCTCCACTCCTGTGCGTATCTTCATAATCCGAGCTGAGGTCCTCATAATCGTATACGTGCAAAAGAAAGTGTGAATCGCCTTAATATTATTTTGCCGTGGTGTAGAAAAGGGGTCCCGTGTTTGCACTTGTCTGGGCTATAGCGCAGGGGAGGAAGAAAAATTAAAAGTGCTCACTTTGACTTAAGGCAGAAGCGCAGTCAGCGTCTCAAAGGCCGGGACAGCTATGCACGTGCGCTGGCTGCTCGACTTTTGCTGGGCAGGAGACCCCTTTTGTACACACGTTCATGATATCAAAAGTGTCAGCGCTCTTTGGAGGTCATTCATATATTATATTGTAGCAGTGCTACCATTGGTTAGAACTGCATCTCCCAGCAGTCCTTGCAGGGCTGTTGGGGGCAAAGGTGGCCAGAGGGGTTCAAAAGGAGGGCAGGGGACGAAGAAAAAAAAGTTTTTGTTTTGGTCGTTTGCTGCTTGTATTTATCTGTGGAACTGCCTGTCGCTTTGCCTGCTTTACATCTTCGTGTCCTGGATTGTGTTGTCTGTTGGGGTCTGGAATCATTCGTCTACCTGTTTACTGTTCCTGAGGACGTTGTCTGGATTATTTGGCTTTCACGGAAGAAGGAGCGCTCCTGAACCATTCATCTGTCAACTTACTTCAGCAACTACCGGTAGGACTGTGTTTTTCCATTTCCCTCGCTTCATTCAAATCACTGGACATAACTTCACCGCTATTATTTCATACATGGACTTTACTGCGTGTTTGTCATGTTTATCTGTTAATTGTAATATCGCCGAAGGGATAAGGGGTGGTATTATTGTTTTTCATTTAGTAATTTAATTTCATTATACTTTTTGTCGTTTAAGTTCCCAGTGCGTTTTCTTTGTCTCTGTAGTGTGTGTGGGTGTGTGTCGTGCCAAGGCTGGGGTTGTCCCTGGTAATCCTCATATAAAATAAATAAATCACCGTCTTTCTCGACGGTGTGAATCTTAGCGGCCTCTGACCGCTACAATATATATATAGCAAAATACCTGCGCCTCGCAGCGGACAAGTAGTGTGTTAAAGAAGTAATGAAAAAGAAAAGGAAACCTTTTAATAATAACGTAACATGATTGACATTGTCATGAGTGTTGCTGTCATATATATTCCTGCCTAAATAAGTCACCCTCGCTTCGCTCTTACTTTTTACCGTTCATTTAATCATGGCTAGTGGCGGAAAAATTATAAAATGGAAGGAGGATGGCTTTACCAAAACAATTATTGATGGTGAAACGATTATTCATAAAGCTTGAATTGGTGATCTGTTTTTCTTTGTTAACCTCATATTTTTTCATACTTCTTCTCAAACTAAGGTGGTTCGAGGGTAAAATGAATCGGGATGCGCTGATCAATGTAATCGGTGTACCAGGAAATCATGCATTGACAAAAGCTCCCCTTTGCTTGTAATGCAAAGTGTGATTAAATGCATTATTTTTAGCGTTATGGAGCACATGCATCGAAGCTTCTCAGCTGTGCTTGTGCTAAGAAAAGGAAAGATTTTAAAAATAACGTAACACGATTGTCAATGTAACCTTTTGTAAGTAGTGCTGGAGGATTCAGTGTGGAGAAACTCTAGAGACAGAGTGTGTATTAACTTGTGGATTTTTCTGTGAGTATTTGGTGGCAGTGTGACGAAGTTGCTTCGGAAGACAGCGTTAGCCGCAAAGCTCAGCTCAGAGCAAAATGAGGTAAATGGGAGGGGAGATGATGACGTGACTCCCCAACCCGCCTTAACTGTCAATCCCCCACAATCACTCGGAATTTGCATAAGCACACCCCTTCACCTACAATTTTAACTTAGTTACAAAGTGATCAAAACTCGTTTATATCCTCGTCCTCTCATTAAACTTGTATCCCGCATTCCGTGGGCATGTGAAACGCCAGCGGTAGCCTGTCTATGAACTTAATTTAAAGTTTAGGTTTACACCTTGCTTTCTTTTCGAGGTAGCAGCACTCATGAATATGGTAGTATATGTCACTCGCTTGCTTCTTATTGTTTCGCTGCCTTCTCAATTATATAATGCATGTTTTCTTAAGAGCTTTATGGAGGTCTTCCTGGTTTTCTACGTACTGCGTTGACAGTCAGTTCACGTGATTACGTGGGAGGCGTGATGATGTCACACGAAACTCCGCCCCCGCACGTCTTTCCAGCTCAACTCCATTACAGTTAATGGAGAAAATACCTTCCAGTTATGACCATTACGCGTAGAATTTCGAAATGAAACCTGCCCAACTTTTGTAAGTAAGCTGTAAGGAATGAGCCTGCCAAATTTCAGCCTTCTACCTACACGGGAAGTTGGAGAATTAGTGATGAGTGAGTGAGTGAGTGAGGGCTTTGCCTTTTATTAGTATAGATTAGGGAAGAAATTTAAGAGAAAAATAGATTTATTATTCATTTCCTGAAATTTCTTTATCTATGGTTGTGCATTAGAGGAAATACTTCTTTAGTAATCATGATCTTGATAAATTTGTGCACACTTTGATATTTTCTTGGAATTCTTTACAGTGAAAGTGCTACATAAGTTAAAATTACCCATGTTATTTACTTAGCTTAGGGGTCCTCAATCACGGTCCTGGAGGGCTGCAGTGGCTGCAGGTTTTTGCTCCAACCCAGTTGCTTAATAAGAAGCACTTATTGCTCAAGTTACACTTCTGCTTCACTTTAGCTGTCTCGCTTGTTAAGATTTTGAGCCCTTATTGCTTAATTTAGTCTTAAACAGCTGTATTCTTGGTTTTTTAATTGCTCCTAATTAGCAATAACATGCAGATGACAAAAGAGACCAGCTTTTCTCCATTTAGCATGTTACCATTTATACCTGTGTGTATTTATTGTGCACTATTGGGTTTAATTAAATACTTGGAAAGAAAGTGAAGAGAAAAAAGTGAAGGACTGTGAATAACTCATCTGTTTTAGACTTCAAATCATTTCCTTAGAAAGGGGAAGAAAATCTAGGATATGAGAATAACCCGGCATAGCCGACTTAAAGCACTAACAAGCCAAGAAATTAAATTATTGGCAAGAATTGCTTTCTAATTAAGCAACTGCGTTGGAAAAAAAACCTGCAGCCACTGCGGCCCTCCAGGACTCTGATTGAGGAGCCCTGACTTAGCTGATGGAACTGACTAGTAATATGCTTCAAATGATTCCTCATGACAGAGTAGATCTAGCATTATACTGTTACGTTCAGTAAGCATGTGCATCTGGATTAAAGAAAAGTACAGACCAGCTCACCGTTTTCCTGTAGAGTATTTTTAGCCTTTGTAGAAGTTAACAGTTATGACTCTGTGTAACTTTCATGGTAATGCGCTAAAGCCTTTGTTATATTATGGGACTTCAAGTAGCAGGATATGTCAGACTTGCTGGCAGATATTGCTGATCTCATCGCCGAACAATGTCAGTTTACACGTCGTAAAATCGTTGAGCATGCCAGACTTAGCAACTGCATGCTGACCTTTCAGCATAGTCATGTTCACCCCATTTTTTGACAGCCAGTACAATACTACCTCTCAGAGCATTTGCTGTACAACGTGTTAACAGGTAAAGTGAGTTCAGCCACAGTCTCTGCCCTATTTATTTCTTTTGCCTTTTCTGTTGTGGTATGTAAAACACGAGACATCAGACAGACAGTCTCTCTTCTGCTTGTGAGGCCTAAAACACATGGTTTCCTTATTCCTTGTTACTGCATTATATGCATTGTACTTCCGGATGAGCTTTCATTAGTTGTCAGCTCTCATGCACACAGAGCCTTTCCCTATGACTAAAGACAGATTTTGCTGGGGTGAGCCACAGAGTAGTCAGAGTGAGTCACTGGATATGTAATACTAGATGACTGCTCTTCATGGGCATGTGCTGAAGACTGCCTCTGACTTTCTAAGACGTCTACAATTAAAAACCTCTGGAAAAGTCATTTAATGCTGTGTTTCTGAACCACTGGGCCATGACCCCATTTCGGGTTGTGAGCTACCACTGCTGGGTCACAAATTGCTAATGTTTATAATGGTAGTGGGTCACAAATGGGTTGTGCAGTGGGTCACAGATGGTTGCCATACCGATGATTGTGCTTGATTCACCAAAAGGGGGAATGCTGGGGAATAAAGACATTTACATGGGATAAAGTGGGTCGTGACACCAAAAAGGTTGACAAACAATAATATAATGGGACATGGCCTTAAGTGGCATAATCAACCTGCCGCTTTCTATTTTTTTTAGGATTGAATGTTTACAATTAATATCCTTAAAAAACAATGTATGGACACTATAGTATTATCAGGTATTTACCTTTTCCCTTTCTTTTTGTGTTTTGCTGCTGGTTCCTTGTTTGTTGTTTAAATGCTTTTGGAGTCTGAGCTCATAGTTTATTTCTAGTCTGAAAAGAGTGTTTCTCCACGGGGTTTTATTATTTTCATTTCTCTCAGGTATTGCAGTTCTTGTTGGCACCTGTTTTTTCCATCTCACCAAAGTTTAGTCAGTTGAAGAAAGCCCTTGTGAATTGTTTCGTACACTGCCAGCTAGATTTCTATTGATTTACTAGCTGTGCAAAACAACTAGTCTGGGTCTTATGCTACTGCTCTTCCAGTGTTTCTTTCTCGATGCATTCTCATATAATGTGAAAAGCACATATTGCAGTAGCCATGTCTCAGTGGTGGCTGCTAGCTTTTCAAACAGGGGAAGCTCATATTAGGCCTTCATCATAAAATTCATTATGTTATTTGTACGTAAATTATGTCCTCCATTCCTTTTGCAGAAAATGGTCTGTGACCCTGTCGTACCAATTGGCCATCTTTTTCAGGGACTTAACCAGTTTCCTCTCAATGGCCAGGAGAGCAAGGTTGCTCAAACAATCTTGGCCCATCGTGTTGCGGGTGTATGACTTGACCCATTTTAAACAGGAGAAGCTCCTCTCTACACCTGCTGATGTAGCGCCAATTGTTGCCACTAACGACAACAGCTTGTATAGCTGAGGCATTGCACTATCCAACTCCATGTCTTTAAAAAACACCAAGAAATCACACAGCTTACCCCTGTTCCCCTGTAAGTCATGATCTGAATATAGTACTTGGAGTTCAGATCTCAGTCTCCCTGAGTCAAAGAAATGGCCATACCTTTTCAGCACACTTTCAAATGCCTCCTCAGGAAACACTTGTCTCATTTCATCAAATTTCCCTGGATTGACTAATTCTAAGAAGCTCATGCTTTCCAAATTTGAAAAACGCTGAGAAATCTGCTCCATGAGATTGCCTAGGATTGCCATGTACAAATTTCTGTAGCAGTCCTGAGGATCCTGTAATTGTGACAGACGGCACTTTCTAATAGGCTCATCTCGAGGGTCTGATGTGAGATTTGCTGATTTTGCATAAACTGCTTGATACACCTCCTCTGACCTCTTCTCCTTGACAAAAGCAAGGAGAGACCCAATTCTTTTTTTCCAGTTAAGAACATCCATAGCCCTTTGCTGGACAATATCAAAGACAACATCTGTCTCAGAGAATATTTGTTCATATGTGTACAACATGAACACAAACTCAAAATACTCCAGTTTCATTATGAAGCCTTTGGCAGCATCTAATGTGTCATTATCCATGCTCTCATTCTGGGTAATCTTGTCAAAAGTCTGCAGGAGGCCATCATAATTGTTTGCCACAGTGCTCACTATCCATGATGTGAAATTCCATCGAGCAGGAGCGTTTCTGGGCAATCTTGAAGACCCTGCAGACTCAAGAAAAGACATCCTTTTTGTGGACTTTGAAAAAAATGTGGTGAACCCAGAGAGAGATGCAAAAAATATTCTTGACTCAGGCAAGCATTTAGCACCCTGGGACAACACCAGGTTCAGTCTGTGTGGATAGCAATGCACAAACACTGCACTAGGGGCTTACTTTAACTTTGGCCTGTAGACCATTGAGAGATGAAGAAAAGACAGCAGTCCCATCGTAGGTTTGTGCCACAAGTTTTTCTCTAAAATTGTAGCCCTGCATGTTCTCGTTTAAAACTTCAAACACAAACTGAGCATCTCGACCCCCTGACACACAGCACTCTTGAATTTTACCTGCACTATCCACATATCTAACAATGACAGACAGTTGGGCATGGCAAGATATGTCATTTGCTTCATCCACCTGCCATGCAAAAAAAGAAGCAGTCTGAATGTCACCTTTTATATGATCAGAAACAATGGCTGCAAGAGCAGAGATCAAGTCATTTTGGATTGAGTGGGACATACCAGAAAACACAGCTGATGACTGAAATAGTTTGGCCAAGACAGAGTCATATGTAGCTAATGTTTCTGGAAATTCCCTGTAACTCCCCTTATTTACTGATTCACTACTTTTATCATGCCCCCTGAATGCCAGCTCCTGATGGCCAAGCAAGGAAGTCACATCAATTAGACGGTTTAGGAAGGCCCTGTTTTTTTTTTACTGTTTCGTTATGTTTTGCCACCTGAATGCGAAGACCTTCATTGATTGCATGTTCAACCCTGACCCTGCCCAGACAACTTCACCTTGCACATGAACTCACATGTTCTTTGCACTTTTCATGCCTTTTGTATGCCCTGTCAGAGTTACCCAAATCCCCAAAACCCACGTTTGACCAAACACATCCCATTCCCTGAGAAGGTTTCGTCAAGAGGCATGGCCAACAGTACATTTTCTTTGTCACAGCACTTCCAGTCAGCCAGTTCACCTTGTCATACCAGGAGAGCTGAAAAGACCTGTTATTTTTTCCTGATTTTTGCACCAGATCAGTCTTGGGTGTTGGTCTGCCCTGCTGTTTAATTCTGAGTCTCTCCTCGTAAGGAAGATTACTAAATGGTTTTGCCAAAAGCAGGTCAACAATATTAGCACCGTCTGCCATTATGCACAGCTTGCTAGCTGGCTAGTTTCCCCTTCCACGTGCTACTTTAATTATATGAACGAACTAACTTTACAATGCTGAAACAAGGAGCAAAGTCAAAAACGCTATAATATGTTTTTTTTTTAATTATTTAAAGAATGATTTGTACAAACAAAAATGGTTTATATCACCAGCAAACAATACAGAGTGCAGCAGTTTGTCGTACTGCAAATCCGCATGGGACTGAACTCGAATCTCTGTAGTGCTGATGTATACTTAAGACATGCTATCAATCAAAAAAGGGGTTCCGCCCTTTAAACAGCTCCTCCAATCATCATGCAGCAGTCCAGTGTCCTGGCCCGCCCACTGCTCCATTCACTCCCAGGAAGTGATGATTTTGGTGCATTTATCCAATTAACATCCAGCTTTTCTGCAGTGACAAAAGCTCCTCTGTGCTTGCCCATAGAGCTCTAGTGAAGCTGGGCTTCAGGAGGGTTTAACGAGCTGTGCTGCACGGAAATGTATGACAAGAAAATCGCGTCAAACAATCTACAATAAATACCTGATTCTGAATGAGCTAGTCATGAAGTTGAACGTGTTCTAGCGCACTTTTATTAAAACCAATATAAATACGACAGTGCATATATGAACATTTATTTTCTGACATAGTAGAGGAAGCGGAGCTTCCCTTGTAGTCTTTGAGCAGTCGCCACTGCATGTCTGTCTGTCTGTCCAAATAAAACAATGAACTTTGGCACACTTATTCTTCAAGAAAATGTTTCAGGTTAGTTCAATTTTTGTTGAGACATTTCAAATAGAGCACACTGTTCAAAATTTTGAAATTTCAAAAATCTTCATAAATCCCACATTAAAAAGCATTGTAGAATTTGGGAACTTGTGCAGCTTCAATTACAGATTAGTTTACTGTTTAAAATTTTAAGTGAGGTTACTTAAACTTGCATATTTTGTATATTGTCTTTTTTTAACTCTCCCTATTGCCTGGATACCCAATACAAGTTAGTAAAACTCTGGTGGGGGTGCAAGTCACTTGTGCGCCACCTCACTTCTCTGGCTGTCTAATGTAAGTTAATAGTAAAATAAAAGCATAAAAAAAGTAACTGAGCTAGAAATTAATATAAGGGAACGAATTGTGTAAGTGTTGCTCTGTAATCATAGCATGAACAAACATTGAAAATAAACTCACTATTGCACTATATGAACATTATAACCATTCAACATTTCCTTGACACTATAGAGCTCCATGTTGTATTCTGAAGCAGCCAACAATTTTACCTTGAGACTTAACCACAGAGTTTAACTCTCCAACAAGTTCTTCTTCCAAGAATATTTTGTTTAATAATTTTGACTAAACTGACAAATTACAGACATTAAATCACTTGAACTGGAATCTGCTGTCAGTAATAGCTGTTGAGCCATCACAAGCCCATTTAGACTATGTTTTTAACTACATGACATTGTAAAGTGCTGTTAAGATGCCTGCATTTAATCCAGTCTAATAACACATCAAATTGCTGTGTTATCACTGTTGTTTTTTGAATATGACTCATTGTTAAAAAAATTATTAAATAAAAATATGGTAACTGACTCTTTGATGAAGTAACTAGAAATGTAAACTGTTCCAAGTTTGAAATCAGTTAACTGAGTTACCAAACAGACTGGGATTTTTACGGCATTTTATAAGTTGTTATTAAGTGGTTCACTTTGCTACCTTTGCTGTGGAATAATTGCAACTGGATAATTAGACCTTGACTGGTAATTCTAGTTTCCAGTATACATAATAAAGGGTCATTTGTTTTAAGAATAACTGTATTTACATAGGTGGTATTTGCAAACAGACAACCATATTTAAAGTCATTTATATAAAACTCTACAGCAGTGTCAGTTACTGTATGCCATTAAAAACATTTTGCTGTATATTAGCTTGGCACTCTGCATTAAGTTGATTGCTTGAATGGAATGAAATGTCAATGTTCTTAAACTCTGTCTCACACAGTATACACAATATATTCCTGAACAAATAGTTTTTTTTTTCTTCTGTACATGTGATGGCCAGTACTGTAATATACTATATGCTTCTGTGGTTTTATACTAAAATCAAAGAATTATTTTAAAAAGGTAACTGTGCTTTTGATTGATTGATAGTTATGGTGTTAAGTGTGTCAACAAAATGTAGTATAACATACGGTATTGAATCCAATGTAAAACCAAGCAGACACAGAATTCTGAGCTACTTCAAAAGCAGCCAAGATTTTCTGACAGCAAGAATGTTAATGTTACAAAATAAAAGATAGCTGCTTCAGTGCCTAGAGGGCTATGGTGGCCTGAATGTTGCTAGGAATTATTTTTTTGATGTCTACATCCTGTGCGCAAAATGTGTCATATACGGTATCAATATCTTTAATGCAGTGCTGTATATTGAAAAGTAATATAGCTTAATTGAAATCCCACTGAAATAATCATAACATAGCACGACATTCTCAAACCTGTATAGCCCAACTCTGTGCCATAGGGGATGAGATATTCCTGAATAAACAAATATCATGATATGACAAAACATATTTTTAAAAATATACATAGCAGTAAATCAAAAGAAAAAAAAAACAGGAAGTAGTTTATAAAGCTGCACAACAGTACCATATATTGATCTGGGAAACAAGAAACATAGAGATCAATAGACACTAATTACATTGCACAACAATTTTTTTGAAAAGTTTTTGCTGATTGTGACAGGTACCTACTGGGTATGCACAAATATACTTTTGGTTTTACTGCATCACATAGGAACTCTGAGAAATAGACATTTCTATGTTTACTGACAATAACATATTAAATAATGTTTATGTTTCACATAAGCTATTAAATTCAAAAGAATTAAAAGTATTTTTCTCCTGATTTTCTTTTGCATTCAATGTCTGGTGCATCACATTGCAGTATCCAACAGTAGTCAGCAAGCATTGACGGATTCCAGTTGCCCTGGTATTGTTTCTCCATCGTAGCAATGTCCTGATGAAACCTTTCACCGTGTTCGTCACTGATAGCACTGAGATTTGTCCAAGTGTGAGTGGAGGAAATGAATCTTGAGTGACATGTTTTGCTTCATTGTCTTGTATGCTTTGAGAAGTTTGTCTACCAGCTGAATGTAGTTTGAGGCTCTGTAATTGCCCAGAAAACTGTCAATAATGTCTTTGAAGGCTTTCCAGGCAATTTTGTCTGGCCCAACTAGCAGATCTTCAAACCGCTTGTCACTCATAATGTGTCTGATCTGGGGGTCAACAAAAATGCCCTCTTTGATCTTGGAGTCAGTTATTCTTGGGAACATCTGTCTTAAATAACGAAAACATTCACCTTCCTTGTTCAGTGCTTTCATGAAATTCTTCATGAGTCCCAGTTTTATGTGAAGAGGAGGCAAAAATATCTTTGCCGGGTCGACAAGTGATTCATGTGCCACATTTTTCTGTCCTGCAACCAACTTTTTATGCAGTGGTCAGTTCTGTTAAGAATAGTGCAAGTCTATGGCACGGCTGTCGCACTCATGGATGAAACAACAGTACTTTGTATAGCCGAGCTGCTGTCCTAGTAACAGAGCAACAACTTTAAGATCTCCACAGATATTCCAGTTGTACTTGCTATACTGGATGTGCTTTAGCAACAGTTCCATGTTTCATATTTTTTTTTCATTTGTGCTGCATAGCCAACAGGTACTGAAGGATAAACGTTGGCATGGTGTGGCAGAACAGCTTTCAGGCTTAACATTGACGAATCAAAGAAGAGACACCACTCTTCTGGGTTGTGATCACAACCCAAGGCCGAGAACAATCCTTCAGTGTCACAACAGAAACAGAGACTGTCGACTTGTGCAAAAAATGTGGTTATATCATGATGTCGGCCTCGAAACACAGAAATTTTCGTACCCGGTGACAGCAAACACCATTTCTGCTGTCTTGAAACCCAGCAGCTCGGGTTTTGCTTTTGACAAACCCAAATCTCTGACCAAATTGTTCAATTCGGACTGTGTTATCAGATGTTGATCGCCTGATGAGCACGGTTCAAAATCCGGGTCAATGTCACTGTCAGTACCCTGCATTGCAGTTTATTCATCTGGTTCATCTAAGGTCCAATTCTCTGGTGGTTTTTGGAACTGGAAGACTGTAGTCATGTGGCATGGGTCTCATTGCTGAAGGCAGAATAGGATATTCAATTGACTTCTTGTTTTTGGCAAAGAAACCAGACATATTAGTCAAACAGAAGTAACAGTCCGTCACATGGTCTTTCTGTTCTTGCCATATCATCGGAACAGCAAATGGCATCGTCTTTCGAGTGCCTCTGAGTCAGGCTCTCAGACTGACAGCACATGTTGCACAGCAAATGTGAGGCGCCCATTCCTTGTCTTAATCACCAATTTTGCAGCTGAAATACAGATGATAAGCTTTATTCACAAGAGCAGTCATCCAATTTCTCTGAGGCGCAAGTGTATATTAGATATAGCACAAATATAGCAGATTGTATTGTGGCTGTTATGACATTGACGAGACATATCGCCTGACACCAAGCTTACTTACTGTTATATTGCTACAGATACTATACTTTACTATACTAATACCATACATACATGCTGACTATCTATATTAGCCAAATGAGCAGGATCAGTGTAAGCAAGCTACCTTTATAGCATGCTGTGACAGTGCCAAGCTCGCTCAGGAATGCCCAGGATGTCAACTTCCACAGAACAGCTTCCAACCTGGCCTGATTCCACGCCTGGATAGGCCCAGGCTGCAAAAACCGTTGTTGATTAGTCACTTACGGGAGCAAAAATGTTTGGATACAAATACGTATAAGAAAGAAGCATGACAAAACTGAAGATTTCTCTGAAATGGTATGTGGGTAAATTTTGATGTGATACTTGTGATCAGCACCCAAAAATCTATAAGAAACACCCAAAAGTGTTCAAGAAGCAAAACCTTTGTTGTGCAGTGTTATAGAAATAGATTACATTTAATTACAACAGAAAAAACTACATACCAACAGATAATTTTATTTAGGGTAATCTATATATATATAAAAGCCAAATGCCACTGACTTACTCATTACGAACTCTCCCGAACCATGAGGACTTGAAATTTGGAATGTGGGTTACCCTTGGCCCATAGGTGCTCACTAAGAAACAGTTTTAAAAATTTCGTGGTCCAAGTGCGAAATTTCTTATAGTTTTTTAGACCCGTTTGTATATCTGTCCACTTTTCACGAAAGAACTACTTAACGGATTTAGATCAGGTTTTTTTCTATAATTTGTTTGAAAATTTCCATTGATTTTGCAACTTTCTTATCACACTAAGTATCATAGTTTGCTTGCAGTAACGATTTATTGCACGAATCCGAAAGACACTCACATGTCTGCCTTGTGTCTTAACCTTAACTCCGCTTAGTTAGCGAATGAGAGAACTACTTAACGGACTTAGATCTTTTTTTTCTATAATTTGCTTGAACATTATGGTTGATTTTGTGACTTCTCTTATTGCACTAAGAATCATAGTTTGCTTGTAGGAGTGATATATTCACGTTAATCCGAGACAGAGGCTGCGGGCCGGGGGGAGGAGAAAGAGTGACATCAGGAGTTTAGTGCTGGTCAGGGCCCTCACTATCCTGTTTCACTAATGCGCGGGTGAAGCCGCGGAGGATGGCTAGTAATGTATAAAATAGCATAAATAATAAAAAGACTTTTTGTATTTCTTTGGTCTTCTTGGTTTTTGGATTCATGGTCAGTTATCAAGTGTCCTCTCATGCCACTCATTTTTTTCTGTTTTTTGCTCAGGTTGTTTTTACTTTTTTTGGGAGTTACATTCTGTGTGCAGCTAGAAGAAGCTAAAGGAACAATATTTGGACAGTGGCAGCTGAAGAAAATAGGATGAGATCTTGTTTTGTTGTGATTGGATCTTAGGGTAACCCAATTTGCCTTTCAGACACTTTATTACGTAGATGTGAACAGAATGCCCTGTGATGATGCAGGTTGTGCTCCATGCTCCTGCTTCTCTTCAGGGAGCCTCTTGAACCCAACACTGTTGATAATGTAACTTGATGAGCTGGTCAATGAGGACAACAAACAAAGCAAGGGGAAAGGTGCAAAAGTGCAGAAGTGCTTTTATTACAAAAAACAAACAAAAAACCAAAACAGTGTCCAAATTAATTTTTCCAAAGTCAATAAATAAATAATCAATTAAATGGTGAAATCCAGATGTTTAAAACAAGGCTAAAAACAAGACTAAAATCTTATAGCAGACAGACATTAAGATCACACCAGCCAAGCACAGCTCCTTCTCAGTCACTCCAGCTCACCCAAGGCATGCTCAGCGAGACCGACTTCATCTGCCACGGTCCTCACACTACAGACCCCCGTCTTCGCTGCCTATGCAATTGTCTGTTTCCTTTTAGGAGGTGATATAACCCTCTAATTGGAATAAGTTCTATTATAATTGCGGCGTTTTAAGTAACCAAAAAATATTGAGATATGATATTAATTGGCAATATCCCTCCCATAGTGATATGGCGGTAAAAATAACATAACAGAAAATAACTTAGCTTTCTTTACTGACAATTTATGTGGCATTACAAACGGAGGAAGCCATAGCATGACAATACCAAGGTGGGATCTTGATGCGTACAATCTGCCATTTTCTGTCGCTGTGCTGAAGGGATTCGTCCATCGGCTTCGAAGTGGTTGGCTGCTGTCCAAGCCTTTTATACTGATTCCTTGACATACAGACCCACATGTAGGCAAATAGTCCATTTCCATACAAGGAAAGAAGATCCCATGCTCACTTCCAACAGAGGACAAAATAGCATACACCTGCCTTTAGGCTGACTACACATTACTCAAGTTGTCTCCATCCATCTTCTCCTATGCTTGGCTAAGCACTTCTAAATGCTAAAAGCCTAATTTCTTGTACACAGCACAGTGACATTAAACTTACATTCTTGTTACAGTGTCTGCCAGACCGCTCAGGGTAGGGTGTCCTCCAGTCTTCTTTCTCGCAGTCATAGTCATTTCTAATATCCCTAGGGCAGACTCTTCCACGATTGTAACCACCCATTTAGTGGATGCAATCCATCAATTGAGAGCCGATCCTTCGCTCCATCTGGGACCCCTGACTGCTCTGACCTCTCTTACAGCTAGTTGGCTGGTTGTCTACCCGTCTTCCGCCTCCAATGCAGCTCTCGCTCTCTAAGCCTTTCTTTCCTTTCAGTTTCTTTATCCTCTATGTCCTCTTCCTCTTTGTGCCGGACTGTTGTTATACGGCACCGTTGGCGCAGTGCCTCAATCATGCACTGCGGGAAGCCGATTAAGCAATTGAGAGCATGCAGGTGCGACTCGTCCTAATTGCTCCATCAATTCCCTGCGGCTGCATGATTGCAGCCATGGAGACTGATATGGATTATTTAAGAGCCAACAATCTTTCGTAGCCATAGCCATCTAAGGACCCGCTACACCACGTGCCCCAAATTCTATTTACAGCTCTTGTATATTTACTCTTACCAGTATAGTCACTGTTACAGTTGACTGTAGTTAACCACTAGTTAAACACTTCCTCTTTTCTATTACATCTTTAACCCCAGTTAGTTAGATACAGCACCAGAACACACAGGAGAGATGATTTACACTTTTATTGACATATAAACCTAAGGCTTCCAAAAAGCCCAAAATATAATATATAATATTATCTATACTAATAAAAGGCAAAGCCCTCACTCACTCACTCACTCACTCACTCACTCACTCACTCACTGACTCATCACTAATTCTCCAACTTCCCGTGTGGGTGGAAGGCTGAAATTTGGCAGGTTCATTCCTTACAGCTTCCTTACAAAAGTTGGGCAGGTTTCATTTCGAAATTCTACGCGTAATGGTCATAACTGGAAGCTGTTTTTCTCCATTTACTGTAATGGAGATGAGTTTGAACGCCGTAGGGCGGAGTTTCGTGTGACATCATCACGCCTCCCACGTAATCACGCAGTACATAGAAAATCAGGAAGACCTCCAAAAAGCGCTGAAGAAAACATGCATTATATAATTGAGAAGGCAGCGAAACAATAAGAAGCGAGCAAGTGACATATACAACCATATTGATGAGTTCTGCTACTTCGGAAACAAAGCACGATGTAAACCTACACTTTAAATTAAGTTCATAGACAGGCTGCCGCTGGCGTTTGTAATTTAGTGCCTGCCCATATAAGGCCGTCCGTCAGCGGCAATCCAATAGCAAACTCCCACTAAATATTCACGGGTTAAGGACTGTGCTTATGCAGAGGAAGATGAGATGGTCAGCGTGGTGTTTGGCACAAACTCAGCGAAACTGCGAGAGAAAGTTTTAAGTGCCAGGACTAAGGTAACATTAAATACAGCCATGGACATAGCACGAGATGGCACCAGCACAACTGGGAACTTCGATGCATGTACACCGAGTGGCTCACGTGAACTGGCGGCAGTGCACAGATAAAAGCAACAGTTCCAAAGAGCTGAACAAAACCGAATTACACAATTGAAAAGGCAGCAAAAATATGAAGCGTCTGATACATACAAGCATATTCATAAATGCAGCTACTGTGGAAACAAAGCACACGGTGGAAAAAGTCAATGTCCGCTAAAGGAAGACAGTGTAAAAAACCCGTGCATGCAGTGTGTCAGGTCTCAGATAAAGAAGAAGACGAGCTGTTTATTGATGCAGTAAGAAACGAATCGATGAATGAAACCTGTCATCTTTACAGCGATTGACAAACACGGAATGTAACTTGAACACAACACATCCTACAAATACGAACCTGATTGAAAGAAATAATGATAATCAAATCATTGATGACAGCAACACTCAGTAACACTCACAAAACAAATACTGTATATTGACAGTCATGTTACGTTATTTTTAAAATGTTCCCTTTTCTTTTCTAGCTTTTTAACACACTACTTCTCGCTGCGATACGGGTATATATATATGTATATATATATCCCGATCTACATACTCGAATAATGGATACTTTATTCGCCATCAATGATTGTTTTGGTAAAGCCATACTCAGTGTATTCATTAGATGAGCGGTAAAAAGTAAGAGCGAGGGAGGATGACTTATTGAGGCATGCAGGCTGTAGTGCGCGTCAACTCTATCTGAATTGCGCGATCACATTTGAAAAATATATCTTTTCAAGTTCTATTTAGTCCATATGTGTCAAACTCAAGGGTCGCGGGCCACATCCGGCCTGGCGTGTAATTATATCCAGCCCGAGATCATTTTATATACTGTATTATTGTTATTAATGGCCGGGTATATGAAGCGCTGGTAACACAATAAACTACAGATCCCATAATGCAGCGCTTCAGCTGCCTTGCCGAACACTTACGCGTTAATCAAGTCTAGCTTATGATGCTGCAAGTTATTGCGAAGCTAGCTCACACGATGCTGAAGAGAAAAGTTGATTCTGAAAATAGAGCCTTTAAAAACCGATGGGAGGCTGAGTATATGTTTACTGAACCCGTGTGTCTCATTTGTGGAGCTAATGTGGCTGTAATTACAGAATTTAATCTAAGACGGCACTATGAGACAAAACATCAGGGAGTTCTGTGTTGTGGAGATTCTCAGGATGGATTGCAGGTGCTCATCAGTGAGGCTGAAAGACCTGAATGCAATGCAGAAGATACAGAAAGCAGAAGAATTAAATAAGAATCTGACACTTCAGCGGACGTTTTACCCGTGCACAATCACAAAGTGATTTCAAGTGAAGTTGCTTTTATGGGAGACACAAATGCACCAGTGCAACTTTCCCTGTTGCCAAGTAATGTTAAACCAAGTCGTCACTACGGTGTTCCCAAATCGCACTTTGCTGATAAACCGGCGCACTGAGTTTGCACGGCGCTTTGGTGACTTTGAAGAACAAAAAGTCCGTCTACATGCGGCTCGAACCTTGTGCATGTTTGGTAGCACATATCTGTGTGAGAAGCTCTTCTCAGTGATAAAGACTAACAAAACAGCACACAGGAGTCACCTCACTGATGAGCACCTGCAATCCATCCTGAGAATCTCCACAACACAGAACCTCACACCAAACATAAACGAACCTGTTGCCAAAAAAAGATGCCAGGCGTCCAGCTCTAAAATGACATATGAGCAAAGACAACTGAATGATTTGATTTGTTATTGCTGAAAGGAACACATTTTATTTATATTTCCAGGTTTTGTTATGCAGCATGTTCATATTTGAATTTGTATAATTTTGAAAGGATATATTTTTATGGAGAGCAAAATCTTTTGGGATATTTAAAATCTAAGTTTATTTTTTATATAAATTTACATAAGAGTAAAGAAATTTGAATGTTTGTTCTTTTAAGTTATTTAAGGTTTGAGTTGATTTATTCACGAATAATATTCCTGTCTGTTTTTACCATTCCTACCAAAGATATTTCTGTCGACTAAATAAAAATTCCTTCTATTTAAAATTTAAATAGAACTTGAACAAATACGATAGTTCATAATATCCACGCAGACTTGCACGTAAGAGCGGGAGTTATCCGTTTTAACAAGCAGCGTATTGCACTGATACGAAATAGCTGTGTGTGTATATATGTAGATATGTATGTATATGTATATACCCTCACCTAAAGGATTATTAGGAACACCTGTTCAATTTCTCATTAATGCAATTATCTAATCAACCAATCAGATGGCAGTTGCTTCAATGCATTTAGGGGTGTGGCCCTGGTCAAGACAATCTCCTGAACTCCAAACTGAATGTCAGAATGGGAAAGAAAGGTGATTTAAGCAATTTTGAGTGTGGCATGGTTGTTGGTGCCAGACGGGCCGGTCTGAGTATTTCACAATCTGCTCAGTTACTGGGATTTTCACACACAACCATTTCTAGGGTTTACAAAGAATGGTGTGAAAAGGGAAAAACATCCAGTATGCGGCAGTCCTGTGGGCTTAAAATGCCTTGTTGATGCTAGAGGTCAGAGGAGAATGGGCCGACTGATTCAAGCTGATAGAAGAGCAACTTTGACTGAAATAACCACTCGTTACAACCGAGGTAGGCAGCAAAGCATTTGTGAAGCCACAACACGCACAACCTTGAGGCGGATGGGCTACAACAGCAGAAGACCCCACCGGGTACCGCTCATCTCCACTACAATTAGGAAAAAAAGGCTACAATTTGCACGAGCTCACCAAAATTGAACAGATGAAGACTGGAAAAATGTTGCCTGGTCTGATGAGTCTCGATTTCTGTTGAGACATTCAAATGGTAGAGTCAGAATTTGGCGTAAACAGAATGAGAACATGGATCCATCATGCCTTGTTACCACTGTGCAGGCTGGTGGTGGTGGTGTAATGGTGTGGGGGATGTTTTCTTGGCACACTTTAGGCCCCTTAGTGCCAATTGGGCATAGTTTAAATGCCACGGGTTACCTGAGCATTGTTTCTGACCATGTCCATCCCTTCATGACCACCATGTACCCATCCTCTGATGGCTACTTCCAGCAGGATAAT
Source organism: Polypterus senegalus (assembly GCF_016835505.1). Classification (NCBI taxonomy): domain Eukaryota; kingdom Metazoa; phylum Chordata; class Cladistia; order Polypteriformes; family Polypteridae; genus Polypterus; species Polypterus senegalus. The sequence continues at coordinate 212,812,832 of NC_053157.1, forward strand.
GCACCATGTCACAAAGCTCGAATCATTTCAAATTGGTTTCTTGAACATGACAATGAGTTCACTGTACTAAAATGGCCCCCACAGTCACCAGATCTCAACCCAATAGAGCATCATTGGGATGTGGTGGAACGGAGCTTCGTGCCCTGGATGTGCATCCCACAAATCTCCATCAACTGCAAGATGCTATCCTATCAATATGGGCCAACATTTCTAAAGAATGCTTTCAGCACCTTGTTGAATCAATGCCACGTAGAATTAAGGCAGTTCTGAAGGCAAAAGGGGGTCAAACACTGTATTAGTATGGTGGTCCTAATAATCCTTTAGGTGAGTGTATATGTTTATGTATGTATGTGTGTATGTATATGTATGTGTATATATGTAGATATATATATGTATGTATATATGTGTATGTGTATATATGTGTATATGTATAGATATGTATATATATATATATGTTTATGTGTGTGTGTGTATAAATATATATATATATATATTATATATATATATATATACAGCAACACTCATCACTCACAACAGTGACAAAACAATTACATTGACAATCATGTTATGTTATTTTCAAAATGTTTCCTTTTCTTTTTCATTGCTTCTTCAACCCACTACTTCTCCGCTGCGAAGCGCGGGTATTTTGCTAGTTATATAATATTTTGCTTGCACCATGTGGAAATTACAACACTTTATGAACATGCTGGCCCACCTATTTCAGGGCGCCATAATGTTTGGGATAGCTGGCATCTCAGGTGTTTCATTGCTTCATTAGTGCAGCCATAAGATACCTAGACTTACTTCTACCATTTGGTTTATGTAGCTGCCATTTCTCAACATGAGGACAAGAACAGTGCCAATGAAAGTCAAAGAAGCCATTATGTTGCTGGAAAACAAGAAACTAAATAATTAGAGACATTGGTAAAACCTTATGATTACCTAAATCAACTGTCAGAAATATCATTAAGATTATCATTTGTCAGGTCAGTCATAACAAAGGGACTGGTAGGCCAAGAAAGATCTCCACTGCTGTTGACAGAAGAATCCTTACAATGGTAAAGAAAAAGCCCCAAACACCAGTCCGAGATATCAGAAACAGTCTTCAGGAGGCAGATATGGATGTATGAGAAACTACTAATTGCAGAAGACTTCATGAACAGGCCACACTATGAGATGCAAACTACTAGTTAGCCATAAAACAGGATATCCAGATTACAGTTGGTGAAAAAGTACTTAAAAGAGCCTGTAGAATTCTGGAAAAAGGCCTTGTGGACAAATGAGATCAAGATGAAACGGGATCAGAATGATGGCAAGAGCAATGTGTGGAGACGAAAAGGAAATGCCCAAGATTCAAAGCATATCACCTCATCTGTTAAACATGGTAGTGGGGGTGTTATGGCTTGGGCACTTATGGCTGCCACAGGTACTGGCACACTTCTCTTCACTGACGATGGAACTTCCGACACAGTGACACAGTGAATTTTGAGGTATATAGAAACATCTGTTCAAGTTCCAGTAAATATCCCCATTCTCATTGGATGGTGTTTCATCATACAACAAAATAATGATCCATTACATATTGGTAAGGAAACAGAGGAGTTTTTCAAACCAAAAAAATGGAAATTTAACTCCATTTAAACATGCCTTCCATATGCTGAAGAGAAAACCTAAGCAGACATGCCCCCGAAACAAGCAGGAGCTGAAGAGGCTGCATTAGAGGCATGGCAGAGCATCACAAGCGAAGATTCTCAGCACCTGATGATGTCTATGAATCACAGACTTCAACCAGTCATTGCATGTAAGGGATATGCAACTACAATAAAAAGGATATGTAAGTACTAAATATGACTGCTTTAATATAGCTGCTATTGCTGTGTCCCAAACATTATGGTGCTAAATGGGGGACCCATGTATAAAAAGTGTTGTCATTTCCACATGTATGCAAATACCCTTATAAAGTCTGCAATGTCCACTTTAACCATGTCTGAATGGTTGGATTTGTAATTCTAAACTGTGGGGCAGAAGGGTAAATCAAGGAAAATGTTTACCTTTGTCCCAAATATGATGGAAGGTACTGTATATACAATTATTGTCTGTTCCTTTTTAATTTTTCAAATTCATTAAAGCTAACAAACACAAACTGAATAGCAGTTAGGGAGAGAGAGAGGTTGGAAGTATGAGCTAATTACAGCGCATTGCCACAACCACTACACAACAAACCACCCAGAATAAGATTCAGAATGCAGTCGTGCAACGGGTGACACCTCAGCACCACAATGCCACCAACCTCCAGGTTTTCCCTGCAAGTTGGAGTACCTGCTTGCAGGGCTGGATGCAGATTACCATCATACCCAGGACAGAGCAATTGCAGGTTAAGTGCTATGCTCAAGGGCCCAACAGACACACTTCTAGCATTTTACGGGATCTGTCTGTCTGTATGTCTGTCTGCTTTTCACAAGAGAAATGCTTAACAGATTTAGATCCTCTTTTTCTATAATTTGCTTGAACATTCCAGTTGATTTTGAGACTTCGCTCATAAAATAGTTCGCTTGTGATACTGATTTACTTGCGTGAATCCGAGAGAGTGGTTGTGGGCCGAGGAAAGGGGGACAGGGTCCTCCTCACTCACATGCCAGCCTCCTTTCAAGTTGCTCTAACTCTCACCACAGATTGGAGCGTACCTTGCCTCTGCTTAGCTACCAATACCTGTTTGTTCAACAGGCATTAACATTTTCAGATTGTTAAGGAGTTACATTTGACTTTTTGAGAGAGAGATCAGAGCTAAAGTGTGTTTTACAGGGTACAGTAGCTGCTGATTGCCAGAGATATCACGGCCATGTGCATTTCTCCCCATGCTGGGGACACTCTCCCATTAGAGCTGAACACGATTAGATACAGTGCCAGTGTTTGACGATGGAGTGCACCTACCTTCTGCTTGGTCAGAATTACATTTTTTTTTATTAATTTTTAAAGTTTGTCCTGTTTCAGTACTGCATGGGGTGAGCTGCGGGGGACAGCTAATCTAGTATAAATAGCACATTCAAAGACATTATCTACCACAACAGAAAAAAATTATTGCTGTCAATTAACAGTCATATTATAGCTAGTTGATTATTTAGATGGATTTCAATGTACAGTACAATTACATTGATATACAATGGTAAAATGATTCTCTTATGTCATATCATGTATGTTTCTTTCAAATTAAGGTAGATTTTTCAGCTTATATACACTTAAAGAAAGGTTTCCGGCCATTCAGCCCAAGGCATTATTAGATATCTAATGAGGATATACAAATACCATACACATAAATTACACAGAATACACTCATGATTGGACATACCAAAAATATTGTATGCGCCTTTTAGGAATGACAGCCATTTTTACACATACCTGTAGTCACTCAATTTTTACATACTCAAAAGTATTTCGACAAACTAACATAATCATAAATATAATGATCATTTTCAGTATTTGGATGAAAATCCTTTATGGTCAATTACTGCCTGAAGTCTGGAACTCATCTCTGCTGATGCTGTGCCAGGCCTTTACTGCTGCTATCTTCAGTTGCTGATTGAACGTTGGACTTTCTGCTATCAGTTTTATCTTTAGCAAGTGAATTGCATGTCCAATTAGCTTGAGGTTAGTTGATTGAGTTGGCCTTTGAAGAATATTCCACTATTTTGCATTGAAAAGCACTTGGTTTGCTTTTGCAGTATGTTTTGCCTTGTCGTCCATCTGTACTGTGACACATTTTCTTATCAGTTTTGTAGCATTTGGCTGAATCTGAGCAGACAGTATTGCCCTATACACTTCAGAATTCAACCTGCTACTTCTGCCAGCAGTCATATCATCAATAAACACTTGTGATTGAATTCCATTTGTAGCCATGCATAATCTATACATATAAAGGAAAGTTGGGATCCGAGGGACTGTGTTTGTGTGTTTGTGGAGGGATGGACAGTTAAGGCGGGTGGAGGAGTCACGTGATCATCTCCCCTCCCGTTCACCTCATTTCATTCACTTCATTTTGCTTCGAGCTGAGCTCCGCAGCTGCCGCGGTTTTGCCGTTCTTTTTCCTTAGTATTTAGTCCTCTCTCCTTTACTGATTTATATAAAGGAGAGTTGGGATCCGAGGGTCTGTGTTTGTGTGTTTGTGGAGGGATGGATAGTTAAGGCGGGTGGAGGAGTCACGTCATCATCTCCCCTCCCGTTCACCTCATTTCATTCACTTCATTTCACTTCGAGCTGAGCTCCGCAGCTGACGCGGTCTTGCCGTTCTGTTTCCTTAGTGTTTACTGTTTATTAGACACAGTACTTACTGAATAGTATTTTTGCTTTTAGTGTTTCTACTTAGTGTTTCTTAGGGTTTAGTAGACACGGTGTGCTGTTGTTCCCGGCGGTGTTGTGGTTTACTGTTACTTTCTACTTCGTTTTTGTACTTTAGTGTTTAGTAGACCTTTACTTTATCTCATTTACTGTTGTTTTTTACTGTTGTTACCGGCGCTGTTGCCCTGTTTTACTTTATCTCATTTAGTGTTTGCTAACCTTTTACTTTATCTCATTTATTGTTGTTCCCGGCGGTGTTGCCGTCTTTCCCATTTCTATTTTTTATGTAGCATGTTCACGAATTAGTCGTAGAGATAATTTATATATTTTGGCTCCAGGAGGACAAACCAAACATGTTGTATATAAAGAAGCTCTATAAGTCGCATGTAGATACATAATTATTCCAGCTACAGCGACTGCAGCGAAGCGCACGTGGTCTTCTAGTCATGCTATAAAACTGCCTCCACCATGTTTCACAGATGATGTGGTATTCATCGGATCATGAGCCGTTTCTTCTGTCTCTATACTCTTCTCTATCTAACACTCTGGTGTACTGTATATTGATCTTAGTTTTCAAAGAAAATTGTTTCATAACTGGTTTGACTAAATGTTGTGATGGGTTCCTTCTTCGCCAAGAACAGAATTCTGCAATCATCTAGCACAGTTGTTTTCCATGGTAGTGACCTTTTGGTGTTGCTGAGTTCATAGTATGTTCGTTCTTTTTGAAAATGTACCAGATGTTTGATGTGACCACTCCTCATGTTTCTACTATCTCTCTTAAGGGTTTGTTTTATTTTCTCGGACTAATGATGCCCTGTTTTACTTGCATGGACTATTTGAGAGTTCATAATGACTGCTTCCAAATGCAGATTTATTGGAATCAATTCCAGAACTTTTACCTGATTAATAATAAAATAATGAGGGACCTGCTCCAAGCTGGCTATGGAACTGCTTATAACTCAAATGTCTATATGCTTTTTAGCCCCTGAAAATGGGAGGGTTATGCAGAAAAATGACTGTCATTCCTAGTTGGCTCATATGATATTTATTGTAAACCCCTTAAATTAAAACTGAAAGTTTACACTTCAATCACCTAATGATTGCTTTTTTTCAAACCCATTGTGGTGGTGTCACTGTCCAAGTACTTATGGACCTGAGTATATAATTCTAAAACCCACCTTATCCACATCAGGCCTGTATGGCAGATGAGCCCACCCTGGCACAATTTTGGCACAGTGAACAAACCCTGAACAAGTCACCAGCCCATTACAGGGACCACAGAAACACACACACACACATAGCCATAGCCATCTAAGGAAAAAAGTAGAATTTCTAAAAGGAAGCCTCACGTAGGCATGGAGATAATGTGCATACTCCAGGCAGACACCAGAAATGTGTAGATTTGGACCATGGGCACTTGTTCTGTGAGGTAGCAGTTCTAACCACTATGAAACCTCATTATAAATAAATATATAAATAAATATGTCAGGTACTTAATAAAATTCATTTCAGTTTATTTTTGAAGCACTGTTATTAGGAATACATTACAAATCATTCAGCCTTTATATGCATGACTATATTAAATATTGTAAACACACAGTAAATCAGAACAGTTGCACAAATATAAATCCATTATCATTATAATTGAGATTTGGCCAGTTCACAATGAAGGAAAGGTAAGCAAACTGTACCTAAGAATATTCCTGGAGAAAATAAATACTGTGGACAAATGATGAGCTAAAAAAGACAAGGTCGCAGTTAAAGGCAGACAAAGTCACAGTATACTGGCAGTACTCCCACACTGGGCACTCACTGGCAGACATTCAAGAGCATTATTTTTAACATTACAAAACAATAATGCCAAAAAAAAAAGTGAAAGTATCATCAGTAAAGGTTAGGGATATATCAAGTGCCTAAATTATATGCTGTTGTTAAAAATTGTAAGAAATGTTTTAATTTAAAAAATCTCAGAATTGCATCATCTGCAAACTTGACAATTATGTTAGAATCATATGCAGTCATACAGTCCTATGTGTAGATGGAAAACAAAGGTAGACTCAGAACATAGTCCTGTGGAGCCCCTGTGGTGAGAGTAGGGGATGATGAGGTGTGGCCACTCACTCGAACGACCTGGGGTTTGCCAGCTGCACAATGAAATGCAGATACACAGGTTCCTGAGCTTGGTGATGCGTTTAGAAGGAATTATTGTGTTAAATGCAGAACTATAGTCTATGAATAGTATTTGCACTTAATTCCCCCTCTTATTGTTCAGGTTGGTATGTACTGTATGAACAGATGAGATGTCTTAGTTTTAGGGTTCCAAAGGAAAAACCATTTATTAGCCTGATATTGCCTAAGGATGGCAGAATAATGAGAATCATAACAACTCTGTCACAAATGATAGAGCTCTGCTGTGTCAGTTGCGTGGTCTAATAAATAACAGCTCCTTCCTACTTTTGTGTGTTTTTATTCTGGAGCAACTGGAAGTTTTTTTCTGTGAGGCTGGGCCAATGTTCCTCTTCAGGATTTTCTTTGGTTTGTAGGATAAAAATGAAATTGGGTAAGCAAAACCCTTTCCTCAGTAGAGACAAATAAAATTGATAAGCTGGTTAAGTATGCAGATTATTCCAAGCAAGGGGGACAGGTAATGTAGAATCAGCAAAATTCTTACAGAGGGTCCTGAACAGCATGTAAAATTAAAGAAAATACTACATGCTGGAAGTAAAAATGTTAGATTTTAATACAAAATCGAAATTCAGAGACTTCAGAAAGACTAAGGAGGCGTAGTGGGCTCATCACTATCTACTTTAAGATAGTGTACAGAAGCGATGAAGAAAACTAATAGGATGTTAGATTATGAATCACAATGTGTGGAGTACAAGTTAAAGAAGGTTATGCTTAAGTTATATAACACACTAGTGAGGCCTCGCCTGGAGTACTATGTTCAGTTTTGGTGAGCCTATTACAAAAAAGCAGTGCTAGGGAAAGTCCGAGAAGAACGACTAAGCTGATTCTGGGACTGACAGGTCTGAGCTACGAGTAGAGATAGAATTAGTTGAGCCTTTGCATTTTAAGCAAACAGAAATTAAGAGGGGACGTGATTTAAGTAAGGAATTAGCACACTGCATCCATTTTTCAACAACATAGAAACTTGTTAAGGGTAAATTTTGCTCAAATATTGCTCAAATATTACAGATTTTTTTCATCTCACAAAGAACCAGACACACATGGATTAAATTACTAAGTGTGGTGGAAAATAGGACTTTTGGTGCTTTCACCTCTTAACATCACCTCTCTAAATGAACTTGTTGATTTTCTTAGGCTAGGTCTGTTTTTTGCATAATTGTTTTCACTTTAGTCCTTTTCTGTAAGAGGTAGTGCCTGGAAGAGTGTACATAGAAATACTTAGTCAATTCAAAAAAATCTTTTTTATTCACTAGACATTTACAAGCTTTAAATTGCAAAAAACAGTGAATATTGTGCTTGGTACTGAGTTGAATTATAACTGATTGAAGTGATGCCTCATAGCTTCAGGAACATGGGTTCAGTTTCCAGCCTAATATCTGCTTCATGTTCCCCCCGTGTTTACCTCAGTTGTTTCCAAGTTTTCAGATTTCAACTTACATTTGCAAGGTATGTAATCTGTATCTGGCAAACTGATATTGCCCTGAAGTGTAAACAAGCGTGCTTCTGTTGAGCACTCATTGCTGCCAGGATCCCCTTATAACTCTTCTGTGGTACTGCTGATTTCTGGTTTAGATGCTTGACTATGCAAACTTAATTTTGCTTACATGTCATCAAAAAAAAAAAAAATTGTCATTTAAGGTTTTCAAGAAAATTAAACTTTCACAGGCAACAGCTGCAGAATCCGCTGCTTCTGGGGTTCGAAATCATAATGTGCCAAGATTACTGAAACATCTGTACTATAGTCTAACTAGTAAGACAAATAGGTCCCACAGTTGACCAAAAGAGTAAAGGCCTATCTGTGTGTTTTAAGATTGACAAGCTGTTTTGTCGTGGGGATTCTCTAAGCACATGCATATATTCAAAAATAATTTATATCAAGCAAGCCCCAGAGATAAAAACATCTCATTTCAAAGCTGCCATTGAGGCCACATGTGTAGTGAGAGGAATGTTGATTAAACCAGTTAACTACAACCAACAGCAAATCGAATCAACATCCTTTAAGGAAAAGGCCGCTGTGTGGTATGCATATACTTGGCTGTAAACACAAAACACTGAGCAGGGAGTGTAGAAGGACTATTGATGTTAATGAAAAAATCACACTGACACTATGAAAATGAGAACTTGCACAGCCAAACTCAAAAAAAGAAACAATTACCGTGAAGATTAATCTGCATCTGCCAGAATGTTTTACATACATATGTAATAGGTAACTTCTTTATGCAGCCACACATCTGATGGTAAAAATTCAGTGAGACAAATCAATTTTCAATAATGCAGCTGACAATGTGGATTGTAGGAATCAAGAGCATCTTACAGACAGTCTTCACCACAGGTGTCTCTGTGCTATGATGTGCATAGCCATTTACATTATCTGTTAACAGCACCAGGCTGTGCAGACATATTTGAAAAGAAAAGGGTGTGAAGGTGTGAGATTTTTTTTAAATTCCTTTATTTTAGATGAGTGGTCAGCTTGAAACTTCACTACTGAGCTACAGTGGTGTGAAAAACTATCTGCCCCCTTCTTGATTTCCTATTCTTTTGCATGTTTGTCACACAAAATGTTTCTGATCATCAAACACATTTAACCATTAGTCAAATATAACACAAGTAAACACAAAATGCAGTTTTTAAATGATGGTTTTTATTATTTAGGGAGAAAAAAAATCCAAACCTACCAATTCTGGCCCTGTTTGAAAAAGTAATTGCCCCCTTGTTAAAAAATAACCTAACTGTGGTGTATCACACCTGAGTTCAATTTCCGTAGCCACCCCCATGCCTGATTACTGCCACACCTGTTTCAATCAAGAAATCACTTAAATAAGAGCTGCCTGACACAGAGAAGTAGACCAAAAGCACCTCAAAAGCTAGACATCATGCCAAGATCCAAAGAAATTCAGGAACAAATGAGAACAGAAGTAATTGAGATCTATCAGTCTGGTAAAGGTTATAAAGCCATTTCTAAAGCTTTGGGACTCCAGCGAACCACAGTGAGAGCCATTATCCACAAATGGCAAAAACATGGAACAGTGGTGAACCTTCCCAGGAGTGGCCGGCCGACCAAAATTACCCCAAGAGCGTAGAGACGACTCATCCGAGTGGTCACAAAAGACCCCAGGACAACGTCTAAAGAACTGCAGGCCTCACTTGCCTCAATTAAGGTCAGTGTTCACGACTCCACCATAAGAAAGAGACTGGGCAAAAACGGCCTGCTTGGCAGATTTCCAAGACGCAAACCACTGTTAAGCAAAAAGAACATTAGGGCTTGTCTCAATTTTGCTAAGAAACATCTCAATGATTGCCAAGACTTTTGGGAAAATACCTTGTGGACTGATAAGACAAAAGTTGAACTTTTTGAAGGCAAATGTCCCGTTACATCTGGCGTAAAAAGAACACAGCATTTCAGAAAAAGAACATCATACCAACAGTAAAATATGGTGGTGGTAGTGTGATGGTCTGACAAGTCCTGACATGAATCCAATTGAGATGCTATGGCATGACCTTAAAAAGGCGGTTCTTGCTAGAAAAACCCTCAAATAAAGCTGAATTACAACAATTCTGCAAAGTTGAGTGGGCCAAAATTCCTCCAGAGTGCTGTAAAAGACTCATTGCAAGTTATCGCAAACGCTGGATTGCAGTTATTGCTGCTAAGGGTGGCCCAACCAGTTATTAGGTTCAGGGGGCAATTACTTTTTCACATAGGGCCATGTAGGTTTGGATTTTTCTCCCTGAATAATAAAAACCATCATTTAAAAACTGCATTTTGTGTTTACTTGTGTTATATTTGACTAATGGTTAAATGTGTTTGATGATCAGAAACATTTTGTGTGACAAACATGCAAAAGAATAAGAAATCAGGAAGGGGGCAAATAGTTTTTTCACACCACTGTATGATACACAAATTATACAAAAGATGGAGCTGGCCATCTGGCAAAAAAGATTCTAGGGCTGGTGGCAGACACAGAATTGTATGTCACACAGGGAGGGCCCATGATTAAAAGAAAATCCACATTGGTAAATGGAGACTTCCCCTACATGCAAGTGTGGTCAATGGCTACTGGATGTTCTCAGTGTAGCCCAAATCCAGAATAGAATCCTACAGGAATAGCACAATAGGGAATTGAAATATTCTCCCAGTCATTAAACAGAGTACATAGCTAGTATAAAAATTTGGTGTATGCATATTTCGTCTAATTCAGAGGATCTCAACCTCGGTCCTGAGGACCCCCGTGGCTGTGGGTTTTTGTTCCAACCAGCTTGTTTTTAATTGGAATCCTGGGCTAATTAAGTGAGCTCTTATTTCCCAGATTCTGTTTTTTGGGAACAATATATAAATTAGAAAAACTAAGTTTGGTAAAAAAAAAAATATATATATATTAAAATGTACTAATTGGCTATATGGGAATAATGTATTATTTTTTCTTTTTAATTAGATTTTCATCTTTATGTTCATTCTGTTTTTCTGGGTATTGTAATTTTTTTATTTAATCCATTGTTTTTAATTAGTTTGTCTAACACTGAAGTAGTTGCAGCCTTTCACGATTTGTTGTTGTTTGCCTGGGTGTTTGCTCTGCTTATTTTTAATTGCCATTATTAAGATACAATGAAAGGAGCAAACTGCACAGAGAAAGGGAAAAATATAACGAAAGCAACAAAAGTGAGTTAAGCATTTAAATCTATAGCAAAAATGGAAATATTTCAAAATCTTCTTTTATAATACGCTACCGTGGCTGTCCGTTTGTCTGTCCAGGATTTTAAATTACCTGTAGCTCACAAACCTGAAATTAGGTACACATATACTACGTGACGTCTACTATCCACTTTCAGGTTGATGATTGACTTCCAAGGTTATTCCTCTTTTTATTTTATTGTAGAATCAATTCTCGGCAGTGGCCAGCAGTGCTGGCTTATGGGCGCCATTCTCCTCCCTACCACCTTCGCCGTCACTTCCCCTGCCTCTTCATATCTTAAATCATTCTTGAGGCAGATTGAAGACTTAAGTGCCAGCTTAAGTGAAAAATGAAAGAAAACATACTAAGTAATTGCAACACAAACACTGACTTAATCAGTTTTAATGCAAAAAGATGCCCACAAAAGAAGAGAAGAAACGGGCCGCTGGGTTGGTAAAAAGAAGAGCTACTCAGGATGCAGCAAGTGAATCAACCTCTGAGCAAACAAATGCTAAACATACAGAGAAACAGTATTAAAACTATGAATGCTCAAGTCAAGTTTATGCACTGCACGTTATTGTGAAGCGCACCGTTACTGGTGTTTTATAATAAATGTAAAAATCATGCCTCTGTGCTTTCTTAATGTAGAACAAGAGAAGAGAAAAAAAATATCAGCTAATTAATTGAGATCAATGTTAGCAGTTGTCACAGATTATGAATCTGGTTGAAGCAAAAACCTGAAGCCACAGTGAGACCCCAGGACCTGCACACATAGAAGAGGAAATGTAAGAAGGCTTCTGGTTCATGAAGGAAGCTCAATTTGTCCCATTTATTGCCATTGTGACAAAAAGCAAATCAAAAAATATGCTTTGCCTTCAGCAATAACTGAATCCATCTTGTTCTCTTCAGTGGCTTTTATGTTTTGGGATCCAGGGGAGGCAGAACAAGGGTTAGGATTTAAATAGTGTTACTGTTCATCTTCCTGGTCATCACAGACAGTCGAGTCCTAGTGCAACCCCCAGATTCTTCCCCTGTGCTCCATTTAAATCGGCCCTCACAAAGGCTACACTTTGAACACAATGGTCAAAATGCCAGTAAGTCCATGAAAATCATTGTATTTACTTTGTAGTTTCTAGACACTAGAAATTGGAGGATCTGAGATTAGGAGAATACATTTCTATAGTGATGAGTGAAATTGGTCAAAATAAATAGACTTCACAATGAAAATTACAGCTACACCAAAAAATTTCCAAAACTTTTTGCGTTTTGCCACAAGCCAAATTTTCATCATTAGTACATATATTTTCATCTGTGGAGTTAAGGAATGTTAGCAAAGATGGTGTTACATCTATCCCCAAATAAACTGCAAGGCTTAACTGGCAGTGTGAATATGCAAGTAGGTAGTGCATGAGGCAGATGAAGGTGTGTACACCCACATGGAAGGAATATCAGGGCGGTGCTGGGAGGTGTCACTCAGATGTGCTTTATGGAATATAGAAGAGAAAATGTATATATTAGCATAATAGCATAAATAGACATAAAAGTAATTAAAAGCTTCTGAAATATTAGATTAAGTATAAATTAGAATGATTATGCAAATAAGATAGGTCAAGAAAATGGTTAACGAAAAAATCAGTCATATTGCATTATTTTTTAGGCTTGAAGCAGAATTGCTAGTGTGGGAAAGAAGGACAGGAATGACGCATTGAAACTGTCCATACATCTGTGTGGACAAGATAGGAAGCTAAGAACAAGGTGTCCTTGGTGGACATGTGAAAAACCAGCTGGATTGGTGAATCAGCAAAAAGACAGCAATAGGCTTTTGCTATAAACAAGGTCAAAATGATGTAATGCATGAAAGTAAAATTAGTATATTCAGGCACAAGCATAAATAAATATAGAAGAATATATTAGAAATTAACTTTAGCGCAGAAATTAAGGCAAATCAAGCATGCCAAGCAAATGATTAAATGGCACATACCATATTTCTTTTTAAATTAAAGCTTAGCTTCACGCTACCATTATAACATAGTTTGAAAGGCTTAGAAAAGGAAATGACACAAGAAAAGCCCATAGATGGAAAAAGGAAAACATCTGCCTGGCCAAAGACCAATCAGAAATAAGCAAAATAGAAACTACAGATGAACAATGGACAGTAAGAACAGGTGCAGAATGAGCTAATTGAACAATTGAACGAGGTCAGAGTGATAAGAAATGATATATAAGTTTTGGGTTTTGAACTGTTCGGGGCTCAGCTCAATTTAGCCGTATTGGGTTGAGTCTATGTTATTATTTGTGTTGTTTTATTGTAATAAAGCTTTAAAACTCTGTTTGCCTATTCTGAGTCCTAATAGCCTTCCTTTTAAGGTAAAAAGCCTCTTAGTGGCAATTTTTCGCCACGACAGGAACAGTATGTTAAACATAAATTATTTTGCTTGCTCCTGTCTGTAAATACAACACTCCAAAATAAAAGACTAGTCAAAACATTATGAACACTTCTATATGCAGCAAATGACATCAAATATCTTATAACAAGGCTGCATCTTAAGTCAATTGTATGTTAGCCAGTAAGCTGACATTAGGTCGATATGTTGAATGCAGAAGATATGTCAAGGTGCAAGTTATGGCCTGAAGGTGATGGACAGCCAAGGTTTATTGATGCTAGAGGTCAGTTAAGGCTATCCCATCTGGCATGAACGAACAGAAGGGCTACTGTTGCACAAATTGCAAATAATTTTAATGATGGTTAAGGTAGCAATTTGTCACGACACACAGTGCATCAAACCTTGCTGTTTATGGGCCACATGCTAGTCAGAGTGCCCATGCTAAACCCTGTCTAACATCAAAAAAGCCTACAATGGGCACACAAACCACAGAAGAGGACCTTGGATCAAAGAAAGAAGTCCCATTTTCTATTGTAGACATGTGGACAGCCAAGATTTACATAGGGAAGAATTGACACCAGGATGCAATTTTGAAAGCTGGTGGAGGAAGTGTGATCATTTGGGCACTGCACAAATTCTTCAGAAATGGTTTGAAGAACATAATTAAGATTTCAAGGTGTTGCAATGGCTTCCAGATTCATCAAATTTAAATACAATTGAGTACCTGTGAGATGCATTTAAACCATGAGCCTGATCTGTGTTGGCTCCTCGTCACAATTTAAAAGTAATGTCCAGCTGCCAGATACCAAAAGGACACCTTCAGAGGTTTTGTAGAGTCCAAGCCTTGCTGGGTTGGAGCAGCAAAATCATATTAGGCAGGTCATAATGTTTTCGTGTGTATATAAATTGTGGATGTGCGAGGTACAACAACTGAACTGGAGAAATGTTGGGGCACGAACCAGGTCACCAGGTTAATAATAAACTTAGGTACCAAACAAAAATGGTGCACAAACGCACAGTCACAGAACATAAACTGCCCACAGCAGGGAATTATTAGCAGATCTGGTTTGGTGCTCCTTCTGTCATGAGTGGGGGTCCAGAATGAGATTCTACCTTCTGTAAGCATCTCGCTTTTACACTCCTCCAACTTGAAGGGGTGGAGTCAATTGCCCACAGTGGACATCTTCTCCTGACTGCTTGAATAGAAAGGGATGATATTATTAGTGACAATGCTCCCTTTTGTCCCAGGGTGGAACTACTAACCCAAAAGAGTCATGAGGGTGATACATAGACATAGACATACATGAATGACAATATATATATATATATATAGTCTCTATAGATGGCTGGGGGGCAACCCGGCCAGGACGCCCAGGTGGAATGGAGGAGGGCTTATGCCTCCCCTAGACCATGTGGGGGCGACCACCCTGGTGCCTTTGGGGGCCACGGGTACAGAGCTTTGAAGCTCAACCCTTTAGGGAGCACGCCAATGCCTTGGGAGCCATGAACCTCATCACTTCCACCACACCTGGAAGTGCTGGGGGGAAGAGGAGCAGGGACACCCCTTCCAGGGATGCAGCCGGCACTTCCGCCACACTGGGGAGTGCCGGTTGAAGATTGCCAGGAAGTACCTGGAGCACATCCGTGTGCGCATAAAAGGGGCTGCCTCCCTTCATACAATGACTTGAGTCGGGTGGAAGGAGGACGACGCCTGAGAGGAGGCGGCCTGAAGGAAAAAGGCATTTATTTGGTAGCCTGGACTTCTGGGGACTTTGGGGTTGTGTGGAACTATTGTAAATATTAATAATGGTTATAAAACGTGTGTTTGGTGACTTGAACGTGTCCGCCTGTCCGGGCCGGCTACCACAATATATATATATATATATATATATATATATATATATATATATATACTGCTCAAAAGAATTAAAGGAACACTTTTTAATCAGAGTATAGCATAAAGTCAATGAAACTTATGGGATATTAATCTGGTCAGTTAAGTAGCAGAGGGGTTGTTAATCAGTTTCAGCTGCTGTGGTGTTAATGAAATTAACAACAGATGCACTAGAGGGGCAACAATGAGATGACCCCCAAAACAGGAATGGTTTAACAGGTGGAGGCCACTGACATTTTCCCTCCTCATCTTTTCTGACTGTTTCTTCACTAGTTTTGCATTTGGCTACAGTCAGTGTCACTACTGGTAGCATGAGGAGATACCTGGACCCTACAGAGGTTGCACAGGTAGTCCAACTTCTCCAGGATGGCACATCAATACGTGTCATTGCCAGAAGGTTTGCTGTGTCTCCTGCACAGTCTCAAGGGCATGGAGGAGATTCTAGGAGACAAGCAGTTACTCTAGGAGAGCTGGAGAGGGCCATAGAAGGTCCATAACCCATCAGCAGGACCAGTATCTGCTCCTTTGGGCAAGGAGGAACAGGATAAGCACTGCCAGAGCCCTACAAAATGACCTCCAGCAGGCCACTGGTGTGAATGTCTCTGACCAAACAACCAGAAAGACTTCATGAGGGTGACCCAAGGGCCCCATGTCCTCTAATGGGCCCTGAGCTCACTGCCCAGCAGCATGCAGCTCGATTGGCATTCGCCATAGAATACCAGAATTGGCAGATGCACCACTGGTGCCCTGTGCTTTTACAGATGAGAGCAGGTTCACCCTGAGCACGTGACAGAAGTGAAAGGGTCTGGAGAAGCCATGGAGAACATTATGCTGCCTGTAACATCATTCAGCATGAGCAGTTTGGTGGTGGGTTAATGATTGTCTGGGGAGGCATATCCATGGAGGGTCACACAGACCGCTACAGGCTTGACAAAGGCACCTTGGCTGCCATTAGGTATCAGGATGAAATCCTTGGACCCATTGTCAGACCCTATGCTGGTACAGTGGCTCCTGGTGCACGACAATTCCTGGCCTCATGTGGTGAGAGTATGCAGGCAGTTCCTGGAGGATGAAGGAATTGATACCATTGACTGGCCACCACACTTTCCTGACCTAAATCCAATAGAACACCTCTGGGACATTATGTTTTGGTCCATCCAATGCCACCAGGTTGCACCTCAGACTGTCCAGGAGCTCAGTGATGCCCTGGTCCAGATCTGGGAGGAGATCCCCACAACACCATCTGTCATCTCATTAGAAGCATGCACCGATGTTGTCAGGCATGTATACAAGAACACAGGGGCCATACAAAGTGCTGCGTACAATTTTGAGTTGCTGCAATTAAATTTTGGCAAAATGGACTAGCCTGCCACATAATTTTTCACTCTGATTTTTGGGCGTCTTTGAATTCAGGGCTCTGTAGGTTGATCATTTTCATTTCCATCAAACGATGTGGCATCCTTTCGTTCCTAACACATTACCCAGTCTATATCAGTATAGATATCCAGGAGGATTTCTTTTTCCCATTGAGATCTGATGTGTTTTCAAAGTGTTCCTTTAATTTTTTGAGCAGTTTATATATATATATATATATATATATATATATATATACACATGTGCGATTAGGAGGCAGTCAAAGAGCCTATGATATAGATAGAGGGTTGTCATGGTACTTACCTATCTCTTTTGCTCAACAGAAAATCTGAAGAAAAATAAGTTCCTCCACTTCCGGCTTCCAAAATGGCCGCAATGACATCACTTCCGGCCAACCATGATGACGTCACTTCCGCTCCCTCAAACCACCTCACTTCCGTCTCATCATTATGATGTTAATTCCGGTTCCTGTTTTCATGCCAACCATTTCCTGTCCCATAATCCTTTTCCCTATAAATTCGCCATTTTGTTTGAACTAAACTGTTCATTGTTTTGATTTACGACTTTGAATCATTTATTCTTTATTGTCTGGACGACAATATATACCAGGTTTGTGTATTGTGGAAAATTATTTGGACCAGAACATTTCACCACAATATATATATACAGTATATACCAGGGGGCTCCTGCCCCCTGCTCGCTTCGCGAGCCCACCAAAGAGCGAGCCACACACCAGCCACTTCTCATCTCTGCTGCTCGCGTTGTGAAGGGGGTGGCTGAACGCATGCTTTAGAGATGCAGACGGATCACCTGCTTGCTTACTGCTCCTCCTGCTATGCTGCATGTTCTGCTTCTCGCTCTGCGCATCGATCATTTCAAAGCCTGTACAGAAGCTGTCCTCACTACGCTCTCTTACCCACCCCCTTCCCATCCGGAGCGTGCTAAGCACCTGCCACTTCATTACTCTGACGCTCGCGTTGTGAAGGGGTGGGTTGAGCTAAGGAGATGCAGATGGATCAGATGCTATCTTTCTGCTGCTGAGCTGCGTGTTCTGCTTGTCTCGCTGCGCATCAATCATTTAAAACCCTACACAGCAGCTGTCCTTTGGTCTCACTGCCTTGTCTTGCGGGACCTCAAAGTGTCTCTTGTGGGACGTCCAGGCTGATTATTATTTTCCTTATTTTCTGAATTTGCACATAGATTATTATTGTTCTCTTGTGCATCCTTTTTTGCCTTTCTTCTTTGCTTAGTCATTCACATGCCATCTAGAACGTATAACATTTTACGAGCTGGGAGCACATGAAGGGTGTCTGCCAAAAAGCATTCCAACTACTGTGAGGTTAGATGTCTGTGAACTTGTTTTAAATTGTTTGTAAGTAGGGCGTGACGTGCAAAAGTCACCGTCTCACGGGTCTTGCTTCCTAAGTTTGTAATGTCTAGTCTCGCGTGACGTCAAAGTGTCTCTCCGAGATGATCACGTCTCAATCCAAGATTTTTTTATGTAATAAATATATATATATATTGTAAATGAGTGGACTGGCTCGCTTGCTGGGTCTCCAACAGTTATTTATATAGTCCTTGACCTGAAAGTGATTCTGTTCTTCCGTCCCTGTGACTTGCCAGCACTTCCAGGTCACATGGTGAATCCCAACTCTTTAATCAGTCCTCATGACTTCCAAGTACTTCCAGACTGCAAGGGAAGCATGACTCCCCAGCTCCTTCCAAAGCTCCCCCGACAGAACCCATGGCACCCAACAGGGCTGAGAAATCAGACTCCAAGTCCCAGGATGCCCTGCAGGAATCCGAGGCACTGCTACACTCCAGGGGAGCTGCCATCTAGCATTTTGGGAGAGGCAGTGTCCTGAAAAAGCAGCCTTCCCCCAATCCTTCCATCACAGGGGTGTCCCGTCCAGGATGAGCTGCCAGCCATCTGCCTGTATATAACCACTTGACTAGAGGATAGCTTCTGGATACTGTGAAGCAAAATCCACAGGACTAGAATGTATTTTTGTCCTTAGGCTTAGAGTCCGAGAGGACCTACTATGTCCACCCTGATACGCTCATAAGGTATATCTATCAGAGGAATGGGAACCAATTTCTAACCAGCATTTCTTAAGTAACATTCTAGAAAAGATATTTTTAGTAACAAAATGGTTATTTGATTAAACATTCTAGACAGGTTTCAGGTTTTAAAACAAATTATAGTACAGAAACCGCATTGGTTAAAGTAGTAAATGATTTATGGGTTAATGAAGACAGAGACTGTACAGTATATCTCTTCTTGTTCTCTTGGACTTGAGTGCAGCATTTGGCACCATAGACCACAGTATTCTTATACATCGCCTTAGACAATGGGTGGGTTTCTCCGGCAGCATCTTAAATTGGTTTCAGTCTTGCTTAATAGGTACAAAATTCTCTGTTAGTTGTGGTGATTGTACTGTGGAGATCCAGGATATTATATATGGTGTACCACAAGGATCTATTTGGGTCCACTGCTTTTTTCAATCAGCATGTTTCCATTAGGTTATCTCAAAACACAAGGTAAGCTACCATACCATACCATTAGTGGTCTCCCAAGCACACATGATGACAGAATATATACACAAAGAAAATGAGTTCTATTTTTATTATATTACAAAATGATGTTACATAGGGATGGAAACTTTACTTTTTTGGTCTACTTTCCTGCTTTTGAAGCACAGTATTACACTTCTACCTCTCAAGCAGTACACACTTTTTCTAGATATTTGCCACTTTTATTTTTCAAGATAATTCCATGCCTCTGACTCTACTGCCGATTACAAACAAGAATAAATAATAAAGATGGAGCATCTGTTTTCTTTCAGCCTAAAGTGAATTCTGGGTTAACGCTAGAGATTTCTCTTGCTGCCCAAGGTACTCCTGTACATCTGAAACCCATTTAACATTTAAAGAGGCAGAAGATATCACTCCCTAACCCCCATAGCCAGCATGGATCCATGGTCTTGAAAACTCTTGAAAAACTGAACATGGGACCCTTTATTTTTGAAGATGTAATTCAGTTAGTCCCATTGAGTGAAATTAAAATTTAACCAAAACCCAAAGAAAAAACATACCCTAAAAAATAATTCAGAATAAAATTACGAAATGAAAATAAAAAAATAAATAAAATAAATTTAACAAATGTAGTCTTAAAGCCTTATTCAAATATGAGACTTAACCCCTGCAAACATTAGTTTAAGGTTTAGTTTTACCAGATTGAGCATAAGCTAAGCAAAAATAGAGCTATGACTGAGGACAAATGGCATTCAGTAGAACAAGAGTATGAGCTCCAGCTGAACATAATTAATCATAAACGGTGGCCTAGATTCTTGAGGCAAAACAAAATAAAAGAAATAATTAACAAAACTAATTAATAATTGAAGATTATTACCACAGAAACAAACAAGAACAAATCCCTGAAAAGAACATGACTCAAAGGGTCCTCATGCTTCTCTGCAATTGACTGGGATGCTCTAATCTATTTGGGAGTTGTTACCCACCATTTGATGATTTCTGGTGTCCTTGTCCCTAATGGTTTTATGCTTCTGTTCCAGGCACAATAATACATCTTTCCATCAGAGTTTATTTTACTTTTTACATCAAGGTGATGCAAGATCCTGGGCCTGTGTAGAAGTACCCTTTGTTGCTAGCAATATCTACTGCTACATATATTATGTCTACCATAGACAGTATATAATAAAAAGTCTTAAAAAGTAAAAGACTAAACAGAATACATTCAGAATACAAAGATGTGACAGTATTGCATAAGTTATATATTTGGTTATGCAGCTCTTTGTTTTAGAGATATTTTGAATTCCAATGCTATAATAGTGGTCTGTTTTTAATTGGATTTGTCTTCTCCTACCATAACTGTTCATTGGCAGCTAGCACTTTATTTTGTGTCCATGTTATTGAATTACTTTTTTCTTCAGAGATGGCTGTGTCATAAAGAAAACATTAGGATGTAACCCAGGCAATGTAAAGTGGGCCTGCATGAGCTATACACCTTACTCTTAGCTATATATCTATATCCTGATGAAGGACTTTTTCTTTCAGATTGTAATATCATCCTTGTCTTTATCAATATGTAACTACTCACTCAAAAAAGAACAAGAACAAGTCACCACAGTGCCTTGTTCCAAATAGAATTTGAGCCTGCATAACAAGAAAAGAACTATTAACAGAATAAAAGTTGAAAATAGGAAATATATTCATTTAGGTAAAGAGTAATAAACATATATATTAAAAAAATGAGTATTTAAATAAACAAACTGTAACAGACTATAAGCAGTGCACAAAACAAATTATATCCCCCATCAGTTCCTCATCACCTATACATATAGTTATATAAAAAATAATTAACAAAGACAAAGTCAACCACCGATGTGCAAAAAAGACAGCCCAGCTTTTTAAATGGTTAATGAAAGAAGCAAGGTTGATTCATTTGTAAAGCCGACATAAACCTACCTTTAACTGAAGCAGTTGTAACTGTTTGAAACTGAAAGGTAGATGGCACAATCTTCAAGAAAAGTAACTGGAATGATTGCATTTTATGTTTGGTGAAAATGCTGCAAGCCGCAGGAGCACCATCCGAAAACTGAATTCATGTGGTCACCTAATCGAGTGCTTGAAATGAAAAGTGAAGCAACGTGAGGTGAACAAGGGTAAACTCCTGGGATGTCTGGATGCTTTCAGGGTTGGAAACTGGTGTAAACGTCATCGTGCTGGTGAGCAGGCAGACAATGTTTTGCTGGGCAGCATTTTTAAAATCCAATTTAATTGGAAGAGGCATGCGAGGCAAGCTGGACATTTTGTCACTAAAGAAGAAAATTGCTGAAAGTACTGCAGGCCTACTCCATCTCCTGTTAGTGGGCAGCAGCCTTCATATATATATTGGAATGACAGCTCCGCAAAGCATTAAAATCTGGTGTGCTGACCAAGTCATCCTGTTTATTGTCCAAAGACACAAAAGAAAAATAAAAAAAGAAACATTCTTTGGCGTCTACTTCGCGTTATGTGGGGTAACAAAATAAACAGCCTTGTTGGGCCGGTTAGCCAATGTCACAGTGGTAGGTAGACAGGGTTTGCTCGTGCCAGTAATGACGACTCTTTCCAGCAAGTTTGGGTTTCTAAGGAAGGTGAACTACATTGAGTCAGTTGCCCTCACTGGGCTGTTTCACGGCACTGTAAGGAAAGAAGGAGATGACAGTGTTAACAATAGTGCCCCCTCTCGTCCCGGAGAGTTATTACATACTACGACAGAGCCTGAGGAAGTCCTCCACCATGCTTGCATGACATTTAAACTCATATACATGTAATATGGCAGCTGCAAACAACATTGATAACAATATTTATGCAGTGCTGCTAAAAACAGATTTAAATCTTTTTTTTTTTTGACAGATACTCTGAAAAATGTTGCAAAAGTGGCAATTGTTTCAGGTAGTACTCTAAAGATCTTCACTTTCTAATCATGTGTGCTCTTTTTATACATTCATCAGTCTAGCCAGCACTGTTCTGAATCCTCATTTTTTAGAGGCAGGCAGGAAACATGTATTGGACTGTTGGATGAAACCAGAATAAAACACTGGGACAGACACTGCCTAGACCATGAATTGAACCCAGAGGGAGTCAGCACCTCCTCTTTAAATACACTTACTGTATGTGTTCATTAGTTAATTGAAAATGTTACCCAAATTGACACTTAAATCACAAGTCTATAACACTATCATTTAAACAGATGTCCTTACATTTGCACCGTAAGCCAATGGCGGGGAACTGAATCATAAGGGGATGCCATTTCTCCCATAATGTTTGGCATATGCTCATGTTCCTCTTTTTTTTTCCAGTCTCAGCCATACAGCAAACACACACAACTGCCACAGTGGAGTAAGCAGAGTAAAAGACCATACATGCTTAAAGGAACATAAAATAAGCTGTAATAATGTGTAAACCATGAGCCCTCTGCGGACACGCTACAGGAACAGGGAACAATACATTTTGATTGCATATTGTAAACTTCCTTGGAGACAAGAAAATATCCTTTTGCATTTTTAATGCTACCGGTAGGATATTGATTTGTGACTTTTTGTTATATTCAGTGACATAACTGACCATTTGAAATTGCTTTAGTTCCAAAGTTGCTACTTTACTTTTTGTAAATAAAAATAATTTCAGTAAAAAATGATTAATTAATTTATGGCTCTGAGGTACCAGGAAAAGGGTACTTTTTAAAACTTAACCAGGAGTAATCAGTGCATTCATAATATGGGTCAAAAGTTAAGAATATGGATTTTATTTCTTTCCAATCTATTAAACATGAACAGTCCATCCATCTATCCATCCATTTTCTAACCTGCTGAATCCGAATACAGGGTCACGGCGGCCTGCTGGAGCCAATCCCAGCTAACACAGGGCACAAGGCAGGAACCAATCCAGGGCAGGGTGCCAACCCACCGCAGGACACACACAAACACTAGGGCCAATTTAGAATCGCCAATCCACCTAACCTGCATGTCTTTGGATTGTGGGAGGAAACCCGAGCGCCCGGAGGAAACCCACGCAGACACGGGAGAACATGCAAACTCCATGCAGGGAGGACCCGGGAAGCGAACCCGGGTCTCCTAACTGCGAGGCAGCAGCGCTACCACTGCGCCACCGTGCCGCCCATGAACAGTCTCATTTTTTAATAGTGTAGTGATGTGTGATATTTATATATGTTAGGTGCTTGTTGAATATCTAGATGAATTAAATAGTTTTTCCAGAATACAAGAGGATGTTTATTTTTTTATTGTTTTATTTTTAAATGGCATGTTTATGATTGGGCAGTATCCATTTTTGTGTTCCCGTGTTCCGTGATGATGTGACTTACACTGTACGAACAATGTGGCAAGCATTTGGATGTTGAATCCCCACATCTGTCTTAATGTGTTGCCCTGAGTAAGTCACTTATTGTTTGGTCTGGTTGTAAACAAATGAACTTATCATTGTGAACTGACTTTGGATGTTTTTTATCTATAGAAATGCAATATATATATATATATATATATATATATATATATATATATATATATATATATATATATATATATATATATATATATATATATATATATATATATATATATATTTTTTTTATTTTTTTTTATGGGATGTTTACACGGCAGCTTTAAAATGGATTTGGAACAATGGCTGTTCTGGTGTAGCATTAGCTATGGTGAGGGATTATATTATTTGATAATGTTTGAGCAATACCATATGCCTTAGGATAGTGAAACATTGACTGATAGTGGATTCAGAAATTATTCAGATGTCTTCACTTTCTGCACACTTTATTATGTGTAAATTTAATGTTAAATGGTTAAATGTGACATTTTTGCTCATCAGTCTTCAATCAATAACACATAATGACAAAGTGAAAACATTTTTTCAAAATGGTCTGCAGATTTATTAAGAACCTTTGACAATCCTGGTTACACATGATATTCTGTCTGTTTTTGACTCTTCAACCAAGTCAGAGGATCACTTGTAGTCCTGGACTGGGACAAAATTTCTTGTTTCGGTTTGTCTTTGTTAAGTAATGATTCATATGCATTTAGAGGACCCTATGTCTTAGCTTGCACTGGTTCTGATCTGGCATAGCCAAATCATATATGTTCTTTGTTACATAAAACGTTACAAGAAAATTTTTTCTTCTGATTTTTCTTCTTCTTCCTCTACCTTTTCCCACTACTATGTGGTGTCACAGATGACCGGGTACACTGCCCGGCCGAGACGCCTGGACAGTCCCTGGGTCGGACAATACTTCTCCTCGGCCACTAGAGGGCAGCCGCCTGGGGCTATTTGGGGGCCACAGGGACGGAGCTGGAATACTCATTTTGAGAGAATGTGGCCACCGCCAGGGGGCGCCCGGACAATTAGAGAAGCCTGGATGGCAGCACTTCCGCCACACCAGGAAGTGCTGCCGGAAGTAATTCCAAGGTCAGTGCTTCCAGGTGCTTTCCTGACACTTCCGCCACACCAGGAAGTGTCGTCAAGGGGAGCACCAGGTACTCATCCGAGTCAAGATAAAAGGGGAAGCCTCCCTCCAGTAGACGAGCCAGAGTTGGGAGGAAAGAGACAAAGCTTGTGAGGAGGATAGAGGAGGTCAAAAAAGAGAAATAGAAAGAAGAAGAAGAAGAAGACGACAATGGAGAGAGTTGGTGATTGGAGGCATTGTGGTGCGGAAAATATAAATAAAGAAATGTGTTTTGGACATTCTGGTGTCGGTCTGTCTGTGTCTGGGGGTACGCATTCCACAGTGGGGTCAATGTACTTATTCAACATTTTCCATACAGCTTGGTACTGTACCTCCTCCCCTGTCAATCCCTTTAAACTGAAAACTTATTTTACTTTATTCACCCACCTCTGCTTTGGTCTCAATCACTTTCTCTTCCTCTGTACTTTCATTCCCATCATTTTTTTGCCCACATATTGATTTCTTCTCTTTGTCACATGTCCACACCACTTCAACCTTTTTCCTGTACTTTATTAGCTATCTCCCCCATTGTTGTTGTACCTCTGCTTTTCTCATTTTTTTATTCTGACCTTTTTTGTAGCTCCACACATCCATCTCAACATTCCTATTCTGCCATAACTAACTTCTCCTGTGCTCCCTTTACTGCCCATGTCTCAGCTCCATACATCATTACAGGTCTTATTACTGTCTTAAAAAACTTGACCTTTCACCTTGATCTTAATTCTTTCATCACACAATACTCCTGATACCTTCTTCCAGTGGTTCCATCCTCACTGCACTCTATGGGTTATCTATGCAGCTTGTTTTCCATTTTGGGCTTCACTCATCCTAGATATTTAAATGCATTCACTTTTTTCAACAGCTGCCCCTGTAGGCTAACTTCTGAATTCTGATCATCATTAAACTTCATATATCCTGTCTTCTTCCTATTTGTCTTCAGCCCTCTAAATCCTAAAGCTCTTCGCCATTCTTGCAATTATTAAAACTTTTTCTAAACACATGCCTTATCACTTCAAAGATACATGGTCCATTGGATAGTTCTGGCATTATTATTTTTTAGACTTTTATTATTTTTCAGATGTTATGGGTAGCACTGGGTGTCTTGGGACATTTTTCCCTGGGGTTGAACATTATATGTTTTTAATAAATTTGATTGTCTCTGATTAATGTAATGGTAGGTCTATTTTCTGTTTCTGTTATCCACATTGCATACTAGGATTGGTTATGTGATGAACCGTGCACCTAATGTCATAGAGTAGTGTTTGATGGTATTCTGATTTCCAATATCCTCTTATTATCTTTAATGTAATAGTGAGTTATTATTATTGTTTATTCTCTTCTGTGCCTCTTCCTTAATGTTTATATCTTCCCTGGAAGTTGTCTTTCCTTGTGATTGGTGAAGTTTCCAGTGGTAATATTTTAACTAATGTGTATCATTGGGTGTTAGTTCTTTTTCTATATGTGATCAGTTTTGACTGTCCAAGTTCTATTGTGATATGGGGGATTAATATTATATGTAAAATATGAACGCAAATAACACCAAACATTGTTTTAAGTCTATCCTCATATCACTGTTTGGGAATAAAGGGGGCCAAATCCAAGTCTTGAAGTACTTTTGGCCATGGTATTAAGCACACAGTAGTTTTTAATAAATATAATTCATTAAGCAGGTCTAGCTGTAGTATTTTTAATTTACTTGCATTTCAATGATTGAAGTTGGAAGAGATCTGAAGCTAGGGAAATGTTCTGTTTTAGGAATGGAAAGGCACTGAGCTAGACATATGCATTGACGAGTCTTGAATAACTGTATACAATAAACATAACAGTCCATATATTGATGTTTCATATTAAACTAAGCGCTTCCTCACTGCCCATTTTGAAGAGCTATGTGATTAGAGAACCCAACATGATATTGTCTCTCATATATATTAAAAAATAAGAAGTTTTAAACAAAGGCCCATCTTATTTATTTTAGGACAGCATTCAGAAATTCTAAAGAAAATCTAAACAGCTTGGGACAATTCCTTATGGAGAAAATGCTATGCTTTTACAATTTTAAGTAAAACAGGACATCCTTTATTACTAGGTCTTGAAAAGTTGGGTTAGGATTCTTCCAAGATAAGATGACAAGGGAGCTGTATTGATATCACCATAGAGTTTCCATTAAGCAATGCTGTCCCATCAGTTTTTCTCTGAACAATATTCATTAGAAAATTTGGATTAATTATGAATTCACAATTGCCTAAATGATTATCAAAGAGTTTTTCCCAATATGATCCAAGTGTAGAGCAGTAGCTTGTAACTCCCGTTCTTTGGCCATGGCCAGATGAAGACCCACACAGGCCCTTGAGTGACGTAATCAATACAGGTCCTTATCAGAGAGCTGATCGTACCTTAAACAATGCAGCACATGGACACCCTGCTGTTCAATACACCGAAAGATTACTATAGCGGAGTCTTGAGTGATGAAGAGGGGGGTTGGGGGTCTCAGTTGATGATTTTGGTGTTATGGACAACCGACTGTGAATTGTGAAAAGGCTTCTTACCATCAAGTTTATTTATCCCAATACGTGAAATTTAGCTTTTTACAAAAGCTCATCATTAGTGAGCTTGCCTTTTTTAATCGACTTGTCAATCTGATGGGCTTCTCTTGAAGTGATGTTACCAGCTCAGCACATAAGAGCATGTAAAGTCACGTGGGCCATCATAGAGGTAAAGAATCTGTAAAGTATGTCATTCCCCACAGTGAAGGAGCAGTCTCCTAAGAAAAAAGAGTTTGCTCTGCTCTTTCTTATATACTTGTAGTTCCTCTTTGTTATGAGACCAGCCCAACCTGTTATTAATATGGACCCCGTGGACCACTTCTGCATCCAGCTTCACGAGCAGTGATCAGATGTGAAGGCTGTTTGGTGCCATGAAAGTCAATAACCAGTTTCTTGGTTTTGCTGATGTTACACAGACCTTTTTTTTGCACTAAGAAGCAAAGTTCTCCACCCAACTCCTATGATCTGTCTCATCCGCTTTATTGATATATAAGTGCATAAATGCAGAATCATCTGAAACTTTCTGCAAGTGACATGACCTGGTGTTATATTTGTAGTCAGCGGTGTACAGAATTAAGAGAGAAGGAGGCAGGACTGTTCCTTGTGGTGCTCCAATATTGCTCACATCCATCAGAGACACGGTTCTTGAGTCTCATAAACTGTGTTCTGCCTGACAGTCCTTTATCTAGGACACCAAAGGCTCATTCCCCTTCTACATATCTATGCCATTCTGACTAGTTTAGTTTTACAGACTTAACTAGTTTGGTATTGTAAACGGCACTATATAGCGCCTGACCCGACACAGATTGGACACGGGAGGCACGTGTAAAATAAAAGGACTTTTATTTTTTCTTCAGCTGGAGGGTACGTCTTCCCCGTAATCCCCCCAGCCACAACACAGTCCCAAGCACCAGTAGCCACCAGTGCAGCACAATCACAAACACTCTTCTCCTTACTGGCACCACCACCACTCCTCCCTCACAACCTTGTCTTCCTCCACCCGACTCTGGCCGATGAGTGGTGGTTGCTGGCTCCCTTTTATAGGTCACCTGGAAGTGCTCCAGGTGTTTGATCACCAAGATCCGACAGCACTTCCAGGTGCGATAAAGCTGTTGCCCACACGGGCTCAGGAGTCCCAAACACAGCACCCCCTGGCGGTACCTGCGGGACCCAACAGGGCTGCCCCCAACTCCAATTCTCAGGGAGCCCTGTGGGAAACTGAGGCACTACACCAGCCCAGGGGGGCGGCCATCTAGCATCCAGGGGGAGGTATTGCACTGTCCAGGGCTGCTCCCCCTGAATACAGTGTGCAGGGGCAGCCCGACTGGGCATGGACGCCAGGCGCCTGTCACAGTATTTATATTTTTGTAAAGACCATTGATCTATAGTATATTAAAAAAGAGCCTCTGCATCAGCATTGATCCCTAAGATACGCCACTTTTAACATCATCTAATGCAGAAAACTTTTTTTTATATAATATACTGTAACCCTTTGCTTTGTTTAAGCTAATTTTGCAAAGTTTTAAACACTGTGCATTAACTCCCACTTGATGTAGTTTGATCATTAGGCTTTTATGTGGTATATTTTCAAAACCTTTGTAAAAATCAATGATGCATTTTTATAATTGTATTGTATGCTTTTGTCACTTCCTCATAGAATACCAGCACATTATAGTGAAACAAAATCTCCTCTGTCTAAATTCATGCTGACCATTCACTAATACATTAGTTCCTGGCATTTATTGCTCAGTCTTTTCCATAATAATTGTTTCCATTGATTTTCCATAATACATGTTAAGCTTACAGGTGTATAGTTACTTGAATCAGCTTTATCACCTTTATTATTTAATGGCAAAATATTTGCTAACTTTCAGTCTTAAGGAATTTTCCCACAGCGCAGTGATTTTTGAAAAATACGAATTAAAGGTTTATATATTGTGACAGAACCACTAGGGGGTGTGCCAGCCCCCCCAAGCTGACAGAGACAGAAGCAGGAGGCACACTTATAAAAAACACAAATATTTTTATTTTCTTTCTTCACCTGTGGGCAATGTCTTCCCTGTTTCCCACAGGCACACACAGTCCCACTAAGCACAACACTGCACAATACTTTCCTTCTCTATTTCTTTTCTTCTTCTGTACTCCTTGGCAAGCTTCATCTCCCTCCTCCCGACTCTGGTACTCACCAAGTCACCCAGAAGTGCTCCAAGTGCTCGTTGCCCCACTTCCGGTGTGGCAAAAGAACCGCCCACATGGCCTCAGGAACAGCTGCAGCGTATCCTGGGGGTACCCCCGGGTCCCATCAGGGCTGTATCCAAATCCATTTCCCATGAAGCCCTGCAGGAGTCCGAGGTATCACTGCACCCATGGGGGCTGCCATCTAGCGTCCCAGGGGAGGTAATGTTCTGCCCATGCTGGCTCCCCGGTCATCTCAGTGAAGAGGCTTCCCGGCCAGGGAAAAAGGACCCTGTCTGTCTATGACAATATGTACTGACTATGACTAACCAATGTACTTGAGAGTGCCTGCCTGTTTAAAATAGGACAACCTGACATTTGTACCTGCATATTCAATTACAAAGTAAGATCATATATAACCTTTCAATGTATATTTTGTTCTGTTATAACAGCTTACATGCACAAAGTCTTTTTTCTTTTACCCAGTATTACTTATAACTCATAATTGATTTTGGAACTTTACATAATACTTAACTGCAGAGGTAGGTGTTTGGACCATACAATTTATCTGTATGCTGATTGAGGCGTTTGAAACAATTTCTAGTCATTCTATAAATCATTCTATAAATGAACATAGCTAATTAAAGGAAGGTTTACTGTTAGATTTATACTGTTTGCTGTGCTGCACTAACAAGAGCATGTGGGACTCCGCTTGTTGGTGTAAATGAAGGATATCCATTTGTGGAATTTAAATATAATGATGGCTCAAGTCTATTTATGAAGTATTTTTTGCAACAGCTCCTAAAGAGCTCCAGTATAAATCTTACATTATTTGATTTAAGTATTTTAATTTAAGTAGCATTTCTTGCTCTATACTTTCCAAATCATGGAATACCTACTTAATAGTCAGTGTACTGTAGCTGTTCTTATTCTAGATAAAGTGTTTACAGTGCTTAAATGATTTTTGGCTTTAGAATATACAGTGGTTACTTGTTTTGGGTTTTATTGGATTTTAAAGAATTTTGCATTTGAAAATATATTTGGTTTAATGGTTTTATCCCATTTAAAAAGTATTAACCATCTTAGAACATATTGTACAACATTGAATCACAGTGGGGGCGGCACGGTGGCGCAGTGGGTAGCACTGCTTCCTCGCAGTTAGGAGACCCGGGTTCGCTTCTCGGGTCCTCCCTGCGTGGAGTTTGCATGTTGGGTGCTCCGGTTACCTCCCACAGTCCAAGAACATGCAGGTTAGCGAACCTAAATTGTTCCTGGTATGTGTGTGTGTGTGTGTGCGCGCCCTGTGGTGCGCTGGTGCCCTGCCTGGTGTTTGTTTCCTGCCTTGCGCACTGTGTTGGCTGGGATTGGCTCCAGCAGGCCCCTGTGACCCTGTAGTTAGAATATAGCAGGTTGAAGGATGGATGGATGAATCACAGTGGATTTAATTTTTCCATTTTTGACACTGGTCAATAGTAAAAGGCTCTTTAATATCAAAGTAAAAACAGATCTCTCAAAAACAAAATGCAAAATAATTGATGGAATAAGTATTTATCCCCTTTAATAGGACACACCTAAATCATAACTGGTATAGCCAATTGGTTATCGAAAAGTCATATAAAATATCCAACAGATATCACCTGTATGGAGTTTCAGTGGATTGAAGTAAAAATGCAGTTTATCTGGAAGGTCCAAATTGTGGTGAGTCAGTATGGTGGCCTGACGTACACAATGAAAAGAAAAGAACACTCCAAGCAACACCAAGCACAAGTCAGGGGATGGAGACAAAAAAATCTCCAAGTCACTGAAAACCCCATGGAGTCCAGTTAAATCAATCATTAAAACAAGAAAGAGTATGGCACAGCAAAAAATCTGACTGGAGCAGGCTGTGCACAAAAACAGAGTAATCATGCATGAAGAAGACTACTGAGGCAGTCCACCAAGAGACCTATGAGAAATCTGGATGGTATTGGAAAAACTGCGTATACAACAATTGTTGCATAGGTGCATCATCAGGCAGAGCTTTATGGAAAAGTGGTGTGAAGGTCCAAGTAAGTATTCCATCCATGAGACTCTTGAACATGAATAGTCGATAGTCGCCACCAAGTTGAGCTGGGCAAATGAGGACACTCACATTCAGCTAAGGAGTGGATGCAAAAGTGAGGGTGCTTTTATTAAAAACAATCCAAAAATACTGTTCAAAAGTGCAGCGCATTTTAAAATCTTCAATAAATAAATAATCCAAAAATAGTGTACAGTCTGTGGAGGTTAAAATAATCCAAATAAATATATAGCCATAATTTCGAGGTTAAAACAAGCAGGAAACTGTCCTTATAAAAACTCCCAAGCCCAGATGAAACATTCTACAACTGATGTCTCCCTGGCTTACCCTATTCGGGTCTTGCAGAATGAAGAGACTCAATCAACAGGTGCAGACAACCTTCAATCCTGTCCGTGTCCCCACTGCTAATCCCATGGCATTACAAGGGGTGCCACCAAGCCTCCATTCCTTCCACTCCCACTTCCATCTGCGGCCTTGTGGGAGAGTCCTATGGAATATTTGTGATTGCTCTTGCCCCTTTGCTGCTCAGCAGGAGCAAACTTCAGCCCCCTCTTGAGGGCCAAACATCTGAGCAGAACACATACCGTAGATACTCATGTATAAGTCGAAAAATGTATGCTTTAAAATTCATTCAAAAACACAAAGTCGACTTATCCATGGGGCAACACTAATTTCATTAAATAATTCTTTAAACTGTGAAATACCGTACTTGAATTTGAGCATTAGCTTTTGCAGGTTTTGGATAACAAACATACCATTAACTGCCAGTAGATGGCGGTAACCGGGAACATACAGTATTTCGGACAATAAGGTGCAACGGATTTTAAAGTGCAATATCAATGAATGGGTCTACTTTCATACATAAGGCGCATCGGAGTATAAAGCGCATTCAGCGAAACAAAACAGATAAGTCAAACTTTATTCAACTCATTCACTATAACTCTCAACATTGCTCAGTTGTAACATAAAATACAAAACAATACACTCACTTTTTCAGTTCATTCCTCTTCCACAAATCTATCAAATTCTTCATCCTCAGTGTCTGAGGTAAACAGTTGGGCAATCTCAGCATCAAGCATGCCCGGATCTCTCTCGTCATTATCCGAGTCAGTCTCATTGCTGTTACTTAGCTATTTAGTGATGATTCCGCCCTTTGTGAAAGCTCAAAGATACTTGAGACTGATACCTTAGCCCAGGCATCCACGATCCTTCCTGTCTTGGTGAATGTGTGTTGGCCTTCCGTCATCCAATGCTCCCACGCATCTCGCAATTTAACTTTGAATGACCTGTTGACACCGATATCTAACAGTTCGAGTTCTTTGGTTAATCCACCCGGAATGATGGCACTCCGAATTAGTTTGCTTCACTGGGATTTTGACAGTATCGGTCAGATGGGCACACATGGAGTCGCAGATCAATAGAGACAGAGATTTGTGGAAAAAGCCATCCGGTCTCCTGACGTAAACTTCCTGACTACGGTAGCCGTAATGCTCCAACAATCCATCAAGCGGTGCAGCTTCGTAGCTTACCAAAGTCATTCTAAAACATTTTGACAGATTTTTGAGCACCGTGTACCACATAAAATCGGTTCGAGGTCAGTAAGCACAACCAGAATTAATACATAAGGCACACCGGATTACAAGGCAAACTGTAGATTTTTGATAAAATTAAAGGATTTTAAGTGCGCCTTCCTGTCCAAAAAATAATCAACAACATCCTCCCACAGTCCAAAGACATGCAGGTTAGGTGGATTGGCGATTCTAAATTGGCACTAGTGTGTGCTTGGTGTGTGGGTGTGTTTGTGTGTGTCCTGCGGTGGATTGGCGCCCTGCCCAGGATTGGTTCCTGCCTTGTGCCCTGTGTTGGCTGGGATTGGCTCCAGCAGACCCCCGTAACCCTGTGTTCGGATTCAGCGGCTTGGAAAATGGATGGATGGATTTAATATAATCTACTCAACATTCATTTGGCGCAACGTTTTGCAGCTCTTTATTAAATTTGCATTGAATTGTTTCTGGAAGAAGGTTGAAGACACTACATGCTCTGCATTATTAGCCTATGTATATTTAATTGCAGTTTATTAGTAAAATAGATCAATATATTAAGTTAAACTTCTTGCCGGTACGATCATAAATTCTGAAAAGAAGACGAGCATCGTATCCCGCATCGTTCAAACTGAAAGTTATTCAGCGTGCTGATGAAACCAATAATTGTGTGGCTGGTAGAGAGTTTTGCATTAGCGAAAAACTTGAAAGAGATTGGAGAAAAAATAAGTCTTCTCTACAAGCAATGCCAAAGTCTAAGAAAGCATTGCGTTTTAGGCTTTCGCCTTTTGGTGGACTG
Source organism: Polypterus senegalus (assembly GCF_016835505.1). NCBI lineage: Eukaryota > Metazoa > Chordata > Cladistia > Polypteriformes > Polypteridae > Polypterus > Polypterus senegalus. The sequence continues at coordinate 212,846,822 of NC_053157.1, forward strand.
GAAAAGGACTTGAATGATTGGATTGTGGAATGCAGGCAAAATGGATACGTTGTGACTCGTTTGAGCATTCGGTTACGGGCACTTCAATTGGCAAAAGAAGGAAAGTATTTAACGATCGATGGTAAGCTTTTGTTGAAATTTCAAGCATCGGCTGGCTGGTGTACGCGGTTTATGAACAGATATCGGCTGTGCCTTCATCAGCGAACAAAAAACGCGCAGAAGCTGCCGATAGATCTGGAAGAAAAGGTCAGTTCCTTTCATAAATTTATTATCAAGCAAAGAAAAAGGCATGACTTTGATCTCAATAACATTGGTAACATGGATGAAACGCCAATGACATTTGATATGCCGGGGAATCGAACTGTAGTAGGTATTGGTGAGAAGACTGTATTTATTAAATCAACGGGCCATGAAAAAAAACAATTCACCGTTGTCCTCTCTTGCTTGGCAGATGGTACAAAGCTACGCCCAACGATAATATTCAAGAGGAAGTCGTTCCCAAAAAACATAAAATTTCCTGCAGGCATTACTGATCGTGTACACCCTAAAGGTTGGATGGATGAGGCTGGAATGAAATTGTGGAAGATGTATGGGCTAGGCGATCAAGGGCAGGGCAAAGTAAACGTCCGTCACTTTTGGTGTGGGACATGTTCCGCGCTCATACATCAGAGGATGTGAAGGATTAAGCCAGGAAAATGTCTACTACGTTAGCTGTTATTCCCGGCGGATTGACATCGATGCTCCAGCCATTAGATGTTTGTTTGAACAAGCCATTGAAGGACAGAGTACGCAGCATGTGGCAGCAGTGGATGTGTTCTGGAGAAGTAAAATTAACAAAAGTAGGGAATTTGAAGAAACCAGACATTGATTTAGTAGCTAAATGGGTAAAGGAAGCTTGGGACTCAATTCCACCAGAAATGATCAAAAAGTTGTTCTTGAAATGCGGCATCAGTGATGCTATGGATGGATCAGAAGATTATGCCATCTACGAAGACAAAGAATCAGCAGCAGATGATTCAACAATCGGCGACAGCAAAGAGCATGATGTTTATGCTGACGACGTCACGGAAGAAAACTTTCACGTTTTATTCGGACATTCTCATGACGAAGAGTCAGACTTTGAAGGATTTGAAGAAGACACTTAGGGCCACTTTATTATATGCAAGGGCTTTGAATACGAATTTAATTGAAATATTCTAACTGTAAGTAAATGAATAAAAATGTTTTTGGAGTTATAATTTTGAATTACTAAAATTCTTCAAAGATTAAAATGTTGAAAGTCTGGGCCCAGGTACATTGGGTATAATTATGAAATTCAAAGAATTTGATAGGCTGTCAAGCTTTACCCTCGACTTATACGCGGGTCATAACAAATTTCATAATTTTCGGCTTAAACAATACACTCGACTTATCTGCGAGGTCGACTAATAGGCGAGTATCTACGGTAACTTCTCCCAGGTGAGTTGTACTAATGCTGCCCAGGGTTTTTCTTCCAGTGGTCTATCCCAGCACAACTCCAATGTAAGGTATTCTATAAAATGCAATGCTTAAGTTTATTGTCATGTGTACAAAGAACAATGGCATTCTTACATGCATGTCTCCTCAGGATGATGACAATAATACAATGCCAACAAAAATAGAATGGACATTTACAGTAAAAATTTAAATCATTTTTTGTTTATAAAAGATTATAAAGTGTGTAGGAAACTGTTTTTTTATTATAATTTATTGCCTAGACAGGAAACATGTCAGGTGACTTCAATTTCACCATATAACATTGCATATTTTGTCTCCAATAGCTTATTATCTAAACATCCCCTCTATTTAGTTTATCTCCAATCACAGGAGATAAACTCCTGTCTTTAGAGACCTATAAGTATTTGTTAAAAATATACCACATAGTATCAAACTTAATGTGGAATGCTGGAATCGAATAGCATTAAGATGATGACCACCTGCGTACATTACTTCTATGGCGTAAGAACATTAGAACAATCTTGGTGAGAACAGGCCATTCAGCTCAACAAATCTCATCAGTCCTGTCTACTTAACTCTTCCAAAATAGCATCAAGTCTAATTTAGAAAGTCCCTGAAGGCCTACTGTGTACCACACTGCTTGGTAGCTTATTCCAACATGTCTTTTGTTCACTGTGTAAAGAAAACCTTCCTAATGTTTGTGCGAATTTTACCCTTAACAAGTTCACAAACATGTTCCCTTGTTTTTGATGAAGTCATTTTAAAATAACAGTCTCGAGCCACTGGACTTATTCCCTTCATAAAAAACAACACTTCAATCTAGTCTCCTATTAATCTTCTTTTGCTTAAACTGAAAAGGCTCAGCTCCTTTTAATCTTTCCTCATAATTCCCTGTAGCCCTGGAATCAGCCTAGTCGCTTCTTCTCTGGACATTTCTGGTGCTGTTATGTCCTTTTTGTATCCTGGAGACCAAAACTGCACACAGTATGTCACATGAGACCTCAACATGTTATAAAGCTTAAGTAGAACCTCCTTGAACGTGTATTCCACACGTCAGGGCACTACATAACCTAAAATTCTGTAAGACTTCTTAAAGGCTTCTGAGCGCGTCGCTCTCGAGGTATGCAACAACTACACAAACACTGTCTCAGTCGCTTTCATATGTGCAAAAGTCCACATGCACCTCTAAGCCACGTTGACTTTACACCACACGCAAGACAGACAGCCACGATCGGCAACTCACAGAGCCCTGCCCGCCAACTCTAACTAAGGGCAAGCAAGACAGAGAGCGCACGCAAGACAGAGAGCCTTGCCCGCCAAAGGCCGCCCGCCAACTCTAACTAAGAGCAAGCAAGACAGAATGCCCCGCCCACCAACTCTAAGACCATGGGATACGCACGCATTTAGTGTATAAATGGATATAAATAATTGCATGTAAATGATTCGCCAAAATCTGTTGTATGTAAACGATACTGTTTAAAACGTTATTGTTTTTTTATCAGAAAACCCGGTTTCCATGTCTGCATGTATTAGTTTAAATGGCACTTTTACCACTTGCAATAGGGCGGACGCGCTGACTTATCGTGTCGACTGGGCAACACAGTGAATGAGGCGTCTATCTATACATGTCTATGTTTTCCGTAGCCTGCTACAGGATAGTATTCTCTCGACCATTGGCATTGGTTTCACTACTTGCTATTTTCGTTATACTGCGACGGTGGTTTGCTAAGCCTTTGTTATACTGAATTCCTTTTTCACCATTTTCCCTTCCTATTCTTACGCCGCCGTATGCTACGGCAGGCTTCGGCTAGTACTTTATATTTACTGACATTAAATTTCATGCAGTCTGATTACAAGAGAGACATAGTGACACTGAGGATATGGTGCTAAGTTGCTTAAGGTGAAAAACTACTACTTCTGGGAGCCATTTTTGCAATTTTGTATGTACTTGTGGATGTTAAGGTTATCTAATTACTGACTGAAAGAGCTGCAGTGGTCTGGCGCCCTTCCCGGGGTTTGTTTCCTGCCTTGCGCCTTGTGCTGGCTGGGATTGGCTCCAACAGACCCCCGTGACCCTGTAGTTAGGATATAGCGGGTTGGAAAATGACTGACTGACTGACTGAAAGAGTGCAATTTGGCAATTATATCTTGCCAAAAAGATTTCCCACAATGCAAAGTACTTCCTGTAGTTAAGATTATATTCATATCTCACTTGAACCACTTCAAGGTTTGCTTGGTACAACACTGAAAACACTGTTTCCAAAGGGTCTTGGTATGTTAGCCTTTGGTCCACACTAGAGTGTGATTGGTGTGTTCACATCTACCTAAGCAAATTGAACCACTGGAGTCACAAAAAACTGCTCCTAAAGAACTGGGTGTGAAAAATCCTTAAGAAGAGGGTCAGATATGCATAGCATTGATTATTATTCTGGGGGTAAGTCTCTCCTGCCTGCATTGCAGGCTGTGACTCCAAAGACACCATATCTAGAACTAAAACTTCATACAAATTTATTTGTTCTCTCCTTTCCATACACATAAATGTGCACACAAATGCCCAGACATTTCCATGATTTTTATTCTGATAATAAATCATGCTAAGAAAATAGAACTGCACCGAACCATAAGGGGATAACTAATGCAGTGTGTTTTGTTTGTTCATGTACATTGTGGTGCAAAGGGTTGATGAACACTTGGTTTTTCACAACTTATAACTATGTTTAATTGTCAACTACAGACATCATGTCTCTTATGAAAAAAACATGCTAAATCTCTCAAATAAATTCTACTTTTAGAGTATCTTAACAAGACATTGTGGGGAAGAAAGGCATTCCGTTTTAGTTGGCACTAAAATCTAGCAGTGTGTATTTCCTCACTTAAAATGTAATGAAGAGATGCAGGTTGTGAGGAATATGAGTTCATAAAATATGTGTAAATGGCAAAATATGGAGAATGAAAGAAGAAAAACAGCAGTCTTCCCTGAAATTGCCAACTCATAAAGCAGGTGTGAAATGTACACACTAAATTACATGGAACCTTACAGGCTGGATAGCTCTTTAAATTGCTAGTATGGAAACAAGGAAATACCAGCAGATTTATCATCTGTAGAATCTTTATTGTTTGGATAAAATTATCCAACAGCCGCGGCTACAGTTCAGGGGCTTTCTAATGGTACATGAAGACAAGCAGCATTAAAATGCAGATGCTTGAACTGAAATGAAAAATAGATGGGATGGGCATAAGATTTGGGTACTGATTTAAAATACAGCAGTATCAAATGCCAACATCTGAACATTGAAAACATCCTATTCATTTGTTTAACCTGGATGTATTACAAACTATTACAAAATTGCTTAGATCACAAAGAAACTTGCCCTGAATAATGAGAGCACTGAAGCTGTTCAATTAGAGTGATAAAAACTAAAGTACAGCTGTCACATCTTTTATGGACATGCCGCATGGACAAATAGTATTAAATGTTATATAAAACATTTTAGTTATGGTCAAGTTTGAATACTATTTCAGAGTAATAGATGAAAACAAAATAACCCTCAGGCACACTTTAGAGCAGCTAGCTGCTAATCTGACTAATGAGGATTATTATCTGCCTTGCAAAATTCCTAAAAACATTGATTTAGCACAGATTTTCTAATCTTCTTTAATGGATAAATTAATAATGGAAGATTCGAGATTTGGAGGTCATCTTATAAACATACAGTGGTACCTCAGTAGACGTCCGCTTTGGAATAAGTCCAACTTATTATACGTCCTGTTTGGATGCGAAAAATTTTGCTTGGTATACGACCTTTGCTTGGAACACAACTCGTGTGCTAAAACTTGTATGGGTCAAAGTGAGCCACGACACCACGCACTACCCTTGTTTACCTCTCTCGAGACAAAGCCATGACTGCCCACGAGCGTCAGTACGCCACTTGCTACCATTCAGTGAACAACCCGCGCTATAACTCTCTGTGAATTTTCACTTGATTTTGTGTTTTTTCACGTAAATTTTTAGTAACTTCATTAACCATGAGTTCTAAGAAAATTAATGAGAAAAGCCAAGCAACGAAGAAAATGGTTAGGATCACCATGGAGGTGAAAAATTAGATTGTTGAAAAGTATGAAGGTGGTATGCGTATCCGGGACTTGGCTGCTGTATACCGTATGCCGAGAACGACGGTATCTACGATTCTGAAAAACAAAGGCGTTATTAAAAGGTAAAGTGAGGTTAAATTTTCATTTATTTCATCTAATTGCTTTTGAATTTATTTATTTTAGTATTAGGCAGTGTTTAAATTATTTTATATAAACCCATCAATGTATAATATGCCAATAACAACAGGATTTTTTAATGGGAACAGATTAATCATTCTCCCTTTATTTCTTATGGGAAAAATGTGTTTTGTATACATCCTGTTTGGTATAAGTCCAAGGATCTGGAACGGATTAAGGATATAAACTGAGGAACCACTGTACTTGTATTACAGACCCTATCTCTCTATGAGCACATTCCCTTAGTAATTCCTACTTTATAACAGAACAGGAAAACTTTCTCGTAGAGTACTCTGTCCTCTCTATGGCCTGTGTGAGCTAGTTTCACTTCAGTCAAGTTTATTTTCAGAATTTACTTAATACTGGTGAGCTCCCTTTTCTGATTACTTTGTGCTAAACCTTACACCTAATTATTGCTGATGTCGCTTCCTGTCATCCAAGCCAAGAAATGTTGTAGCTACTGAAGTAAAATGGTAGCTCCCACAATAAAAGAATATGGCAGGTGTAAGGGATGGCTGGCAACCCAACCCGGCCGGGATGCCCAAGGGATGGAATGGGGGAAGGCAGCTTCTTTAGAGCACTGCCTTCCTCAGAACGGTAGATAGCAGCTCCCCTGAGTTGCAGAGGTGCCCTGAATGCCCACAGAGCTAGGCTGCCAACCGTCCTCATTTTCCCGGACATGCCCTCATTTTTAACATGCCATGGACTGTCTGGGAGGAATTTATACAATTTTGAAAATCTCCATATCCTTATATTTCTAAAAATTGAAAGCCGTATGCCAGTCAGCATTTGTGGAATAAGAGCACACAATTTTTTTACAGAATCTTCACTTCCATTCTAGTAGTAAACAATTCAAATATTGACAAATATGTCAATATCTGTCCAACTTGGCTTTTTCACTTCATCTTTTGAATTCAGCTTTATGTACTTGGCGAGTAGACAGTTCATTATAAATGTTGTTCCTTTCCTTAATTATTTGTAATCCTAATTCACCGTAACTAAGTGAATTTATTCAAAATCGAAATTACAATTTCACATTTTCTATTTAAGATCTTATTTTCGATTCTTCTTTGAAAAGCTTGGTTAAACAAGAACTTTTTCATAAATCCAGGTACAGTCCGTCGTTTTTCAGTGCTAAAAATACTGCTTTGTAATATTTTAATGGAAAATATTGTTATTACAACCTGTTGTTCCAAAATAGATTTAATTTTAAATGAATGAGTTAACTATTAAAGTTTCAGTTAATTAAAAAAAAATTAACAGATTTATTCTGTAATATAAATGCAATATCTTTTTAGTTATCAGTTGATCAAGTAATAAGTTACTTCTTCAAGTAATTAAATAATATTTTCATAATGCTTTCATTTACATAAATTCAGGAATACTCATTATGCCAAAAAGAAAGTTGAAGTTCACAGACTACTTGAACAACAAATATCCTTGTTTTCGAAATTGCAGAACAGATTCAATTAAGGGGCTAATGCTCACAAGATTCAATTTCAGTAGCATGCTATGTATAGATTGCAATCACATTTATGCAACCCAGATTTACTGAGAAAAATAGCTTCAGTGGAAAAACATAAAAGAATGTAGATAAATGCAAATGGAAATCGGGCTAGTGTACTTTGTTGTTATGACTGCTTTGGTAGTACAGCGGTAAGAAATACTGATTCATAATTAAGAGGTTGCGGGTTCGAGCCTTGCTGCATCACAAAATAAATGTTTTGAGTAGGAAGCTGCTCTTATTGTTACTATTATACAATGAAAACATACATTTGATTTGAGTCTGTAACAGCCGGTGTAAATGTATGGTGTTTGTAAACACACACACAGCTGTACTTATCAATAGCACCTGATGACCCCGATTCTTTTAATTCACTAACACAATGTCTGACTGGTATCTCAGAATGGATGAATAGTAACTTTCTCAAGTTAAATAAAGAGAAAACTGAAATCTTAGTGATTAGCAATAATGGATACAATGAGGCTATTAGAAATAAACTGGATACATTAGGATTAAAAGTCAAGACAGAGGTAAAAAGCTTAGGGGTGATTGTTGACTGTAATCTGAATTTTAAATCACATATTAAACAGACCACTAGGACAGCATTTTTTCACTTAAGAAACATAAGTAAAGTTAGACCTCTTATATCACTGAAAGATGCTGAGAAATTAGGTCACGCGTTTGTTTTCAGTCGACTAGATTACTGTAACGCACTCCTCTCAGGACTACCCAAAAAAGACATAAATCGTTTGCAACAAGTGGAGAATGCAGCTGCTAGAATCCTAACTAGGAAAAGAAAATCCGAGCACATCTCTCCAGTTTTGATGTCACTACACTGGTTACCTGTGTCATTCAGGATTGACTTTAAAATTATGCTTATGGTTTTTAAAGCCTTAAATAATCTCGCTCCATCTTATATATCGTAATGTCTGACACCTTATATTCCAAATCGTAACCTTAGATCCTCAAATGAGTGTCTCCTTAGAATTCCAAGAACAAAACTTAAAAGAAGTGGTGAGGCGGCCTTCTGCTGATATGCACCTAAAATCTGGAATAGCCTGCCAATAGGAATTCGCCAGGCTAATACAGTAGAGCAGTTTAAAACACTGCTGAAAACACATTACTTTAACATGACCTTTTTATAACTTCAATTTAACTTAATTTAGCTTAATCCTGATACTCTGTATGTTCAATTTCCTCATAATAATTACTCATGGTGGCTCTAAAATCCGTACTGACCCCTACTCTCTTTTTCTGTTTCTTTTTCCGGTTTCTTTGTGGTGGTGGCCTGCACCACCTCCACCTACTCAAAGCTTCATAATGCTCCAACAATGATGGATGGATTAAAAGGCAGAAGTCTACATGACCATCATCATCAAGTCCTTCCGTGAGAACCCTAAATCCAAAGAGGACTGTTTCATTTAAGTCAGGTAGAATGCCCAGAGGGGACTGGGCGGTCTCATGGTCTGGAATCTCTACAGATTTTATTTTTTTCTCCAGCCGTCTGGAGTTTTTTTTTTGTTTTTTCTGTCCCCCCTGGCCATTGGACCTTACTCTTATTCGAGGTTAATTATGTTGATTTATTTTGTTTTCTTATTGTGTCTTTTATTTTTCTATTCTTTATTATGTAAAGCACTTTGAGCTACTGTTTGTATGAAAATGTGCTATATAAATAAATGTTGTTGTTGTTGTTGTAAAGGTTAGGGTTTTTTTTTATTCAGTTTTATTCTCTCAATCGCATTCACACTCGCCTCCATCTGACACTGTTAGTTTTCAAATAAATACGTGCTATAACAGAGGTGAACTCAGATGAGGACGAGGGTTCTACATCAGAGAAAGAGAACAGAAGCCCTCCCCACAAGAAACGTCCACTCATATATAGGAACAATGCAGCTGCACCAGGCGTAAAGGCGAAAGATGGCATCGTTTGGATGCAGCAAGAGGTCCAGCGTCATCCTGCGAGTCAGTCTGCCCCACATCTGTCCTTCAAAGAAAAAGCACAGCTTACAGAGCTTGCCAAGATATCGTGCAAAGCCCAGTTTGTAATTATGTTTTGTGATGGTCTTTATATAAAAGCATGTTTATGAACCCCTTACCCAGACTAACCAATACACTACCAAGACTATTCTTTGGATAACCTAAGACTTCCTGATCTAGTAACAAGTTGTACTTTTTTCCCAGACGATGAAATAACCAGCAAACAGTAGGCAGGAATGTAAATTCAAACACTGATATATTGTAAATGAAAATGACAAACAAATATTCAATAATATAAATATGTGCGCACAAAACACCACTTTCCCAGTGACACCAGTGACTAATTATTATGAAAAACACGAATATACAAATAATTGCAAAGAACCCTCCCTTGCCCCTAAACACTTAATAAAAACACGGAACACAAACACAGATTAGTTATACACGGTGTTGATAAATGAGTCCAAAATAAAGTCCAGCGGTATTGATACTGCCTGTAGTGTTATTGTGCTCCTTCCTGAAAACAAAACAACCTCACCGTGAAAGTCGTGACAATGGCAGGTATGAATCTGAACCCCAGGGTTTGTTGGCACTGGCTGTTGTGATGATAAGTCGAATGTTGAAAAAGCAAGCAGTGGAATGATGCAATGAACGGCAGTGATGAGTTGGTAATTGAACGGGTAAATTGTCTCCTTTCTTCTCTTACTTTCTGTCCTCTCTCTCTCCCTTTCCTCTTTTTTTTGCCTTTCACTCCTCTTTTGTATATAGACATAAAACACATAGTTATTACAACTTATATAAAAGCCAGATCAAGTGTTAGTTACCTTGAGTTATTTACGTATCTTTCTACAACATAAAGTCAGAAGTAAACTGCAGAGATCCCTTTGTTCGATCGACACAAGCATGCTGACAAACTACATGTGTACTGAAGTGACTTCAGCTGCAGGTGGAAGCTCCTGTCACACCCTATGCAACTGTGTTTGATCTTATTCAGGAAAAGATCCCAGTTGCCCCATGGGAGATAGACTTTCCGAAACTAAGGTCATAAAGCTTATGAATCCATTTCTGGACAAAGGCAGAACTGTAAAAACAATTGTGTGGAGCTTCCACCTGCAGCCTAAGTCACTTCAGCTCTGCAGGGTGGAATGTCGGTGCCTGATCCACACGGTTGACACAACCATTATGCTATTGTAGGCTACAATAGTGCAAGGCTTAATGAGTTCCCTAATTCCCCCAAAATGAAAATTAACCGTTATTGCATTATGAACAGCACTTATCAGTCAATGTCTTTCTTATCCTTCTACATGATCCCAATAATTTCACCTTTTTTACCACAATGCTACTTCACCGGACCAAATTCACTACAAATATGGTTGGTTCAGTCATACAGTGCTGTATGCATCAGTTTCCCTATCTGTGTCAACGTTTGATGACTATTTAACATTATGATTGCTATCACTTGATTCAACTAATGGTTGAGTTTCAGTTTGTTCTAAAACTGGCTTTACTGCTTTTTGTTTATACACCTTTGTGTTCTTGCTGAACTCCAGTCTCAATTGTAAATATTGATGAGTTACCTTACAGTGGTACAAATTGGAATATTCATGATTCAGCAGAATACTGTCTTGAGAGCAAAATGAGCTTTCTACTGTAAAGTGGAGCGTTAAACATCACCTCGAGTCTGACTTCTGCTTAACCGAATTTACACAGATGCTCTGGACTAACACCAAGGAGGGTAATCATTAATTATTTTTCATTACTATTTGGCTGTTTTAAGTTTTGTTAGGTATCTTTTGTTCTTTTTCAAATATGTACAATAATTGTGTTACTTGATAATTAGGTGGGTTCCCTCAACTGCTACAGTCAGTCAATTCTATTACCTGAGGGCAACTTATGTCATGTGCTACTACAGCTTCTTTATTGTGGCATTAGTCCCAAAAACTGTACTCTTTGACTCTGTTTTTGTAATTTTGCAGTCTTCTGACAATGTAGTCTTGTTTTGCAATGCAGTCAATGTAGTCTTCTTGCTTTGACCTGTGCTTTTTTAATTTGAGGTTTTAGAATATTTGGTTTTGGATCAGTGGGTTGTTTGCTTATTTTGTTTAGGTTCTATGTACTTATTTCTTTTCTGAGGTCATTTTTGTTGTTCGCAGTTGATTTCTAGATTTTATAATTTTGATATTTGAATGATGTTTTGTTTTGGAATATTATTTATTAACAGATGTTTTGTTTGGACAATGCTTTTTCTGCCAGTTTGGCTTTCCTATTTGGGAAACAAATAACTCTTGTGGTTTAGTGCCAATACTTTTCAGTGGGTACAGAAATGTGATGATGGTGCTCTGTCAGTATGTTCTAAAGTTAGATATGGTGCCTCCCAAGGGTCACTACTGAGGCTGTTACTGTTGTCACTTTGCAAGCTGCCTCTGGGAGATATGTTTAGAAAATGAAAATATACTTTCACTCGTTTGCAGATGATACTTCTTCAGGTATATATTTCTTCTAAATTACATCACTTCTACTGAGTCCTTGAGCTATTTATCTTGTGCTGAAAGACTGGATTAGTGTTAACAGCTTGTCTTTAAATAAAAAATACAAATATTGTTAATTGTACAGCAACAAGGTACTGTCACTTATTAATTCAGTAGGCCTAGACATTAAATTTAATGAACTGGAATTCAACAGAGGCATTATCATTGCGACCAGCATTATCATTTACTACATACTGTTACGTATGAAGTTTCTTTTTCAATTTTTTGGGGCTTTTCTTGAGTTATAAAAATCATTATTTTTGGAGTTGTTACATTCAGGAAATTCAATTCTGTGGTAAGTTTCTTGATTGGAGCATTCATTTAGAAGTTAACTGTTATTTAACATCTTTTTGGAAGCCATTTTGTTTTTATGATGGGCACCACTATTTTCTGTATACTGTCATCATAATGTGAGACCTGGTTGCTAGGAGTATGGCCGGTGTCACAATATCAATGGGTCAATTATTTAAGTGTTGAAAGGTCTTCTCAAATACCAGCTTGTATCTGAAATTTAAAAAAAATGGGAAAATTAAGATATTTTTTAATTTTATACTTACACATAAATCAAAATGCTATTGAAAGAATTGTTAAAAGAGCTACCAAATATGGACACATAACTTCTGATTTTAAGTCTTTACAGAGGATTGAAGTTAAACTTAGGCTGATTTCATAATCCATCTTCTTACATTTTAATTTCTAAATAGCCTAGGCTTTGCTTAACTATCTGAACTGATCCATATGCTTACACATACTGGAGATCAATTTAAGATCACAAGATGTCAATCTATTAAGTATTCCAAGAAACATTCAAACAAAAGTGAAAAGTCAAGCTTTGAACTGCAGAGCCGCAAAACTTTGGAAAAATTGTTTACTTGTGTAAAGATGCCATAGAGTTTAAATCCAGACTGATAAGATCCAGATAATTTGGTGTTGTAACTCTTTTTGTTAGTCATTTTTATAATAATACGGACACAACCCTCCTATATTCTCTTTTTTTTTACAAGTATCCTGTTGTGTCCTTATCAGTGTCCTCAGTGCTACTGCTGTATTGCTAAGCTGCTGTTCCTGCCCATGGAAAGTGGCATCAGAGATATTGAGAACCTTGGAATTCAATGATGCATTGATTACTCAGCATTGCTCTCTTTGATTGTATGTTCAACTTAATTTCAGGTATATAAATAATTATGGTTTAATTATATGTTTCTGTTTGGAAAGTGTGAAGGTGTTCAGATCTTGCAGTCAGTGAAGAGTGCTGCAAAAAAACGAACTAAACTGCAATTCAGTTTCTTCCATGTATTTATTGTCTGTAAATGTGAAAAGAAGTTAACTCTTGCTCTATTACAAATAACATTCAAAATTACATATATATTTTCTTGATAACGTAATCACATATTCCAGAGAAGGTGTTACAATATAACTTACAACAAGTATGTAAAGGCTTGGCCCAGGAGAAGCAGGAATATAGCTTATATTCCATCAATACAAAAAAAAGTTAAGTGGCTCAAACACATGCATGTATTTCTTCTTTGACTACTGTGACTCCATAGTTTTTTCCATATTCCCATAACTCTCTGAGTAAAGATGTGCTTCCTGGCTTTAGTCTTACATTTCCCATTAATTTCAACTGCCATTGTCAGGAACATAATTCAGCATTTATTAGAACATTAGAACACTCTAGACGAGAACAGGCCATTCAGCCCAACAAAGCTCGCCAGTCCTATTCACTTAGTTCCTCCAAGAAAACATCAAGTCAAGTTTTGAAAGTCCCTAACATCTTACTGTCTACCACAACACTTGGTAGCGTATTCCAAGTGTCTATCGTTCTTTGTGTAAAGAAAAACTTCCTAATGTTTGTGCGAAATTTACCGTTAACAGTTTCCAACTGTGTTCCCGTGTTCTTGATGAACTCATTTTAAAGTAACAGTCTCGATCCACTGCACTAATTTCCTTCATAATTTTAAACACTTCAATCATGTCACCACTTAATCTTCTTTTCCTTAAATTGTATAGGCTCAGCTTTTTTAATCTTTCCTCATAATTCAACCCCTGTAAACCTGGAATCAGCCTAGTCGCTCTTTTCTGGACCTTTTCTAGTGCTGCTATGTCCTTTTTGTAGCCTGGAGACCAAAACTGCACACAGTACTCAAGATGAGGCCTCACCAGTGCATTATAAAGGTTGAGCATAACCACCTTGGACTTGTACTCCACACATCATGCTATATAACCTAACATTCTGTTAGCCTTCTCAATGGCTTCTGAACACTATCGTGAAGTTGATAGCGTAGAGTCCACTATGACTTTTAAATCCTTCTCATAAGGTGTAAAGTGATCCTTCGCTATATTGCACTTCGATGTTCGCGGCTTCACTCCATCTTAGATTTTAAATGTAAGCATATCTAAATATATATCACAGATGTTTCGCTGGTTCTCGGATTTCTGCGGACAATGGGTCTTTTAATTTATGGTACATGTTTCCTCAGTTGGTTTCCCCAGTTGATTTCATACAAGGGACGCTATTGGCAGATGGCTGAAAAGCTACCTAATCCTCAATGATATACGATTTGCTTCCCACGCGGTGCTTCGCATACTTGAAAGCCCAAACAGCACGTATTGATTTTTGATTGTTTATTTTTCTCTGTCTCTCTCACTCTCTCTGACATTCTTTGCTCCTGATGGAGGGGGTGTGAGCAGCTGCTTTGTCCGGGGTGCTTCGCATACTTAAAAGCCCGAACAGCCCAATTGATTTTTGATTGTTTGCTTTTCTCGCTCTCTGTCTCTCTGACATTCTCTGCTCCTGACGCACACTCCTTTGAAGAAGAAGATATGTTTGCATTCTTTTAATTGAGAGACGGAAATGTCATCTCTGTCTTGTCATGGAGCACAGTTTAAACCTTTGACTAAAGGGTGTTATTTCATGTCTAGAGGGCTCTAATAATGTTAAAAAATGTATTTAGAAGGTCGTAAACAGGTTTTCTATGCTCTAACTGCGAAAATATTCGATTTATAAATAAAGAATCCTACTTCATCCTTCATCCTATTCATTTATCACGATAGAGTCTAGAAAGGATTAACCGTGATAAACGAGGGTTTACTGTACTCTCGATTTTCCGACCTCCCATTGTGCATTCAAACCTAACATTTTTACTTCCTATGTGTAATACTTTACATTTACTGATATTAAATTTCATCTGCCACAAATCTGCCCAAGCCTGTATGATATCCAAGTCCTTCTGTAATGATATAACAGATTCCAAATTAACTGCTAATCCACCTTGGTATCATCTACAAACTTAACCAGCTTGTTACTTATATTCCTATCTAAATCATTTATATATATTAAAAATAGCAGCAGTACCACATGAGACATTTTTAAACCTGTTCCACTGCTCCTCGACTCTCTCCACATTTAAAAGCTTATCCCAGTCTATCCTACTTAGACTTTGTCACATCTGCTCAAAATTAGCCCTACTAAAGTTCATCTTAACAATTTTAGTCTTTGCATCTGCATTCTTACAAAATACTGAGAATTGTATTACATTATGGTCACTTGACCCTAGTGGTTCAATCACCTCTACACCCTCAATTCTATCCTGATTATTACAGAATACTAAATCCAGACAGGCTTCACCCCGTGTTGGTGCTTTAACATGCTGTGTTAAAAAACAGTCACTGATTATTTTTAAAAAATACTGCTCTTGTACTCCTCCATCTGCATTATCCCAGTTAATATTTGGATAATTAAAGTCTCTCATGACTACAATATCTCCCTGTAAACTTGCCTTTTGATATTACTAAAAGATGTGTGTTGAAATTACTGTCTGAATTGGGTGGTCTATAACACACTCCTGAAATAAGACCTGTTTCCCTAATATTTTCCAGGTGAAACCACATGTCCTCACTAAGATGGGGCTCATCATCCAACTGAAGAGGTCTTACATTTAAACCCTGTTTGGCATAAACAGCAACCCCACCTCCTTTTCTGTTCTGTCTATCCTTCCTAAAAATGTGTATCCCTCTATGTTACACTCATCCCCATCTTTGTTATTTAGCCAGGTTTCTGTTATTGCTATAATATCATAATTATGCTCTGCTACATACAACTCCAACTCACTTACCTTATTTTGATACTTCTAGCATTAAGGCAAGCTATTTTTAATGTGTTACTCCTTCTACATTTATGTTTGCTTAAATTTACATTACTATGCATTTTTATTTCTACACCATTGTTTGTTCTTCCATGTATAGATCTAAACCTGGCCTGTCCTAAACTCCCTGTCCCCGCACTCCCTAGTTTAAACAATCCTCGACTAGCCTACACATACGCCTCCCCAATACATTGGTGCCCCTTCAGTTCAGATGTAACCCGTCACGGCGGACCATGCCCCATAAACCTATACCCTTCTACCCTGCACCAAGATTTGAGCCACGCGTTAAGCCTTCTAATCTCCTCAATCTTACCTGGACTGGCGCATGGCACAGGCAGAACTTCGGAGAAGACTACCTTGTCAGTTCTGCTCCTCAGCTTGGTACCTAACTCTTTGAATTTGGATCGCAGAACTGACAGACTACCCTTATGTATGTCATTTGTTCCAACGTGGACAATGACAACTGGATCCACCCCCGCTCTGGCCAAGAGCCTATCCACCCTTCCAGGGAGGTCTCCCACCTGTGCTCCCGGAAGGCAACACACCATGCGAGACTCTCTCTCTCTGGAGCACACCTGCACTTCAATCCCCCTAATGATTGAGTCCCCAACTATCACTACCTCTCTATTTTTGGGAACTGGTTTTGAGGTGGCCTGTTGGGGCTCCTCATCTCTGCCTACTACCTGAGAATTACCAGAGACACCATCCAGCCATGAAAGGACGTGATAACGGTTTGACACTTCTCATTCTGGGGTTGATACCCCCGGACAGTGTGCACCCTTTACCTTACGCCTTGTGATCATGACCCACCTATTCCTACCTGTCTTGTCTGGAATCTCCTCCCGGCCACCTTGGGGGTGCACACTATCTCTCTAAAGGACACTTGGGTCAAGTCTGCCAATTCTCTATTACAACGCAGGTCAGCCAACTCCTCCTCCAGTTCAGTGACTGGATCAGCTGGCATCTCTTGCAGATGTAGCCCTCATAGACAACTGGGTCTTCCAAACCATCATCTAAAAAGTCCAACATCCAACAGGACTTGC
Source organism: Polypterus senegalus (assembly GCF_016835505.1). Taxonomy (NCBI): domain Eukaryota; kingdom Metazoa; phylum Chordata; class Cladistia; order Polypteriformes; family Polypteridae; genus Polypterus; species Polypterus senegalus. The sequence continues at coordinate 212,863,764 of NC_053157.1, forward strand.
ATTGCACTGGCCTCATTATTAAAATTTGATTTGGGATTACTAACTGCCTTAACTTTTTTTTTCTTAAAATTAAATTTCTTCTTCTTTCAGCTGCTCCTTAACTTAAATGGTAACACTAAGATCTGCTACAGATATTTTACACCTTTTCCCCTTAAGCTCCTGTACTGTTCTCCCTCTCAGCTGCCTGCTATTTGTCTTTCTATGAGGTTAACTTTACTTTTCTCTGTCTCTTCTCCTAACTTTGCGCTCCTCTTACTTATAAGCTCTTCACTCGCACTGTTTGTATTACCCATATTAATGAACCAATATGCTGTCGCCCACTTAACTGTTCTACCTCTGGACCGCTAATGACAGTTTAATGTAAATTAAACAAACAAAACTTTACTACCTTATTTGCTCCTACAGCTTCTTGTGACTGATCAGCGTCTTAACACTTACCGGTTGCCTACACACTGCTGTGCCTTCCCCTTTTACTGCTTTTAAGTCAGCCGCGGCCTTTTTTTCTTTTCCTTTAAACTAAGGAATCGCTGTTACAACGATGCGGTTATTTACTTACAAATGCCGATATCAGTTACTGCTGCTTTCTACCCTGCCTCCTCGATGCTAATTCAAATACAGATAACAAGAACTGGTACAAGTACAAATAACTTTTCCAAGCGCACCTCCAAACATCCAGCTACTTTTGCTCTTGTGTGGGCAAAAAAAAAGCAAAAAAAACCCTTCTAAAGGGAAAAAAGTTTTAAAAACTCCCACACGTTTCCTTAGTGGCAACCAAAACCCAAGTTTTTAAGAGCAAAATGTATTTTTTTTATTTAAATCTCATACCACAGAAAAAAACCAAAAACTCTCAACAGACTTGCGTTTGCAAAGCACACGTCAGCACAAAGCACACCTATTGAAAAGAATTCGATAGATAGATAGATAGATAGATAGATAGATAGATAGATAGATAGATAGATAGATAGATACTTTATTAATCCCAAGGGGAAATTCAAAAATTGAATTCAACTGTATATACAGTCTTTTAGCAATACCTCTGAAATTTTTGAAGATCTGGATTAAGTTTCCACACAGCCCCCTCTGCTCAAAACTAAACAGGTTCAACTCCCTGAGCCCGAACATGCACTTTAGACACAGGATGCACTTGGTTGCTCTTCTATGCACAGCTTCAAGTGCTGCTATGTCATTTTGTAGTGTGGTTACCTGCACACAATATGCCAGATGCTGTCTCACTAGTGCATTAAATAATGTAAGAGTAATGTTCCTCTATTTATAGTCAAGTTCTTATGATATATCCTAACATCTTATTTGCCTTTTTAATTGCTTCTGCACACTGAAGGTAAATATACGAGGGGGTATCCAAAAATAACCAGAATCTGTACCTGGTGTGCAATCTAGACAATCTAGACGAATTTCGCCGGTAGGTGTAGCATAATTACAGTATTCTGTGGCAGTCTGCCAAATGGCGTTGCGCTATATTGTTCGTACGGCATTCCGTGTTGGTTTTTTTTTTGGTGCTTACTAAGCGAGTTCTATGATTTTTGTGATGGGTGATCATAAAGAACAGCGAGTCTGTGTTAAATTTTATTTTCTCTTGGAGAAAATAACTGCCGAAACTGTAGTGATGCTTGAAACTGCTTTTAAAGAGGAAGCTTTAAGTAAAACACAGGTCTACAAGTGGTTTTCACGTTTCAAACCAGGGGAAATGTCACTTGAAGACCAACCAAGATTTGGTCGACCTTCCACAATTAGGAATGACGAAAATCTTGAAAAAGTTTGCAATGCAATTTACGGAGGTCGTCGTCGGTCTTTTGAAGAGATTTCTGAGTTGACTTATGTGTCTTGGAGTTCTTGCCACCTTTCATACTCGCCTGATCTTGCTCCATTCGCCTTTTTCCTGTTGACACATATGAAAAAAGAACTCAAAGGAAAGCATATTTGTACCGTAGAGGAAGTGAAAGGAAAAATGCTGCTGGCATTGGACAACGTTCCTCTTCTGGAATTCCAAAAATGTTTTCACCAGTGGGAAAACTGTTGGGACAAGTGTATTTATTCACATGGAGAGTACTTTGAAGGAGACTAAAGTTTCAGTAAGTAAAAATTATTAAAACAATTTTTTTTTTCAATTCCGGTTATTTTTCAGTACCCCCTCGTATAGTACAACCCTTATCTTCGTTATCACCTACAAATCTATGAGCTTGCCCAGTTGCTATTCCTTTAATCAGAATAAAGGTCTTCGTTTCTTTCCACTTCTCATCAGTACCTAATTTCATTCATTCATTCATAACAAATGTCCAACCACACAAAAAACGGCTTAGGAGAAAGAAAGTTTTGAAACATTGTGTAGAACTGTCATATTATTAGTGGGATATGAAGGTTCGGCAAATTGATGGATTGATCTGTATATACATATTGTAAAATATGAAGGGAGAGGGAGAACATAAAAGGGTTGGAGTACATTTCAGCACCCAGATTGATACAAGAAAAAATGAAAATAATGAACATAAAGTCCAAAGACAGTAATCAGATGTCTAGAGTCCTATGATAACCAGGCATTGCCAGTTCTTTCTAAGCCTTTTAATTTTGAAAGTCTTCTCCGGAAGCTCTGTCCTTGTTAGAGATAGGTTCTTTAGTGAACACTGGCTCCTGGTGCCATTGCTCTTTAAATGGGGCCATGGACAGAAGCAGCAAAGCTTATCCTCTGGTCTGTGAATGAAAAATGAAGAGGCATTAGTAACCATGTCCTCAAGCACTTGAGACTGACAGGTTACCTTACAGGAGCCATAGTATATGCTCCCTATATGCAGATGTGTGACTGTTCCTACATACTGTACATATTGTCCTATTACTCTTCCTAATATACTCTTCCATCATTAAGTACATTATGTTTAGCAATACTTTCAAAAGAAACTTGATAGCATGTGTAAAGACTTATTTTCTTCATTCTATGAATGTTTTATTTGCATCATTTTTGCATGTGCATTCCAGGAGTTCAGAAGAAGTCTCCAAACTAATCACATCACAAAAAAACAGCTCTTAACTTTTCACACGGTTGTTTTGTTCCATCCCTAGTATTTTCAGGTTGTACTTCATAGTAGATGTCAAAAATTTATTTAGATAAAAACTTTATTTGCAGTATTACAACACAAAGAAGAGTACAGCAAAAATGTAATTTTCTTGAAAAGGCCTTTATAAGCAATTGGAACAACAAATCAAAAGAAAAATAAAATCCAGCAGAAGAGGTCTCCCAAGAGAAACATCTCCAAGGCTAAAATAATGCCAAGTAAGTAGAACAACTGCTACAAATATATAAAAAGGGTTGCACATAAGGTCAGATTCACTAGCGAGAAAGCACAAAACATGAATAAATAAAAAAAAAGAATAAATAAATACATTTTACTTGCTCACTGTGCCTAACATTACAGGCAGTTGAATCTCTTTGTATAAAGTGAGTCAGCTTGCACACTTGCGCTCCTCTGCAGTACCACCCATGCCTTCTGTTTTCTCACTATTATGCCAAGTCAGGGTTTTACCCTTGTTCTTTGTATACTGTAGTTTCCCTTATGTTGTGCTTTATTATTTTCATGTGAATATAGAGTATTTGTTTAGTATTTAATATTTATGCGCTGTGTCTTTAAGTGTTCTTTCATGCCTTGTGTTTTGTGGGTAGAACCCAAAGGGGCAGAGCCTCACTGACATGTATCGCAGAAGGACCACCTCTAGCCTATATGTGTGGGTGGGCAGTTGGCCCTTAAGCAGACCATTGAGTGTTGCCAGACCTATTATTGTAAGTATTGTTTTTCTTATGAGTTCTGGTTTACTGGATCATTTATTTCTGTTCTTGCATTTTGCTATTTGGATTGCATCTTGGATCTGTTTGCTCTAGATTACCTTTTTGGATATATAATTTTGGCTTCTTTTATTGCCTTTTGCTTCTTTTTATAAAGGTATTTCCATTAAAATCTTTCTTTATAAATATCCTTGTCTTATCAAGCCAAAGGTTTTTCAGTTCCTTTCCCTTGAAGGGCATTCTTCTATGTTTCTGAACATTTCAGATATTTTTGAACTCTTAATGCCAGCTCCCCACTTTTATGCCTAGTAAATCAAAGGCCACCTTTGGAGTTTGGGCTGGCTGCCTGTTTTTTGAGACTATTAGAAAGCTTCACATCCTTTGTGTTATTTAATGTGCACCTATTTTAAAACACGTGTCTCCTGTCACTTCTCCTTCAACGTCACCCTCTTCCCTTTGTCAGTGATCCTTTGATACAGACTCTTCAGACTTAAGATTCACTCTTCTTCTTGTATGTGACAGCTGTAAACCCATTCTTGAAGTCAATTAAAGCTTCCAGAGCATGGAATGGCTCTTCTCTGAGAAAAAGTCCCTAGAATAGAGCTCATTTAGTGGACACCTTGTGTCCCCGGCTCCTGAGAGACCCGCTGCTGAGTCTTCGGTAATCCTTAAGTAGTTGATTCTTTAAGGAAGTATCTTCTCTGTCTATTCCCATCTAGCTCTGAGTTTTTCACAGCCTCTTGGTCATCTGGAGGTCTTCTGGTGTCTTGTTAGGCACCTTTATCAACTCTCTCTCACTCTCTTTCTTTTCTGTTTTGGTGTCCCTGTCGTTTCCCCTTTCTGTCCACCGAATATGACAGACCCCACACCAATATATATAAAACCCAGGTGTTCATCGAGACCTACTCTTTTCTGTGCCATCTTTGTTGTGTGTTTACCCATTCGGACTCTTGCTGTTCTGGCAACTTTTCTGAATAACAACAACAAACAATGAAAAAAACCTTAAAACAATCAAAAGAGGTACTAAATTGTGCCAATTCCTCATAAGCTGTGCTCATATTAGTATCCCACACCTTTAAAAAATACCTCAGGTTCAAAGCTCCAGAGGCTTCAGCAGTGTCTTTAGTCGTGAGAATTAAGACAGATAAAATTACACATAATTACTAGAGATTAATAAATGCAAACATAATATGCACACAATAGAAAAATTAATTAAAATATTGTGCTAAATACAAATTCAAAGTGTGCAGACATGATTAATATTAAAACCTTAGCTACGCTCATATTTTTGTCACTGGATGACAGCCGAGTGACTTAAATAAATGTCAGAGCTTTTATGTTACAGCCAGAGGGGGAAAAAAAGCCAGAGAAATGCCACGGTTATGCATTGCTTCAAATTTTTAAAAAATCAAAAGATTTGTTTGAGCAAAATACATGGTTTCGCTAATACATTGAAATCTAACATTTACATGTAACAACCCTTTAATTAATTAATAATTAATGATTGGACAGATAAATAAATGTATACATGTAGTTTGACCTGTGCTTAAATTTCAGTAAAGTTCATCAGGAGAGCAGCTTGTGAATATTTAATCAAAAAGCAAAAGTCAAAATTAAAAGCTAAGGAAGACAATCAGGCAAATGAATTGAAGAGCCAAAGATACAGAGCCATTACAGATTCACCCCAGATTAGGACATACTCAGCCATTTCACACATCAAAACTGCTATCCTGGCCACTTGCCAGGACAGTCCGTGTATTGACAGGCTGCATTTGGAACCTTGCCTGGCTTTGAAGATGAACAGATATTTACATCGCAAAGTAAATATGTTTCACTAAGCGTTTGTCTTTTTTTTTTTTTGTTTTTGAATGCTTCTGATATTTTTTTAAATTTTTTGTCTCTGTTATCTCTCTCACAGTTAGGGCATACTGTATTTAACACATATCGCAAACTTACATACTGTATGTTGCCCATATTTTTGTCACACTCTATATATTTAGCATTGTACACTGAAGGAAACATTTTGATTTTCTAGTGTTTTTTTTTTTCTTTTACCATCTTCTGATGTTATTTCTATTGTTATCTCTCTACTAATGTGTAGATCCATCATTTTGGAAAATTGTCACTTAATTATATCCAGTAGTCTACTATTAAAACCATGAAGTGCATTTTTTCCATTTGTCACTTTCACCTCCAATTTTTGGCTGATCTTCCAATGTCAGCCAGACTAGTGCACCCTTATTGCATTTCTTTCAGCCATCTGATAACCTTAAAGCCAGCATTACTCTGCAAACTCGACATTATTTCTAGTCAGAGAACATGTCAGATTTTACAGCTGCAGTTGTTATGTCTTGTTGCCTCTAAAGGGACAGTCAGGTTTTCAATTCAAAACTTTCATTCAGTTGGAATGTACATGCCAGGCATTCATAATTGGATTTTTCAGTTCTTTACTTAACAATATTTTAGCAAAAATATATGTGTTTGTAACACTGTCAGCATATGAAGGCATTGATGATATATGGATTATGCGACATGAGTAAACTGAGATACTTTTCGTGGATGTTATCTGCTGTTTATTCTGTGTTAATAATCATAATAATCTACTGTTATCTCTGTTTTCCATTAAAATGAATTTCAAACAGTGACGTGCAGTGATGCTCATGGTTGGTGAGTTACTGACCCCTTCAGATTCAGATTTACAAATATATGAACCCCAAAGAGTAGCTTATTCATTATTCAGTTGGCAGCATGTACACTGACTACTGGTTATGTTTTATATCTCATCAGCATTCTTTACACACAGATAGGTAAGGCTAAGAAAGAGCGTCAGATTTATAGCAGCAAGAGAGAGCAGAGAGAGTGCATTTGCTCGGCACCCTCCATATGTTCTAAATTTGCAATTACACAATTCATATTCATTCAAGAGCGGCATGGTGGCGCTGCTGCCTCGCAGTTAGGAGACCCGGGTTCGCTTCCCGGGTCCTCCCTGCGTGGAATTTGCATGTTCTCCCCGTGTCTGCGTGGGTTTCCTCCGGGCACTCCGGTTTCCTCCCACAATCCAAAGACATGCAGGTTAGGTGGATTGGCGATTCTAAATTGGCCCTAGTGTGTGCTTGGTTTGTGTGTGTCCTGCGGTGGGTTGGCACCCTGCCCAGGAATGGTTCCTGCCTTGTGCCCTGTGTTGGCTGGGATTGGCTCCAGCAGACCCCCGTGACCCTGTATTCGGATTCAGCGGGTTAGAAGATGGATGGATTGTTTTTTGCTTAGTCTGATCCCATCTTTTATAAAATTGAAAACATTTTATGGTCTTACCTATATTTGTAAATGAAGTCCATGAGCCTATCCTTCTCCACGAAAATCTCTGTCACTTTCTTGTATAAGTCTTCCTTATTTTCCTTTAGTTTTAAAAGTCTTAATCTTCCATTTTAGCAGTCAGTCAGAACAAAAAATAAAATAAATGGACTGCTGCAGTGCATTTGACTTTCTGATATCGCTAACTTTTTGGTGCCCAGAGTCTCTGTGTAGAAGAACAGCAGCAACAAACACCTGTTGAGCTCATATCAGCCCCCTTTGGTGTGGCATGGTACTGTTGTGCCTTTTCACTGCGGTTTTATGTCCAATCAGCAAGACTAAATATGTCACACATATTCATTAAAGATACTAGCTAGACTGTGGAAAGTCAAGGTATATTATAAACATGTCTGCAAACATTGTATTGGCAATATGCAGAGAGACAGTGACAGGAACGTGCCAATTGCATGAATCAACCCACTGTGTGAGGGAGAGCGCAGTCCAAGGTAAGGTTTGGCTTGTCGCTGCCGCACCTTGCATTTCTCCCCTGAATTTGAACATGCAATGCGCAAATTCAGCGATTTTCACTATAAAAAATTATCAAAATTATTGGAATCATACAGAAAACAAATTACTAGCACAGACCAGTGGACAAATTTATTTTATTTTATCATTATTATGTTTTTTTTACTTTTAATGATGATGTCTTCCCTGACCGCACGTCCCTGGTTTCAAAGCGATTACTACAAACAACACAGGGTAATTAAGAGATTAAAAAAATTAAGGTGGAATATTCTTTAAAAATACAATATAAACATGTTCTTGTTATTGTTGTGATTATTTTCCACTTAGAATTTTTTACTCCTTTTTGTAGGCATATTTCTCAATTATTTTTTAAGTGTATTGTTTTTTGGGATGCTAAACCCAAATTTGAGGTTTTCTGTTTCTGTTAGCACTTTTGTGTCTTTGTCCAACTCCATTTTGTTTTTCATGGGTGCATCCATTTTGTTATTATGGCAGCTCTGTGGTAATTAGTTTGGAGGTCACAACACATGACGGCAGTAGTGTGACAGTATAAAGGTCCAGCTGTTCATTTTTATAAATGTTTATAAAAGAACTCCATCTAGTGTGGCAAAAGTGAGCGGTCCATTTAAGGATAGCGATCCACCTAAAAAATCAATATAAAGGGCAAAGAATCCATATTGGTACACAGTGCCTGTGCTGCAATATGTTATAGTTATACTGTTATTTTGAATATGATTAAAAATATGTTTGAGAAGTCTAGATGCCTCATGGCCTGCTGTATTGTAGTAGGGCAAGGGATGTGTGAATATCATGACACACCAAGTGAAGGTCCTGAAGAATACTGGAGGAGCACTGCTTTTATTCATACACCTAAACAGAATATGAAAGGTGACAGTAGTGGTTAAGTTTTGGACTTCAAACCCTGAGGTTGTGGGTTCATACACTGCTACTGACACTGTGTGACCACAAGCAAGTCACTGCACCTGCCTATGGTTCAATTGGAAAAACAAAAGAAATATAACCAATAGTATCTCGAATGTTGTAAGTTACCTTGGATAAAGATGTCAGCCAAATTATAAGTAACTAGCAAAATACCCGCGCTTTGCAGTGGAGAAGAAGTGAGTTAAAGAAGTTATGAAAAAGAAAAGGAAACATTTTAAAAATAACGTAACATTTGCTTTCTATTCGTTTGCATAAGCACAGTCCTTCACCAACAATCATTTAAAGTTAGCTCAGACCCAGCACTTAAAAGTTTCTTTCGCACTTTTGCTGAGTTTGTGTCAAAGACTATTCTATCCCTGACCATCTCACTTTCGTTTGCATAAGTAGGCATGACAAACGCCAGCGGCAGCGTGTCTATAAACTTAATTTAAACTTATGATTTACACCGTGCTTTGTTTTTGCAGTAGCTGCACTTATGAATATTCTTGTATGCGTCACTCGCTTCATATTCTTTTGCTGCCTTCTCAATTGTGTAATGTGTTTTTTGTTCAGCGCTCTTTGGAGATCTTCCTTGTTCTCTACGTATCATGCGTTCACAGTCAGTTCACGTGAGCCGCTCTCTTGTGTGATTTTGCGACGTCCACGGCTTTATTTAATGTTAGCTAAGACCCGGCACTTAAAAGTTTCTCGCTACAGCAATTTTAACTCCGTTACAAAGTGATCCAAAATCTCGTTTATACCTCGTGTCTTCTCATTAAACTAGTATCTCGTGAATATCGTATTCGTCGTAGGCATGACAAATGCCAGCGGCAGCGTGTCTATAAACTTAATTTAAACTTACGGTTTACACCATGCTTTGTTTTCGCAGTAGCTGCACTTATGAATATGCTTGTATGCGTCACTCGCTTCATATTCTTTTGCTGCCTTCACAATTGTGTAATGTGTTTTTTGTTCAGCGGTCTTTGGAGCTCTTCCTTATTCTCTACATACTGCATTCACAGTCAGTTGACGTGAGCCTCTCTCTTGTGTGATCTTGCGATGTCCATGGCTTTATTTAATGTTAGCTAAGACCCGGCACTTAAAAGTTTCTCTCGCACTTTCGCTGAGTTTGTGCCAAACACTAGACCATCTCATCCTTGTTTGCATAAGCACAGTCCTTCACCCGCGAATATTTACCTTATATGGGCAGGCATTCAATTACATGGGAGGCGTGATGATGCGGAATGCAACTCCACCTCACACGGTTACTGAGCTGCTGGCTACGGCCATATATATGGATGAAAGTAGGTTCCAGTTATGACCGTTACGCGTAGAAATGAAACCTGCCTAACTTTTGTAAGTAAGCTGTAAGGAATGAACCTGCCAAATTTCAGCCTTCCACCTACACGGGAAGTTGGAGAATTAGTGATGAGTCAGTGAGTGAGTGAGTCAGTCAGTCAGTGAGGGCTTTGCCTTTTATTAGTATAGATAATAACAATAATAGTTTGCTTGACCTCCATAAGAAGAAAGGACTACGACTGAGAGTCTGTTCTGGGCATCCCTGTGGGAAACCATAATCCAGTGTAAGTCCAGTGTATGGAAGGTCATGTAGCCAGCTACTTTGTTACTAAATAAATGAGTTAGAATGCATGCTCTCAAAGAGCTTTGCCTTATGGCATACCAGATGCTATACATACATTATACGGTTTGACAAAAACATCGGACAAAAGTATTTTTGGCATCTGTCTTGAAGGAAAATACAGGGGAAAAGGGTTAAAAGTTTTGTATCCACTTAAAAAACTTCTCCTATCTCACTCAGCCCAGAAGATTATGACCAACTTGAACCAACGTGCAAAAGGCCAAACTCTGCCTCTTAGCCAAATAGAGGTCATGCCATTCACAAATATCTGACAGCAAACAACTGCAAAGATGTCTTGCAATAATGCAATGGATGAATACAAGTGTTGCTCTTTCTGAAGCAGTATACAATTATAAATGAAAAAAACAGAGATTTAATATCTTTATATTTAATATCTTGTAGTGTTGGATCAATACTAAAATTTTTACTTCAGTATCGAAACAATCTTTCCAACCTCAGTACCAAAATGGTTTCAAAGCAAATGGGTGATAACCCTAAAACCCAACGCCTTACTACAGCCTCCCTGGTGTGCCGCACAATTGCACGCCTCACTAGTGTGTAGCACTACGTGTTGCATCCCTCTTGATAGCAAAGCAACAGGGGAGATCCCCCGTGTAGAGAAGACATTATTAAAGCCTGTGGTTTTGTGATGTCTGCAGATGATCTGAACGTGTTTTTCCCCTTCTACTCTACTGTGTGTCGAAGGCTCAAGTTCTGTAGAAAGCTGATGTTTACTTTATGTACTGATAATCATGAAATGCCTGTACTGTGCTATTTTAAAATTTGGGTTTTCCATTACCGGTTTACCATGCAACCCTAATATCCAGTGAGAAATTCTAACGTATTTGTATTTACAGTATGTAGCTGACAGTTTCAATTTGTTTAAATTTTTTTTAGCAAGCTGAGGCTTTAAGCTTATAAGTATCTATACAATACTAATATATTTCATGCTTTTAACTATTTGTTATATTATAAAGGTTATTCAATATTATATTCAGTTAATCATTAAGGGCATTTACATGCACACACATAATCAGGTTCAGGTGAATAACCCGATTAAGGCAGATACCTGATTTCTTAATAATCCACAGTTAAATGCACAAGTAATCTTCTGAAGCTCTTCTTTGACGAAATGCTCCAATGACATTAAACTGCGAAAAAAGAGTTAAACTTCATCATCAGCCACCATGAATCTGAAAATAAACATGACGCCTGTGATAATTTTGTTGGGTTTTATAAATATGTATTTTCAATTGACACTTTATTTATAGGTTTCTATTACTGGATGGCACATAGCAAACACTTTTGTGCTTGGCCACGTGTTCGAGCCCAACAAAGGGACCGGTACTTGTACTTCTTGCCTTACACCCAGTGATGCTGGAATAATAATAATATCACAGGTATTTTTACTTCGGTAAGATAAGTATTGCATTAGGTTGCTCATTATTTTAAAAAGTAACCAGACTACATAATGTGCACTACTTTTAATGCGTTACCCTACTACTCTCAAAGTTGGGTTGCTCAGTTTAACACAGTACATTCAGAACATCAACATAAATTTAGCAATTTCTGAAATTTTGAGACAGATATTTTCAGCAAGGAGAAGGAACTATTTGACTGTCTAAATATATGCCTCTGGAAATGAATTTGGTGGATGTTTCTACCTGACTCTTCTGAAAGCTCACGTGAAGCAAAGTCATGCTCAGGCTGACAATAGTGCAATGGACATAATGCAGTCTACAAAACTCTTAACAGTAATCCAGTTCTAGGTTTACATGGCCACATAATTGTATTATTTGCAGAGAAATCTATTTCTGTCAATCAGGTTTCTCAGGGGTCAATAACCCAGTCCCTATAATCGGAATAAGGGTTTACATGGCATTTTAGAGATCAGGTTTCTCTGAATAGTTGGCTTATTAAAGCGCATGTAAATACTCCAATACACTTGGCTTAGCAGAAGTGATGTTAATTATTTTAATAATTAATTATGCAATTATGTTAATATACTAATGAAGTTTCTGATATGATCCACTTAAACATGTGGCTTTAATGTGCTCATTTTTCTATATTATTTCAGTTTCAATCATTTATAATAAAAGTGATATCATTTTTTATTGGATCTCCTAGTTTTGCAGTAATACATTTCAATAAAAAGAATAAAGGTTGTTTTCAGCATCTTTTTGGAAGAAATTGTTAGATTTCTGCTGAACAATTGAAATATGCTAATAAAGACACATTGTCAGAAAAATGTGCATCGTTCACCTGTTTATTGCTTAATTAACTGTAACTTATCTTGCAATGTAATGTCTTGAAGATGTTTCAGCCTTCCAGGTCTTCTCAAAACAAGTCTGAAATGTACACTTTTATCATGTCTGAATTGTTTGATTTGTAATTTTAAATTGTGGAGCAGAGGGAAATCACGGAAAAATGTGTCCTTGTCCTAAACATTATGGCATTACTGATCCAAAGCTGAAATTCGCCTGTCGACAGACATAGGTATCCCACTATGCCCGTGCTAAGTATCAGTGTCTGAACACGTGACCATTTGACCACACAAAGGCATTGTGCTGTTCAAATGGATTCCTTCACATGCTATTTGTGAATGTAATCTGACATTAGAACAATCTAATTGCATCTAAGCTTTAGTGTAATACTTCTTAATTATAATATCTCTGCAAGTAAATTAAGGAAAAGGATTTTTGCCCACACTGAAATGTTAAACAATTTTTATGTGTACTAATTTATTGTTGAAAATTTTTATCAAATAAACTACATATGTATTTTAATATTAATTATTTTTACATTCAGAAATAGTTTTGTTTTAGAATAGTTATTCATGTTTTCTATAGAGGCACAGCATCTAGTCATGGTGACTCGTGACTTTCTATGCAAAGGCATTTTAGAGATTGAACATTTTTCATTTTCTTATGTTATTTTTATGTGATGATTTTCATAATGTTGTTATTTTTACTGTTATGTTAATTTCTGTTTGGTTGACATGGTAACCACCCTTTTGATGTATTTTTAAGTCAGGTAGCTTATTGTTTATTTTAACAACTCAATTTCCTTGCTACCTCATGATGGCCAGAAGTGGAATATTATTACATCATCATGGAAATTTTATTTAGGGTTACATGCTCCTGGCGTCCAAAAATTTTAGATTCAAAATACAACCCTAAATCAGAAAAACTTGAATGGTATGGAAAATGCAAATAAAAAAAAAAAAACAAAACGCAGTGATTCTGTGACCTTTTTACTTCATTGCAGAATATGGTCATCTTCATATTTTGTATGGTCAACTTCATTTCCTTTATTAATATAAATCCTGCTCACAACACTTAAAAGACATTTTGGCACTGAGGAGACCAAGCGATGAAGCGTTTCAGGTGTTATTTTGTCCCATTCTTCCTGCGAATACGTCTTACGATGTGCAACAATATGGGGTTGTCATTGACGCATTTTTCATTTCAAAATTCTCCATTCAATCTCTTTTCTGATTTGGGGTTGTATAATTCATGGCACTTGGTGAAAGATTAAGGATAATGATTTTCTACCAACAATCTTTTGACTCTGGCTAAGATTTTGGCTCTGGTGCTTCAATTTTTCATTGACTTTCTGGCTTTTAACCACTGGCTTTGACTTTCTCCTTTATTTTTATAGATAGATAGATAGATACTTTATTAATCCTAAGGGGAAATTCACATAATCCAGCAGCAGTATACTGATACAAAAAAACAATATTAAATTAAATAGTAATAAAAATGTAAAAAAATAAAAATAAAAAAGAAGACAATAACTTTGAGTAATGTTAGCATTTACTCCCCCGGGTGGAACTGAAGAGTCGCATAGTGTTGGGGAGGAACGATCTCCTCAGTCTGTCAGTGGAACAGGACAGTGACAAAAGTCTGTCACTGAAGCTACTCCTCTGTCTGGAGATGACACTGTTAAGTGGATGCAGTGGATTCTTCATGATTGACAGGAGTTTGCTTAGTGCCCGTCGCTCTGCCACAGATGTTAAACTGTCCAACTTTACTCCTACAATAGAGCCTGCCTTCTTAACAAGTTTGTCCAGGCGTGAGGCGTCTTTCATCTTTATGCTGCCTCCCCAGCACACCACCGCGTAGAAGAGGGCACTCGCCACAACCGTCTGGTAGAACATCTGCAGCATCTTATGGCAGATGTTGAAGGATGCCAACCATCTCAGAAAGTATAGTCGGCTCTGACCTTTCTTACATAGAGCATCAGTATTGGCAGTCCAGTCCAATTTGTCATCCATTATTAACTTTCTGATCAATGACGTTTTCTTTTACACAGAAAATTGTGGATACACATGTATATTTTTTTTATGTTTTTCTCTTTATGAGTGGAAAATTCCTACAGGAGAAATGTGAACTTATGTTACATTTACAGTAATTTAAGGAAGAAGCAAAAAATTTTAAAAACAACATGCTTTCATCCAAATTATTTAATATAATAAAGCAATACTAGGATGGTAAAACAAATATTTTACAGCAGTGCTTGGATAGTTTTAGAAAAAGCTTAATCTATTTGACAACCTGTAGTGATTTTTTTTCAAAGGAGAATCTTTGCACTCAGAATGACAAGGATGTGCCACAGGGTTTGTTTAGATTTTCAAACACCAGAATTTTCAGTTATGATAATACATACATTTTGAAATGGTGAGAATTTCTGGTAATATTCTTAGACATCTCAGCAGTTGGCAGCATCAATATAAATTCAACAAAGTATTGATTTTATACTCACTGTTATTACATGCATTTTTAATTGGTAAAATAGCATTAAACCCACAGTTTAGTGGTGGTGCTAGTTGGAGAGAACACACATATAATTGTACACTGAATTAATATGACATTAAATTACCTTCAAATATACAACAGGTTATTAAAACAAGCAATTAAATGAGCCATGCAGGGCACTGGTGTTTAGTTTACTTTTCACATTTGCCAATGTTATAGCAGGACAATATAAAGAGGGTAAGGGTCCTAGAGGATGCCACATTTAATTTAGATGTTCAAAAAAGTGAAAATAAATTGAGCCAATGTGTACAACAAGAGTGGCTTATCCGTTGTTCGATAAAGTGAAAAAAAAGGTTTTCAGAGGTCCCTGTAAGGATGGACTGGTAATGAATGGTAGCTTCCAGTGGTGAAGGTTAAGTATCGGTTTCTAAGGGGAAGGGTTTGCGGCCACAGGATGTGAAATCAGTGATCATCCAGTTGTTTCGCTTCATTCATTCCAGAGAAACTGATGGAGCAAAGGTTTTTTTAACCTGGCATAAACCTACAAAGGGTTCCCTACGCTTCTGACACAGTACAAGAGAAAAAAAAACATTGAGAGTTTAGACAAATGTCTAATGATGCATTTTGGTGTCCCTGTATGGTAGTGTTTCTAATTAACATGAATATGTGCTGCTCAGCATTCTGTGAATTGATGGCTTCCATCATCTAGCCTTGCCTTATTTATGGTTATGGAGAAAAAAGGTTTCCACGTGCTTCTAACCAAAAGTCTCTCCAATTCCCCAAGCCTGGGCTTGAATTTCAACGAATAAGGGGCTCATTGTGCAGCTTGAAGTGGTGGGGAGAGATGTACTTTGAATTGAAATTGATGGAGATAGATGACACTTTGTGTTCCCAGAAATTGACGGCAACACCTGGCTGGATCAGATAAGCGTCACACAGTTCACAAAGTTGTCGGCAGTGCCTTTCGCCGTTGCCTAAGGAGGAGGTCTCACTCAATATACTCATGTGAGTATAAACATGCACTGGCCCTGCTTTGAATTGCCTTTGCTGCAGTGAGTGTTTGGAAGAGCCTCTCTACCGGTCATCGCAGTTGCCGTTGTACCTGGCCAAAAAACTGGTCAAAATTTCTTAAGGATTTTTGTGAACAATGTGACACAGCTAAGACCAGTGCTCTTCTTTTGGATTTCATGTTTTGGTGAGCTGTGCATGTGGACAGGCCTTCTGCCCTTTCATCTTGCCTGCCAGTAATATCAAATGTAGTATGAAGACATGCTAAATAATATACATGTTATTTACCTTTTAGAGAAAATAGAGCAAGTGAATCTGACTACCGCTAATTTCTACAGATGCATGGTAATGAGTATGCTGACTAGCTGTCTGACAAGGCAATAGTAATATGGAAGTCAACAAGATGTGAAATAGCTATAGTTAAAATGATCCATTTCGTTAGTGAAGACAAGATCCTGTTCATATAAGGAAGTTAGAACATGAGATTGTTTAAGAAAGCAATTTTTATCGTGACTAACCCCACACACCCATGCAAAAAAAGCTGGCTTTCTCCCTGGCCATCAAGCAAGCAATATCATATTAGTCAATGACATATCGTAAGACTCTCGTGCAATTTCTTCACCAGGTCATTAAACTGTTTAAATCCATACAATCTGTTTCTTGTTCTATCTGATAAATGTTATATGTTGTAAGGTTTCAAAACTCTTTTGGGGCTCCCCCCAAACGAGACGACATGCCGAAGAACACCCTGAAGCACGATCTGCGCATCTGTGAAAGACAGTTTATCCGTTGTCAGGGCAACCACAGGCTCCCAGCGCTGCAGCGGCTCACCGCAAAAGCAAATCCGAGCCGACCACAGTTGCGCTATAACTGCTTGTTGTCGAAGGGTGTTGCAAGGATAGGAGCACGCAATGATACAGTGCATCGCCGCACCCACCACAAACCAGCTCAGGATCCAGATTAGGACCCAAGTGCAGCCATGCAATGGGTGATACCTCAGCACCACACTAGGAGTGCCAATTCTGCCACCAACCCCAAGTTTTTCCCTGCAGGTTGGAGGGCCTACATGCAGAGATGGATGCAGATGCAGGAACATTATACTGTAAATGCAGGGAACAGGATTACTTGGCCACTAACCTAGCCACGACCCTGCCAGATTGCTGTGTCTGTGTATAGGAGAAGAGTAGATACCGCTACAATAAATAACTCTGCTGTTCCTGTTTCAAGTTGAATAAAGCTGGTTTTGCTAAAATACTGAGACTCAGCCTTGTGTTTTGGGGTGTAAGACAAGGACTCACATGTTACAATGTTTTTTATCTGATATTTATTTGCTTATTTATGTATATATGTTTGTCATTATGATGTTTAATGATTTGTATCTGCTGTATCATTCTATTAAATACTTTGTTTTCATTGCATGTTTAGACTTTTCATTATGCTGCATTACTGTACTTACTCATTTAAGTGATGTATTCTTTGGTATGTTTTATAAATATTATGTTGTAGATATTAATAACTAATTTACTCTAAATATACATAAACATATACGCACATATGAGCATATATGTTTATATACAGTATATATATACTGTAGTTACAGAATTCCCTGCTTTACTGGGTGCAAGTGTGAAAAAATAATTGCATTTTCTTTGTCACATATGCCAATAAAGCATCTAACTAGTAGTATTAATCAATTTAATAGCTATCAACTGCACTGGAAAATTTTCAATGAGAGATCTTTGTATATATTTTATTAAATATTTAACGGGCTCAATTATAAAAACAAATATCTTTTTTCAAAAGATGTGATCCTTCATAGTCAAAGACCAGCGTAACTTTCAGGAAAAGATGCCTCTGTTTCAGTATTATTGTGAAATTTTTGAGACTTGCCAGGAACTTTTATTGGGTTCATCTAATTCTCACCCTTGAAGATTAACAAAGTCTGAAATGTGGCCAATTGCCAGTCACTCCGCAGTATTCTGCAGAAGATTTTCTATGTAGGGATTCACTATCACCACCTCTAACAAACATTAGAATATTAGAATAATCTATACAAGAGCAGGCCATTCATCCCAACAAAGCTCGCCATTCCTATCCACATAATTGTTCTAAAATAATATTAAGTCAAGTTTTTAAAGTCCCTAAGTCTTACTGTGTAGCACACTAATTGTGTCTATTGTTCTCTGTGTAAAGAAACACTTCCAAAACTGCACACAGTATTTCAGATGAGGCCTCACCAGTGAGTTATAAAGTTTGAGCAGAACCTCCTTGGACTTGTACTCTACACATCAGGGTGCTATATAACCTAACATTCTGTTAGCCTTCTTAATGGCTTCTGAACAGTGTGCAATTGATAGTGTCAAGTTCATTACAACTCCTAAATCCTTCTCATAAGTTATAGTTTCAATTTTTCAGACCTGTATTCAAACCAAACATTTTTACTTCCTTCATGTAATACTTTACATTTACTGACATTAAATTTTACCTGCCAAAGTCTTACCAAGCCTGCATGCTGTCCACGTGCCTCTGTAAAGATTCAACAGATTTTAGATTATCTGCCACCTATTCAATTCATTTATATATATATATACTAGCGACTGGGAGCCCGATTGGCTACAAATTCAACATTTGTGAAATCCATACTTTCTCTGCAAAGAATTATTTGTTTTGTTAAGTCCTTGAAATGATTTTATTATCATGGCACTGATTTGTGCTTAACATAGACCTTTTCGACCGATGTAATGAAGAGCTTCCTGTTTAAATGGGGCTGTGAGACGTGAACTCAGTTCTTTGGCGTACCTCATTTGATTTTTTCTGGCAAACAAATTTTCAAAACAAACCGTATTTTACGACTCTAATCAGAGTCGGAGTAATAATTTTGTGGACATGGTCATTTTAGATCTGAGATCGGCTAAACTTTAAACAATGGCCGTTGTTAATACGCAGCCGTCATTACTCAGTTTGCCAATACAGTAATCCCTCGCTATATCGTTCGACTTTCGCGGCTTCACTCTATCGCGGATTTTATATGTAAACATAACTAAATATATAACACAGATTTTTCGCTGCTTCGCGGGTTCTGCGGACAATGGGTCTTTTTACTTCCTGTACATGCTTCCTCAGTTGGTTTGCCCAATTGATTTCATACAAGGGCTATTGGTGGATGGCTGAGAAGCTAACCAATCAGAGCCCGCAGTTAAGTTCCTGTGTGCTGAATGCGATGTTAACCAGGAAGTCTCGTCTCGCTCATTCAGCATCAACGTGTTTCGCTGTGTAAACCCACACATACTAAATAACTATAGGCCTATTTCAAATTTACCATTTCTCTCTAAAATACTACAGAAAGTAGTCGCCAGTCAGCTTCAGTCACACCTTACACATTACAATTTATTTGAGAAATTCCAGTCTGGCTTTCGCACTGGTCATAGTACAGAAACGGCACTAACACGGGTTGTAAATGACATTCTGATATCCTCTGATGAAGGAAATTCCACTGTAATTATGTTATTGGACTTAAGTGCAGCATTTGACACCATTGACCATTCTATTTTACTGCACAGGCTAGAAAACGATGTTGGGCTTACAGGCACTGTGCTCGCTTGGTTTAGTTCTTATTTATCAAATCGATTCCAGTATGTACAGAAATGTGCAGACAGTACTCCATCATTATACACAGAAGTTCAATATGGTGTCCCGCAGGGCTCAGTACTGGACCTTTACTGTTTTCACTTTACATGCTTCCACTGGGATCTCTCATTAGGAAACATAATGTTAATTTTCACTCGTATGCAGATGACACCCAGTTATACCTTTCATTTAAATCAAATGAAGTTTCTCCGATGTTGTCTTTAATTAGTTGTGTTAGTGAATTAAAGGAATGGATGAATGAGAACTACTTGTCTTTAAATACAGATAAAACAAAGATGTTAATTGTTGGAGGGAATGACGCTGATCACAGCAATATTTTGTCGTCATTTAACTCAGTTGGAATCCAAATTAATTTTACTGAATCAGCCCGCAATCTAGGTGTTATCTTTGACTCTAGCATGTCATTTAAAGCGCATATTACAAAGTCGTCCAAAACATGTTTTTTCCATCTTAAAAATATTAGGAAATTAAGGCGCTTTCTAAATAAACAGGATTGTGAGAAATTAATTAATTAATGCCCAGAGGGGACTGGGCGGTCTCTTGGTCTGGAACCCCTACAGATTTTATTTTTTTCTCCAGCTTTTGGAGTTTTTTTTTGTTTTTTCTGTCCACCCTGGCCATCGGACCTTACTCTTATTCTATGTTAATTAATGTTGACTTATGTTTATTTTTTATTGTGTCTTCTATTTTTCTATTCATTTTGTAAAGCACTTTGAGCTACATTTTTTTGTATGAATATGTGCTATATAAATAAATGTTGATTGATTGATTGAATTCATGCATTTATCTCTAGTAGGATTGACTACTGCAATGCGGTGTTCACTGGCTGTTCAAACTGTTCTCTATACAGCCTCCAGTTAATCCAAAATGCCGCTGCAAGAATTATTACAAGAACAAGAAAATATGAACACATAACTCCAGTTCTTAAATCTTTACACTGGCTCCCAGTTAAGTTCAGGGCAGATTTCAAAATCCTCCTTTTAACATATAAAGCATTAAATGGCCAAGGTCCGGCTTACTTGTCTGAACTTATCATGACTTACAAACCTGAGCACATTAAGATCTCAAGATGCCGGTCTGCTTAGGATTCCAAGGATTAATAAAATAACAGTGGGAGGTCGAGCTTTTAGTTACAGGGCCCCTAAACTGTGGAATGGTCTTCCTGCTTCCATAAGAGATGCCCCCTCGGTCTCAGTCTTTAAATCCAGGCTGAAGACTCACTACTTCAGTTTAGCATATCCTGACTAGAGCTGCTGATTAACTGTACATACTGCATCTCTGTTGTTAGTCATTAGCACTATAACATAAGTAACATGATAATTATATTTGAATACTAACCCTCACCTATTCTGTTTCTTTTCTCGGTACCCAAATGTGGCCATTGGTGCCACGCCCACCTGCCAAGTTGTTTGCCTGCCTATGGTAAAGTCATCCCTGATGGAGGATCACAGGAATCATGGGAAAGAGGGGTCCTTTCATCGGAGCAACGTTTCAGCCGTGGCATGGCCAAATGGGGAGGCAGCTAGATGGATGAGGTCTCCAGGACTCTAAAAATATCAAGATCCTAATCATATCATCTACTGTTAAACCGTAATTCTAAAATTTTTATTATTATGCTGTCTTAAGGAATTGTTCTGTTCTGTATATTGTATTGTATTGACCTCCTACTTTTGACACCCACTGCACGCCCAACCTACCTGGAAAGGGGTCTCTCTTTGAACTGCCTTTCCCGAGGTTTCTTCCATTTTTCCCTACAAGGTTTTTATTGGGAGTTTTTTCTTGTCTTCTTAGAGAGTCAAGGCTGGGGGGCTGTCAAAAGGCAGGGCCTGTTAAAGCCCATTGCGGCACTTCCTGTGTGATTTTGGGCTATACAAAACTAAACTGTATTGTATTGTATTGTATTGTATTGTAAAGAGTTAACTTTTGTTCTCTTTTGTGTTTATCTTTGTGCATAGTCAAGCCCTTCATTATGGCTCCAAAACGATCTGCTCCTGCTACTGCTTCAGGGGCCGTGCCCAAGCACCAATGGAAGATGTTAACGATTGCCGAAAAGGTAAACATTTTGCATTTGTTGAAGGAAGGGAAAAGCTACACCGCTGTAGGACGCTATTACAGCATCAATGAGGCTACGATTCTTTTTATTTTAAAAGTAAGAAAGGAATATAAGATCTACGGCCGCAGTGTCCTTTTAACCAGGGTGCAAAACGAGTTGTAAGTGGATGTAATAAGGCAGTAGTCTGGATGGAATCTGCTTTAGGGATTTGGATTGAAGACTGCCGGAAGAACAACGACAATGCTACACAGTCGCCTGAAGTGGCTCCTTTAGAAGGGCTGTAACGCTCTCCTTTGTTGTGCAGTAAAATTAAACTCATCATTATTGGACAAGTCATCGTGTCATTGTTGGTGAGTAACCATAATTAACTTTCTACTTACAGTACTTAGTACATGTACGTACGTTTAGTGTCACTGTACACACATTTACTGTATACAATTTTTCTTGCATTGTACGTATTTATTGCTGGTGGTCTGTTTATCGTAATGGCTGTAACATATGTGATATCGGAGACACTCGATATCTTTAAAATAATATTTATGTTTTACTGTATATAAACAGTGTGTTTACATACATAATTTCAATGACTTGAAGTCATTGCTTAATATCCAAGAGAATACAAAGGAATTATGCTGTATAACTGTGCAGGGAAGTCAGTGAGGGCAACAAAGACCTTTGGAAAGTTCAATATGGCGGCCGACAGTGGTGTCATACCACCGAAATAGGTATGTACATCGGTTTCGGTTAGCACAGGGAAGCCACCTACCAAATTTTCGTGAAGATGGGGCCATAAATAAGATAGTTCAACATGGCGGATGTTGTTAACCATTATGACCGTTACGCGTAGAATTTCGAAATTAAACCTGCTTAACTTTTGTAAGTAACCTGTAAGGAATGAGCCTGCCAAATTTCAGCCTTCTACCTACACGGGAGAATTAGTGATGAGTGAGTCAGTCAGTCAGCCATTGAAGGCCTTTCCTTTTATTAGTATAGTCTAGCAAAATACCCGCGCTTCGCAGTGGAGAAGTAGTGTGTTAAAGAAGTTATGAAAAAGAAAAGAAAACATTTTAAAAATAACGTAACATGATTGTCAATGTAATTGTTTTGTCACTGTTATGAGTGTTGTTGTCATATATATATATATACATATATACATATCTACATATACACACAGACACATATATATACATATATATACAGATCTACATATATATACACATATCAACATATACACATACATATAAACACATACATACACACACACATATACATATATACATATCCACATATATATATATACATATCTACATATATATATACACATACATACATACATACACATATATATATACTTATCTACATATATATACAGTATACTGTATATAGCAAAATCTCCGCGCTTCGCAGCGACAAAGTACTGCTTTTAAATTTTTATTAAGAAGAAAAGAAAACTTTTTTAAACTGAAAATATACCAATAACTATCTGTTAAGGATATCTTTGTATACCACGTTGTCAGTTCAGCACTCCGGTTGTAATATGACCAAGCTCTGTGAGCTTACTCTTGAGAATGCAACGTATAGTTGTCCAGGAGAAAAGCAATGTTGCCTCAAATCAATGGCAACCTTTTGTAGGGTCTGTCCCTGAGACTTATTAATTGTCATCGCGAAGCAGAGCCTTACTGGAAATTGGAGGCATTTGAATTGAAATGGGAGATCAGAGGGTATAACAGTGATGCGAGGAATACATTCAGAGTGTGGCACAGCTGTTTTTTTGTGTAGCTGCCTTCACACAGCTTCTCCGCTGCTTTATAAATGAACGCCATATAAGGCCGTCCTTTCTCCTTGCTTCGCGGTTCTGTACTGTTTTATTGTTCGTTTATTACGATTGTTATAGTTATTGTGTAGCTATTTGAGACTTACTTTACTGTTTAGGTACTCATTTCCTTTATTTAATCCGCGGCTTCTACGCTATTTTTTTTGTTCATTACAATTATAGATATCTATTGATTCCCTTCTTTAGCTGACTGCCTGCTCATATAAGGCGCTCCGCTGGTTTTTTGTGAAGCAGCCTTTACACAGCTTCTCCGCTGTTTTATAACGAACGACATATAAGGCCATCCTTTTTCCTTAATTCGCCAAGGAAGCTGCCTATTTATTTAATCCATGGCTTCTCCACTGTTTTATTGTTCGTTTATTATGATTGTTATAGTTCTCTTTGTATAGCATGTTGTCAGTTCAGCACTCTGGTTGTAATATGACCAAGCTCTGTGAGTTTACTCTTGAGAATGCAACGTATAGTTGTCCAGGAGAAAAGCAATGTTGCCTGAAATCAATGGCAACCTTTTGTAGGGTCTGTCCCTGAGACTTATTAATTGTCATCACGAAGCACAGCCTTACTGGAAATTGGAGGCATCTGAATTGAAATGGGAGATCAGAGGGTATAACGGGGATGCGAGGAATACATTGAGTGTGGAGAAACTCTAGAGACAGCGTGTATATTAACTTGTGGATTTTTCTGTGAGTATTTGGTGGCAGCGTGACGAAGTTGCTTCCACAAGACCGCCTTAGCTGTGGAGCTCAGCTCGGAGCATATTCTTTTCCTACCTTTCAACTGTGTAATGCATTTTTTGAACAGGTTTGATGCATGGAAGTGATCACTCGTACTGCGTTCAGTCAGTTCACGTGAGCTGCTGTCTTGTGTGATGTTGCAATGTCCACAGCTTTATTTAATGTTAGCTAAGACCCGGCACTTACAACTTAATTAAAACTTACGGTTTACACAGTGCTTTGTTTCCGCAGTAGCTGCACTTATGAATATGCTTGTATGCGTTTTTTTTCAGCACTCTTTGGAGCTCTTCCTTGTTTTCTACGTACTGTGTTCACAGTCAGTTCACGTGATTACGTGGGAGGCGTGATGATGTGACACGCAAATCCGCCCCCCACGGCCATCGAGCTGCAGTCCATTACAGTATATAGGTAAAAACAGGTTCCAGTGATGACCATTATGCGTAGAATTTCGAAATGAAACCTGCCCAACTTTTGTAAATAAGCTGTAAGGAATGAGCCTGCCAAATGTCAGCCTTCTACCTACACGGGAAGTTGGAGAATTAGTGATGAGTGAGTGAGTGAGTCAGTCAGTCAGTCAGTCAGTGAGGGCTTTGCCTTTTATTAGTATTGATTAGATCCCGCCATGTTTTGAAAAAAATCTGTACAGATCCACTAACTGAGTATTTAATTTTTTCCAACTTCAAATAGTATAACACATCGGTTTCCCACTGGCTTAAAAGAGGAGAGTTAGGATTCTTCCAGTTTAAAAACAAAACAAGTCTGCATACCAAAAGTGTGGTGGATGCAATCACAGTTTGTTTGTCCTTCTCCACTTTAAACCCATCTGGAAGAACACCAAACACAGCTGTTAATGGGTTAGGAGGGATTGTGACGCCAAGGCTGTCTGAAAGGTAATTAAAAATTTTGGTCCAGAATGATATTAATTTGGTGCAGACCCAAAACATGTGACCCAGTGAGGCTGGGTCTTGATTGCAGCGTTCATAGGTTGGATCTGGCCCTGGAAACATTTTGGAGAGTTTTAGGCAAAACAAATTTGCTTGATATATAATTTTGAGTTGAATAATTGTATGCTTTGCACATATGGAGCTCGAGTGAATTCTCTGCATTGCTATTTTCCACTCCTTTTCTGATATATTGATTAAAAGATCTTTTTCCCAGTGTCCTCTTGGATCTTTGAAAGGGAGGGACTGTAAAGTAATTTTATATATTGCAGAGATGGTGTATAAGTCCTTGAAATTGAGCAATATTTTTTCCAGCATGGACGAGGGTGCAAGATGAAGAAAATTGGGCAGGTTCTGTTTAACAAAGTTCCTAATTTGAAGATAGTGAAAGATAGTGTAGATGGAAAGTTAAATTTGGAATGTAAATTTTCCTAGGATGCTAAAATGTTGTCTATATAAAGATCTCTAAGCAAGTTAATCCCAAATTTTTTCCATTCTTATGCCTCTTAATCCTAGATGTCACCCTTCTGTTATTGTTTTAGCTCTCTCCTTGGTCCATCAGAAGAGCCATATTTATGTTAAAAAGCACATGTGGCGTTTTGGGACATGTAACATTACACACATTTGATTGTCTATCACGTCCTGATGACGAATGACTCTGATCAAAGTGTTTGATCTATTAAGGACCCCTTCACTCTTTCCTTTCTGAAGCTGCAAACTAATTTGGTACTTTCTAGCCCCATCTGTTCACAGGTTATAAATTAATTTAAAAAAGGTTCTATGCCATCTGTACTTATTTCCCATTCCAAGATCATGAACTAATTGAAAAAAATGACTGGAACAAATGCATAAATTACTAGTACAATACAAAAGGATGCTTGAACTGCATGTTGTAAAAGTCATGTAAATTCAGTTCATGCTGGTTTGTTTGAGCAAAATAAATAAAGTTTAACATGAACAGTTTACTGGATATTTTCCACATTAGAACAGTTTGAAACTGGCAGTTTCTTCCCAAAAGGTCATAGGGGGAGTTTAAAGGGTGGCTAGTTCCCACTAATGGATTTACTTTGTTGCTAAAGTAAACATCCAGTAAAGGGAAGGTTTTTTTCAATTTTTTAAGGTCACAACTAATGTAAATATACTGTATTAATAATCAACAAATATGATATTAAACCCATTTTACCTGAGCAACCCTCTCTTGCATATTGCCTACCCTTAAAACAAACAGAAAAACATTCTGTACTACATAAATGATTATTATTTATTGTTTGAAATTTACCATGAGAGAGGAGTTGCTTTAACATGTATATTATCCTCATTTACATTTCCGACAGCTGCTTGTTTTGGCAGTTATATCCTCAAGCAGTCATAATGAACTTCTTAAACTAAACTAAAGCTGCTTGAAAGTCCCACCTGAACAAACAGTGTGGCAGCGATTTGAGCAGAATTCAACTACATGTCACACACCCCACGGTGTATCTATATCTATATAAAAGTCAATGTGTGTGTGTGTATGTATGTTCCTACATCACGTCCGTATGGCTGGAGCGATTTTCATGAAACTTGGTACACATGTTTCTTATGGGTCGACTAAAAATATTGTAGGGTGAAATCAACCCTAACCCACCCCCTTCTGGGTAGGGTGTGTGGTGATCTTGCGGTCATATATGCATGTTATCATCCAGTTGACACTCAACGGCCACCAGAGGGCGAACTGGAGGTGACTGCCAGCATTCTTTATGTTTGAGCACCAGTCTGCCCCTGTTGCTTTTCAAATTAAATAAAGTTGGCCAGTTCCAAGTGTAAACTGAATGATAACATACATACAGTACAAGACCGCAAGATAAGCACATTAGTGAGTCTTCATTTTTGTTATTTTTATTTTTAAAGGTGCGTTTTTTTTATTATACCGTATATTTCTCAAACAATTACAAAAATAAACAACTTTATTTTCCTCACAGGCAAAACCAGGTATTTCAGCTAGTTTAATATAAACAAAACTGTCTTTTTGAAGAAGTAAATTAAGAACTAGAAGTCTTCCATTTTCCAAAACCACTTATTCAGAGCAGGAATGCAGGAGCCTAAGTCGACAAACATCAGGCACAAGGCAGGAACCATTCTTGGACAGAGCAGCAGCCTTTCGCAGAGTCAACACTCATGTATCGGGGCTAATTTTGTATGATCCAATCTATCAAATCAGTTATTCCAGTCCCAGAACACCTGAATATTATGCCATGCATACATTTTCTAACTTGTTTAAAAAATATGGATGTTTTCCATAAGTACAATAAGCAGACAAACAAAACTAAATTCTTTCATTTCAATGTCATTTGTTTAAAGAGCTTCTGTAAAAAGCCAAATTTTTCCCTGTTAACAAATAAAGTAATATCTATATCTCATTAATTTAAATGGTGTACATAATGTGATAGTTTTAAATGTGTCATTGTGCGATTTAATTTATAATTTATTTTATATTGTAACTTTATTATATGATCGATTTATGGTTCTGCTGCCCATCCTCAGCCTTAAAGTCAAACTCTGCCCATGCATAAGATTAAAACTGTGTCACTACATCTGGTAAAAGGAACTCAAGTTACATTAAAAAGAACGTCATATAGGGATGAGAGAAATTCCACATATAATATTTATAGGATACAGTTAACGCTTCTGAGGAAAGTGAAAGCTCTTTGAAAGTTGCTGAAGTATGGAAGAAAAGATTACATGGTTATATTTGAGTCCATAAGGTTGAATCTTGCTGTATGTGGTTGAAACTTAATTGACAGTCTTCCTGTTTACAGTCTAATATCTTTGCCATTATGTCACAATTGCACTGTAAAAGGCAACTTTACATCCAGTAACCATTAACAAAATTAACATTGTCACAATTTATAAATCTTGTAAACCCTTAAAGTATTATTAACAGAAAATTAGACTTGCCAATAGTCACTTACAAAAAAAATAATATTTCTAATAATGGTTTCTTTTAGTACATTAGTAAAAGTGTAATATAAGATGAGGTGAAGTATATTAAGAACAGTATTCAGAAACTGAAAATTTAATATAAAGTGAAAGAAATAGTAACATTCAGTCCACTACAAAGTACTATTTAGCTCATCCTAAATGATTTAGGAATGAGAGTGTCATGATTACTTCTTTGGAAAAAACAAAAATTCTATTAAACTCCAAACTGCAAAGAAACTAATCTCTGCTATAATACTAATTATCTACAGAGTAGGATAACTAATTCAGATGATCTTTATTAACAAATGCGATAAATCATAATAACTAGAGACCCGTCTCTTACAACAGCGAAAGGTAAGGTAAATAAAGTTAGGAGCATTTTAAAATTATTGAATTAATTAACTGATAATTAACAAAGTTAAAATTTCTTTTTCAAACACCACATTATTGTGGCATCCTCATAGGTGAGTGTCTTATTGAATATTATTCATCAAAATCCAGCAAGAAAAAACTGTTGGTTTTCTTTGCATGTGTAGATATCAACCATTGATACATGTAGGTGGTTCAATACGTGAGATTGTGTGTGTGCTAGCTTTTCAAAATAACTGTACTCAACTGATATTATTTTTCATCTAAAACACACCTTATTTCAAGTTAAGTCCCACATTGTATCAGTCCTTCCATTTTCACAAGAAAGACCCCTGTATATTCTGTATTCATTGTCGGGTCTGCCATGTCTATGAACATTTTGCAAATCATCCGCCATCCACTGTGCTCTTTACTCATGACTCAATTGATCAATCTATTATATATCATTCTTATGTTCTCCTTTTCGCATGTCAGATTTTTTTTACCTAACTGAAATATCTGGAGTGCTACCAGTTTTTAGATTTGTTTATTATTTTCTTCATCATGAATAGTGAAACAACACGAGTGATCATAAGTGTGGCATTTTTTGTGGTTTTGTTTAATAACCTTCTACAGAAGACAGACAGTATTTCATGTCTGGATAACAATGTTCAGTAATGTCCATAACAACAGCAGGAGAGAATTTGTCAAGGTTAAAAAGATATGAAAATATGGTGAAGTGCAAGCCAGAGAGTATTTCATACCTGGGTACCAAGGTCTTTTGTGTAAAAAAACAAACAAACAAAACATAACACAGACAAATATCATCAGTCAGTTTTTTCTGAATCACATTTTCTGAATATGAGCAATCTGAAGTGCGGTAATGTTGGAAGGAATGTGACATGCACACTGATGAAGTAATTACAGATTTAAAAACACAATGGCAATTGCCATCACTTATTGAGATTTCTAGTGTGAAGAGAGTGGAAATCCTGTATTTGAACATGCTGAAATGATCAAATCATCATTCAAAGCTGCTTTATATCTGAAATGTGAATTAAAATTAACATTGTGGCCAAGCATACAGTGTCTGGCCTATTCTCATTAAAGCTTTCTTGTTTTTTAAACTCTGCAAAGCAAAAGCAGTACTAGTGGTCTAGTCTCATTTCTACCAGCCTTCTCATCAGTAAAAGACTTTGAATGTGAATTAAAAGAATGTGAATGAATACAAAAAATATACCAGTCAATGAATTAATCAGTCTTCATTATGGAGGACAGACTACCATTGTCCATTGTGCTATGGCCAGTAAACATGTCTTCGGCTTAAAAAGCCACGCTAAACATTCATAGTATCAGCTCACTATCAGCTTTTCCTAAAAGAGCCTCTGTTCCGAATGCAGTCTCTGTGCCTTATCTGATAAAATGATCAATCACAAGCCATGTGAAATCCCAGAGATGGCTCTCAGCTAAACAGCTATACTCAAACAAACGATTGGCAACAATGATGGACAGAACTTTGATCCAATAGTGAAATCAGGAATGGGCTAAGGTGCACCCAAGAAACCAGTGGCCCTCTTATAAAATCTATTGCAAACCACAAATCTAGGCTTCCTCCATCAAATTCATTGCTTGCCCTGTCTGTAACTTATGCTCTGTACAGCAGGTACACCATAGCCTAGAGTGTGGTTGTTATAAGTGTTGGAGGAGTCCCATCTACTCCAAAAAGTAGTAGTAGCCTAGGAAAATGAAACACCTTCAGTAAAAGGAGTTGGATAATTAGTGCCATTAGTTCAATCCTTGTTAAGATACCAAGTGCCCAAGCATAGAAAGACTGTATGTATAAGCTATGCATTTGCCTTGTTAACAACAGGAACTGAGTAATCATCAGCTGACACAGCAGGTGTACCTGCAACCTAGGACATTGTATATAAAAATGGTAAAGAGAAAATTGTAGTACCACACATAACTAGACAGTGTGACCAAAGCAATGCTGAAAATCCACATGTCTGGAGGTAAGGAAAGGCATCGTTTACATGAAATCATAAGTAAACCTGCTTTGACTCTGAAAACTATTAATTGTATCTACAGTAAGTAGTTATGGCAGCTATTATATTATGATATTAGTGTATCTATAACTGAAAGTTAATCACCATGTGAAGGACAAGTTTTAGCTGTTATATGTTTCTTCCTAAATACAGTAAGAAAGTGCAGAGCAGCATCTTACACACACAGAAACTCTGGGAAGGAGGTAAGCCAGTACAGACTAGCTGTGGATAAATCAGTGCCACAGTGCAGACATGAGAAGCTAAATAACTAGCGAAAGATCTATTTTAACCACATTAATTGAAAGATCTGAATTCATAAGTTGTGTGCTTTTTTTCAATAAGAAAATCATAAACAAACAGTTCATATGCGCGCGACTCGAGGATGGGAAGGATGACGCCAGGGCAAGATGGCGGAGGAAGGGCGGAAGTATATCCATGCCTATGGTGCAGGACGGTATGAGGAAGCAGAGGGAGAAAGTTAATACCCCACCATTCCCTGGCGGCGAGTGGTTTCCCAGGTGCTGTCGAATCAATCCGCTGCCTCCTACTACACGATCCCCCTTAGCCCAGGACCGCCATATATATATATATATATATATATATATATATATATATATAGTACGGAGGTGGGTCACTGCCCACTTAATGGCCAAGGCCTCCCTCTCCACTGCCGCGTGCACGGTCCCCGTCCATCAGTTTCCGCTAAGGTACATCACAGGGTGCTCGACACCATCGACGCTTTGGCTCAGCACGGCACCCAGGCCTGTGTCCGCGCCGGTCTGGAGAATAAACGGGAGCCCAAAATCGGCGTCCGTAACACAGGTGCCGACGTTAGGGCCTTCTTTAGGTCACTGAACGCGTGTTCTGCTTTGTCGGTCCACACCACGTATAGGGAGCCTTTTGTCAGGTCAGTCAAGGGTGCTGCTCTTCGAGAAACGGGAACAAACCGGCGGTAGTAACCCGCAAGCCCCAAGAAAGCCTGCACCTGTTTCTTGGTACTGGACGGGCCATTCTAAGATGTCTTTCACTTTGGAGCTCTGTGGCCGCACCTGTCCTTGTCCCACGAGGTAGCCTAAATATTTGGCCTCCTTTAATCCAAAAAAACACTTCCGGGGGTTTATGCGGAGGCCGGCTTTAGCCAGTGTTCGGAGGACAGCTGCGACCTGCAGTAGATGCTCCTCCCAGGTGCCGGAATAGATGACAACGGCATCCAGGTAGGCGGCACTATAGGACTGGTGGGGCTTCAGCACTCTATCTACCAGACGCTGAAGGTCGCCGGGCCCCGTGCAGCCCAAATGGGAGGACCTTGTACTGCCAGTGCCCGCTAGGGGTGCTAAAGGCCGTTTTCTCCTTTGCGGATGCCGCTAAAGGAATTTGCCAATACCCTTTGTCATGTCAAGGGTAGTCAGATATCGAGCCGCACTCCAGCCGCCAAGGAGGTCGCCAATGCGGGCATGGGGTAGGCATCGAACTTGGAGATCTGATTCAGACGCCTAAAGTCATTACAGAACCTCCAGGAGCCGCCTGGCTTGGAGACGAGGACAATAGGGCTGGACCAGGGACTATGGCTCTCTTCAATTATGTCCATGTCCAACATACGCTTCACCTCCAGTTCGACCTCTGCGCTGCTTTGCCTCCGGAGTCGGTAGGGCCTCTCCCGGACGACACCCCGGCCCGTGACTATATCGCGCTCAATCAGCGGTCCGCCGGGTGACTCGCCACTACCTGGGGATGGCTCGGAGTGTTTGGGCTAACTCCTGCCGCTGCTTGGGGGTCAGCTCTTCACCGAGGTTAAGGGCAGTTGTGCTTGCGAAAAGGGAGAGTGACCTACGGGAGCTGGGAAGCTCCTCTCTATCTCCAGGGCTTTAACAGGTTGACATGATAGATCCTCTCACCGGTCGACGTTGGGCTGTTTTACCAAATAGTCGACGAGTCCTTTCTCTCCTTAACCTCGTAAGGCCCTTGCCAGTGAGCGAGCAGCTTCGAGTGGGAGGTCGGGACGAGCACCATAACTCGTCCCCGGGCGAACTCCCTGAGGACGGAGTTGCGGTTGTAACACCGGCCTGCGCTGCTTGCGCACGCAGTCACGGCTCTTTTAGGAGGGGCCTGATCTTTGTGAGTCGGTCGCGCAGTTGCGCCACGCACTCAAAATATTAGAGGAGGGAAGAGCCTCGGCCTCCCAGCCTTCTTTTAGGATGTCGAGGATTCCCCGGGGTTGTCGCCCGTATAGTAATTCAAAAGGGGAGAAGCCGTAGAGGCCTGGGGTACCTCCCGGTAGGCAAAAGCACGAGCGGGAGGAGCTGGTCCCAGTTCCTGCAAGGTCTATCAAAATCAAGAGATAGTAGTCCCCCATGTATAACCAACAAATATATATATATATATATATATATATATATATATATATATATATATATATATATATATATATATATATATAAAGACCCAGTTCCGCCATTCGTTGGCCCGGCTATAGATAAATAGTTGCTCTTGCCAGAAATGAGACCTCCTTCTGGAAATTTCAGGCTTTTATGGAGGCTGCACCTGAAGGGTCGGAGTCAGTTGCTCTCACAGGCTGGTCTCTCAACATGATTGTTCCCCCTTCATACTGGCGGGCTTTTACATACTTTGACAGAGCCTGTAAGGTGGTCATCTGACAACCATGTGTGAATATATATATATATATATATATATATATATATATATATATATATATATATATATATATATATATATATATATAATTGTACAGATCACTTTATACTTCTGGCATCCTGCCTAGAAATTAAAAGAGAGATTCCTCCTTCAACCTACATTAATTTGGCATCCGTGGGGTGGGGATCTTGTTAATTGTTTTAAATAATTACTGTCTTTGCCAAAGCAAAAACAGATAATTAACTGAGATTAGATCAGTGCATTTTCTACAGTTGCAAATAGAACATTTAACAATAAAAAGAATTACAAAGCGAGATGTGATGTTTAAATATTTTCAGTAACAGTAAAAATAATTAAACCATTAATAAAGTTTATAAAATTATAATTAAGGATAAGGGATAACTTGCGCTGCCTGAAGTGGGGGCACCAAGTACATTTTGAAACGATACATGACCTTTGGTGTTCCCCCTTTGTACTGGGGACTGTGTAAAAGTTTAATAGTGATAGGTTCAACAATGTGGATTTGCATACAAGACAAACATACACAGGAACACATTCAAATTTATATATTAGATTGTGGTGCAGCTGTTTTTAATAGATGAAGAATGAATAGCTCTAGTACACTGCTCTCTGTTTCCTTGGTTGTAGAGTGTTTTAGTGTGCTGTATATTTCAATCCTGTCCCAGAAATGCATTGTAGAATCATGAAGACGGGCCATTGCTAGAAAAAAATTTACCTCACAACAGACAAGTGTTTATTACATTTCCTAAAAAAATAAGTTGATGAAATAAGAGGTTATTTACTCTTTGGAGTCCATTACATTTGCCATTTGTTTAAAAAGTACCAGTGGGATCTATTTGAAGCTCTATTTCAAAACTGCTGGGCATTCTAGGAGATACTAATATGAGCCTCATGGAAACAGTCATAAAATGGAGTGTAATTTGAATCTCAATTGTCTTACAAATAGCAACCATTTATGGATAATGTAATTGCAGGGATACAGTACTTAATCTGACATTTGTGATGGATGACCAGTTTAAAATTATCAAGAGCCACGCAATTTTTAAAAATAAGCCAAATATTTTTTGTTTTTCCTTTGCCTAACAGATGTGTTAACAAGTGGAAGAGTGATCGGAACATAGCATAATTCAAAACCTAAAGCAAAATAAAGTGTACTTACACAAGACATTTTCCCCTTAATTTCCTTGATCTGCTGAGCAGTTACCTCAGTATACTAGAACATTCAATGCTGTGTTTGTGTTTTACGACAAAACAAGTTAGTGCAACTACTGTAATGTCGCTTCTTCACAGATGTATTAATGCTTAATTAATCTTATCGCCATGAACAAGGATGGCAAACAGCTTAATATACAGCAGAAGGGATAGAAGGATATAAATACGATGGTGTAAAATAGTGGATGCTACCTAATGCAAAATAGCAACACAAGTACACTGAATACTTACATTCAGCTGAGAAGGAGGGCAATGATGACATTTGTAGGATACCACAATACATTAAATGAAGGGAGGCTGAAATGAAGAAACAAAAATGAAAAATGAAAACTGATTGGTGGTCTGGAGGCCATGTGATCACTAAGGAGGGGAAGCCTGCTTTTAGCTCAACTGGTTAAGATGGCCGTATTCTACACTCTGAGTCCATTGACCTTCATTTGAACCTAGCAGTCCCAATTGATGATACACAACCAAGAAATGAGTCATCCATCCATCCATCCATTATCCAACCCGCTATATCCTAACTACAGGGTCACGGGGGTCTGCTGGAGCCAATTCCAGCCAACACAGGGTACAAGGTAGGAAACAAACCCCGGGCAGGGTGCCAGCCCACCGCAGAGAAATGATTCTGGCCAAGTGAATATCTTGCCAGTGACAACAAAGTCTAAATACTTTTGCTCAATTAAATGAGATGAGCACTATTAAAAATAGTTATAAAACTTGATTGCTGCTGCCTAGCCACACATTTTCTGAACCTTTTATTAACTCATTCTAGCTTTTAGTTTGTGGGAAAAAAAATGTATATCCCTAAAAATGTTGTGTTCATTCACACTGCTGTTATGGTAGTGGTAAAATCTTGTGAATATTTAAGGGTCTTAAATTCTTGTAGGGGGCTGTCCCCTGGTGAGCAGCAAAGGGGCTTGTGGCTGTTATGATGTTTGTTATTTTTAAACATGTTTATTAGTGAAATAAATATATTTTTGCCATATACCCTCTGCATTCAGAATTTATGGCTACTTTCCTAATTTAAAACAGTTTTAACTGTGTTAATATTTGTATTGTATTATTCTGTTGTGATGCCGTTTTTTTTAAGATGACTTAAGAAATAACATCAGGTTGCTGATTCTGGATTTCATCCCCAGAAGTTGCACCCATTACATTAGCAATGCAGCACATAGATATGCCTGCATTGCACAACCTTGTCAAGCAAGTTTGTGGATATTCCAAAAGCTATCCCTAAACTTAGCACTCCAGAACAAATATTGTAATGTCAAGAACTAAAAATTAGTGTGGGATTGTACCTTGTTTATTTAAGCCATGAGACCTAACAAGCCGCAGGAAACACACTGTTTCAGCCTGCTTGTAAAAAGTTGACATGTGTACATCTCACCTTTCTGTTATGAGCTTGAGAGTACTTAATCATAAACTCCCAACAACTATAACTAAAACCCCCATAACAGGAAGGGACTGTCAGCACTTGGCTTGTTTAATACAAGGGAAGTCTTTATAAATCAAATATTTCTTAATCAAAAAATGCCCTTTAAAAATGTTGATTGAAGGAGCACAAAAAGCACAACGGGAGTTGTACAGCTTATCTGAAAGAAAAATTGGGAATTGAGTAGCAAAAAGTTTCAATACACAAATCCAACAAGGTCAAAACAAAAGAGAACAAGAGGTCAGAAATCCAGAAAATCCACAAAGCACAATAATATTAATAATCACAAAAATTTACCAATGCCTATGCATATAAAGAAATACAAGGGACTGTGGGTTTCTTAGCCGTTATATGGCTGAAGGTAACTCTCTTGATGATCATGGGCAGGTGGCCCTGCCTTTTAAGGAACCACCCACAAAACACACGTAATATTATAGAAGATAGACAGCCACAGAGAAACTAAATGTTCAACAATACTGCTAAAGAATACATATAATAAACATGAACAATTGAATCAAAAATGAACAAATAAAACATAAAGAAATAAATATGAACCCCAACCTGGGCAGCCACTCCAGCTAAAACAAAACACTTTCTGTGTGCCAGTCACCAAATGCTGAAGTTGTCATGGTAAGTTTGCCCTACCACCTCTTCCTTGCATCTGTCTACATGTGTACATGTGGACTGACAGCAGTTTTTGCCACTAAGAGCATAGAAACACAAGTAGCCATAGCCAATCAAGAAACAGAGCATCACTTTGTACGAGCAGCAAGCTGTGAGAGAGCAGGCATAGGATTTGTTTCCGACATTTTTTTGATTTGCCAAATTTCCAACTGGGACAAATGAAGATCTATCTATCTATCTATCTATCTATCCAAAACCCATGACTGTAAAGCAGTTTTCCCCACAACATAAGTGCTTAGAGTAAGAGGTAGAACAGGTAATTCCTCTCTTCCTTCATGCCTGTGTGCCTGAATGCCTGCATGACTTTGTGTTTGCCCACAATGCGTGGCCCTTTGCTGACAGTTTCTATCAATATTTAAACTTTGTGTGAACTGTCTATACTTTTCCCAGTTTTTACTGACTTATTATATTTTGGTATTGTACCTGAAATGCAGCTCTGGTGATTCTTTATATTTCTATGGAGGTGTCAGGGTGTTTTTATTGGTGCTTGGAGCCGTAGTGCTGCAGCAGTGCTGCTTTTATATGTAAGGAGGTACCAACCTGTTGTTTTGCTGAATAATACAATCTTATTTCAAAATCTTATTGTTTTGCTTGAGCTGAAGCACACCAGCAATGCCTTTTGCATTTTTTTACAGTAAACTGGCAGTGAAGAGTTACCAGACAGCTGGGAGACTACAGAAGATGTAGTAAGGGTGACAGCAAGAAGGGTGCTTGGTGTGACATCTGGAAAGAGGAAGGAAGAAAAGGAAACCTGGTGGTGGAATGAGGAAATACAGAAGAGTATACAGAGGAAGAGGATGGCAAAGAAGAAGTGGGATAGTCAGAGAGATGCAGAAAGCAGACAAGAGGTGGCGAAGGCTAAAGAAAAGGCATATGATGAGTTATATGAGAGGTTGAACTCTAAGGAGAGAGAAAAGGACCTGTACCGATTGGCTAGACAGAGGGACCAAGCTGGAAAAGATGTGCAGCAGGTTAGGGTGATAAATGATAAAGATGGAAACGTACTCACAAGTGAGGAGAGTGTGTTGAGCAGATGGAAAGAGTACTTTGAGAGGCTGATGAATGAAGAGAGAGAAGAGGTTGGATGACGTGGAGATAGTAAATCAGGAAGTGCAATGGATTAGCAAGGAGGAAGTAAGAACAGCTATGAAGAGGATGAAAAATGGAAAGGCCCTTGGTCCAGATGACATACCTATGGAAGCATGGAGGTGCTTAGGAGAGATGGCAGTGGCTTTTTTAACCAGATTGTTTAATGGATTGGAAAGTGAGAGGATGCCTGAGGAGTGGAGAAGAAGAGTACTGGTGCGGATATTTAAGAATAAGGGGGATGTGCAGGACTGCAGTAACTACAGAGGAATAAAATTGATGAGCCACAGCATGAAGTTATGGGAAAGAGTAGTGGAAGCTCAGTTAAGAAGGGAGGTGATGATTAGTGAGCAGCAGTATGGTTTCATGCCAAGAAAGAGCACAACAGATGCAATGTTTGCTCTAAGGATGTTGATGGAGAAGTTTAGAGAAGGCCAGAAGGAGTTGCATTGCGTCTTTGTGGACTTGGAGAAAGCATATGACAGGGTGCCTCGAGAGGAGCTGTGGTATTGTGTGAGGAAGTCGGGAGTTGCAGAGAAGTATGTTAGAGTTGTACAGGATATGTATGAGGGAAGTGTGACAGTGGTGAGGTCTGCGGTAGGAATGACTGATGCATTCAAGTTGGAGGTGGGATTACATCAGGGATCGGCTCTGAGCCCTTTCTTATTTGCAATGGTGATGGACAGGTTGACAGACAAGATTAGACAGGAGACCCTGTGGACTATGATGTTTGCTGATGACATTATGATCTGTAGCGATAGTAGGGAGCAGGTTGAGGAGACCTTGGAGAGGTGGAGATATTCTCTAGAGAGGAGAGGAATGAAGGTCAGTAGGAACAAGACAGAATACACTTGTGTAAATGAGAGGGTGGTCAGTGGAATGGGGAGGATGCAGGGAGTAGAGTTGGTGAAGGTGGAGTTTAAATACTTGGGATCAACAGTACAGAGTAATG
This sequence comes from Polypterus senegalus, assembly GCF_016835505.1. Classification (NCBI taxonomy): domain Eukaryota; kingdom Metazoa; phylum Chordata; class Cladistia; order Polypteriformes; family Polypteridae; genus Polypterus; species Polypterus senegalus. The sequence continues at coordinate 212,902,301 of NC_053157.1, forward strand.
GGGATTGTGGAAGAGAGGTGATAAAGAGAGAGCAGGCAGGGTGGAATGGGTGGAGAAGAGTGTCAGGACTAATTTATGACAGACGGGTATCAGCAAGAGTAAAAGAGAAGGTCTACAGGATGGTAGTGAGACCAGCTATGTTAAATGGGTTGGAGACGGTGGCACTGACCAGAAAGTAGGAGACAGAGCTGGAGGTGGCAGAGTTAAAGATGCTAAGATTTGCATTGGGCATGACGAGCATGAACAGGATTAGAAATGAGTACATTAGAGGGTCAGCTCAAGTTGGACAGTTGGGAGACAAAGTCAGAGAGGCGAGATTGCATTGGTTTGGACATGTGCAGAGGAGAGATGCTGGGTATATTGGGGGAATGATGCTAAGGATAGAGCTGCCAGGGAAGAGGAAAAGAGGAAGGCCTAAACGAAGGTTTATGGATGTTGTGAGAGAGGACATGCAGGTGATGGGTGTAACGGAACAAGATGCAGAGGACAGAAAGATATGGAAAAAGATGATCTGCTGTGGCAACCCCTAATGGGAGCAGCTGAAAGAAGAAGAAGAACAGTAAACTGCGAGGGGATGAAAGGGAATAGTCCCTGCCAGCACTAAAACGGACTTAGAACATTGTATAATATGGCATAAATGTGTGTTTGTTTACTTATTTAATAACAAAATAGGTTATGGTTTTCAATTTCTTATTTAAATTGTTAACTTATGCATGTCCTGAATATTTTTATCAATAAATAGTGGGGAAAAAGTTTTTTTTTTCACTTTTTCCACACTATTTTCACCTTTTTGTTTATAGTGCTATTCATAAATGACATTGCTTGAAAAAATGGATTGTCAAGCACTTGATGACAATGTAAAACATCAATGTTAAAATATGTCCAGGCAGCCCAAATTAAGCTGGTGGTACTTTCAAGTCTGTTGAAAAAATAGGTTATATATAAATATAGTTGAATAATAAATATAAAACTTTAGTTTGATATTCTGATATATTGAATGATATACAGTAGTGTGAACTCAATGCTGTGAAGTAAGGAAGAACAGATGAATGTAGCACCTCAAGATGAAAAGTTAAACAAATTCCCTGTTTCCCATTTAGTAATCTGTTTGCTGACCCGAAGAAGAAAGTGAATATGTGTTATGATTCTAAACACAATTTCCTCTGAAAAAACCCTAGATTTTCAAAACGTCAGTCCAGTGACTGGGAAGATAAAAAGGGAAAACTCTGTGAGAAAAACAGAAAAAGAGAAAGAGAGATGAAGAACAGAAGGAAGAGAAATAACAAAATGAAGAGCATCCATCTTTTTTTGTGTACTGATCATGTCTTAGAGCAATATTGTCCAGCCTGTGGTCCGTGACTAACCCTTGATGAAACCACATCACTAACCACTCCTTTCTCCCCACCCCACGGCTCCCACAGTTGTGTATGATTACAGCAGCAGCATCGCATGTGAATCATAACAGACCTCGGACTAAATCCCATCCACTGGTCTGGTGATAATGTTAAATTCACAGTGGCAGCATCACAAATGGATTACGGCCTATCCTGGCTGACCTCCCAACACCTGCTCTGACAATCTTCTCAGATTCACCAGGGTGGAAAAGCATTGAACATCGCATTTAAGTCATCTAATGCTCTGATGATCACGCAGGAACCCATCCCAGTTTGATGAACATGCTTAAATTCACTCTATCCACTCAAAAAATTGTTTGCTAAATTCACGGAGGAGGATTCCCACCACTGTGTATTGTGAACATGCTGGCAAGTGAAAAACTGTGTTGTGACACAACAAAGGTTGGGAAACAGAGGCCTAGAGGATGCCAGCAGTGTGCTATCATACCTTTATATCTCCATCCTGATTGTTCACCTAAAGATTGAAAGCCCCTTATGAGTGATCAAAACCTTTTGAAGCTGAACATGAAACAGTATATACGTAATTTTGATTCTGCAGGTGGCCAAAGATTTGGTTTTGGGTACTGAAATTCCAAGTTTCTAGCATTTGTGGTTACAAATGTATGTCTTTTTCAGTCAGATCCAAGTCAGTATGAATGCTGAAAATTTCAAAATGAAGTATTATTTAATCATTGAATTTCTTATATTAGAGTACAATACAGATTTGGAGATTCATTCTCACCTTTTCAATATGCACGAGGACCAGTACACTTCATATGCCATAATTAAGAGATGAACTGCAGAATTCCATTGTGCTCCTGAAGAAGAAGAAAAGATGTTGCCACTCTGGAAGAAATTACAGTGGTGAATTAAAAAATGACAATGCATGTGATAGCAGACACAACAGAGATTATTTACAGTCATGAATTAAGTGTGTGTGTGTCCTAAAAAAGTATCTGTCTCAGAATCTCAGTCATAATACATGCTATTCTAAGCTCAAAGTGAGCGATGGCTTAAACTTACACAAAAGTACACAGAGGTTAAACTTGCAGAAGTACTTTTTTTAGCCTTTTATCATCTCAACAACACTTGGTCTGTCAGCTGCTTCTGACACCCCACTCAGCCAGGCACCTTCTGTTTCTCTGCATAAGAGGGCCCCTTTTTTATCTTTTCAGCTCCTCATAGTTAACATATGCTTTTTGTCTCTTGCCTGTCATATTACTATAATGGAGCCTTTTTGGCAATTACTTGTCTTGCAGACATGTGAACATAATTGGAATGTATACTTCAGATAGGTTTGTAGCCCTTAAATCAGACCGAAGCAAGTCTTTCCAAGTGCCTAAGACTAGATCGAGTAACGCTGTTTACGATCTCATAGTATTTTACGTACCTACAGTTTATTAGCTTGTACGGTAGAGGAACAGTCCAGCTTTATGGCAGAGATTTGATTCAAAATCTCGTTGCGAGCATTTTTAAAATCTTTTTCATGATCATTTTTGCTGTATTTCTTAGCCAAACTAAAGTCACAGCAGTGGATTAGCCTTGCCCAATTGCCATAAAACATGAAGGCCTCTTGTTTCTTGAAACAGTGAAATGGGAAAGATTTTTGTTTCATTTTTAGACCCTGTAGATACCCTTTTAGCATTATTAACAGGCACTGTGTTTTTAAAATGAATAAAAGATGCTTGATTTAAGAACTCAATTTCTCATTTAGAGCGAACTAATGTATAACATTATGTGAAAAAATAATTTGGACCTTAAAGATAACCAAACATATACTATAACTTAAATACCTTATTATTATGACTATTATTGTTGTTGTTAGTGTAAAGATTGCACATATAAAAATGTGTACAGAAATGTCAGCAAAGTGCTTCATAAAATAAAAATGGATTGAATAATGTCAAGGTTCAACAAATTTATTATAACTCTAAGCAAAAGCAAAATGAAATCGCACAGTTTCCATGTTATGTTTGGCAATGCTAGTTTTCATCCTTATGTATTTTATGCCATAATTATCTTTCTGAACTCTTTAAGATGTGCTTACAAAAGAAAAACAACTCCAGTTTGGAAGCTTAACTCTCAGAGTCCATCACAGGGGACTTCTTTCTTCTAGTTGATCAAAGGTTAACTTGCCAAATTCTCAATTGATGCATTCCAGATGTAAGGAGGTGAAAAGCTTACCAGTGAAATTTTTTTTTAAATATTGATTTCATCAATTTTGGCAGGATCAAAAAACAAATTTTTGACAAGCTATTGAAAACTTTAAGGAATTCAGTTAACTTTACAGTGAAAGTTTTTGTAAGCCTTGCTTTAAATCCTGTTTGTAAAATGTTTTTTTTTTCTATTAAATTAATTACAATTGGTATCTCTAATTTATACCTACACAATCACAAAGCTTTTAACAAAAGCATTTGGACAGCATTTCATAGTCTTTCTTCACAAAGCAGGTAGAAATTATGTTTTCAGTTTTAACAAAGGTGAGCGATAAAAAAATAGAAATAGAAAACTATAAATGATTCTCTTAACGTCACTTTGGCTGGACTCTTCATTCCCACTTCATTGTCACTATTGAATTCTGTTTTCATGCCAGATGACAAACGTTCAGAAAGCAAAACACATTTCTGAAAACCATTTCATCCACTTTGGTGATGAAAGGTGTTTTAATACTGTATACTTGGCAAAAGATGGAACTTGAATCAACCAAATGCACACAAACATTCTGTGCCACTGTTCTGAATATTGTGATGCTTTCAGATTGTAATAGCCCCTATTGCAAATTGCTCCTGCTGTCTGTGTTCTCACAAAGCTTTACCTTGTGCTCATTTAGCACTGGATGAAGACTCAGGCTTGAACAACATAGGAAGTAAAGTTCTTCTATTTATATGAACCCCTTACTTCTATTGTGTTAATATTCAAAAAATAACTATGAGGGAGTATACTGCAAGCTGATATTCTTTTAATACTCAATGACCCTTCTCTAAAGCAGGAACCTGTCTGAGACCAAATATTTTTGGGTTACTGACCTTTTTGGTGGTGGCATGGTGGCGGAATGATAGCACTGCTGCTTTGCTGTTAGGAGACAACAGTTCCTGTCCCGAGTCCTCCCTGTGTGGGATTTTCATGTCCTCCCCGTGCCTGTGTTAGTTTCCTCCTAGTGCTCCAGTTTTCTCCCACAGTCCAAAGGCATGCAGGTTAGGTGCATTGATGATACTAAAAGTGGTTGGTGTGTGTATGTGTGTGTGCTTGTTCAGTAATGGACTGGCACCAAGTCCAGTGTTTGTTCCTGCCTTGCACCTTATGCTAGCTGGAGTTCAGTACCACCTACTGTATGACTCTGTTCAGGACTAAGCAATTTAGAAAATGAGCATGACGCTCAAACTCAGCACTGCAGGTTGCATATTTTTTTGATAGTTTTCATTTATATTACAACTAAATAGGCCAAACCAAACAGACAACCACCTACAGTGGATTCAGGAAGCATTCAGACCTTTTCACTTTCTGTACACTTTAATGTGTTGTAAATTTAATTCTAAATGGATACATTTATAATTTTTGTCCATCAGTCTATACTCAATTAAATGACAGAGTGAAAAGATGTTTTCAAAAAGGTCAGGATTTCTTTTTTAAAAAAAGAAAAACTTAAACCTCTCCTTTATACAAGTATTCAGACTGTTTGCTCTAGAACCCATAATTGTGCTCATGTGCATCCTGCTTGCTTGATTGATCTTTGAGATGTGTCTAGAACTTAATTGGAGTCCACCTGTAGCGAACTCAATTGATTGGACACTGTTTAGAAAGGCACATAACTGTTTATATACAGTAAGCCCCGCAATTCACACTGCATGTTGGGACAGAATCCATGCCATGAATTCCAAAGAACTCTATGTAAACTAAATTCAAACTGTGCTAAGGCATAGGTCAGGTCAAGTCATGTCTGGGTTGAGAAACTATTTCTGTGGGTATGAGTGTTTCCAGCAGCACAGTGGCCTCAATAATTGTGAAATGGAAAACGTGTAGAAGCACCAGTTTTCTTTTCGGCGAAACTGTGTAATCAGGAAAAAAGGGGGCTTGGTCAGGGAGGAGACCAAGAACCCAATGATCACTCTACCAAAGTTCCTGAAGTCCTCTGCTGAGATGGCATGCTTGTGTTATTTTCAATGCTGCATGTGTCCTCATATAATCTTACCTTGTGCTTATTTTGTATTTGATGAAGACTCGGGCTTGAACATCCTAGGAAATAAAGTTCCTTAAGGATGACCATCTCAGCAGCACTCCATCAATCAGATGGAAGCCACTGTTTGAATAAAAGGCATATGACAGTGCACTTTAAAGGATTTAAAGGACCCTGAGAGCATGAGGAGAAGGATTCACTGGTCTGTTGAGACAAACAAATGGAACCTTTAGGCCAAACATTCAAGGGAAAACCAGGCAGTGCTTATCACCTGTGTGAATATTGATTTTTACTGATAAATATCCGTCCATCCATCCATTATCCAACCCGATATATCCTAACTACAGGGTCATGGGGGTCTGCTGGAGCCAATCCCAGCCAACACAGGGTGCAAGGCAGGAAACAAACCCTGGGCAGGACGCCAGCCCACCGCAGGGCATACTGATAAATATGATTTTCAATAAGTGATTATATGTTGATTATATTGAATGACTTCTATCCTATAACTGTTAGCTTTTGCCTTTAGCACTCTTAGGAAGCATTTTAATTAAAATCTCTTGATATGAGACCCAGTCCTACTGCTACTTTAGCACAAGTACAAGTATTGATAAGAGAACCAGTACAATCTACTGTAGCAGAACATTGACTCCAAGGTCCTATTTATCAGTAACTGGCAGGGACACGAGAAATGAAATGAATTCCCTACTTTTGTAATCGACAAGTATATTCAAGAAGGGTTACCAGCATCTGTAAGTCAGACATCCCTTTCCTTGTAATGAGTGACTACACATATGTGTCTATAAAGGTATTCTTCTCATCCTAAAATGGCTTTGTGAATTTGACTTTGACACCTGTTTAATACCTTTCCTATGGTGAAGTATACTGGTGGCAGCATCACACTATAGGGGTCTTTCATAGCAGCAAATACAGTGAGACTGGTCAGAAATCAGGAAGAATACAACCAAATATAGAGAGGTACTTGAATAAATGCTCCAGAGTGCACACAACCTCAGACTGGGATAATGGCTAACTTTTCAGCAGTATGAGACTTAAAGCTAACAGCCTATATAATGCTGAAGTGGCTTCGGGACAAGTTTCTGGCTCAGTCAAAGCCCAGACTTAAACCCATAGAACCTCTGTGGAGAGACCTGAAGATGGAAGTTTACAGACACTTCCCTGTCCGATCTAATGATCCTCTAATGAGCATGAGAGGATTTGCCAGGTAGAGTGAGATAAATTGCCCAATTCCACCTGTGTACAGCTGGTAGAGACTTACCCAAGAAGACTCAAATCTATTATTTCTGCCAGATTGGCTTCTACAAAGTTCTGAATTATGGATCTGAGTCCTGATATAAATAAGAGATTTCAGTTTTTGATTTTAATAAGTTTGCAAACCTTGCTATTCTACCGAATGTAGATTGAGCATAAATGACAAAGGTATCCTTTTAAAATTAAACCAACAACACAATAAATTGTGTAGAAAGTGAAGGGGTCTGAATGCTTTTTGAATCCACTGTACTTAATCACAGTGCATGTAGTACAACAAGATAAATGCACACTGAACACTTGAACACAAGGCATTAACTTAATAAAGACATCCAAGTAAAGTCTTCCTTTCAATGAGAGCAAAAGAAACCTTTCACAGATTTTCACTTTATTGTGCTCTAAATGCAGATATTCTTCTTGTTCTTCTTGTTCCTCTTCATATTTTCCCGCTTCTATGTGCATGACCAGCCTTCTCCAAGTAGCTCGGTCCTGCACCTTTTCCCTTTTTAATTCAAATATTCTTTTACTTTATCCATCCACTTCTACTTTGGCCTCTCTCACTTTCTCTTCCCCTGCACTTCCATTACCATCATTCTTTTGCCCAAAGATTCATTGTCTCTTCTCATCACATGTCCATAGTACTTCAACATACTTTCCTGTACTTTCTTAGACATCTCTCCCAATTTTGTTGCACCTCTAATTAACTCATTTCTTTTACTGTCCTTTTTTGTAATTCCACACACCCATCTCAATATTTTCATTTCTGCCATATCTAACAACTTCACCTGTGCTCCCATAAATTCCCACGACTCAGCTTTATACATCACTGCTAGTCTTATGACTGTCTTAAAAACCTTATCTTCAACCTTCGCCTTCATTTTTCGATCACACAATATTCCTGATACTTTCTTCCAATTGTTCCATCCACACTCCACTGTATGGGTTATTTCTGCATCTAATTTTGTATCCTGGGCTATCACTGATTGTAGATAGTAAAATTTGTCTGCTCTTTTCAATAATGCAGTCTAATGTTTGAATATTGTTCATCATTAAATCTCATATATTCAGTCTTCTTCCTATTTATCTTTAGCACTCTATCTTCCTCTCAGTTCCTCTTTTCTGGTGCTGCAGAACACAATGTCATCAGCAAAAAGCAAGCACAAGGTGGACTAGTCTTTTATCCCACGACTCAATATATCTATAACCAGATCAAAGAGGTCAGGACTTAAAGAAGATCCCTAGTGCAGATCTACTCTAACTGGGATCTTGTCAGTTACCCCAACACTGCTTTTAACCCAAGTCCCCACTCTCTCATACATATCCTGGACTCACATACTTCTGTGGTCTCCCTTTCTCTCTTATGAACCTCCAGACATCTCAATGTGGCATTCTATCATATGCCTTCTCAGAATCTATAAACATGATATGCAAACCTTTCTATGTTTCTCAGTGCTTCTCTTTAAGCTGTCTCAATGCAAAAACTGCATCAGTTGTTCCTCTCCTGGGCATAAAATCAAACTGTTCCTCCCATATAAACTTGATAATTCATTGCTACAATCACAACATGCGTTTGTGAATAATTGAATACAGGAAAAATTTTCTTTTATCAATTTGATTTAAAAAAATATCTAATATGAACAAACAGAAAGACAAGCTGATTGGTTGAAAGTGAATGACTGGCCTGGAACAACAACCAGACGATATCCGGTCTATGAAGGGCGCTCCTCCTAGTGACATGTGGCTACTTAGTAACCAAGATTCTAAATGGTAACACTTCATGAAATTATCAATGTAAAATTCATTGTGCAAAAAAATTTTAATCAATACAGGAAAAATTAAACATTTCCTTTTTCTTATATTAACACATTGTTCTGCGTATATTGTTGTGTATTTACTTTTTTACATGAGGATTCCAATTTTCTGATCGCTTTTTTATTTTAACTTAATTTCACAAAGCTTATTTTTTTATTTATATGCCTCCATTGGGAGGCGCCACGTGACTATGATAGTTGCTGTTTGTGTTCCAAAATTTTTAGCCTCTTGTATATGTACATTCACAGTGCATTTCATAAATGCTTGTTCTGTATCAATGGCTGATAGATACTGTCTGTGGTTAGGCTATGTCCCCACGGTGTCTGTGGATAAGCTATGCCCTGCTGGTACCTTAAATAAATATTATGCTATAGTTTATTCTTCAAATAGTTCTCTGTGTTTAGTATTTGTAACTGTATGTACAGTATTCTTGGTATGTCCCAAAAAGAGTTCTAAATGTTTCTATTTGTCCACTTAATTCCATATGCCAGTTTTAGCCAGGGATTTTTCCTTGGGTATGGTTTACCTCCTTTTACTTTGTCTTTTCTAGTTTGTTTTAAAGTATTTGTCTTGTGTATATATAATTATTATTAATATTGTTATGCTTTATTTAGTTTCTACATGTAATGTGTTGTTCTGTAATGTCCCTTATGCTCTGTGGGTGGTACCCCAAGAGGCAAGGCCACCCTGATGTCACAACCCCTGAGACCTTTCTCTGATTATTTAAGGCCCAGAAAAGAGGATGTCAGTAGTGGTGCATTGAAGTTGTAGAAATTATTTGGCTTTTATTTGGATTATAATTTTTAAAAATATTTTTTTACTCTGGTTATTAGATTTTAGCTTTGGATTGTGTTTTGGGACTTCACTTGGATTGCCTTTCAGGCTACTTCTTTTTTGCTCTTTTGACCATTTTTGTTATATTTTCTATTTGTGTAAATATATATGCTGTAGGCCACTAGGGGGTATACCACCACACTAATCCCCGACACAGACAGGCAGGACACAGGTTCAATTCAACACCCGTGTTTATTTATAATTAAAAGTGCACAAACCACCAACAGCACACCAATATACAGTCCGTTCCCTTCCTTGCTGCCAGTCCATCCACCTCCAGTCCTCTTCAGGCTTTGTCTCCTTTCTCCCATCTATGCCCCCTCAATGGAGAGAGGTGGCTCCTCTTATTCAGGTCCTGGAGTGTTCCAGGTGGCTCATCACTATTACCTGGAACCACTCAGAGGTGCGCTGGAGATTCTCTATAGGGCTCTGCAGCTCCCCCTGGCGGCCCCCACAGAACCTAACAGGGCTTCACCAAACTCCAGTTCCTGACGTGCCCTGCAGGAATTCATGGTGCCACAGCTGCCCAGGAAGGCTGCCCTCTAGTGTCCCAGGGGAGGTATTGCCTCAATGCCCTTTTCCCTGGTCCTTCCGCCCTGCTTGCGTCCCAGCCAGGTAGAGGCCGTGGCTGTCCATCACAATACTCGTTGATAAAGATTCCTTATTTTGAACTGTCTCTTTAAACCAAAATTGAACTTTTAACCAAATATTTTACCAAGTACAAGTACATAGCATTGCTGCTGTTTGCCTGTTTCTATATCTGGAGCACTGGTACAAGAAATGCTTTGTATTGATCCAACAGCATTATTCTTGACATTGCAAAGATTTAGCCACAAAGTCAAACTGCTTAAAGCGTAATCAGTGGTGAAACAGCAAGGCCTTTTGTTATCTTATTACATTAGGATCTACTTTTGACCCCCAACTGGTATTCCTCTTGTGTGGAGATTTCATTTGTTTGTAAGGTTTTTGAAACCCCAATCCATTCTTTAGTTTAACTGGAGTTTCTAAACTGACCCAGGACCAGCATGGATGCAGTTGTGTTAGTGTGCATGCTGATCTGGACTGACACTTTATCTGGGTCACATTGTAGCTGTGAAGGCTCCAGACCCTTATGACAATTAGCCGAATATGTGGGTTTGGAAATGGTTGGAATAAATCCATTCCTGCAAATTTAACATATGGCAATTCTGTGAATACAAATAAAATATGCATGAAATACCACAGCTGCTTCAAACACATAGTGTAAAAGTGCCTATAAATAAAAAAGTGTGAAATACAACACTCACACCAAAACAAATGTAAGGAAGAGTCATAGAAATAAGAAAGAAGAAAACAAGAACAGCTGCTACAAATAAAGCTCCTGATGGATCACTAAGTTCAAATTGGGCGACCATAAAATCAAGAAGCTGTTATAAAGTAAAAGAGACATTAAATGGTACAAGAAAAAAAGAACACTCAGTCTTAAACATTTTACTTTTCATTGTGGCTTCACTTTTGCACCAGGCAAGATAGGCCATGAACCACCGACAGGTTATTTCAAGTTGGAACATTCATTAAAACATACTTTTACAAATTAAATGACAGAATACAGAGGGATCACTGTAAACGCAGAAGAATTATTTCCAAAAAATCCAATCAAACAATTGTAAAATTGAAAAGGTTGTCTTCTAGCTGAAGAAACACTCTGACCCAGTGGATATGGTGATAGAACTCAGGTCACCAGATGACACCTAAAATGTCCAAGACTTGTCAATTTATTGTCACTAGGGAGCCATTTAGACATTCTGTGTTGCATAACAGAAGAACATGCTGTACTGCATATTTCCTTCTCTCAATTTGTCTTCTTTATTCAATTGTATTTCTTTCAAATTTTAACTGCGTTCTGTTTTGAATGTTCTATGTTCCCATTTCCTTGCATCAGGAAGACAGAGTTTTGTGTTGGAGGTGGCGCTCACTTATCATTATGTCAATCTGATTTGCATGGCCTATAATGGCAAAGTAAAGATGCGAATAAGTTGGTAAATGAAATATATTATCTATACAGTGATCCCTCCTCGATCATGGGGGTTGCATTCCAGAACCCCCCGCGAAAGGTGAAAATCCATGAAGTAAAAACCATATGTTCATATGGTTATTTTTATATATTTTAAGCCCTTACAAACTCTCCCACACTCTTATAATTTCCCGCACAGTTATACAGCATAAACCTGTAACGGTCAAATGAAATATGGATATGTACCTGTAAGTTTGTACCTTTTCCCATACATGGTTTTGTGGTATGCCTTTATGTTTAGGGCCGGCCCTTTATACAGAGGGAGGGGAGCACCTGGCTTGGAGGGCCAACAGACTGTACGGGGAGGAGCTATCCGAATGTAAATAGGTGGCGGGAAAAAAGGGAAGAGAAGGAGCTAGGAGAGAGAAGGAGGCCATAACAGAAAAAGGCACGAGGGAAAGGATTAACACCTCTTGGATATCGTCAGGTGAACCCGGTTCATTTCCAAGCAAATTATTTTTTCTTTCGGGAGGAAGGAATACGGGAGAGGACTTGACGGGCCAGCACAAGGAACTGTTAATTGGAACGTTTCCCAGAACATGAGATATGGTCGGCCTTTCATTCCCCACTACAGACTGAGCTCAACGCTCCGTACAGATAAGATTTAAAAAACTATAAATCCATTGGTTTTTTGTTGTGTTTCCATTTGTTCAAGTCTTTATTAGTAATGTATGTTTTCAAGTGTTGGTGTTATGATTGGTGTGGTGAAGGAAAGCGCTGCAGCGCGATATTATGTATATAAGGTTTTTTGTTGTTAGAGTGATCCTATATATTGTCTGCCAGTAATCATTTTTGCTTGATCCTGCTTTCTCTGGTGTATCTCTATAATTGAAGTGGTGAAATAGGAAAGTAGTGTTGGTCACTCGCGTCCAGGATTCTTTGTTTTCTTTTTCTTTTTGCTGCCTCTCAAATAGGGCAGCGTGTATTATAATCGTGCCGGTTCTGAGAGCGGTACAAACCCTTTGTATTCTCTTAGTTATTAGGTAAGATTCGTTGAAATTATGTATGTAAACACACTGTTTATATACAGTAAAACCTAAATATTATTTTAAAGATATCGAGCGTCTAAGATATCACAGTTACAGCCATTACGATAGACAGGCCACTTGCAATAAATACGTACAATGCAAGAAAAATTGTATACAGTAAAATGCGTGTACAGTGACACTAAACGTTAATTAATTATGGTTACTCACCAATAATGACACAATGACTTGTCCGATAACGATGAGTTTAATTTTACTGCACAACAAAGGAAAGCGTTACAGCTTTTTTAAAGGAGCATCTTCAGGCGACTGTATTGCAACGCCATTGTTCTTCTTCTGGCAATCTTCAATCCAAATCTCTAAAGTAGATTCCATCCAGACTACTGCCTTATTACATCCACTTACAACTCGTTTTGCACCCTGGTTAAAGAACACTACGGCCGTAGATCTTGTATTCTTTTCCTCCTTTTTAAATAAAAAGAATCGTGGACTCATTGATGCCGTAATGGTGTCCTACAGTGGTGTAGCTGTTCCCTTTCTTCAACTTTTACCTTTTCAGCAATCATTAGCATCTTCTGTTGGCACTTGGGCACGGCCACTGAAGCAGTATCAGGAGCAGATCGTTTTGGAGCCATAACGAAGGGCTTGACTATGCACAAAGATAAACACAAAAGAGCACAAAAGTTAACTCTTTACATAGCAAAACACGTTGATGCTGAATGAGCGAGATGAGACTTCCTGGTTAACGCAGTGGAATCGAATTCAGCGCTCCGTCGCTGAGCCAATCAGCACACAGGAACTTAACTCCGTGCTCTGATTGGGTAGCTTCTCAGCCATCCGCCAATAGTGTCCCTTGTATGAAATCAACTGGGCAAACCAACTAAGGAAGGATGTACCAAAAGTAAAAAGACCAATTGTCTGCAGAAATCCGCAAAGCAGCGAAAAATCCACGTTATATATTTAGATATGCTTACATATAAAATACGCAATACAGTGAAGCCGTGAAAGTCGAAGTGTGATATAGTGAGGGATTACTGTATAAATATCTGCCCATATAGGAATTGTTTTGAACTAAATGTGCTGTTGTCCTTAGGTTAAATGGCTATCAGGAATGATCAAGGAGAAAATCAACCCATGGCTGTTTTCATGACTGTCTTCTCTATCTAGGCAAAGTTTGATCAGATTTATTTGTTAGATTTTTATTTTTGGATTACTCTGTAACAAATTTGCAATGGGTAACTCTACCATACAAACAGTGTTCATGGTAACATGCTTGTAAACGTAATTGAGCTACAAAAGCCCAGATCCAGGGCAGGCTGAAGAGATTACAGCTCTCAGCTGGCTTTGGAGTTTCCCTCGAAGAGCTGCAGACTGATGACAGAGTTACAGTAGCCTTGTGTGACCCCCATGAGACACACTATGACAAGCAGAAAGAATGTGAAATAAGGAGTTACCTGTGTGGTATGGTACCGCAGTAGTTAATGCTCCTACCTTATAGCATTAGGGGCTTTGGCTTCTTCCTTGCATTGTCAGCATCTGTGTTGAGTTTGCAAATTTCCACCATGTCCACATCGATTTCTTTCTCCTGCTAGTTATTTTTCTGTTCTTATCCTAAATTTTCAGACACACATATTTGGTTAATTTTTAAGTTTACCTTGCCTAGTGTGTATGATAGTGTGAGTATGTACCATGTTGAACTCTCACCCTGTGTAGTGTTTTTAGTAAGTGCTACTGATATAGGTTTCTTTCTAAGTGGTTTTAAAAAACAAATGATTGATAAATAGCTGGAAAACAGTTAATCAGGGCTTGGCTGCTAATTAGTGTAGATGGTTATATCCCTCTCTGGATATTATATTAACTGGATAATTGATTCCTATTTCATATCCTTTGACAAACTTGAGTGTTGGGGATCACTTTCCAGCCTTGTTAAAGGTATGTACTTCCACTCTGAGGCACAACTGGGTGCTGTCACTAACAGTAGCGTCTCTGTTTTCACCCACAGCATCGAGAAGACACTCCAAAAGGGCAATTAACTCTATTCTTTCTGATCAGTAAAAGGCTGACTGTTGTCAAAAGTATTGGTCTCACTTGGGCTAGAGCTGACCCCAGGATGGAGTTCCGCTAAACCAAACCCACTTTACTGAGCAGTAGTATTTGTTTTGAGGCAACTGTTGTCCATTGCTTTCAGCTGTTTTGCACCATCGTGAGCCTGTTTTCTTATGTGTTTTTGAGATCGTATTCAATATGACACTTCAAACTGGCTGACACTTTTTTTGACTTTTGTTGTGTCAGTTTTGGCTACTACTCTAATGAGCAGTTTTTTTTCCGATCCATGAGATGACAGTTAAAAGTTGCCAGTCCTGACATAACTATCTAGTAAAAAGTGAGAAGTCAAGCAAAATGACACGTTTTATTGGATAACTTAAAAGATTACATTATGTAAGCTTTTGAGGCAACTCAGGCCCAAGTGAAAATGCAACTTTGCCCAAAATAAATCTAGCAAGTGCACTTTACAACTAGTCTACTGTATTTAGCTGGTCTAAGTAGTTAATCAATATTTACTTAAACACACGAGTAATAAAAGAGGCAACTGACAAATGCATTTAGCATACAATTTATCTGTTCTATCTGTCTGCCTATGTTTTAAAAAACATAGAAGCAGGGAAATAATGTAGGAAAGCAACCATACATTTAATTGTTGATCCCAATTATTGTTTAAATGGTAACCTTGTGTTGTGTATATTTCATAGTATAGCAGCAAATCTCAGAAAATACTCTCAAACGTGCAGATAGAGGAAAGAATTGAATGAAATTCTCAGAAATATGTTTATTAACTCTTTAACTTGACCTAACCAGTTTGTTTAATAAAAGGTCATACAAGTTACTGCATTCATTGAAGTAAAACGCCAAATAAGAGGCATATTCGTAGTTTCAGGTGAACTGTTCTTTCAGTGTTGATTTTTGGTTTTATGCTTTTTTGGTTTTATGAAGTTTGCATGCTCAGTCTATGAATTTGGAATTAATCAAAGGTGTGAAACTTAACAGTGCCTTGCATTAAAATTACTTAGGTGGTCCACTTACTGTAATTGCGTTGTATTATGCCAGATGCAAATCCTCAAACCAATTCAGCTGGACTGCATCCCGGAGGCTCCCTGTCTGCCTTTTAATTTCTAGCTGTTCCATTTGAATAGCCTGATGACAGAATGAGAAAGCGTAACTGCTAGATCAGGGGTGGGTAAATGTTTCTGATGGTGGGCCAAATTGTCAATGATGAGTCATACAGTGGGCTGCATAAAGTCGAGGTGTGACAATGAACCCTGGATATCTAGCACATGTGTTAATGGCAAGCATTCCATTTAAAAATGCATGCTCCAAGAAATTGTTTAATTATAAAGGTTTTTATTAAAATCTATTTTAAGAACAATTCACAAACACCAGTAAGAGACATTGTCCATGTTAATAAAAATAAAGGTAAAAACATTAAAAAATCTAACTCATGATGTATACAATTGTGAAAGCAACATTCAGATTTTCCACAAAAGATGGCAACCTGAGGGGCACATCTGGCAAAGCCTAAACTCCTCTCTGCTCTGTTCTTTAATACTCTGAAAATGAGCAGGTTTTACCTGTTGCCATTGACTCAGAGTATTGTAAATTTTGACAACTGGTGAAAAAAAATAAATTAACAGTACTAAAAGAAACTGAAATGAATTCACATGAAAGCTGTAATTGTCCTCTTCTTTAGACTCAGCAGTGAAGTGATTGAAAAGTACATAAACTGTACTAGTATCTGTCTTACTTCTTGTCTCGAAATACACAGATTGATGTCCAGGAATAATCCATTTTAATCAAACCACCACTGGAAAAGCTTTTTCCTTCTAATGACTTTTCACATTTGTAAAACACACTCTTAATTCTGATTTGTGCACAAACACCCAGAGTTTGCTTAGACTAGCCATCTCTAGCATTATCTTCTTAAGACCACTTCACAAGGGTTGGAATATTAAATATTTCTATTGGTAGATTGTGCACCGCTTGTACCCCTGCCATGGGCCATAGTTTGCCCACCCCAGTGCTAGATGGTATTAGCAATAAACTAGGAGATTTGAATGCATTTTCAAGACAGAAAAACAACCAGATTTCTAAATAAACTGTGTATCGCTACCAAAAATCAGAGGGCTTAACCATCATCATAGTAGAACATGAATTTCAGGAATTGTTGACATGAGCACAGTAATTCAACCTGAACTAAAACGAGAAAGATAATTGAATTAAGAAGTTAAAAGCTATGTGTTGTTACCAGAAAATCAGAACTTATAGTACAACACCAGCACATATTCATAGTTCAAATCCGTAATCTCGGACAAAGGGGTATTGTTGCTTGGCAGGAGTTTAAAGTACTTTTTCATGATGTGAATTGTGAAGCATCTTGGGAAGTGGTCCTTAGAAACCAGGCAAGATCCTATAACAACCCATTCTCCACCTGTAGCAACTCTCTAAAATTATAGTGTAACATACTTAAACATTAAATGGCAAGGGAATAAAATTAAAAAGACATTTGAATATAAAACAGCGGCACGGTGGCGCAGTGGTAGTGCTGCTGCCTCACAGTAAGGAGATCTGGGTTCGCTTCCCGGGTCCTCACTGTGTGGAGTTTACATGTTCTCCTCGTGACTGCATAGGTTTCCTCTGGGTGCTCCGGTTTCCACCCACAGTCCAAAGACATGCAGGTTAGGTGCATTGGCAATCCTAAATTGTTCCTAGTGTGTTTGCTTGGTGTGTGTGTGTGGTGGGTTGGCACCCTGCCCAGGGTTAGTTCCTGACTTGCACCCTGTGTTACCTGGGATTGGCTCCAGCATACCCCTGTGACCATGTGTTAGGATATAGCTGGTTGGAGAATCACCGACTAACTAAATATAAAGCTTGAAAGTTTAGTTTTCAAAGTTATCCAATTTAAGAAAACACAAGGGGTTTCCAGTTTTTAACAATGAGAAGTAAAGCAAAATTATGCGTGAAGAAGGCCTGGACTGCCTTGAAAGCTTGCATATTGTAATCTACTCATTAGTCCACGAAGATGACATTCTGCTTCACTCCTTATTAGGTCCATAAATGGCTAACACAGTGCATCACTCCACTACTCCAGTTCTTAACATATTTGTTCATTAGCAGATACATTCTTATTTTGTAATTGTTCTTTTTTTAAACTGCAGAAAATCCAGATCCACACATTCTTAAAAACTGGAATAAGTGAAGTCAATCTATGGAAAGATGGGTGAAAGAGATGGATAAATGAACAAAGGCAACTTTCATTGACCGTTTTTTCCTCTGCCATCTTGCAGTAGGTCATATCTAACCATTTTAACATTCTTTTGAATACTACCATTCCTCAAGATTTGATCTTTTGTCCTTTTACCAATTGTGTCACTACACCTGACACAAAGCTGTCTTGCGCCAGAGTCATCTGTTTTAATTTAACTGTTTTCAGGTTCTACACGGAGTAGTTAGATCCAAAAAATCTTACTCGTCCAAATAACGTATCTTATATGTTTTCATATGTGATGAGGATCAAATATGCATAGAAACCAAAGGCCTGTTAATGTGAAAATACAGTATTAACAGCAACTTTTTGATTACTCATTTGTACAAAAGTAGAAATATTTATACAAAAATTGCAAATAGCACAACAGGTTTGTTAAGATAAACTAGCCATCCCCCATGGCTCTGTCCATGAAGTACTGAAACAGAACAAACTTTAAAAATCAATAAACAAACAGGTATCGCTAGTTAAATGAAGGCAAGATACACTTCAAAACATTGCCAGAGGTACACTGACTTGAACAGAGGCTGGCGCGTGAGTGAGGAGGGCACTGTCCCCACTCCTGACATCAAGCTCCTCCCTCCCCTCAGCCTGCAGCCTCTGCCTCAGATTAGCATGAATATATTGCTCCTGCAAGCGAAATATGATTCTTAGTGCAATGCAAAATTGCAAAGTTGAAAAATCAACCAGAATGTTGAAGCAAATTGTAGAAAAAAAAACTATTTAAATCTGTTAAGTAGTTCTCTCGTTTGCTAGCTAAGCAAATGTAAGATACGCCCCGAGGCTAGCATGTGAGTGAGAAGGGCCCCACCACACTCCCCTCAGCCCGCTGCGTCTTTCTCGGATTTGCGCAAATAAATTGGTACCACAACTATGATACTTAGCGCGATGACAGAAGTCGCAAAATCAACCGGAATATTCAAGCAAATCATAGAAAAAAATACAATCTAAATCTGTTAAGTAGTTCTCTGGTGGAAAACGGACAGACAGACAGATGTTGGATTTTATATACAGGTATATAGAGATGTCATTTGCTCAATCATGTTCACTGATGATGTGGTGCATGTTGGTCATAAAGTCACTGCTATAAAAGAAGGTAATCACCTAATTGTGAGAAATCTAAGGAAAGACCAGAGTCCTTGTGTTGACTGTGATTATGGTTTATGGTAGGCTGGTTTGCTTTTCTTCTATTTGCAAACATTCTCATCCTGTCCTCTCCCTATATCAGTTCCTCAGCTGACTACTCTAAAACTACTTAACTGTACTAAATGTTCCTCTTGGGATAGATAGATAGATAGATAGATAGATAGATAGATAGATAGATAGATAGATAGATAGATAGATAGTTATTAAATACACTATATTATAGATAGATAGATAGATAGATATGAAATACACTATATTATAGATAGATAGATAGATAGATAGATAGATAGATAGATAGATACTCACTGTCACTGGAGTCTCAGTTACATAGCTAAAATGACAACTAGAAATTGGACAACAAAGTGGAGTAAATAGGAGAGTACATTATAGAGAATTTTATTGAATCAGCTCCCTTGAGTCAAAGGTTAATGCATCAAGTGGAAGCTTTATTGATCCTCGCAGTGGAAAGTTTGTACTGGATTAGATTAAAAAAAGACAGCAGATTTCCCTCTGGTCAATAGAATGATAACCATAGATGCCAATAATGATTCTGTGGAACAAATTAAGGGAGACAGAAGAGTCTCTAGCTAAGGGAACTGTGCAGATATAATATTGAGATTAAGCAGGGAAGTGATAAAAACAAAGATGAAAAGAGAACCCTCTGCATGAATCTGAAAATAGAAAATAAACAAGAACAATGATGAAGCACACTGATGACCAGTTTCTTCTATCTATTGGTCCTAGTCTATCTTTTAGAACATTAAAGCCCTTGCCCACCATGCATCTAGTAGGTACAATGCCAAGACAAATATTCTGTGGTCCTTCAATTCCCAGCTAACATCATTGCTGTCTTGACTGTAGCTCCCAGGAAGTCACTGTAAGGATGTAAGTTTGCCATAGGATACTGTGTGTTGATAGCTATAGTTATCACTATTCTAATTAAAATTATGCATAGATGTTTGGATTCCAAACAACCTCCACGTTTTCAACAGAACATAAGGATAACATTTTCACATTTGTCAAGGCTTGCTTTATGTGCTTTTATCTAATATGGACAAATTATGATAAAAGGTGTCCAGAAATGTATACATTAACCATCAGAAATGAAATCAATAAAACATTGTTATTTCAGCAGTGGATTTTACAAGTGGAAAAAATTATCTGTTTTCATACGTTTCACAGGCTGCTTTAGCATAATTAATTATTTTCAGTATACTTCATCATGTGTCTGTTTGCTTATTCACTTAAAGTGTAAATTTCATTGTATCCCTTCCTATTTTATTTAATTGGATTACACTTTTGTGTCATTGTGTACTCTTAATGACACATTGTTTTATTTATTCTTCGCTGATTGTTAAGAACTGAATTAGTTATCATTTGTTAGCACCCTTATGTTTGTAATCAACACAAATTACCAGCAACTCTGCTCAGGCAATCTAAGATTTTGTGAAAAGTGATTTCAGGGAGACAATTTAGCTTTCTTCCTTCCCCTAATCACCTGTTACTTATGCAGTAAGTGATGATACTGCATGGAATTATAATGTGTTAAAAAAGTGGAAGATATAGGGAACCACTAGGTCTCCTGTTTATTCAATTCATTTCGGTTAATTCTTGTACAGTGGTCTTCACTGACAGGACTTTTTGAAGCATCTATTAAACTGTTTTTTTCCTACAAAATTAATTTATTCCCACATTGTCCATAACCACTTTGTACATTTCAAGCTTGAGGAATACCCAAGGCCTATTCCTACTGCATTGGGTAAGCCAGGAACAAACTCTGAATGGGGGTGTACACTTCTTCTAAAAGCACAAACAAAAAACAAATCACAGCATGAGTTTATTACATTTTTTCTTCTTCACTTCCTGTTGCCTTGGGCCATAACTGGATTTGGAGTGTCCTATTTTCCTTTTTGATCTGAGGAAACGACGGTGGGAGCCAGATTGGACTTCTCTCCCACGGCTTCTTGTACTTTGTTATCATAAATGTTGAACTAATAATAGCACTTGTGACAAATGCAACATGTACATAAATGATTTTTTTTTATTTCAGTTACTTGAAAGAACTTGACTTGGTGCTCAGTTTGAAGGTGCATTACATGGTTCAGCTTGCTTGATATCCAAAAATCCCTAGTAATTTAATAGAAAGTATAATGTTGAATCACAGTGTTTATCAAAGTACGCTTTGATTTAGTTTTGGTGGTCATATGTTTGCCTAAAAATTGTATTTTTGTGAGGTACAATACAAGCACAATTAAAAATTTAATCATTGTCATTAATGATTTTGGCATACTTAGTGCACTAGAAATTCATTCTTTTTAACACATACAGTATATTGACGCAGACCATTCCCATCTAGCAGCTTCAAATAAATGATAAAAATATACATCTTTGGATTACTGTCAATGGGGGCATGCATTATCATTTTTTTGACTCTTTTTTCTGTCTGGGTGGCCTTTTTCTTTATACGTCTTATCATTGACTATTGTCACACATGTGCATCAGAGAGACAACATCTAGGTTCTTCCAAGGTATGTAATACCATCGTGGGCCAAGGGGGGTGCTGCCACCAACTATGCTATCTTCCTTTGCCCCCACAATACTGAGAAATTTCCCACTGAGGGCAACTGACTCTGCCCTTTGCTGCCTCAGGACCGTAAAAAGTCCAGCTGTCCACTTGTTGATGAATGAGCAGGAGAAATAGACTTCCTTCGAGCCTTAATATGAAGCTTTACTTGATAGGCACCAGTTTTTTGTTAGGACTCCAGAGAGCAATATTTCTGTTTGTAATCGTGCCATTGTTCGCAGTTTTATTTTGTTGTAAAAGTAAACAGGGACAGCAATTGACCTGGTATTGAATGGTAATACTATATGTAGTGATAAAACAGGAAATCCAAGAGAAAACTCTACTTGTTGCTTGTGTACTTTCACAAAATGTCTTTTTGTTTAGATCCTCTGACCTGCCAAGCAGCTTATGCAGTGAGGCACTGCTTTTTATGTACAATTTTGCTCAGTATGGTACAGGTGGAACAATGCCTTATCAGGCCATTTCTAAATTGTCTAAATTCAAAGCTTATGCGTGACAACCTGTGTAGTGGGAATGTGTGCACCAAACTACACAATGGGTGTCCTTGTAGTTAAGGACTGAACAGGATCAGTAGGAGAGAAGTAACATGAAGAGACACAGACAAAAATGTTTGGTTTTAAATAATAGTTAATTTACAAGTGCATGCAAAAAGAAAAACAGTGAACAGAACGTCATGCAGCCTTTGATATATAGTTCAACAGCAATGTCACACAAGACTAATAAAGAAGAAAAATTATTATTATTTACAGTAATTACAATGAAAATCCTGATGTCCTAAAAAGAAAAGCAAACTGGAAAAATAAATGTACTGTATATACATAAATAAATGAAGGTCTGGTTGGAGATTAAGCCACAATAAGATTAAGATCTTAAAAAATATGAAGACGTGTATATTATTATTATAATAAGATAAAAAGTGAACCAACTCTCAAACTATATAAATACATCCACCAATCAAGTACTATAACTAGGAGTTATCTATAATACAAAGAAAATAAATACAAAAATAGGTACAAGCTGCAATGATTTATTTCACTGTAAAATGCTCTGCAGTAAACTGCTACTCAACATCACCAAGTGGCCAAAAGATGACCCCTGCAAATAGGATGTGACATTTATATTGGTGACAAATCCTATTGCACACTGTTTCTCCCAGCCTATTGCTGATGACAAAAGCCCGTCCACACTGCATGACATTTCCTGCCTCTGCAAGGCCTCTTTTAATTTCAATGCAGCTTCGTTTGCATGTGTGAGCACTCCCTGGGGTTTGGCTCAAACCCACCACCACCTTCAAACACTACAGGAAGTTTTTAACCTTCTTTTTACTTCAGGACTCCCACTAGTACTAATAATGAACTAAGCACTCTGCTTTTTCTCTCCATAGCAATGGGTGGCATTTGGGGTTAGGATTAGGGTAATTGAAAGTATTATGGGGTTAAATAGAAGCCCCACAAAGTATGGATCATGGATCCCTGCAGCATCTCCTGCTGGCACCCAGAGAACCTGCTAGTATTTCTCCATGGGACTACAATTCCCATCATGCCTTGTGGGTGTCCGTACAGGTAGCATCACTCAGGGATGCTGCCACCTAGAGTGTCTGGGGAATATGTATACATGTCAGGTTGTCTACTATCAAGATAAGGAACTTTGCCACATCTTAGCAGGGATGCCTGCCCATGTGCACTGTCCATCACAGTATACATACTAATAAACTTTTATATATATACGCTATGCAGTATGTCAGGGGTCCATGGGGGTGCAATGTTTTAAAAAAAAACAGCATGGTCCAGACTTTGTGAGTGTAGGTGAATGTTGACGGAAAGTCGTGGGAACCAGAAGTGTTTAATGAGGTAACTGGCTGATTACTTGTTTATGTAAGAGTGCAATCAGCACAGCCATTCCTTATTGACACTCTGTGGGTCATTATGGACAGTACCTACACTCACAAATATAAGAAGGGTCTGAGTTGGGGAGACGAGTGGATCAAGATCAAAAAAAAAAAAAGAAAATGTGAGAGGAAGAGAGAGAAAGAGAGATTTAGGTGATCGATGTAGTGTGGAGGAGAGGAGGTGAGGTGGTCAGGATGACCCCTGATAGATTAAGAGGAATGGTGTTACAGGGACAGATCACTTTTGTTAAGCATTAGGAACAGGAGTGGCTGAGGACACCAAAGAATGTTGGTGGGACGATGGAGTTCCAGCAGACACTGACATAGGTGGCTGGGAAGAGACACAGTGGTTGACTACATTCTCAGCCCTATTGAGAAGTCCCAGAGTATGAGCAGCGGAGACGGGAGAGAGATAGAGAGAAAGACTTACTGGGATGCAATAAGAAATAAACCCCAGTCGGACTGTGTTTTATTCTTGATTTTATGGTATTTACTGACTGATTTTAATCTCCACATTCACTGTTTTTATGGATAATTGAAGAGTTTTGCACTCCAGTTGTAGAACATGGTGGTGACTTTGGAATAAACGCACTATGGACCAAACTTGTTGTTTGTGTTCTCGTTGCGCTAGTTCATTTTGGTTCATGACTATCGGCATCCTGGGAGGCAGAATTTGCCAAAGCCGCAGGCACCTGGGGCATTACAGGATAGTAACTGGAAACAAGCAAATGTAAGTGAGTAAATTCCTGCCTTATGCCTACTGCTTCCAGGATTAGCTCCATCAGTGAGATTATAAAATAAATGAATAAATCATCTTATAAAAAACTGGAAGGTGGCAAACATCATCCCATTATATTAAAATGGTGACTGTACCTTAATGTGTAATGCTGAAAGATTACATGATGCAATAATTAAACATAACATTGAGCAGCAAGCTTGAAGTTCTATTGTTTATGTGAAGAGTCACAATAACATTGAACTGACCGTTATAATTATTAGCCACTTACAAAATTAATTTAATTCATAATTGAGGACTCTACTTTATCTGTTACTTGTTTATCTGTCTTATGTAAGCTTATATTGATTTACTTATTATTTTTGGCTTTTCATTTATTTATTCCTTTTTCTCTTGTAAAACACTTTTATGTGAAAATGTGCTGTTGAAATAATTGTTGATGTAGTGAACACTGGTTTAAGATGAAGGAGCAATTTGTGTTTTACTGACATGCTGAAATACTATGAGGATGTGGCAAAAGCATAGCAGTGCATATAATTTTAGGTATTCTGTAATTTTTATAAGAAAAGTTTGAAATGGTACAACATGTGAGTCTACTGAACAAATTACATGACTTTTAGGTGGACCTGTAGGTAAGAATTTCACCTTAATCTGTACACTTGACAATATTAACACTACTACTACCACAAAAAATGGGAACCAAGCTGCATTGTGCTGATCGGTGTACAAATGGCTGCACATTTTATAACATTAACCTAACATTGCTACACCCTCATAATCCAATTCAGTATCATAGAGACAGGCTCAGAATTAGGTTGTATTAAAAGTGAAGTCCCTTGACAATCACTACAATTTCAATTTGTCCTGTTTAATATGTTGAATATACTGTATATATACTGTTCAATGCTTGCATGGACTGGGTGTTGGGCAGGGTCATGGAATCCGGTGGCAGTGGGGCATCTGTTGGAGAAGAAAGATTCACTGATCTTGACTTTGCTGAGGATGCTGTGATCTTTGTAGAGTCAATGAAGGCTCTGATCTGGGCTCTTGAGAGACTGAGCGAGGAGTCTGAGTGTCTGGACTTGTGAGTGTCCTGTATAAAAACCAAGATCCAGGCCTTTAATGGCCTCTTGGGTACAGCCATCAGCAGGGTGTCTTTCTGTGGAGAGACTGTCGACCTTGTCAAGAAGTTTACTAACCTTGGCAGTGACATTCATGTCTCTGCTGACTTTTCCTATGAAGCAAGTAGATGGATTGGGAGCATGGGGGGTCAATGTGGTCATTGGAAAGGGGTGTGTGGCGCTCCCGATATCTTTACAAAAGGATGAAGGTCAATGTCTTTAGAGTCCTGGTGCTTCCTGTCTTGCTATATGGTTGTGAGAGATGGACTCTATCCAGTGACCTGAGACGAAGACTGGACTCATTTGATACGGTGTCTCTTCAGAGAATCCTTAGGTACCACTGGTTTGACTTTGTGAGGAATGACTTGTTGCTCATGGAGTCCTGAATGAGGCAAATTACCTGCATTGTGAGGAAGTGTCAGTTACGGCACTATGGCCATGTGGCACGTTTCTCCAAGGGTGATCTGCCTCGCAGGATCCTCATTGTTAAGTGGACCAGGACCAGGCCAAGGGGACACCCACATAAAGTATGTTTTCTTTTTCCCCACAGCCATGAAACATGGCCTATCACAATTGCATATTAAAAATCACAGGGTATGTTAAATTAGATGACTTTGTGATGGCTTTCTAGCAGAGTTTCACATTTCAAAAATATCACAAGCCTGGCTCACAAGCTCTGACAGTCAAGAATGTGCTTTTTGATTAAGTTAGTGTCTGTGTGAAAGCTTTATAAGTACAGTGAGTTCAGCTGTAATCTCCCTTTTTTTCTGTTTCTCTGTTTTGTCCTAGTAGATTACACATACAACATCAGACAGATGAGTCTGTCTTCTATTTGTCATGTACAAAACTCAAGTGTTCTTTGTCCCTTGTAGCCGCATTATATGCATTGGTTGTTAATTTTTGCACACACAAGATCGTACCTACAACTTAAGACAGAATCAAACAATCGGTGACTGGTTGCAGTGAGTTGCTAGATAAATCGGACTACATAACTGGTGGTCACGGCAGCATGCTGCAAATTTCTCTGACTTGCTCAGATAATGTAAATGAAGTCTTCAATTGAAAACCACAGACAAAGTCATGTATTGTGATATAGTCTTAAGTAGTGCAACACACTTGTGACACTTTATTTGGAAAACTGTGGACAGTTTTAGTCTCCACATGACAAGGAAGGTATAACTTGTGAGGTACAAATGAGGGAGAGGAGAGCCAAAGAAATGTTAGGGTACTAACGGGGCCACCCCATTTACTGCTAAAGTCCAAAAATCTGAACAAGAATGAGAGCTGCCCTTCTAGCCTCAGCTGCTTTTTAAAGCTTTCAGGTCTCTTCAGCTGGTCTGTGTCGGATATCTCCATCATACAGGACTGTATTCTTCAGACTAAGATGCATTCTTCTGGGAGCTGTTCAATTGACATCATCCTGACTGGAAGTGGTATGGTTTAGTTGATTGGAGTGTTGCTTAGAGGCCCTCACTGGGCGACTTCTCACAGCTGTAGAGGAGAAAAGAGATGTGTTGTTAGTGTTGGTACATCCTCTTGCCCAACAGGTTATTACATACCTTGTCTTAGCCTGGATGGTGATCCTCAGATGCCCATGTGTGACAAACTGCATTAGAGAAAGTCCAGGGACATACATTTAGACTTGTTCCAGTACTGCAGAGTATGAGCTATAAGGAAAGATTAAATGAGTTAAATTTTTTAAATTCAAGAAAACAGAGATTAAATGTAGAAAAGAAAAAAGAGAATTTGTACAATAGATTCCAGCTGTTCCTTTACAATTAATTTTTCAAGTAGAATACTGGGGCACAGATAAAAGCTGGTTAAGGGTAAATTTTACATACACATTTCAAATGACATCTTCACATAAAGAAGCATTGATGCATGCCAGAAGTTACAAAGTAGTATAGAATATAAAAGAACATGTAAATCTTGATTTGATTTTTTTTTCTCCAACATTAGGCAACCAGGGATTAAGCTATGCATGATTGAATGGCTTGTTCCTAGCAATTTTTTTTCTAACGTTCTTATGTTCTATACACATTGTTCTGCGTTTAATTAATTTCTTAAATCTCTTCATAGTTTTAGTATAAGCAAATGATAAAGAGAGGTACATGTTTTAAGACAAGCTGGCAGTGGAGAAGACGAAAAAAAATGAAAACTCCAGCCCACCAAAGAAATTGGCCACTGCATTTGAAATGACATATGAAGCCACTATATATGGTTTATTTTGAATGATGCCTATCAATAGGTGTTAAAACTCCAATTATAAAAATGGGTACTGCTAAACACACATTTTAATAGATTTTCAAGAATATTGCAGTCCCTAAAAATAATGACTAATCTGCCATTTACGTATTTAGCTGTTGCTTTCCTTCAAAATGAATCACAAATCAGATGACATTTTTTTGCATAATACCACGTACATTGAAAGCATGGGCAGCTTAAATGCTTCATTTAGGCTGCACAGCAATGCGTGTTGGGTATTTCTCCACTGATTTACTAGACTATTGTACAACACCTTTTAAAATTTGGCTGCATAGTATGGAATAAGTAAGTAAGTAAATAAATAAACAGACAAACAAACTCAGTGATGAGCATGCTGCTTGTTATAGAGAGTGGTAAACCTTGACACAATGAATGCAAGCAACTAAAAAGAAGGAAATCCTCAAATGAGACAGATTCATTTAAACAAGCTTCTAAAAAATTAAAGATTTAAACCTTCTCTGCATTTATTAATATAATTATAGTCTGGGGGCAAGTTTTAATCAGTTAACTAAAATGCCAGGATAATTGGATGTGATAAGATCATTAATAATAAATTGTTTGTTAGACATAGATCATATGTGTAGTAAGTCAAATCTAACACAATATTTGATTAAATTTGAGAGAGACTCAGGGCAAATGGAAATTAAATTAGACAAAGTTATTACAAGCATTTTAAAATTTTCATTGTGCCTACATGTCATGTCTGCACAAGTAGCAGCAGCAGCAGCAGCAGCAGCAGATAATGGCATTTCTAAATTAGTTTTATGTGTTGCAAACCTCTAATCCAATGTGGGAGAGATACAATGGATTCAGAAAATATTCAGACCTCTTTAATTTCTACACACTTTATTGTGTTGTAGAGTTAATTGTAAATGAATTTACAGTATTTGCCATCTCTCCTCCTCAATCTACACTCATAAACCCATAATGATAAAGTGAAAACATGTTTTCAGAAAGGTTTGCAAATTTATTAAAAATCAAAAACTGAAATTTTACAATTATAAAAGCATTCAGACTCTTTGCTGTGACACTCCAAATTATGCCTTCAAATCCATTCTTGAAATGTGTCTAGAACTTGATTGGAGTCCACCTGTGGCAAATTAAATTAAATGGACATCGTTTATGATGCCCCACAATTCACATTGCACGTCAGGGTCACAAAAAAGAATACCAAGGTATGAAGTCCAAAGAACTTTCTGTAGACCTCCATGAGTAAACTGTGATGAGGAATAGATCAGGGTAAGGGGATAAAAAACATTTCTAAACTTTGATCATTCCCTGGACTACAGCAGCCTCAATAATTGTGAAAAAGAAGAAGTTTACAAACACCAAACTTATCAACTGGGCAAGAAGACCTTGGTCAGGGAGGTCCAATAATCATGCTAACAGAGCTTCAGAAGTCCTCATCTGAGATGGGAGAATCTTTTGGAAGGATGGTCATCTCAGCAGCACTCCATCAATCAGGCATTTATGGTCGAGTGTCAACTCTCACTTGAAGATTTTTTTAAATGGCATTTTATGAAATCTGAGAGCATCAGGAAAGGTTTCTCTGTTCTAATGAGACAAAAATGGAACTGTTGGGACAGAACCCCAAGCACTGTGTCTGGTGTACACCAGGTGCTGCTCCTCACCTGCCTGGCACCATCCCGACACTGAAGCATGGTACCATCATGCTATGGGGGTGCTTCTCAGCGGCAGGAACATGGAGATTGGTCAGAATTAAGGGAAAGATGAATGCAGCCAAATATCTGCTCCATGGTACACAAAACCTCACACCTCACTTTTCAACATGACAGTGATATAGCATACAGACAAGACAATGCTGGAGTTGGTTTTGGATAAGTCTCTGTTCTTGAGTGGTCCAGACAAAACCTAGACTTAACCCCCAAAGAACATCCTGAAGATGGCAGTTTACAGAAGTTTCCCTTCCAACCTAATGGAACTTGCGAGGGTCTGTCAGTAAGAATAGAATGAACTGCCTAAATCCAAATGTGCAATACTTGCAGAAATTACCCAAGAAGATTTTAAGCTTTAATTGCTGCCAAAGTGGTTTTCAACAAAGTACTTAAATAAGGGTCTGAATATCTATATAAATTAGATTTTTCAGTGTTTGATTTTTATTAAATTTACAAATGTTTCTGAAAACCTGTTTTCACTTTGTCATTATGGGTTATTGAGTGTAGACTGAAGTACAAAAACTGCAAATTTATCAATTTAAAATTAAATCTAAAACACAATAAAGTACATAGGAAGTGGAGGTGTCTGAATATTTTCTAAATCAACAGTAACATTGTAATAAGGCAAACATCTTGCATATATTTTATAGTCTCTGTGATTCAGGTATAAAGCTTGGAAACTTAAATCTTCTGAGAAAGATGGTGATTTAGAGAGCAACCAGCCAACCTGTGTGAACACTGAAAATTTCTTTAAAGTGGCCCTGAGTGATTTCAGATTTCAGTGAGCTCTTTGATGAACTTATGCCCAGTCTAGGGCTCGTTGCTGCCTTGCTTCCAGCCTCCTGTGAACTTCACTGTGCAGATTTGATGATGTTGTGAATATGAAGTCATTTTCTCTACACACTAATTCCGACAGAAGACATGTAGGAAGGAATGTAAATCCTATTCCTCCAATACCCACAGCAAACTCAAATCCAAACCTGGATGGGAAAGCCAGTCAATTCCAAGGTGCTCTCTTTCATATATTTACAGTCACTCATTCTAGGCCCATTAAGATCAGACAATCAAATTAAACACTAAAATGTCCATGGAAAAATGGTACTGAAATGCAAAGGCTTGAAAGCAGAGCTGGGTGGCTATGGACCATCTCATTAAAAATACATTACATTTTAAATATATTTTTATACATATATTATGTAAAATAAGTTCAAACAATCTTTCATGTATTTAAACAAAATATTAGTTATAGTTATAACACAGGCTATTCACTATAAATCTATAATGTTTTTAATGTGTTGCAGTACAACATATCCAACATATCCTTTCTCAACATTTGAGTAGTTTTATATCTGCCCATCTCCTATCTGTACAAGTAATTCTGTTCAGCTGCATCCTGGAGAGTACAGGCCCTGTTAACATCCGGCAAAATTAAATAAATACGGCATTCTAGACCATCCATGCTGCAAAAAATATGAACTGTTAGGCAGCCACATAACTCAGCTTCTCCCAGACTAGTCCAAATGCTGCATGACTTACAGCACATATGATTTTAAAGCCTGTTTTCTCAAATAGGACATTTTAACCAGTACCATTCAGAGTAACTATCAAGCTGAGGATGGGATTTTAGTCTATCACAGGCCACACAAGACCGTTCATGCCAAACTGGCTCCTCAGTTCTTTCAAAATTCTGGCAAGTTCACATTTAACGGTCCACAAAGTCCTACTGTTTACATTGCCTGGTAACATATTCCATGTATCTGTTATTCTCAGAGAGGGAACATGCTTTCTAACATTTGTGTGAAATGTGGCCTTTACAGCCATCCATCTGTGTTCTTGTGTTTTTGTTGAAGAAACATGATATTTTCAAACTCACCTGATCCAATTCAGGGCTACAGATGAGCGGGAGTCTATCACCGTAATATTGTGTAATGATTATTGGCTTTTGAGAACGTATTGTTATGTATATTTGTACTAATTCATTTCATTTTAGTATTTCTAATTTACTTTACTATCTTTATGATGCTGACATGATCTGCTGCTATTTGATACTTGCTTTTCACATTCACTGCCCATATTGTTTATGATTACACCACCCATTGTTGATCAGGGGGTTGGGACAACATCATAGATAGACAGATATATAGACAATTAGATTGAACTGTATTTGTCACTGGGGGAAAATTAACAGAAGCTTGTTAACACTAGAATTACCAGAGCCTACGAGAATGCTCGTAAATCCGGCCCAACTTAAATTCTTTCTCACCTCTCCGTCAGCGTCTTTTGTCCTGTAAATGTGTTGACAAGCAGTAAGCAGCCTGCTATCCCATCCCCTTGCCCACTGCCGCAGTTCAATTTGCAAAGAAGTTTCTCAGTGCTCAGTGTTTATCTTCGAGTGAAGTGCTGGAGCTTTATAGGGTAAAAAAGTACATCACCATTTGGAATACATACATTTCATGTGTGTTCATTGTCATCAACAATCTCTGTAAAAACATTATTAACACAGAAACGTTTTTCATGTTTTAGTAATAATTGACAAAATGTAGACATGAAATGTATAATGTGTGAAGACTGAAATACAAACATGTGTATAAGGTGTAAAGCTTGAAGTTCAAATATCAAATAAACAATTTCACAAAAGGTACAAGTACCGGTATAACAAAACAAGTGCACTATTATTCAAGAGTATAACTGAAGAAAAAAGAAAGCAGAATGCGGTAGGTGGCTGATACAACAGCTTGCGTGGTGCAATGCTAAGAACTGCTGCCTTCCAATCAAGAGGTCACAGTTTTGAAATCAGCTGCTTTCCAAATTTACCATTTTGAGTAGTGAGCTGCTCTTATTGTTTATAAGATATGATGCCTCGTCACCGCTATCAGACTATCATGCGGCATTTGCACTTTGACAACAGCGCAGAATGTGTGAAAAATGACAGATTTGCTGCAATTTCAGACATCTGGAAATGTTTTTTTGAGAAATGTATTCCGAGTTACAACCCAGGGCAACATATTACTGTTGAAGAGTAACTGTTTCCAACCAAGGTCCATTGTCCTTTCTTACAATACATCGCGACCAAGCCTGACAAATTTGGCATAAAGTTTTGGATTGCGTCACATTTGGAGACAAAGTACATGTGCAATTCCACTCCTTATTCTGTCCTCTGCATCTTCTGGAGTTTGTTATACTACGTCTGTATCTGAAAACAGCATCAGATCGGGGGTTTGGGGGGGCAGAGAGGTGTTGTGGGAGTGTGAACGTGACTGAGAGAATAAAATAAAAAAAAGTTGTAAACTTTGACAACTACTATACATTTACAGCGGCTGTTACAGACGCAAATAAAATCTATAATTTTATTGTATAATGTTAACAATAAAAGCAGCTCTCTACTCAAGACGGTAAACTTGAGAAGCTGCCAGCATCCATCCCAGAAGCTCCTAGCATTGCAGCATGCAAGCTGTCGTATCAACCGCCTACTGTAACCTAATTTCTTTTTTCTTCGGTTATATTCTTGAATAAAAGTGCACTTGTTTTGTTACTCTTGTACCTTTTGTGAAAGTGTTTATTTGATATTTGGACTTCAGGCTTCACACCTTATACAGAGGTTGTAAAGACGGTTCTTGGGTGTGTGTGGGAACTGTTAACATTTGAATCTGATGATTGTATATAGCACGGAACTGACCTCTCTGTACTATTCTGTCCTCTGCATCTCCTGGAGTTCAAAAGAAATACCAACATGCAGCAACATGAGAACACTGGCCAAGATCGGAAAAATAAAACAAACTCAGTCACGTCATGACCACAACCTCATGAAGGTATGCAAATTAATATAATGTTGCATTAATGCAATGTTTTCCGAAATGTACAATACAGGTCATAGAATGAATTATTCCAAATGTCATATATACCTAAGTCTCTTTTTTTGCCAGTGCAGCTTTGACATCATGGATCAGAAGGTGCATACTAAATCAACATGAGCAGGAACACTCAAGAATAAAACTGAATAAAAAAAATTCACATCCACAGTCATTCTCAGTCACTCACAACACTCACATCCACGTCCACAGTTTTCCCAGTCTCGTTCGCGCACAAGATCTGACACGGTTTTCAAATAAAGAGGGGGTATAACAAAACAAGTTTGTACCACATCTTTAACTGAAAATGGCGTCAAACAGGAGTGGGGGGGTTTGGGGAGTGTGGAAGCTTGACCGTGAGTGAGAGAATAAAACTGAAAAATAAAACTTTGACAAGTACTATACATTTACAGACACAAATCAAATGTATATTTTTATTGTATGATATTAACAATAAGAGCAGCTCACTACTCAAAATGGCAAATTTGGGAAGCAGCTGATATCAAAACAGCGACATCTTGATTGGAAGGCAGCAGTTCTTAGCATTGCACCACACAAGCTGTCATATCAACTGCCTACCGTAACCTGCTTTCTTTTTTCTTCTGTTAAATTCTTGAATAAAAGTGCACTTGTTTTGTTATACTTGTGCCTTTTGTGAAAGTGTTAATTTGATATTTGTATTTCAGGCTTCACACATTACACATTTCATGTCTATCCATCCATCCATCCATCCATCCATTATCCAACCCGCTATATCCTAACTACAGGGTCACGGGGGTCTGCTGGATCCAATCCCAGCCAACACAGGGCACAAGGCAGGAAAGAAACTCCAGGCAGGGCGCCAGCCCACCACAGGGCCATTTCATGTCTACATTTTGTCAATTATTACTAAAACATGAAAAATGTTTCTGTGTTAACATTTTTACAGAGATTGTTGATGACACTGAACACACATGAAATGTATGTATTCCAAATGACGATGTACCCAATAAAGCTCCAGCACTTCACTCAAAGATAAACACTGAGCACTGAGAAACTTCTTTGCGAATTGAACTGCGGCAGTGGGCAGGGTGGATGGGATAGCAGGCTGCTTGCTTCTTATCGACACATTTACAGGACAAAAGATGCTGACAGAGAGGTGAGAAAGGATTTAAGGTGGGCCAAATATGATTAGTTTTCTTATAGGCTCGGTAATTCTAGTGTTATGTCATCCTGTAAAGCACTTTGAGCTACATCATTTGTATGGAAATGTGCTATATAAATAAATGTTGTTGTGGTTGTTAAATTAAAAATAAATAAATTAGCAGTCACAGTCACAGTGAGGCATAATGCAGACGTATTGCTATCTGTATATAGGAGCCCCATGTAGCATTTCTTGACACACTACTGCTGAATAATTCATTGGTTGAAAGTGCACAATGTTAGTGTGTCAGATTGGGGATGGGTACCATTGTTTATAATGGCACTCAGTTTTGTTTTAATTCCCTAACTTGCTACTACATAAAGGGGGTCCAGAGTGTGTTTCATAACTGTGCTTGCCATTTTAATTAACTTGATGATTTGGTGGGCCATTCTTGAAGTGATGTAACCTGCCAAGCATATGGCAGAGTTGAAAATCGCACTGGCCATCACAGAGTTGTAAAAGATGTAAGAAAAAAGAGCCTGCACTGCCCTTTCTTATACAGCTTCTCCATGTTACACAATCAGTCCAGCATGTCATTGATGTTGACCCCCAAATACTTATAGGAGAGAACCACCTTTTTGGTCCAGTGAAAGACAATAACCAGTTCCTTGGTTTTGCTGATGTTTAATTGAAGACAATTCCTTCTACACCAAGAAACAAAGTTATTCATTTGACTCCTATACTCTGTTCAGCCCCCTTATCCACACACCTCCATAAGTTCAGAAAATTTCTGTAATTGACATGACGTAATGTTTTATTTACAGTTTGAGGTGTAAAGAGTGAAGAGAAAAAGATGAAAATGTGGTACATTACATCATCATGCTAATCTTATTTCAGCTGGCAGCACACTACTCCTGACATTCTAGGATTGAGATATTCAACTAAAAATAACTTCAGTTGCGTTAGTTAGTAGCTATTCAAAAGAAATTAAGTTAAAGGTTCCAACTCTGGACAGAATGTCATTCCATGGTAAGGCCCATTCAGAAGAAAAACTGGAGTAATTATAGAAGAAACCCATAAACACTTCACCCTAGGACAGTGCCAGTGGTTGGCATTAGGTTAATGAGAGAAGAGTGTCAACCACTGCACCATCATTCTTCCAATTCAAATATGCTTAAAATAAGTACATTCAAAATAAAATTTAATTCATCACCATTTTTTATTTCAGATCAAATAAATTTTTTGGTTAAACAGTTACCATATCTGCTTCTCTACTTGGGATCTGACCACCAACATCTAACTTTTGTCTCTGCTAATTAGTTAATTTGGCAAAGACCATCTGGGACCCATGAAAGATGTATTTCAATTATCTATAGAACCATGCTATAAAAGGTGCATCCACAAAATGGAGGAAGCTGTATGCACCAATCACTTTTTCAACATCATTAAAAAATGATAATTTGGACAACATTTGAAAATTAAGTGAGGCTGTAGTTATCTTTACCAATTGTGTAAGTAGCACAGTGCTATAGGCTCTATGGTTTGACTCTTAGTCTGATTACCATTTCAATGGTGATTTGAATGGCGTTTGAATGACCTTTCAGTGTCTGAATGTGTATTTCTACCAAAAATTGTCTGAGTAAGTTTAACTGATAACTATAAATTATCCTAGAATGAGCACGAGTATGTGCTAGGATTAACTGTATTATTCCTCATGCCGATACTTCTGTAACATCTCTGAGTATCCACAATTCTGAAAAGAGATCATGGTGTTTCAGTAAATTGATGGATGTATTTAATCTACTATATAATAAAAACTAAATTCTGTGTGTCTAGTCCCTCAGAGAAATCTGATTGGTCAGTTTTGCTTTGGTATGCTTGGTTAATTTGGATTTGGTGATGGTTACGAAAGAGTAAGTGTGAGTTTGATATACACGAGGAGAAGTAAAAGTACATTCTGAGAGAGTTGCTTTCACAGATGGAAAGTATAAAACCAGACAGGGGTGAGAAAGTAATGACAGTCTGAGTGGTAGGCTTTACAGCAGAGGTGTTGCCTGGCGGTCCGCAATGGCGGCAGATTTTCATTCTAACCTTTTCCTAATCAGGTACCAGTTTTCACTACTAATTAATTCCCTTCATTTTAATAGCACTCTTTGTAAGGATTCAGTGCTCTGAATAGATTTTTTTCTTCATTACATGACAGCCAAGCAGGAAATAGATGTGAAATGAGCCAAAGGATAACCAGCTAAATTTAGGCTTGAAACTCCAACCAATTTAACTGCAACCAGTTTCTTATTTTGAAGCCGATTCTTGCTGTTAATTAAACCCGTTATTTAATTCCATGGCTTTTTCAGACAGTCAGTCAGTCATTGTCCAACCCGCTATATCCTAACACAGGGTCATGGGGGTCCGCTGGAGCCAGTCCCAGCCAACGCAGGGTGCAAGGCAGGAACAAATCTCGGGCAGGGTGCCAGCCCACTGCAGGGCACACACACACACACCCACTGCACCACCGTGCTGCCCCCATTGCTTATTACTGGTCTTACTTCTGCCACAGCAGACATTTCTAAAACTGTTGACTTTCTGTTTTTCAAAGAACACCGTCAAATTTGTTATTTTATTTTCAGATATTATGTCATGTGCACAGGTGAGCTGGTCATGTGGTGGCTTGTTTTGTGTCTCATTATTGTTTGGCTGCTAATTAAGGAAAAAAGAAACAACTATGGGACCTGCGTCAAGTTAATTAAAACTGTGGTAAAAGAAGTTAATTAACAGAAAAAACTGGTCATTAAATATAAAAATGGTTAGAATTAAAACCTCCAGCCACTATGGCTCTCCAGGACTGGAGTTCGACACCCTGGCTTTACAGGAATGCACTCAAGTAACAAGAGTGCCAGTCAAGAGAGTTTTACACAAGTGTGAGTGATAGCAAACATTTTATAATTATTCTGTTACCTGTTATTGACAGATACTCTGGCTATTCCTCTTATTACATCTTAATCAAGAATAAATTATGTATCCCTAAAGAGAAGCTTTCATATTTTAGATCAAATACTCCTGGTAAGCCCATCAGGTACAATATGTATTTTTTATTCTCTTGAAAGACAATTCTTCTTAAATTTCTACACAGCTAAATCCATACATCCAGGCAAACAAGTGTCATGGCTTCACATCAGACTTTCTCATTCCACTTGTGTAACTGACAGAAGAAATCTTGCCATGTGCAAAGTATGCACTTTCACCCTGCAACATGTTTCATGCAACTTCTAGAAGCAATGGGGTGTGACAGTCTGTGGAGACAAAATACAATACAAAGTCATATGCAGCACATACTACAAATATGAATAGTTTAACCATTTAATAGAGGAGTATGCTGAGATTTGTTTGAAGTGAGTTAAAATAAGTAATGGCATTTGGAAATCAAGTTAAAAGTTGCAGGTAAATTGGGGCAACCAGATGCTCCCCTAAAAGAAAATGGTAGAACCCCTTTAGGGAAATGGGGTTATTGCAGAGCGGTGACAGGGGGTGATCGTCATTTTACAGTGCTGTATGAAAACACATTAACACTGCTCTTACACACGACAACTCTAAAAAACAAATCCAAGCTAATAACTGCCATCAAAGCCACTCATACAATAAGGCACTTCATTACCTGTGTACTTTAAACAACACTTAATGCACTTGCAGGGGTGTATTACTACAGTATGTTACAATGCTGCCTACAGTCACTTTGACACTGCTTATACATGCAATAACTCTGCAACTCTTGCTGTTTTCTCTTTCTTAATATTTTTTGCTATTAACACTAGAATCACCAAAGCCTATGAAAAAACTCATAATCCCGGCCCACCTTAAATCTGTTTGCACCTCTCCATCAGCGTCTTTTGTGTTGTAAATGTGTCTATCAATGCAAGCAGCCTGCTATCCCATCCCTCCACCCACCGTCGCAGTTCAGTTTTCAAAGAAGGTTCTCAGTGCTGGAATTGTAGAGGGTAAATAATATATCATCATTTGGAACACATACATTTCATGTGTGTTCTGTGTTTACAACAATCTATGTAAACACATCGTTAAAACAGAAATGTTTTTCATGTTTTAGTAATAATTGACAAAATGTAGAAATGAAATGTATAATGTGTGAAGCCTGAAGTCCAAATATCAAATAAACACTTTCACAAAAGGTACAAGTATAACAAAACAAGTGCACTTTTATTCAAGAATATACCTGCAGAAAAATAACGTGTTAGGGTGTGACATTGATATCTCTTAATACAACTGCTTTGATGGTGCAGCAGTAAGAACTACTGACTCGTAATCAACACATTCGTGGTTCGATCCCGGACGCCTCCGTTTTGAGTAGTGAGCTGCTCTTATTCTTACTATTGAAAAAATCTTAGCCGGGGAGAGGATGCAGGTGCTGGCTGTTTGCCGCTTCTCCATGCTATATTCATTATTTAAGTATTACTTAAGTATTTGTATTACTTGAATGTTGAATGTCATTTGATTGTAGCTGTTTTTCTGGATACTATAGAGAACTTTAGCATTTAATGGCTGTAATTTGCTGCAAACACCTTACAGCGTTTAATATCGTTGCTTTTGGGAGAAATCCTACCTGCGGCAGTTATTGGCCCGACTTGTGTTGTGTTATCGGTGCTGGCCTGTATCGGTCTCCAACTGACTAATACTGACTGATACCACTTGAGTTTGCAGTAGATGGCATTTGGAATTTCTTCTGGTATACCTCTTAATGTTGTCATCTGAACTAAGGCTTTTGGAGTCGATTGCAAACTGCCTGCAATTTGTCCACCAGTGTTCTGTCCACTATTACATTTCCTGGATGTTGGCTTTGTCGCTGGTGATTGTCTTGCTTCTGGAGTCCTCTGCGATTTGCACCACAGCTGTCCAACTGTGCACATAAGAACTTCGGCTGACTATTTACATCGGGAGCTATCTTCTCCACTCGCCGGCATGCTTCACTATTTGCCATCACGACTGTTGGCGCTCAACAACCACACTCTTACATTAGACATCACAGTCATCAAACAACTTGGACTCCTCCATCGCCCCCGCTGCGTCCACAGAGGGTCTGGTCGGCAGTTTGTTTACATCAAGACCGGGAGCTCCATTCCGTCCTTGTGGTCCGCTGCAACTCGCTCCGTCGCAGCCCGAACACGTCATCTGAGCACCATCAACATAGAGACTAAAAACACTGCCTGGCGACAGTCCAGGTGAGACGGAAAGCCTGGAGTCGATTTCAGCTTTCTTCGTCCTCTGGTTAAAATCAACACATCGCTAAACATCAAACTTGAACTTTTTAATGTTCAGTCCCTGACAAATAAAACCTGTCTAATTTATAATCACATTGTAGACAGGGGGATTGACATTATTTGTTTGACTAAGACCTGGCATAAATCCGAGGTATACTCAGTTTTCAATGAGTCCTGCCCTCCTGGGTACACCTACCTCGATAAGGCCTGCAGCTCTGGACGTGGCGGTGGTCTGGCTGTAATCCATCGGACAGGTTTGCCTGGCAATTAATTGCAAGCATCCACTTTTTAAAACAATACTTCTTATTTACCGACCACCAAAACAACACCCTGATTTTATTATGGAAATTAATGAGCTGCTTTCATCTTTCTGTACGACATCATCAAATATACTAATTCTTGGAAATTTGAACATTCATGTGGACCCACTCTCTAATTATTCAGCAGCTCAACTCTTAGAGATTCTGGACTGCCTAAATCTGAGGCAACTTGTCGAGGTTCCCACTCACAACAAGGGCCATAGCCTTGATTTAGTCATCACTGACTCAGTCCTTATCTCTGACCTACAAGTATTTGATCTGGGTGTTTCCAATAACAAAATTGTCTCAATGGATCTACCCACATATTCATTGTACTCTAAACCACAGCACTGCATCCGCTTCAGGAACTTGAAAAACATAAATTTGACTGATTTAAATGCTGACATTAAGAACTTTTCTATTGCTCCACACCTTTCTTCTGTCAATGAATTAGTCAATTATTACAACAATAGGCTCCAGAAAATCCTTGAGACTCATGCTCCAGTTAAATCACGAGTGGTCTCTTTTGTAAAATCTGCCCCATGGTTTACAAGTGAGCTTCAACAGATGAAAGCAGTTGGGTGAGCCCTTGAGCGTCGTTTTGTTGCAACCAGTTTAATGGTCCACAAACTAGCTTATCGGGAACATCAAAAAAACTACTCCAGAGCACTGACCACTGCCAGATCTCAATATTATTCAAATTTAATCAACAACAATCCTGGAAATTCCAAACAACCTTTTCCCATAATAATTCATTTACTAAATCCTCATATCTACGCCTGTAATAATTCCACAGAGGAGCAGTGCAATAATTTTATTGAATATTTCACCTCTAAGGTAGACATCATCTGTTCCTCATTGTCTGTCTCCAGCCCTACATCGCTGGATGTTTCCACATCAGAGCCAATGGGCTGCCTCTTCCAGTCCCGCTGTACCACAGTTAAAGAAGTTGAGGGCATCATACAGAGGATGAGGCCTTCAACGTATTCATTGGACCCTTTTCCTACTCCTCTGGTAAAAGCTAATGTATCGGATTTACGCCCTCTCATTGCTGATATCATTAATCACTCTCTCCAGAGTGGCTTAGTCCCACTGGCCTTGAAAACTGCAATTATTAGACCTTATTTAAAAAAAATCCTCTTTGGATCTTGAAGTTTTAGCAAACTATCGTCCGATCTCCAACCTTCCATTTTTGTCTAAGGTTTTGGAGAAGGTTGTTTTGGTCCAGCTTCAGGATCACCTCAAAAAATTCAATCTGTTTGAAAAATTCCAATGTGGTTTCCGAATTTCTCACAGTACAGAGACAGCCCTGGTCAGAGTCACCAATGACCTTCTGATGGCTTCTGACCAGTGCTCTCCATCACTCCTTTTCCTGGACTTCACAGCTGCATTTGATACGGTAGATCATAATATTCTCCTTCATTATCTTTATTATATGATTGGACTTTCTGGCTTTGCTTTGGAGTGTTTCGAGTCCTATCTTACTGATAGGGCTGAGTATGTGGCCCTGGGGGATGCTAAATCTCTTACCCACACTGTCACCTGTGAAGTCCCACAAGGATCAGTCCTAGGGCCGACCCTTTTTAGTATCTATATGCTATCCCTGGGCCACATCATTCGCAAGCATGGAATTTCATTCCACTGTTATGCCGATGATACGCAGCTCTATGTGAGACTGGATTCGACTTCTCTTACACCTTCATCAACTCTTTCCTCTTGCTTGGATGAAACTGAAGTCTGGATGTCCAAGAACTTCCACAAGATGAACAGCACTAAAACTGAAGCTCTTTTAATTGGCA
This sequence comes from Polypterus senegalus, assembly GCF_016835505.1. NCBI lineage: Eukaryota > Metazoa > Chordata > Cladistia > Polypteriformes > Polypteridae > Polypterus > Polypterus senegalus. Next base: position 212,943,889 of record NC_053157.1, read on the forward strand.
CCCCCCATCAACTTCGTTCCTCTGTAAATTGTATTTCCTTTTCTGACCATACTATTACCCTCTCCCCTTCTGTTACAAATCTGGGTGTCAAGTTAGACTCCCATCTGTCATTTGAGGCACATGTCCATCACCTTTGTAAAATTGCACTCTTTCATCTCCAAAACATAGCCAAACTCTGTCCTCACCTCTCCCTCTGTGATGCTGAGAAACTGATTCATGCCTTTGTTTCATCCAGGCTGGATTATTGTAATGCACTCCTCATCGGGATCCCCAGCAAAAGCCTTCAAAAGCTCCAACAAATTCAAAATAGTGCTTCAAGAATCCTGATGAGGGTGCAGAAATATGAACACATTTCACGAATCCTGTCACTTCATTGGCTCCTAATTCACCTCCGTATCGAATACAAACTCTGCTCACTCAACAGTGTATCCATGGAAATGCTCCACAATATCTGAAGGAAATCCTAATACTACAATCCACTACAAGAAACCTCAGTTTTGCAAATATCCACCGCCTTCACCCCACTGTGACCAAACTTCATACAATGGCTGACCGAGCCTTTGCAGCCGTTGCTCCATGGATCTGGAATGGCCTAAGAACACAGCAGACTGTGGGCCGTTTTAAAAAACAGCTAAAGACTTTCCTATTTAGGAAAGCATATTAACAAAAATGTTAAAATTATTGTTGTTTTATCTCTGTTTTTATGTTGCTTTGCCTTTGTTTAAACTTTTTATGTAGCACTTTGAGATTTACTGCTAATGTAAAGTGCCCTATAAATAAAAGTAATTATTATTATTATTATTATAGAATAAAAACATACATTTGATTTGAGTCTGTAACAGCCAGTGTAAATTTATGGTACTTGTAAAGGATAGCGTTTTTTAAATTTTTTTATTCAGTTTTATTCTCTCAGACATGTTCACGCTCGCCCCGATCTGACACTGCTGTTTTCACATAAAGACGTACTATAGCAGAGGTTAACTCAGATGGGGACGAGGGTTCTACATCAGAGAAAGAGAACAGAAGTCCTCCCCGCAAGAAATGTTCACTCACATATAAGAACAACGCAGCGCACCAGGCATAAAGGCACTGTTTAGATGCAGCAACAGGTCAGGTTTCATCCTGCCAGTCAGTCTGCCCCGCACATGTCCTTCAAAGAAAAAAAGCAGGGTTTACAGAGCTTGCCAACATATCGTGCAAAGTCCTGTTTGTGATTATGTTATGTAATGGTCTTTACATTAAAAATATGTATATGTTACTTATATAAAACCCAGATTGAATGTTATTTACCTTGATTTACTTACTTATCATCCTACAGAATAAAGTCACAAGTAGACTGCAGAGCTTCCTGTGTTTGATCGACACAGGCATGCTCACAGAGTACATGTGTACTGAAGTGACTTTAGCTGCAGGTGGAAGCTCCTGTTGTTATGGTTCTGCCTTTGACCAGAAACGGTTTCATAAGCTTTATGACCTTAATCTCAGAAAGTCTTTCTCCCATAGGACGACTGGGATCTTTTACTGAATAAGAAGTAGCATGGCACATGTATTGGAATGGCATTGCACTTGTATTTTATTACAAAAATAGTACTTACTTATAGTTGCATAGAGTGCAACATTTTGTCAATTATTAATAAAACATAAACATTTTCTGTTTTAGATAGATAGATAGATAGATAGATAGATAGATAGATAGATAGATAGATAGATAGATAGATAGATAGATAGATACTTTCTACATAGATTGTTGTAGACATGGAACTCACATAAAATGTAAGTATTCCAAATGACGATATATTATTTGTATGTCTACAACTCCAGTCACTTCACTCCAGGATAAACACTGAGCACTGAGAACCTTCTTTGCAAATTGAACTGTGGCGGTGGGCGGGGGGATGGGATAGCAGGTTGCTTGCGGCTTGGGCTTATCAACACATTTATAAGACAAAAAACGCTGACGGAGAGGTGCAAACAGATTTAAGGTGGGCCAGGATTACGAGGTTTTCGTAGGCTTTGGTAATTCTAGTGTTAATATGCTGAGTAATATTTCTGTGTTCTCCAAGGAATACGTCAACCGCTGAATGTCTGTTTGTTGTTCTCAGAACCAAATGAATCTTTTTCATGAACAAAGTTCTTCATTAAACAAGCAAATATGTGTAGTGTTTCTAGCAAATTAGGCATGTGACTAAATCAATCCATGATTTCTGCAATTCCCACTTTTTAAGCTTTGTTTCGTAAATACAGAATATTGCCTGTTTTGAATAGGATTGATATGATCAGGCATTTTTAAAGCATAGAAGGATACATGCTTTAAAGTGCTTTTTCTACAGTGAGTTGCATACTGTTCTGTCAGTGTACAGGGAAATGAGCCATGTTTAGACAAATCAAGATTTAAAAAAAATGAATCAGGAGACCAAAACCAGGAAACAAACACACGACTGCCCCAGGAATTATTTGACATCTGCTTACTTTAAGGTTTGTCCTTGCTATTAGTTGCTTGTTGAGCATTTTCATTTATTACAAAACTCTTAGCACAATTATTTTGGGTTTATTTAATCTGCTAAAAAACTGAAAAGAGTTTCATTACAAAATGCTCTACCTATTTTACTCAATTTAAAAAAAATGACACCTTGTTTTTGTTCCGTGCTTTTCTGATAATATAAGTATAAATGCTCATATTAGCCAACATGTAGAAAACCTGCAGATCACTAAGCATTATTCTAAGGTTCTTTGTGACTCTTTGAAAAATTTAACTTCTTGTCCATGAATGGGTTTTGCTAGGATGTATCATAATTCAACCAGGGTGTGTTCCCTGTCTTAAGTTTATTTTCCTTTCCTGTGTCTTTGTTTTTTACTATAAAGTATTATTTTTCTGATGTTTATTGTATGTATGTGTTTTTGTTAATATTAATTTGTTTATGTATTTATTATCTATGTACTATGTGTTCTCCCTTGTGTTTTGTCAGTGGAACCCCCCCGAGAGGTAGGGCTACCCTTGCATCATGGCTGAAGGACCATCCCCAGCATATATATTGCGAAGCTGAAGAGCAGTTCCTTCAGTGATTCATTAATGTTTATAAAGAGTGCATCAGATGTGAATATTGGATGTCTGATTTATGAATTATTTTGTTCCGGGATTGTGGATTAGGGCTTGTTTTCTGTAGGTTGACTTATTTTACCTAATTTTAATTTTTTGGCACTTCTTTTATCTTTCTAATACATTCCTTTTTTAAAATGATTCTTTGAGGACTTGTTTCTGAAGCTTACGGTTTTCCTTTCTCTTGAGAGGCATTTTAATATATTTTGGGACACTTAATTTTAAAAAATAAATTTTGACACCAAAATTAGGAAAGAAATATGTGTCTGCCCGATGAATTATGGGATGCCTGGTAACCCCAAGGTTAACCCTTGGTATTTGATACTTGCTGAGTGATTTAATTCATTACAAACTTCTTAACACAATTAATTATTTTTGGTTTGATTAATTGAAACTACTGGAAACACAAAGTCTTTAATTACAAAATGTTCTACTTATTTTACCCTATTAAAAATTTTACTTTTGTTATGAACATGCTTAACGGAGAATGCTGACAATATAGAACTTTACTAAATCTATATTGACACATTTACTGATCAAATTTCAGCTGACATGCAAGTCTACCTATAAGGAATAATTTGCTCTTATTAAAGTTAATTTCAACCCTAAGATTTTGTAGAAGTCAACAGTACATTAATCACATGGATTAGTAATATGAAGCTACATGTTATTTGCACAATAAGAGAGAGACACAATTTACAGAACATGCACATGGTTAGGTTGGAGACGGCAAACTGGAATGCCTGGAGAACATTTGGACAGACGTGAGGAAAGTCCGTTTAACTGTGGCAGTCTGGATCTGTCGAACTGTAATACAGCAATGGTCAATTAAACAGACAAAAAGGAAGGATGGTACCTTATAAAACAAAACTTGAAAATGGATGGGTGAATTACATCCCTATAGTAAAATATTTTAATTATTTTACAAGATTTGGATACAAAAAAGAGAAAAAACAATTCAGACACAAATCCATACAAAAGTATTGCCCTGTTTTCCCAACTTATAATTTCTGTAGTATTGTATATGTTTCACATGAACTTTGGTTATACTTTCAACAAGCACCTAAAATTAATAATAAGCACTCTGAGTGAACACTAAATTTTAATACTTGTGTCCTTTCTTTACTAAGAAAATGTTTACCTAATGCCCCGAGTGTAAAAATAATTTGACTTATTGCCATGCTTCATTCGGCAGGGGATAACAGATGTTTCCTGTCGTTATTGATCATTCGTTCACAAAGCTGTGGAGGAAATTTCACTCATTCCTCCTTAAAGAACGACTTCAGCTCAGTGACCTTTGTGTGTTTGCTTGAGCGTGAACTGCATGGTTCATGTCCTGCCACTAGCTCTTAATGGGGCTAAGGTCTTGACTTTGACATTTAGCATATTTTTTATTTTGTAACGTTTTTATTTTGGAATGCAATGGTAGCTTTTCTTTAGATAATATGGCATCCTTTGGCTGAAAACCTCCACTACTTTGTCCCTTGAACGGTCATTTATGACTATTGTATATTTGGCTGATTACTATATTCAAGGTGATCTAAAAGATAATAATAATAATACACAATTGTTTACATACTTTATTATGTAAAGACATGTTAAGTGTCTTGCTTAAGGTCACACACTAAATCAAAGGTAGGACTGAAAACAGTAACTTTCTAGTTTCAGGTCCAGTGCCCAGACCACTACACTAAAAAAATCCTTTTAAAGATAAGAAAGTTTTTGCTATTTTGAGGCACATTCTGATGAGCAAGAGATTTTCCTTTTCTGCTATATACCTTATTTTTGCTCAGTCCCTTTCTGAAAGTGGAAGCATAAACACTCATTTTAGTCAACAATGAAGAAAGACAATTAGACATTATTGGTAGAGTTTTGAGGGAAGCTTTGAGGTTGAGGAAATCCAGCTGCAGCTCTCTGGAGATATGAGGCTGAATCCCTCTCTGTGATTCATTCTTTCCCCTCAAGTTTAGACCTTTCTTCTCTTTTCTCTTTTGCCCCTTCTCTCTCCCAGTGGAGGCTTTTATCGACTTCAGCCATTGCAGCTAAATTTCTTTTTAGCTTCTTGCTGGAAATACCATGTCCTTGCCTCACCTGCCATATGGGAAGTCTTCATTTTACAATCACCATTCCTAATTTTTTTTTCTTCTTTACTTCACCTTGTGTGGTGTGTGTGTGAATTTATCCATCAACTCTTTTTATTTCTCTCTCTCTCTCTTATTGTGTTTCTGTCACCTAAATAGCTCAGGATTTTGCCAGGGTTGGATTTTGTTTTTCTACTTATATAGCCCAAAAATCAGATATTATTGCTGGTTTCCTTTAAATGCATTGATTTTAAATTTTATCATTAAAAATGAATAAAAAGGTCACTAACCATTGTTCTAAGGTTTTAGTAGGATTGGTCATGTTTCAGCCAGGATGTGTTTTCTTGCTTTATTTTCATTTTCTGTGTCTTCTTTGTATATTGTAAGGTATTATTTTTTTCTGAAGTTTATTGTGTTCATGTATATTTGTTACTATTATCTGTTAATTTATTTACTATCTATGTATTTTGTGTTTTCCTTTATTTCTTGTGTTTTGTTGGTGGAACCCTAAGAGGCAGGGCCACCCTGACATCATGGCTGAAGGGCCCTGCTCAACATATATGTTCTAAGGCTGAGGAGCGGATCCTTCAGTGTTTATAAAGAATGCATCTATTGTCGGTATTGGTTTTCTGATTTATGGATATTTTTCTTCTGATTTATGGATTTTATCTTAAGATTGCCTTTTAAGACAAACCCTTTTGTATAAATTTTTGTTTTTTTTCCATTCTTGATCTTTCTGATATATTTCTTTTTTGTAAAGATTTTTGTGAACTTATTTTTGAACCTAAAGGTTTTTACTTTTTTCCTTTCCTTTAAGAGACATTTTGATATATTTTTAGACATTTAAAGTACTTTCAAAGTCTGTTCTCTACTTTTGGGGCATGGACATACTAAAGCCAACATGTGGAGTTTGAGTTCTGGCTGCCTGGGGTGAGGCCTATTTTCAAGCAGGCCAGTGAAGACTCAAGTGCACCCAAATCACAACAGGGTGGCAGCTAATGGAACAACTGACTACTATACCAAACTTTCACAATTCGGGCAACTTGAGTTTGTTATTTAGTGGCATCTCAGAGCCTTAGAAATGGCTTTGTAAACAGAAACAACAATTTATTTCTTGTATAGCCCAAAATCACACAAGGAATGTCTGAATGGGCTTTAATATGCCCTGTTTTTGACAGCCCTCACCCTTAACTCTCTCTAAGAATACAAAAAAGAAAAAAAAAACCCAAATGAGCCTATAGGAAAACAAAAATGAAAGAAATAGAGTCTTGATGTTTTTCTTTAGGTTTTTCAAGAAAATCCACAACAGTTGCTAGGCACTTGATGTATGTACCACATGACGTGTGACATCTATTATGAGCTAGATAACTTTGCATTTTTCTCTGTAAATCCTTTTGTTGTTTGGGGGATTTTAAATACCAGAGATCATTTTGGAATTATGTTGTTTTTTTAAATGACTTCTGGAATTAAGAATATTCCATTCCTATTTCATTTTTCTGTTACATTTTCAGTATGGGTGCCTGTCATGATTTGATTCATTTCCAAGTTTTTAAGTAGTTCCTGGTGCTCTAAAAATAATTCAAACATTTTTAGGTTTTCTGAGAACCAAGAATCTAAAGGTCACATCTATTTTATGATTTCAATTCATCTATATGTTAGTAATTTTCTGTGATATCCTGTGGCACCACCATGTTCATTCTATGGGCATTGCCATTTTGGGACATTAGTATTTCCTGTTGATATCTGGTTATTAGTGGTGACATCTGAGGTCATAGAGGCATAACATTACAAGTCAAGGGGGTATATAGTTGTGCCTGAAAGTTTGTGAACCCTTTAGAATTTTCTATATTTCTGCATAAATATGACCTAAAACATCATCAGATTTTCACTCAAGTCCTAAAAGTAGATAAAGATAAACCAGTTAAACAAATGAGACAAAAATATTATACTTGGTCATTTATTTACTATGGAAAATGATTGAATATTACATATTTTTGAGTGGCAAAAGTATGTGAATCTTTGCTTTCAGTATCTGGTGTGACCCCCCCTTTGCAGCAATAACTGCTACTAAACGTTTCCGGTAACTTTTGATCATTCCTGCACACCGGCTTGGTGGAATTTTAGCCCATTCCTCCGTACAGAACAGCTTCAACTCTGAGATGTTGGTGGGTTTCCTCACATTAACTACTCGCTTCAGGTCCTTCCACAACATTCAATTGGATTAGTGTCACGACTTTGACTTGGCCATTCCAAAACATTAACTTTATTCTTCTTTAACCATTCTTTGGTAGAACGACTTGTGTGCTTAGGGTCGTTGTCTTGCTGCATGACCCACCTTCTCTTGAGATTCAGTTCATGGACAGATGTCCTGACACTTTCCTTTAGAAATCTCTGATATAATTCAGAATTTATTGTTCCATCAATAAAGGCAAGCCGTCCTGACTGAGATGCAACAAAACAGGCTCAGACCATGATACTACCACCACCATGTTTCACAGATGGTATAAGGTTCTTATGCTGGAATGCAGTGTTTTCCTTTCTCCAAATATAACACTTTTCATTTAAACCAAAAAGTTCTATTTTGGTCTCATTCGTCCACAAAACATTCTTCCAATAGCCTTCTGGTTTGTCTACGTGATCTTTAGCAACAAGCAGACGAGCAGCAATGTTTATTTTGGAGAGCAGTGGCTTTCTCCTTGCAACCCTGCCATGCACACTATTGTTGTTCAGTGTTCTCCTGATGGTGGACCCATGAACATGAACATTAGCCAATGTGAGAGAGGCCTTCAGTTGCTTAGAAGTTACCCTGGGGATCTTTTACTATTACACACCTTGCTCTTGGAGTGATCTTTGCTGGTCGACCACTCCTGGGGAGAGTAACAATGGTCTTGAATTTCCTCCATTTGTACACAATCTGTCTGACTGTGGATTGGTGGAGTCCAAACTCTTTAGAGATGGTTTTGTAACCTTTTCCAGCCTGATGAGCATCAACAACTCTTTTTCTGAGGTCCTCAGAAACATCCTTTGTTCATGCCATGATACACTTCCACAAACGTGTTGTGAAGAGCAGACTTTGATAGATCCCTGTTCTTTAAATAACACAGGATGTCCACTCACACCTGATTGTTATCCCATTGATTGAAAACACCTGACTCTAATTTCACCTTCAAACTAACTGCTAATCCTAGAGGTTCACATACTTTTGCCACTCACCAATATGTAATATTTGATCATTTTACTCAATAAATAAATGACCAAGTATAATATATTTGTGTTATTTGTTTAACTGGTTTCTCTTTATCTACTTTTAAGACTTGAGTGAAAATCAGATGATGTTTTAGGTCATATTGCGGCAGAAATATAGAAAATTCTAAAGGGTTCACAAACTTTCAAACACAACTGTAAATGCCAGCTCCTTGAACTTCCAGGTTTGTCCAGGTTTGTGGATATATAAAACAATTTAATTATTAGTGTTATTTACTGTAGCTTTAAATTCAAGTTAAGTCCTAGCATTAGATTTCTTTGGCTTTGAACCTCAACTCTGTATCTTGATTTTTATATTAGACTTTGTTCTTTTGGTTTTGTTTGCTTCTTCTTTATAATATGTAACAAAAATGGGCTATATGGGCGCCGTCCCGACACAGACAGACACGGGAGGCACACTTATAAAGAAATAAACTTTTATTTTCTTCGCCTGTGGGCTACGTCTTCCCTGTACCCACAGACACAACACAGTCCCACAACTATGCACAAGCACAAGCACAAACTCAAATAAACAAAAATCAAATCTCTCTTCTTTATTTCCTACACTCCTCTCTGACAAGCTTAGTCCCTCTCCTCACCACTCTGGCTCCCGGAGTAGTGTCTGCTGGCTCCCTTTATAGCCCACCCAGAAGCACTCCAGGTGTTTGATGACCTGTATCTGGCAGCACTTCCGGGTGTGGCGGAAGAACTGCCCATATGGGCGCAGGAGGCCATACAGCTCCCCCTGGTGGTGGCCACGGAGCCCAACAGGGCTGAGTTCCGAAATTCCATGCCTGTGGCCTGCGGTGCAACACAGGGGGACTGTCACCAAGCATTCTGGGGAAGATGTCGTGCTGCCCATGGTTGTTCCCCTGGATCATGTACAGAAGGGACGTCCTGGCCGGGCATAGGCCCCGGCCATCTGCCACAAATGATATCCTGACTTTGACCTTCAGTTCATTGTTGACCACGTATCTTGACTTAATTTTCATCTCCTGATTTCAAATAATAATCAGTCTGTACACTGCTTCCATTTTGATGGTCATAATTCAGGATATGGCTCCGGGTTGATGGAAATCCTGAAAGTTGTGTTATATGATGTCATCAATGCGATGCTTTATAAATTAGCATGACACATCCTTTAACATTCAAGAAAGTTACAGGTTTTTGGTTATTGTTTAGCTTTTCTTAATGTTTTCAAAAGAAACTTATGTAAACAACCTACTGTAAGTTTGACTTTTGTCATAGTCTCCTGACTTTTGTTTTATCACTTAAGAAAAATGTTGGACTATCTCTGCTGCACTACACATAAAGTCTGTTCAATAGACCTTACCATCTGTCCAATTTGATCATAAAAATAATCAGCCTTCTGTCCAGTGTCTTCTCCAGATTCTGGACTCTGTGAGAGCCCTGGAATTGCTTATAGAGTCAGTGGTCAGAGTCATAGTAAGTGAAAAAAACACGCTGAAATGACAATTCATGTTCAAATGGCATAGCATTTTCAAATAGTATCATTTTCATGTACAGTATAAACGTGTGTGTGTATGATCTAGAGAGGCAGAGAATGATTTGATTTCATTCAAGTGGTTACTGAAATATAAAATTAACACTTTAGCAAAAGTATAACAAAACAAGTGTGCTTTTATTCAAGAATGATCTTGAATAACAAAAAATTATTCACCAGCATTTGTGTGTCTGCTTACACCCCTTCAGTGATATCTTTTACAAGCAGGAAAACTTTACACAGGCTGTTACAGACTGAAATCAAAGGCTTCTTCTTTTTGGGCGCATACACAGTCAGCATGACACTGCCAGACCTAAACACTAGCGTGGTGAATTGCTCGCATACTAAAGTGACTTTAGCTTTAGGTGGAAGTTCAGTGTTACTTTGTGGTGCCAAGCAGAGTTGTGTCATGGTGCAGCAGTCTATTAGCCAGCAAAAGCGCTGTGAAGAAGCTGTCTATTGTTACGGTTGTGTTTTTGTCCAGACTGATAGCAGTCACGGGAAATTCTATCTTTGATTGCTGGCACAACAAATAGTTTTGAGCAGACATCATTCACAGTACCAACTGTGGTCATTGCTGCTGTTGTGAAAAGAATGGAGATAAATGCCATCAACTCGGAGAGGGAGAGGCAAGTTCATTGTACCACATGAATGTCACTGAGAGAATAAAACTGAATAATGAAAAAACAAGCGCCAACTTTTTCAAGTATCCAAAATTTCTTGCCTCACATTTCCTTTCATCCTACACTTACTCAGATCTTTGTAAACACAGAACACACGTGAAATGCATGTGTTCCAAATAACGATATACTGTGTTATTTACCCTATACGACTCCGGGCACCTCGCACCGAGATAAGGATTCTTGGCTTAAGCTGGGAGGCCTTTTTACCTGATTTGAGCCCTGTCAATTGGGGATGGAATAGCTTGCTGCGTGTGTGCTGATTGACACATTTACAAAACAAAAGACGCTGATGGAGAGGTGCGAAGGGATTTGAGGTGGGCAGGGATTACACATTTTTTCATAGGCTTCAGGGATTCTTGTGTTAAAAACATCAACTACACACTAACTAACCACTATTTCTCATCAAGCTACAAATCCACCTGGCCAACATTGGCCGATTGTAGCCAGAACCCACAGCTAATTTGGTGTGATGAGGCTGAAGCAATTCCTTAACTCCAGGGGGCAACTGTGCTGGACTGGAAGGTTGGAATACATGTTTAAATGAGTCTGTCATTGTTCAACTGTGCTGAAGGACAGCAAGTGCATGAGCAAGAGAGAGTGACCATAAGTAAACCACAAATTTGCCTTGCTAACACTAGGAGCTGACTGATCACCAGTTGACCCACCAGGCATGACTTTGCAAGTAACCAAGGACAATATGTGCAGGTAAAACCTTCAAAGAGAAACTGTAGTACCACTGGCTAAAGGCAAAGAAGGCGACAAGCTCCTAAACAAAGAAAAAATGCACGGTGAAGATTCCTCCACATGTTTGGAGAAAGGAGGGAAGGAAGGAAGGAAGGAAACAACCATAAGTACTACTTTGATTCTAAGAATTGTTATAATTTAATAGATTAAACAAAGACAGTTAATGTATCATGGTACTAGGGTCACTGCAACTGAAGCGTTTTAATCTTGTGGAGGATAAGTTCTGGCTATTATGAGTTTATCATTCTAAATTTAGTGAGAAAGTGCAGAGCAACATCTCACACGCACACACACTCACACATAAACATCTGTGTGTAGAGGTTGGTGGTAACCCAGCATAGACTGGCTGTGAGCAAGTGAACGCTAACATGAGAAGCTTAATAACTAGCCAAAGAGCTTATCTATCTTGAATACATGAATTGAAAGATCAGATTTAATAAGGTACATGCCTTTTCTATAAGAGAGAAAGATATTTATCTAAGCCAAGAGACAGAATTCATTTTCTAGGGTAGAGAAAAAGTAACATTTTGTAATTTCATTTTATTTTGTTTATTTTCTTTTGCGTGTGTATATATATATATATATATATATATATATATATATATATATAGTCATACTTCCATCTTCTATTATCCTTAAGCTGTAAATAAATTGCATTGTTTTGTTTATTTCAATAAGCGTGTCTGGGTTATTTGTGAAAGTAATTCTTCGGCCACATCCAAACTCCAGCAGAGAAAGTAAAAGTGTTCATTTAGACCTGCATCAATTTATGGATTTCATTTATAAATTGTACAGATATCTTTATATTCCTGGCATCTCTGCCAGGAAACGAAACTGCGGTCCCTCATTTAACCTACATGTCATTTTGAGTACCTTGAGGAGCGTCTTGTTGAATGTTTTAATTAATTACCAGCACTGTTGAAGGTAAAAGTGATAATTAATTAACCTAGTCATCACACACAAGTTATCCTTTTTCCTAAAAATAGAACAAATGATTGTATCCAACTTTACCTGTGCTCCACTCATTTACTTAATTATTTTTAATTGCAAAGAAATTATCTGGAGAATTTTTCACTTCACTTAAAAAAATGTATTCCTGGAAATCTTCACAGTAAAAATAAGTAAGATCTTAACTCACTCTTCAGTTTGATTTGTTGTGTCGATTGCAAAATACCTGCAAGGTGAAAGTTAAGTGAAAACGGAATTCTGTTCAGTCAAATAATTAATAGCAAAAGAGTTTTACTGATTGATTTCACGCTCAAAGGTAATCTGTGCTTTCCAGGAAGGGTTATATTAGTTAATGTGTGAAAATCATTTAACTAAGGGGTACTGCAAACAAACAGGGAAATTGAATTAGCCTGTCTGATCTCAAAATGTTTGAAGTTCGCCTTATGGATTTTGATCAAGTTGTTATACACACCCGAAAATGACATTCTATTATGACAAAGTACTACTTCTACTATTACTCATATTTGCACTTTTTACATGTAGTTTATCAAGTAGTATTATTCTAGATAGATAGTACTATATTTGTCCCAAGTAGAATCTTAAAATTTTACAGAACTTCAAGAAACTTTACAACAAATATCACAACCACCAACAATAAGAAACCCCATCAAATACAATATTTACAAAACAAAGATGAAAAAAATTTCTGACTACGGTTGCTCTGAGAATTTCAAGTGAATTGGCTACATTTGCATTCACCCTTGTTCGTCAAATTATTTACTGTTAATTTGGCCAGTTTAGGAGAACTTTTTCCCCCAGTGCCCCATAATGTTTTGTGAGGCCAGCACCATATCTCCTCGAGCTGTAACAGCCAATATTGGATGGAGTATATAATGCTGATCATTTGCATTACAGCCTCTGTGGGACTTAGGTAGTGGTAGAACAAAAAAGTTATTAATGCAGGTTCTCAGAATTTTATTTTTATGAAACTTATACATTATAAATAACGAGTTATGTATCTCTGCTTGTCGTCAGATGTGCAGGTAGATATTTGAGTTCCACATCAACATGAGACAAGGAGATATATGCCCAATACATGCAAAATTAGCCACATGGAGATAAAAAAACAAACCTTGAATGAGCCTTACAAATCTCCAAACACAAGAGACTCTATGAAATAATACTAATAGTAAAAGATTTATTACTACTTACAAGACATTTCTATCTTTTTAACTGAAGGAAAACTGCAAAGCATCAGCACAGACAGTTTAGAGAGCCTTCCAGTATAGTAGGCAGAAATTCCCCTGGCCCTCGGGGACACATTAAAGATGATTATACCATAATCCAGTCAAATCTAGTTCAGTTAGTCCTTCCCTGTTGACTTCAATGCATTTCATGGAGTTTGGAGATACACGAACACTTATGTCATTTCACTGAACTCGAGGTGAAGTGAATACCATGGAGTTCGCAAATCACTACTAATGACAATAAAGCAGTAAGGCATTAAAACATTTACTTATGCTGAAATATTTGTTTGGTAAAATACTCAATGGTTGTTTTTTATAGGATGCGTAGCATTGTAGTTTTTGGCACTCATTTTGTTCTGCTACTTGCATCACTGCTATCTACTGTGGTTCAAGAGTGTATTCCAAAACTGAGCCTGCTTTCTTAATCAGCTTGTTGATTCTGTGCATCTCAGATTAGGTGAGACATAGAAAACAATGCTGGTCATCACAGAGAAAAATGTAAAGGATATCACAATCCACATTAATGAAACACTGTCTCTTAAAAAAAAGAGTCTGCTCTTCACTTTCTTATATAGTTCATTGGTGTTATACTGGACCAGTCCACATTATCATTACTGTAGACCCTTAAATACTTTTAGCAGTGGACCACCTTTATATCTACTCTCAGAGTAGTGACTAGTAGTAGGAACTCATTGGTGTATGGGATACAGGATTTCCTTTTGTAGGCTAACCAATCAGGCATCGTTTGATTACATTCTAGTTGCTTTCATAGTCACAAAGTACAACTATTTACAAGGTAACACCAGGTAAATCTCTGTACCTATGTGTTTTTCTTACTGAATAATGATTTTTGCTTTGCAATTCTTTACATTGTCATAAAAACTGGCTATACAAACAACAAAGGCCCTAAAGACACCTCCACATTGATTGTTATATTTTCATGACATAATTTTCAAAATGTGAAGTACAATTGGATGTTTTTACATTTTATTGCTATATAAAATTCAATTATAGGGGATGTTGAATTTGGCTTATTTTGATACTGATCAACAGAATGTGATTCTTTAATGTCAAAGTGCAAACAAATCCATACAAAGGGATCTTAAAATGAATTATCTTACTTTGTACAGACTGATGAAGGTTATATGTAACAAAGGATTGGCTTATATTCCTTATCTGAGATATTAGTTCAGAGGTACAATTTAAAAACACAAATTACATGACCACATAATGTTCAATCCCTTAATATGACACACCTAAATCATCACTGGTGCAGCCATTTGGTTTTAGAAGTCACATCATTACTTCAATGTAGATCACCTGTCTGTAGTCAAAGGGTTCCACTTAAATGTTTTATAGATGCACCTCATCTGGAAGGTCCAACCTGAGGTAAGTCAGTACTGTGGCGTAACCTACATAATGAGGACAAAGGAACACACAGAGTGAAAAGGGGATTGTAAAGGATAAATCAGGGGATGAGCACAACAAAATATCCAAGTCACTGAATATCAAGTTAAATCAATCTTTAAGAAATGGAAAAGGTATGGCACAGCTGTAAATCTGCAAAGAACAGGCAGGCCATATACAAACACTTGAGGGATCGTTCAGAAAAAAGACTAGTGAGGGAACCCACCAAAAGACTTATGAGAATCACTGTAGGAGTTGAGGTGATTTATGGGAGAGTGGAAATTAAAAAGGCACTAATAAAATAATGCACATGACATATTAGCTACAAGTTGCGAGAAGGCACAAGAGAGACTGTAAAGTCAACTGAAATAAGGCTTTATGGTCTGAAGAGACCAAAATTGACAATAGTACCGTTTGGCTCTCAGACTAAGCACCATGTTTGAAAAGCAGGCAATGGAAAGTGGAGGGTAAAAAAATGCAGACATATATGGAGAAATCATAGGAGAAAACCTGATGCAAACTACAAGAAACCTGAGCCCTTGGAGAATATCTGTTTTGCAGCAAAACAGCAATATGGAGTGACTGAGTCAGAGTTCAGATCTCAATCCCATTGAGAATTAGCAGCTGGAAATTAAAAAGGTTATTCACTTACAATCTCTACGCAAGCTGAAAGAACTTGAGCAGTTTTGAAAAGACGAAAGTCCAGATGTGCAAAGTCAATACACACGTGCGCACACTAACTCAAGGCTGTCGTGGCTGATGACAATGCATCTACTAAATGCTGACCTGAATGGGGTGAATTTATGATGGAACAATTATTTTGTGCAATATATTTGCAAAGGTTTGTTTTATCTTTGACATTTAAATTGTTTTTTCTGCTGATCAGGACCAAAAAAGTCAAATGAAATGTATTGTGATCCAATGTTATATAACAAAAAAATCTGAAAAAGTCCAAAAGGGTGAATAATTTCAATTGGTAGTGGTAACTGAAAAATGAGCAGTAAAAACCTTTTGAAGGCACCTAGCATGGCATACTAAAATAATAAAATAATTATTACAACTGAGACTAATACAAAATAAGATCTGCAGGATTTCAGGGAAGCTGGGGCCTATCCCAGCCAGCGTAGGGCACAAGACAAGGACAGGAAGCTAGTCCATCTCTACGTAATTACCCACACATTCCAATTTAGCAATGCAAATTCCATTCAACAATTTGACGTGAACCCTGGTCTCCAATGGTTGGTAGCCACCCCATACCTAAGTACAGTATTGTCAAATCGCATTAATCTAATTGAGGGTCAAATGTGGCTAGAACGTTTGGTAACACTGGGCACAAGTCACGAGCCTATAGAGTGAACATATATCAGAAGACCTGCTTACATGATTTGGGATCTTTAATTACCTTAACACACATTTTGCTGTTGTGAGAGGAAGAGCCAAGTAACTTTAAGAAAACTCCTACAGAAAGGAGGATGTTATGAAGAGGAGTCACAAACATGGCATAAAAGGGTGTAAGGCCTCTTAAAACGTCTGCAACCAGGCCAGTGCCTTCACTGGCCTGTCTAGATGTAGCTTCACCACTCGGCAGCCAACCCCTAACTACCTTCAGGCTTCAACCTACACAAACCCAAAAATGGGGAGCACACATCAAAAGTTCAAAATGCAACAAAAGTCCAAAAATATTTAACAAGGATGAGAGAAACCATAAAGCCGAAACATGAGAATGTACATCACCAGCTTGGATGTTAGTGATTACTCTACACAGGAAGGCCAAACATTTTGTACAAAGTCTTGACAAAATTTTAAAACTAAAATATTTTTTAAGTAAGTTAGTTGAAAATAGCAATTTTCACAAGAAAAATGAGAAACAAGAAGAAACGAATTAATTAATAAACAGCGAGATCTAAAGACACAAATTATACATAGATATTTAAATAAAGTAATGAACACAAAGAGTAATTAAGAATAAATAGATCAAGAATGCTGTGGTGGGCTGGTGCCCTGCCCGGGGTTTGTTTCCTGCCGTGCATCCTATGTTGGCCTGGATTGGCTCCAGCAGATCCCTGTGACCCTGTAGTTACGATATAGTGGGTTGAATAATGGATGGATAGATCAAGAATGTGAAAATAAAGCTAAACTTAGCAATTTAAATCATAATAAACCCAAAACTCTTACTCAAAGAAGCGCAAAGAAAATTTGAAAATCCCTAAAATGAAGCTAAATAGGAGAAACTTTAGAAGTGTTTTTAACTGAGCAGACAAAGAACTGGTATGCAAAATCCAGATGAGGAAAATCAGAATGAAACGGTAAGCATTAAATCAAAACTAAGAAATCAAAACCAAAGTATTTTACTAGATAGATAGTTTTTTGAATTCCAATGAATGGTGAATAATTTCACTTGGTAGTGTAATTGTTCCCTTAAATTAAATTAATATATTTTCTCCAATATTTTCTATTTTATGGGTTAGGTAGAACTTTATTTGACACCAGGAGGATATTAGGTTTTTTACAGAAGCTCTTTGAATAGATAGAATACACATACACACTATAGTCCAAACAAACACCAGAAAAACTATAAAGAAAGAAAACCTCTGTCTTGGTGGTCACAGTCACAGAAAAGCATTATGTGGGTGTATTGTATAAATTAGCCCACTTTGCATTTCTTGACACACTTTTGCTGAAAATAATCATTCACTGAAAGTCCCCAGTATTAGTATGTCAGAGAGAGAATGTGAAGCATTGTTCATAATGGCGCTCAGTTTCTTTCCTTCTGTACTACTTCCAGGGTTCCAGAGTGCATCCTATAACTGAGTTGAGTCTGACCCTTTAATTATCATGTTGATTCAGTGGGCCTCTCTTGAGTTGATGTTGCCAGCCCAGCACACCACAACATAGAAGATCCCATTGGCCATCACAAAGTTATAGAAGATATGAAGGATGTAACTTCCTACATTAAGGGAACGCAGTGTGCTAAGGAAAAAGAGCCTGCTTTGCCCTTTCTTGTATAGTTCCTCTGTGTGTCGAGACCAGTCCAACCTGTCATTGATTTGAGCCCCCAAGTACTTGTAGGAGTGGACAGTCTCTACATCCATTCCCAGAATAGTAACCGGATATAGAGGCTCATTGGTCCCATGAAAGTCAATAACCAGTTATTTCATTTTGCTGATGTTTAGTTGCAGACAATTCTTTTAGCACTAAGAAATAAACTTATCCACATGACTCCTATACTCTGTCTCATCCCCTTTATCAATACACTCCATATTTGCAGAGTCATCTGAGAATATCTGCAAGTGACATAAATATAACCTGTTGTTATATTTATAGTCTGAGGTGTACAAACTGCAGAGATAAAGAGACAGGACTGTTTCTAGTGGCGCTCATGTGTTGGGGAGCTAGAGCAGAGTAAGGGACAAGGTGATAACCAGGCTTTAGTGGAACTAAAATCAGTTTGTGTTACACAATCTGTATACAATCAACCGCAGTCGCTTACTCATACTGGGCAATTCAGATTCTGTGAAATATGCATGTGTTTATGATATGAAAAGAATCCACAATAACTGAACTAACACAGGAAAATTATACAAACTCTGACCCGGCTGTCAGGGTCACCACTACGCCACTGTTCTCCACCAGTAAAGTTTCCTATATCTGCAGTTTAATTTCAGTGGGTGCCAAAAAACATTTGGTGTAAAACTATACAAAAATATTTTTAAACATTATAAATGGAATAAGCATGTCCACCAGCTTAGAACAAGAATGGCCATGTAGTATACAAATAATGGCAACACATACTCCATAAAGGGAGCAGTGTACAGTAGAATAACATCCTCTTAACACTAGAATTACCAGAGCCTACGAAAAAACTTGTAATTCCGTCCCACCTTAAACTGCTTCTTAAATCCCTTCACACCTCTCCGCCAGCGTCCTTTGTTTTCTAAATGTGCTGATAAAGAGAAGCTTGGAGCAGCCGGCTATTACATCCCCCCACCAATTTAGAACGTGCATGAACTTCTCCCAGCTCATGCCTTGATTAAGTATCTGGGAGTGAAGTGGAATTTTAGAGTGGAAATAATACAGTAGAATAGATCGTTATTTGGAACGCACGCATTTCATGTCTGTTCCGTTTCTACAGTAATCTGTGTCAACACATTGTTGAAACAGAAACGTTTTTTATATTCTAGTAGTAGATGACAAAATGTAGGCATAAACTATATAATGTATGAAGCATGAAGTCCAAATAGCAAAGAAACATTTTCACAAGAATAACACAATTGCGCTTTTATTCAAAAATATAACTGCAGAAACAAAAAGCCGCCTTAACATGCAACATTGACAACAGTTTATTGTGAATGCCTGCGTGGTTCAATAGAATCACTTCCCGCTTAGGAATTAAAAGGTCACGAGTTCGATCCTGCGCCACTCCATTTTGAGAAGAAAACTGCTCTTAGTCTTACTGTTTTAGAATAAAAGCATACATTTGATTTCAGTCTGTAACAGCCGGTGCAATTTATGATGCTTGTAAAGGTTAGCTTTTTTTAATTCACTTTTCATTCTCTCAGTCGCGTTCAGAATCAATCCATACAACCCCATCTGACACGGCTGTTTTCACTAAAGATGCGCTATAGCTCTGCAGTGTACCACGATGCATACTAATGCCCCCCCCCCTCCCAAAGGGTTCTGACACACAAACGCTGGCGAAGCTGCCTTCTTCGTATCTCACTGTCACTTGATTTTCTTTTTATTCAGTTTTATTGAGTATTCCTGCCAGTCCCCGCATGTTGCTGTATGCTGTTTCTTTTGTACTCCAGGACATGCAGAGGAAAGAATGGTAAAGAGCAGTAACTTCGCCGCTATATGCAATAATCAGACACTCCCCATCTGCCCGTGTCGTTCAAACACAGGAACATATATTGGTGTAAAAGTATAACAAAAGTGCACTTTTATTCAAGTGCACTTTTTCCATCGCCATTTCCTGTAAGAAGCAATGTACACACTTCTTTCTATGCTGTGGTTTCTATTACACACCTGAAAGAAAGAGATAATACATGTGAAAATATCCAGCATACAGCAACATGCGGGGACTGGCAGGAACACTCTGCGTTTAAAAGAGACAGGCGGTTGTTGGAGACCGGCTATTATTCACCTCGCAGACGGAATGGTGATGGGTAAACTGGATTCATTTGGCAGTAAAATACGGTATGGTACCGTATTTACGGTCACAAAATGTAGGCAACAACACCGGATGAACATTTCAGGATTTAATAAAATTATCAGTACAGCAGTACGGTCTTATTAAAGCAGTATACAGTACGGTACTACCGTAAGCATGAAAAACAGGTACGGTAGACGTCAACTTTCTTGCCAATGATGCCACCAGCACTGGCCTGCACCAGTCCGAATTTCGCACGAAAGCGCTCATCAGCCCGACAAGTCCCCTGCGGAACATAAGGAAATGCAATAAGCTCCAAACTCACGCATATAATTATACATTATGACATGAGACTGGATAAGATACAATAAAGTACAGTACTTACCATCTACTCGTCATCTGAATAGGTAATGATTGCTTCGTTATTTGCGAGTTCTTCTTCATCTTCCTCTTCTTGTGATGGCAATACAGGTACTCCCATTGCTTGTTGTCACGCAGTAATCAGTTTTATCAGGATTAACATGTCGAAGATATCATTTTCATGTTCTTCCCGCCACCTCTGCCCTCCCTGTGGGGTTATGATTGACGTGGAGACGAAAGGGCAAAATGTACACAAAGAAATTTCTTTTTGACTTTCTCGCTTCCTCGATAGCATCCGACGACAAAACATTTTTGACACGAAAAGGTACTTACCGTATGATTCACTGCAGGTGGGCAGTAGCCCAGGTGGTACGAAAAGAGGATTAGCATATGAAAAAGGCGGTGGGTCATTGGAGATCGGCATTTACTACAGACCGGCTACTATTAGAGACCGGCGTCTATTTGTCGCGACATCTCTTCAAACCCGCCGTTTATTGGAAACGGGCATCAATAAGAAGCCGGCCACTACTAGAAGATATACGGTATTTACTTCACAACAAATTTTGTTTTTGTTAAAAATGTAATGGTCTGATGTCTTGCAAGGCAATACTAGAAATTATTAGGTGATGTCTTTGTTGCTTTACTTTGTTTTTAAGGGTGTGACGATGTGGGTTCTGGCTCCACACTCCCATTGCTGTTTGGAAGCACTTGAACCCAACACGGTTGGTAATGTCACCGATGAGCTAGTCAGTGAAGGCAACAAGTAAGCAAGGGGATGGTAAAAAAGTAAAAAACAGTGCTTTTATTAAAACAGTCAACAAAAGCAGTATTCAAATAAAGTGCAGTGCTTTTCAAAGTCTTGTAAATAAATAAATAATCCATAAAAGAAATGTGGAGGTTAAAACCATTAAATAGAAAAAAAAAATCCTTAAAAACGAGGTTAAAACGTTTCTTACAGGAGCAGTCTTTAAAAATCAACAAGTTCAGTGCCCTCTTTTAACTGGTGACTCCCCTGCTTCTCCCTGTCCAGGCTTCCCAACAGGGGAGCCACTCTCTCAGCAGCTGCCCTTCTCTCCACTATCGATCTGGAGTCGTCCAGATCCCTGGCTTTGGTTCCGCTCCCTCCAGACCGCAACCTGGAAATTCCTCTGACGGCCAAGGCTCTCACGTGGAGGACAACACATCCCAAGTTCTGACTCCCGCTGCCATCCGCGGCCCCATGCGGAGTCACCTGTCTCCTTCTTTGGTCACTCCCACTACATGCTTGTTCAGCGGGAGCGACAACAACTACTAGCCCTGGGTGTCGGCCTAACACCCAGGTTGTCTTCTCAGCTGCCTACGAGCGCTCGCTCACCCGCTTCCTGCTGCACTGACCTGCTCGCTCTCTCGCTCCCTGTAACCCTCCGTCCTTCTTTTCATTTCCGATTTCTCCTTCAAATCGACTCTCACTTCTTTTATAATGCGAGGGGCCATAGCAGCTGTAGCACATTAGCCACGGGAACAATCATGGATGTGGGCAGTTCCTCACCTGTGCACTTGGTGAGAAACGTCCACACCGCAGATCGCCCCGTGGCTTGCTATGGCCCAACGCCCCCTCGCTAAGCTTGTGAGAGCGATGATTATTTATTTAAAACAAATGGCCTTTGCTCAGTGAGCTGTGGACCCATAACACCACAAAAGGTCAGAGACTGATTACTCTAAATGTAAATGAGGATTATTACATTACATTTTACATTAGCTATAATCCATGAATTTAATCTTTTTTAGGATGCTTAAATTTTGTACTGAGATTCATTATTTGGTATGCATATTACACCCGTGGCTATGTGTTTTCTCATAATGTGTATGATGTGTGCATGAGTGGACGCAGTAATGGACTGGCAGCCTGTTGAGGTTGTGTCCTGCCTTGCACACAGAGTTGACAGGATAGATCATGGCACCCTGCCCCTTTGAGTTGGATGTACGTTAACAATGTTCTGTTATGTATGTATTTTTTATTTAATTGTTCAAACTAGGTACAGGTTTTTTTAATTTTCAGTTTTTTTATTCTATTATTTTTTATTTGCATACATTATGGTACTTCATTCTTCAAAGCGGTGGCTTTGTGACTAAGTACCTGCGTTTTTTTTGGAAGGTTGCCGGCTGAAGTCCCACAGAAGGGATCCTATTTAGCTGGGCCCTTGAGCTAGGCCCTAAACCTGAAAATTTCTCCATGGGTGTTGTATATTGGCTGACCCTGTGCTCTAACCCCAAAATATCATGTGAAGAGACAATTTCCCCTCAGTGATCAACAAATTATATCAAAATTAAAATAAACAATAATGTGCAGATTAAGCAATACATTTTTCTCTAGTGTGTATTATTTCTAGTGAAACACAACATAAGTCATCGGCCGTATAATTCATAAAACATGAAAAATGTTCTACCAATAAAGGTCTCTTGAAACATGAAAATTGATTATGTGATTTTAGTTGCTGGTAATATTTTTTGTCTCTTCTGTTTTTTTATAAAATTGCAAACCACATTCCACTGTGAAATGAATAAATCAACTATTTCTATTTTTCAATTCTTTTTCCTAACAAATTTCCTGTGTGGCTAAAGGGGTTTCAATTTGGCTTTGTGCCTCAGGCCTCAAAAAGACTAATTCTGCTAGTGGATCTGGCGACATCTTCATTTGAAATTTTAAAGTTGTTTCTGACTAGGAATATCTGGAAGCATTATTGATTGAGTGTACATCATAAGAATTAAGCTTCACTGCTTAAAGATAGAAAGTAGTAATTCACAATAGAGAAAAGTCAGCAGTTCACTACAAAAGAAAAAAGTTGCCCAGATTACTTGTTGAGTTAAAAATGCTCCTGACCATAATATCTAGGGAATTTGGGATTGGATCTTGCAATACTGACAGCCTTGAGATGACATACGTCATGTCTGGAGATTTGTCAAATGGTAGCAGGTAGACAAATCAGCTTCTCTGGGACAGAATAACCTTCCCTGAAGGCTTTCTGTAAGCAGAAGACTTTAAAGGGGAGCTCCCCAGACTTATTAAGAAACTCCTTTCTCAGAGTTCACTTGCTACCTGAAGCCTTCCTCCTGGCTTATAGAAGTATAAATTAAATGTGTTTCTGACCTCACTGAGTATTCGCTTCTCATGGCTAAGAAATCTTATAGGGTTTACTTTTTGTTACTTATTCATGAAAATGAGATGCCATACAATAAAGTAAGTCTATATACAGATATATATAATAAAGCACCAAGGGCATCCGAAAGACATTCCAAGAAGTCATCTTTGATTTAAGAGTTAGTAAGAGTTTATGGAGATGAGTTCATAATGCCTTTACAAAAAACAATTGGTAGTGGTAACTGAAAAATGAGCAGTCAAAACCTTTTGAAGGCACCTAGCATGGCATACTAAAATAATAAAATAATTATCACAACTGAGACTAATACAAAATAAGATCTGCAGGATTTCAGGGAAGCTGGGGCCTATCCCAGCCAGCGTAGGGCACAAGACAAGGACAGGAAGCTAGTCCATCTCTATGTAATTACCCACACGTTCCAATTTAGCAATGCAAATTCCATTCAACAATTTGACGTGAACCCTGGTCTCCAATGGTTGGTAGCCACCCCATACCTAAGTACAGTATTGTCAAATCGCATTAATCTAATTGAGGGTCACATGTGGCTAGAACGTTTGGTAACACTGGGCACAAGTCACGAGCCTATAGAGTGAACATCCACCAGAAGACCTGCTTACATGATTTGGGATCTTTAATTACCTTAACACACATTTTGGTGTTGTGAGAGGAAGAGCCAAGTAACTTTAAGAAAACTCCTACAGAAAGGAGGATGTTATGAAGAGGAGTCACAAACATGGCATAAAAGGGCGTAAGACCTCTTAAAACCTCTGCAACCAGGCCAGTGCCTTCACTGGCCTGTCTAGATGTAGCTTCACCACTCGGCAGCCAACCCCTAACTACCTTCAGGCTTCAGCCTACACAAACCCCAAAAATGGGGAGCACACATCAAAAGTTCAAAATGCAACAAAAGTCCAAAAATATTTAACAAGGATGAGAGAAACCATAAAGCTGAAACATGAGAATGTACATCACCAGCTTGGATGTTAGTGATTACTCTACACAGGAAGGCCAAACATTTTGTACAAAGTCTTGACAAAATTTTAAAACTAAAATATTTTTTAAGCAAGTTAGTTGAAAATATTAATTTTCACAAGAAAAATGAGAAACAAGAAGAAACGAATTAATTAATAAACAGCGAAATCTAAAGATACAAATTATACATAGATATTTAAATAAAGTAATGAACACAAAGAGTAATAAAGAATAAATAGATCAAGAATGCTGTGGTGGGCTGGAGCCCTGCCCGGGGTTTGTTTCCTGCCTTGCGTTCTGTGTTGGCTGGGATTGGCTCCAGCACACCCCTGTGACCCTGTAGTTAGGATATAGTGGGTTGGATAATGGATGGTGTAGTGTATGGCCGGCCATTCATCCCGGCCAATACCCCCAAGCCGCCAGGTAGAGCCCTTCCTGCAGTATGGAGGTTCTCCGAAGAACAGCAGGGCATCATGGACGTTGGAGTTTTTATACACAGCCCTGCTGGATACCATGGGGGCCTCTAGGAGACACTGCAGGGAGGAACAGTGTTTATTTACCCTTCGCCCCAGAAGTACGTCCGAGTCACATGGACAAGGGGAATGACGTGCTTCCGGGGTGAAGAAAAGGACTTTTGATCTGACCCGGAAGTGATAGAAGATCACATGGACTGGGGATTGGAACACTTCCGGGTCAGGGACTATAAAAGGATTGTGGGAGCTCCCAGACGGCGAGCTGAGCTGGGTGGTAGGAGGGCAACGCATCTGGGAGTGGTGGAGTATTATTGTTTATTGTATTGGAGTATCTAATGAGTATTGTGCAGGAGAGGGTGCTTTGTGCACAGTGACTTATGAATAAAGTCATCTTTTGGACTTTTATCTGGTGTCTTGCGTATTGGACAAGGGTTTAAGGGAGTGATACTGCCCCCTATCTGTCACAATGGATAGATCAAGAATGTGAAAATAAAGCTTAACTTAGCAGTTTAAATCATAATCAACCCAAAACTCTTACTCAAAGAAGCGTAAAGAAATTTTGAAAATCCCTAAAATGAAGCCAAATAGGAGAAACTTTAGAAGTATTTTAAACTGAGCAGACAAAGAACTGGTATGCAAAATCCAGATGAGAAAAATCAGAATGAAAATGGTAAGCATTAAATCAAAACTAAGAAATCAAAACCAAAATATTTTACTAGATAAATAGTTTTGAAATAAACTGAGACCAGTTCAAGGCAAAATGGTGATGATGTGAAAGGCCATGGTCAACAGCCAGAGCATTAAGGAGTCCTTTTTGTTCCCACAGCTGACTGCAGGTCTATAAGCTGTAACACTTGAGGACCAAAGACCAACTGGAGACCCTATTTGGCTCCAGACTAAGCTGAAATCACTTTGCCTTAAAGGGTAAGGAGAACTGGGACACAGCAAAAATGGGAAGAGTCAAGATGAAACCCTAATGACATTGTGACACTGACGTTATACAGAACTGGAACCAAGACACTGGAACTGTAATGCACCTACAAAGAGCAGGTAAATATTGTGATGGACGACACATATGGGCGAGCCTCCCAGTTATGATGAGGCAAGGGTAAATACCATGCTGGGAGGCCAGTGAGATAAAAGAAGCAACCTATCTGGAATACATGGTTCCCCCAAAATACTAGGCGATGGCATCCCTTGGCGATGTTACCTGTATTGATACCCGTGGGTGTTGCCAGTGGTGCTGATCCCTATTTTGTGTGGGCATCCATCTGACCCTTAAGTATTTTCAATGGGTTGCACCCTAGCACCAGAAATACTCTTGGGTCCATGATAAAAGAAGCTGCTTGACCTCATCTAGGTGAGTCAGAATTGGGTGGAAGAGGATGAAGGTTGCCTGGAGGAGAAGAAAATGAGTATTGTTGTGAATTGCAAAACCTTTTGTAAGGTATTTTGTGGTAATAAACCTTTTTATTGTACCTGGACTTGTTTTGTGGTGGTTGTTTCTGGTGTTTGGGGTGCTGTAATGCCCTCTCCTTACCACAATAGCTGAAGATAAGTAAACTAATAAATACAGTAAATACTGAACTGAGTTTTATGCTATCAGGATCCAAAATGTAGATATAAAAAAGGGTTAGAAACTGAAGAAAACAAAGACATTATTGATCCAGGAGTGAAAATGTTCGACAAGCATAAGGAGCACTCTAAGAGAGAAACTCGCATAATGATACTTTGAAATTGTAAGAGGCCTAGTGTTAGATGACACTTGATAAGCAATTATAGGCAGGCACTAAAGCTACATGTGCATTATTTTTTTACAGAATTTACAGATGTCTGAGTCAGTAGCATGACTTTAATGATAATTTAGGACATTGTTTTTTTTCTTGACCCAAAGTTTTCCATTTTTGTGTTTTTAAGACCCTAAATGTCCAGCAGCTGTCATCATGGTTGCCACTCACACTTGGAAATTGTCACTGATCGTCAATGGTCACCTTGGACAAATCGCTCCCAAACATTAACCTGAGGGGGAACTTGTTGTGGCCCTTGGAACATTGCCGATGTAGATCATAGCGGATCAACAGCATTTGCATCAACTGCCCATGGCAACCAATTGCAAGACACTCTGCAAACCCGTTTCTATTATGATCTTTTGTGAATCATTAACCTCTGTGAACAAAATTCACACAACATGCTACCCATGGTTTAAGAATATATGATTTAGTATATGACAAAGAGCCAGAGTCATTGAAAAGGTTTTGTGCTGTGTAGTGTAAAAATGTGTTGTACATAAAGTAATTAAACTTGGATTGTACTGTAGATGTGGCCTTCAAAAATCACAATGAGCCAGAGATTCTAAAAGAAACAGGACAATATTGTTAGTGTTTAGCTGCAGGCAGAATGAATATTCTCATCTATGGATGCTAATTAGACAGGCAGTGACCTTGATTTGTGTAGAGTGATATTTAAATGATAGGTGCCATCATCATACATACACACAATAAGGTGGCAAATCTGGTATTCTGCAGGCAACATGAATAGAAGTTGACCAAGCATGGAAACCTCCAGATATTGGCAACCTATTCCATGCAAACAGGAGTACAGTCACTAGATTTACCAAAGCTTACGAAAAAACTTGCAAATCTGGCCCACTTTAAATCTGCTCGCACCTCTTCGTTAGCATCTTTTGTCTTGTAAATTTGTCGATAAGCCCAAGCAGCCTACTATCCCATCCTCCCACCACCGCAGAAAGTGCAAAAACTTCTCCCAGCTCAAGTCTGGTTTATCAGGGAGTGAGGTAGTACCTCACTCAGTGCACATGTGCTTTGTGAGCATGCCTGTGTTGATCAAACACAGAAAGTTCTGCAGTCTAGTGACTTTACGCTCTGTTATAGTATGTCTTTATTTGAAAACTAACAGTGTCAGATCGGGATGAGCGTGAACGTGACTGAGAGAATAAAACTGAAAAAAAAGTTTACAAGGACCATATATTTACACCGGCTGTTATAGACTCAAATCAAATGTATGTTTGTATTGTATAATAGTAACAATAACAGCAGCTCACTATCAAAATGCTTATTTTGAGACGCAGGGAGGCTCAAACCAGTGACCCTTTGAACAGGAATCAGCAGTTCTTACCGCTGTACTACAACGAACCACACTAACCCAATTTCTTTTTCTTCAGTTATAGTCTTGAATAAAAGCGAACTTGTTCTGTTATATTTATACCTTTTGTGAAAGTGCTTATTTGATATTTGGACTTCAGTCTTCACACATTATACACTTCATGTCTAAATTTTGTCGTTAGTACTAAAACATGGAAAAAGTTTTTTAGGTATGTGTTCAAAATTTCTTGCTTTCCTGTCATCCTAAACTTTTACAGATCTTTGTAGACATGGAACACACATAAAATACATTCCAAATAAAATAAAATACATAAATTTTCCAAATAAAGATATATATTTTTTTAGCCTATACAGCTCTAGGTACTACTTCACTCCCTGATAAACAAGGCTTGAGCTTGGAGAGTGATTTTTGCTGTTTCTCTGGTGGTGGGAGAATGGGATAGCAGGTTGCTTGATGCTTTTGCTTATTGACACATTTACAAGACAAAAGATGCTGACGGAGAGGTGCGAGCGGATTTGAAGTGGGCCGGATTTATGAGTTTTTTTGTAAGCTTTCATAATTCTAGTGATAACTAACATTTTTCAGATAATTTGCCGTATATTTTCAGGCATTTCAAAAGGGCTCTGATGAATAAATCTGAAGGCCTTATTGTAACAATGGCCAAAAAGCAATGCTAGTTGTAAGAATCTGGTGTCATTCACATTGCAAACAGTTCCAGTAGTATGGTAAAGTCAAAACCCTAATTGGATGGATGCAAATAAATTGCATTTAAGTTATGCTCCAAATGGTAAAATAATGGTCCAGAAGTTAAGGATTGAAGCCGTGCACAGGGAAGAATGGAGAGTTTCCCCTGCGCTTCTCCATTCTCCATTGAGTTAAAGTATGGAAGTCAAAGTTATTTGAGCATTGTTCACTTGTTTGCTACTTGTGTTTTCTGTGTGGCTGGTTAGTTTAATGTCCAAGCATTGGGAAATGGGATTCTAAATGTTTTCTATGAAAAGGCCTAGCACTTGTTCTCTCTGTCTCTCTCTCAAGTTATAAGCTGTACTGCAGTAGATGCAAAATGGTTTTCCCCTTTCTGTTTGCTTTTTAGGTGAACTTGACTATTTTAGAAAACTGGGTAAAGGGAACATGATTTATGGCTATAGTTGCTCTTCCTTTACATTTGTTTTTGCTTTATTGAGTAATATTTAAGTACAGTGGGATGCAAAAGTTTGGGCAACCTTGTTAATAGTCAATATTTTCCTGTATAAATCGTTGGTTGTTACGATAAAAAATGTCAGTTAAATATATCATATAGGAGACACACACAGTGATATTTGAGAAGTGAAATGAAGTTTATTGGATTTACAGAAAGTGTGCAATAATTGTTCAAACAAAATCAGGCAGGTGCATAAATTTGGACACCGTTGTCATTTTATTGATTCCAAAACTTTTAGAACTAATTATTGAAACTCAAATTGGCTTGGTAAGCTCAGCGACCTCTGACCTACATACACAGGTGAATCCTATAATGAGAAAGAGTATTTAAGGGGGTCAATTGTAAGTTTCCCTCCTCCTTTCATTTTCTCTGAAGAGTAGCAACATAGGGGTCACAAAACAACTCTCAAATGACCTGAAGACAAAGATTGTTCACCATCATGGTTTAGGGGAAGGATACAAAAAGCTGTCCCAGAGATTTAAGCTGTCTGTTTCCACAGTTAGGAACATATTGAGGAAATGGAAGACCACAGGCTCAGTTCAAGTTAAGGCTCGAAGTGGCAGACCAAGAAAGATTTCGGATAGACAGAAGCGACGAATGGTGAGAACAGTCAGAGTCAAACCACAGACCAGCACCAAAGACCTCCAACATCATCTTGCAGCAGATGGAGTCACTGTGCATCGTTCAACCATTCGGCGCACTTTACACAAGGAGATGCTGTATGCGAGTGATGCCGAGGAAGCCTTTTCTCCGCCACAGCACAAACAGAGCCGCTTGAGGTATGCTCAAGCACATTTGGACAAGCCAGCTTCATTTTGGAATAAGGTGCTGTGGACTGATGAAACTAAAATTGAGTTATTTGGGCATAACAAGGGGCATTATGCATGGAGGAAAAAGAACACAGCATTCCAAGAAAAACACCTGCTACCTACAGTAAAATATGGTGGTGGTTCCATCATGCTGTGTGGCTGTGTGGCCAGTGCAGGGACTGGGAATCTTGTCAAAGTTGAGGGACGCATGGATTCCACTCAGTATCAGCAGATTCTGGAGACCAATGTCCAGGAATCAGTGACAAAGCTGAAGCTGCGCCGGGGCTGGATCTTTCAACAAGACAACGACCCAAAACACTGCTCAAAATCCACTAAGGCATTCATGCAGAGGAACAAGTACAACGTTCTGGAATGGCCATCTCAGTCCCCAGACCTGAATATAATTGAAAATCTGTGGTGTGAGTTAAAGAGAGCTGTCCATGCTCGGAAGCCATCAAACCTGAATGAACTAGAGATGTTTTGTAAGGAGGAATGGTCCAAAATACCTTCAACCACAATCCAGACTCTCATTGGAACCTACAGGAAGCGTTTAGAGGCTGTAATTTCTGCAAATGGTGGATCTACTAAAGATTGGTTTTTATTTCTTTTTTGTGGTGCCCAAATTTATGCACCTGCCTGATTTTGTTTGAACAATTATTGCAGACTTTCTGTAAATCCAATAAACTTCATTTCACTTCTCAAATATCATTGTGTGTGTCTCCTATATGATATATTTAACTGACATTTTTTATCGTAACAACCAACGATTTATACAGGAAAATAATGACTATTAACAAGGTTGCCCAAACTTTTGCATCCCACTGTAATTTTTGGTGTTGTAACCCTATAAGGTCAAAGCCATTTTTAGTGTTTTTAAAGTCTGAGAGTTTATTGCTTGAAACAGGAATTTCACCACGTGTAATATATCATTTTTTTTTACCAGTTGTACCTTTCAAAAATGACTAGAAGAGTCTATATATATTATAGTTCAGCTAAACATGTGGTATAAATGGCCAAACATTGGTCAACCTCCTTTAAAATCTTCAGTTCTCAATTGAAAAATAATACAAAGCACTGACAGATTCATTTACATTTATATGTACATTTACTTATTTGGCTAACGACTTTATCCAACACAACTTAAACATTTATGATACAACAGTTTTGGGAAAATAAAAGTTTAAAAACATGCATTCAGCATGTTGTCTAAAATTACATAACATTTTTACTCAAAGGCATTGAATTATAAGCATTTACGTCTTATATCAGAAAATCAGAAAATTATTTTCATGTCCCACTGATCAAAACAGTTCCTGTCCAGAATGAGACAAAGTGACACATTACATTCCTTGCTTTGCAAAGCAGTTTCCTGCCAGCAGTTTACATTTCCTTCTCCCAGATGTGGCCTTTGTACAGAGACCAGCGATGGTTGAAACTCCAACAAACACCTGAATGGAGTGCGTCTGAGTGTGAAGAATCTGCAGAGACCCACCACATAACTGATCTGCTGAGTCCCTCACACAGTTCTTCTGTTTCATTGGCTTTGTGTCCTTTGCTTTGCATATTGTTGTTCATTGTGAAGAATACAATAGTTTGTGTTAGCAAGGTTTATTTTTATATTGTACTGTTTTTTGGTATGGAATAAATTTTATGGCTTACTGTAATTCATGACCCTTCCTTCTTCTTTGCACAGTGTCCCTGGAATCGTACTCATGTATAGTATTTATAAAAATGTAGACATACTGTATATGTTTGAGTAGATGTCATCAGTCAGTCATTTTCTAACCTGCTTAGTCCGAAAAGGGTCGCAGAGGATGCTGGAGCCCATTCCAGCCAGCAAAGGGCACAAGGCAGGAAGAAACCTTGGATAGTGCACCAGTTCATTGCAAGCCAAACACACACACCCAACCACCCAAGTCACACACTATGGCCAATTTAGTATTGCCAGTGCAACTGCACTGTGGAAGGAAACCCATGCAGACACGAGGAGAACATGCAAACTCCACACTAGAGGATCTTGGACGAGAGCCCCAGTCTTCTTATTGTGAGGCAGGAGTGCAACCACTGCACCACTGTGCCACCCATGTTTGAGTAAATGCAAACAAAATATTTTAGGTGTTGACTTATCTTCACATCGATCCAAACCCTCCAAGAAATACAATCATTCATTCAATGGGAAACTCTTTGGAAAAACTGTCAGCAAATCATCACTATCAAAATAACATTTCTTGTTTGATGGTAAACGCTTTTGAGCATGCACCTTATCAGTCTCTCTGCACCTTATCAGACTCTCTGTGTAAATGAATGACAATCCATTTACTCTGTTGTAATTCACGTCATTTTCTTGATGATCCCTTTACTTTGTGGTAATCCAAGCCCTTTTCCTGATCTCTAAAATAAAAATAATAACAATTCTTTGCATTTATATAGGGCTTTTTCACTACTCAAAGCACTCAGCAATTGCAGGTTAAGGGCCTTGCTTAAGGGCCCAACAGAGCAGAGTCCCTATTGCCATATACAGGATTCGAACTGGCAACCTTCCGATTGCCAGTGCAGATCCCTAGCCTCAGCTGATGAAGCTGATGAAACAGAGAATGACGCAGAGCTAGACAAATGCTGATTCTACCTGACGACTCTGTGTTTGAGAACACTTCTGATGCTCATATATCTTAGTCTCTGATTGGTCTTGAAAGTTAATTCCCATAAAGGATGCAGAGAAATTACTCAGGATATTCATAAGAAAAAATATAAAGATAGTGAAAATAGTAAGTGTGCCAGTTAAGCCAGGACTTGAAACAAGACAATTTATCCAGGAGGAGGGTTGTTCACATATGATTCAGCAGCATTAATAAAATATGATCTGAATGGCGGCACAGGGCTTTGTAATTCAAATAAGTTATTGTATGTGTAGGTAGCATCAAAGTGTCTGGGACTAGCACTGTAATATAGCTATACACCTATCAAGTGCAGAATGAGTTGTTTAAAATACACTACTAATAAAGTACCTTATTATATGAGTGGCTTTCAAGGCTGCATTCCTTTGGTTTTATTCTTTACAGTTGTTGTGTGTCTGAGCAGTGTAAATGTGTTTGCATGCACATAAAATAGAACAATGGTAAAACATAAATATAAATGCAATAAACAAAAAAGTTTGAATTAGCATAAGCTGCACTGATTCAGGGTGTTCATAAGAAACATAATAATTTACTTCATGAGATAGAAGTATAAAGTAAACTAATAGTTGAGTGAAATATTAAAATGTGTGTTTCAATTTAAAAGTGTAAATTGTCTCAATTGTAATAGAAATTGATCATTTTTCACCCTCTGATAGATTTCCTTTGAGGGCTAGATACCTAGTAAAGCATCAAAAATCAAAAATAATCTCATATTTGTAATTACAGAACTTAAAATAGTCTAGAAAGATACCCCACAAGCTTATGTTTGAAATGTATCACTTTTAAGGCTCTGGAAGTGGCTCTTAGCAGATTAGGACCATCAGTAAAGTATCAGATATCAAAAATATTATCATATTCATGATCAGCAACTTTGAAATCGCATAAAATTACACTTCACATGTCTATTATTACTGATTCACAAATTTTTTTAGAGTTTTGCGAAAGAAGTCAATTTGTCCCTTCCTGTCCCATTAGGGGGTGAACCCCTGGTGTCAGTTGATGTAGCACAACTTCAAGTCATTCTGATCAATTTTTCTGAAGTCACCTATTGGTTTACTCTTTATCATAATGGAGTAATTTTCTACACAAAATTCAGTAATGTCCATAAATGGCCTAAAACCCCAAAAAGCGTTTTGTCTTGCATATCTTGTGTGGTTATCCAAAGGACGGATAGGTCAAAAGACAAAATAAATGTTGGGGAGCCAACCCAGTTTTCCTCGTTTACTTCCAAACTGTAAATGAAATTAAACAAGAAGAGAGAAAAAAAAAAAACAATGACTAATTATCTTTTGTCAAAATGAAAATGCAAGTCATAAATCAAAGTTGAAATAAGCCCAGATAAAAGTTGAGAAGCCAAAGAAATTATCACTAAAATGCACACCAAAGTCTTTTATAAAGCATTTTCAATCTTCTTTTGAGAAATGCAAGACCAAAATGTGACTCCCTGTGAACTTCCTAATGACACAGAATCGTTTCCCAGCAACCAGCACCTAAAATGGAAACAACCTAGAAAAATAAAAAATGGTGTCACGATTATTTCAAAAACAAAATAAAA
Organism: Polypterus senegalus; assembly: GCF_016835505.1. NCBI lineage: Eukaryota > Metazoa > Chordata > Cladistia > Polypteriformes > Polypteridae > Polypterus > Polypterus senegalus. Next base: position 212,978,297 of record NC_053157.1, read on the forward strand.
TGACTCCTTAAAAAACAAAATGCAAGAGCGAATAAACAATAAAGTGTGTTTTTAATACAACCAAACCTTTTAAAAATAACTAAAGCCCCAGAAAATATTTATAAAGCTATAATTAAAACAGGGCTCAATGGTGTAAATACAAACTAAAATCACCACCCTCTGGTGTACTGGCTAACAAAATCAATGCTTATCAAGGCTTCCTTTATCACTTTGCTCAGGGTCCTCTCAGGTTTCCAGTCAGCAAGTGACGCCTCCTTCCAGGTACAGTAGTTGGGTTTTTATGGTCCTGGGACCAGAAGGGGCGGAGTTAATTGCCCTCACTGGTCAGTTTCTCACCATTGTGGAGGCAAAGGAAAATGACACAGTTAGAGGCAGTGCTTCCTCTTGGTCCGCCGTGGAATTACATACCTGAGAGGAACCTGGAGGGTGACCCTCTAATGTGCATGCGTGACACCAGAAATCAAGACGAGTCAAACGGTAAATCAAATGTGGGGGTTTTCTTGTACCAGTGAGTCCGAAGGAGCAGAACAAAAAAGATTTAAAAGCATTTAAGAAATTCTCATGAACACAATAATACTTTTAAATAAATAAAGAAACAAAAATGAAAAATAATCATAAGCCAGGGAACACACTCTGACTTTAACATAACAAAAATGATCAGTTTAACCAAAAATGAAAAACAACAAAAAACAAGGACAGAATTTTAACGCACAGTATCTCTGAAATGGCTTCTCTTAAAGATATAACATTGATTGAAATGTGCAGGTTAGGCTAATTGAAACCTCTTGCATGTAGGCTGGCCTGGTTTCATTTTTATCAAGCTATATAATTTTCCATTTCACATTTTAATGAACCCCTGCAGTTGTACATATATGGCGTGCACTTTAGGAAATAGCCCATGTGGTGGAAGGAAACGGTGTGTCTGCTATGGATCTTTTAAAAGAGACATGCATAGATTTAAATATGTACTCTGGGGACATTTATCCTTGGACTAAATACTGAAAACTCTCAAGATGTGTGAAGTTCAGTAATCCACCAAATCAGGAAATATACAGTAAAATGCTGTCTTACAATAGAGTTGCATATTCAGAAATTGCCCCATTTATCACATAAGTCATTGTGGTGTCTGCTCTCATTAGTAAGCATAGTGACATTTTCACATCACGTTAACTAAACTGACGACTCTTGCTAACTCCAGTACTCACATACAATTCTAAAGCAAATAACTAGTCTGTTGGGATGAAAAATATAATCTTACTCAGGCTCTTGCTCTGCAGAAGCTCAGCATCTTGTTTAATGTTCATTTGTTACAAGGAGAGAAACAAACTAAAAGAAGTGGGCATTAAGGGTGTTGTTTGTAGATGGGTGCAAAATTGTCTCAGACACAGAAAGTGGAGGGTGATGGAGCGAGGAACCTGATCATAATTGGCTGACGTTAATAGTGGTGTCCATCAAGGGTCACTGCTAGGGCTGCTGCTATTTTTAATATACATAAATGATTTGGATAGGAATACAAGTAACAAGATGGTTAATTTCATAGATGATATCAAGCTAGGTGGATTAGCAGTTATTATGGAATATGTTGAATCATTACAGAAGAACTTGGACAGCATACTGGCTTGGTAGATTTGTTGCAGATGAAATGTAATGTAAGTAAATGTAAACAAAATGTTAGATTTTAGTACACAATGGAAGGTATGAAAAATTAAAATACATCTTATGAGAAGGATTTAGGAGTCACAGTGGACTCAACACTATCAACTTCCAGACAGTGTTCAGAAACCATAAATAAGGCTAATAGAATGTCAAGTTATATATCACCCTGATGTGTGGAGTATACTGTAAGTCCAAGGAGGTTATACCGAAGCTTTATAACACACTGGTGAGGCCTCACCTGAAGTACTGTGTGTAGTTTTGATCTCCAGGCTACAAAAAGCAGAACTAGAAAAAGTCCCGAGAAGAGTAGTTAGGCTGAATCCAGGACTACATGGATGAATTATGACAAAAGATTAAATGAACTGAGCCTTTTCAATTTAAGCAAGAAGAGATTTAGAGGAGAGATGATTGAAGAGTCTAAAATATTAAAATAATTGGTACAGTGGAGCAAGACAGATATTTTAAAATAGGTTCAACAAAAACACAGAGACACAGAAACATGTTAAATTTCACAAAATCTTGGTCAGTTTTTCTTCACACAGAGAATCATGGACAAATGGAATAAATTGCCTTGTTGTGTGATAGACAGTAAGACTCTAGGGGCCTTCAAGACTTCACTTGATGTTATTTTGGAGGAATTAGGTGGATATGACTGGTGAGCTTTGTTGACCTGAATGGCTCGATCTTGTCTAGACTGTTCCAAAGTTCTAATTAGCTGTCTGACGTGTTAGTACATTTTTCTCATACAGGATAAACTTTCAATCTTTTTTCTTCGTGTGATCTTTTTATGATAATTATGTATTTTAGAATGAGAGCCAGCAAAACGTATAAGAATGTGTGTTTTGACTCTTTTTCAATCTGCACATAATTTGCCTAGGGGAAAAATGTCTTGTTAAAACCAATGTGTACAATATCGCAAAATCAACCAAAGCATTCACTGAATGCATGTGTTCTAAATCTTACCTATATGTAGAAGGAGCCAATAGATAAAAAAGTTATTCATGGCTGTATTTTGGACAAATGGACAGCACCTGTTTCTTTTGTTTGTTTTTTTGAAGTGTTGATGTGATATGTTCATTTCTTTTCTAATATAATTTTAATAGTTCAACAGTTAGAAATTACAGGGGTCAGCCTTTGCATCTGCACAATTCCTGTCTGATCTGGTTGGCAGTTATTATTTTATTAAGATGAAATACATGCAATTGATTAATTATTGTATTGCCAAATGATTTCTTTAGAGCAAGGACAGACAGTTTCAAAACTAAAAGGCCATACTGGCTGCAGGTCCTTGTTTCAGTCTATTCTTTAATCTCTTTCTGACTCATACCTGGCAGTGAGTGCATTACTAATTTAACTTTTTTCTTGGTTGCCTGTTTTCATGTCTGAACATTCCTGGCAGGATAATTGTAGCTTTTCTAGGAAATATTCAGTCAATTCTATTTATAGCTGATTCATTTTTTTTTAAATATTTATATCCCTTAACAGTAATTGGTCATTTTTTAATGTTGTGTGTCAGACAACATGGAGGTGGAGGCACTGTGCAGGACAGTGGCAGTGGAGTCCAATAGTGAGCTTTGCAGACATCACCAGGAAGTGTTCTGCTCACAGTATTTAGAAACACTATTTGCTAAGCCAGAGGTCATGGAGTCTCAGGCAGATAAGAAACTGCTTCTGAGAGCCAGTGTAATTGAAAAGTTACAGGTTGACAACTGGCCACAGACTGTCACCACGGTGCAAATTTACAAAATAAGCTACCTTGTGGTGTGTGTAAGTCCATAACCAAACAAGTGAGAACTGAAAATGTGACAACCGTAAAATCTTGCATATAATGCACGCAATTTTCACTCATTTAGTTTGCCAAAAATTGGGGTGCGCATTATACATGAGTCAGAATTTAAATTAGATATTTTCAATAAGTCTGTGCAGCGCAGGGGGTTGGGGGTGACGAACAGCTCCCAGGCTGTTTTCTGAAAAGTACACAAAGCAATGGGTTTATACATAAATTAACATTAAATGTCCATTGCTGTTTCTGTGGCCACTCTTGGTGTGTGTTCACCGTCTCTGGTAGCAGCGGCAGTGGAGGTGGATGGGTGGAGATGGCGGTGGTTGCAGTGCAATGCAATCTGGTTTGTACCTCTTGTCATTTTAAGTGCTGGTCTTCACAGGTTAACGTTGCAATAGATGCATCAACTACATGAATATGTTCAGCACCATGATCACTGAGTATTTTGTTTTGCACGTTCGCTTCATTCTCTCAACATTTTTGCCGTTGTTTGCTCATTGCTACTCACATACATGAAGGAATTAGACTAAGTATTGTTAAAAATTTTATGTACCTATTTACTAATTTAAATAAAGAATGATTATAATAATTGTTATTACTTAAAATTTAGTTAAAAAAAAATGACTACAATTTTAATAAAATCTTGAAAAGTTAAGGGTGCACATTATACATGAATTTCATTTTTTACTTGAAAATTTTGGACTAACTCAGCATGTGCATTATGCACAAATGTGCGTTATATGTGAAATTTTATGGTACTTATCCTAAAAGGGCATTGAGATTCACATGTATGTATTGCCAGTAACATGACCCATTTTAAATTAACCTGTTGTGAGAGTCTGCCTAGCAGGAGGCATCAGGGTTCCTTGCAGAGGATACTGCTATTTGCTGTGGACTTTTGGATTTACAGAGACAACAAGTTCCGCTAGGTGGAGCCTTTACCTGATGTCTCTAAATAAGGAGCAAGCTAGCACCCGGCTTTGAAGAGATTCAACTGGGATCAGAATTGATCCCAGAAATGGCTTAATTTAATGTGGAGTCCGATCAAAGAATTTAGTGAGCCATTTACCATCACACTTTATTTATGGTGCCAAACAAAGTTGTGTTATGGTGCAGCAGTCTATTAGTCAACGGAAGCAATGTAAAGAAGTTGTCTGCTGTTACAGTTCTGCCTTTGTCCAGAAACGGCTCCATTAGCTTTATGACCACAGTTTTGGAAAGTCTTTCTCCCATGGGACAACTGGGATCTTTTCCTAAATAAGGAGTGGCATTGCACATATACTTTGTCAGCATGCCTATGTCAATCAAACATAAGAAGCTATGCAGTCTACTTGTGACTTTATGCTGTAGGAAGATAAATAAATCAAGTTAGATAACATTCAATGTGGCTTTTATATAAGTAATATATAAATGTTTTTTATATAAATATCATCACACAACATAATCACAAACAGAACTTTGCGCGCTACCTTGGCGAGCTCTATTGGCCCTGCTGTTTCATTGAAGGACACGTGTGTGGCCGACTGACTGGCAGGATGACACCCAACCTCTTGCTGCATCTAAATGGTGCCATCTTTCACCTTTATGCTGATGTGCAGGTGAGTTGTTCTTTTATGTGACTGGACGTTTCTTACGGGGAGGGCTTCTGTTCTCTTTCTTCGATGTAGAACTCTCATCCTCATCTCAGTTCACCTCTGATATACCACGCCTTTATTTCAAGACTAATAGTGTCAGATTTGGGGGGCTTGAACATGACTGAGAGACTAAAACTGAATAATAAAAAAAAAACACTAACCTTTATCATTATAGACTTAAATCAAATGTATGTTTTTATTCTATAATAGTAACAAATAAAAGCAGCTCACCACTCAAACAATGCAGGAAGGACCTGTAATTGAACCTGCAACCTCCTGCTCATGTTACAGCAGTTCTTATATCTGCACCAACCAAGCAGACGTGTCAGCAATGTACCCTAACCCAATTTCATTTTCTTCAGTTATCTCTCTATTATAAAAGGAAATCCTGGGACGAGACTTTCTCGATGATAATTTCAACTCCCGCCAGAGATAATTTCAGGTCCCGCTAGACAGAGACTTTTTGCCAAGAGATTTTAGTCCTGCCCTCCTCTCAAACATTTACAACCATGCCCATGGTCCAATCACTTCTTATTCGTGTGAATGCTATTGTCAGACACAATTCCTGTTCTCTCAGCTCCAAGCAGGGTCGTGCTTGTGCTGCCATCAAAGAGAAGTGGTTTTTCTTCCCAATGAAGAGGCGTATCTGCAAGAATTAAAAGATTTTTTGTTTGCTGAAACTGAAATCCACATATACGAGTGGCAGGGACGCAAAGTGGCTGGCACGTAGCGCAGACCAGGGGGTTGGCGAGTGAAGCAAGCATGGGGCAAACTCCCTAGTATTCTTGAATAAAACCGCATTTGTTTTGTTATACTTGTACCTTTTGTGAAACTGTTTTTATTTGATATTTGGAGTTCAGTTTTCACACATTATACACTTTGTAAACATTTTGTCATTATTACTATAACATGAAAAAGTTTCAGTTTCAGTTATATGTTCAACATTTCTCACCTCGCCTTTCCTGTCATCCTACATTTACCCAGATCATTGTAGACACGGAACACACATAAAATGCATGTGTTCCAGATAACAATATATTATTTACCCTATACAACTCCAGGAACCTCACACCTACAAAAACTTGAACTGAGAATATATTTTGTCCAACTTAAGCTCCGTTGGTGGTGGGTGTGATAGCAGGCTGCTTGCTGCTTGTGCTGATTGACACATTTGCAAAACAAAGACGCTGATGAGGGGGTGCGAGGAATTTAAGATGGCCTGCCCTTATGACTTTTTTCATAGGCTTCAGGGATTCTAGTGTTAAAGCTCAGAAAAAAAGATATATCTATACTAATAAAAGGCAAAGCCCTCACTGACTCACTCACTCACTCACTCACTCACTCACTCACTGACTCACTGACTCATCACTAATTCTCCAACTTCCCGTGTAGGTAAAAGGCTGAAATATGGCAGGCTCATTCCTTACAGCTTACTTACAAAAGTTGGGCAGGTTTCATTTCGAAATTCTACGCATAAGGGTCATAACTGGAACCTATTTTTTCGTCCATATACTATAATAGACTTCTGCTCGATGCCCATGGGAGGCGGAGTTACGCCTCCAACGTAATTTAGTGCCTGCCGATATAAGGCCGTCCGTCAGCGGCAATCCAATAGAAACACTGCCGCTAAATATTCATGGGTGAAGGACTGTGCTTATGCAGACGAAGATGACATGGTCAGGGTGGTGTTTGGCACACGCTCAGCGAAACTGCGAGTGAAACTTTTAAGTGCCGGGTATTAGCTAAAATTAAATACACCCATGGACATCGCACGAGATGGCACCAGCACAGCTGGGAAACTTCGATGCAGGTACACCGAGCGGTTCACGTGAACTGACGCAGTGTACCAACAAAAAGCAACAGTTCCAAAGAGTGCTGAACAAAAACCGAATTTTGATACATACAAGCATATTCATAAGTTCAGCTACTGCGGAAACAAAGCACATGGTGGAAAAAGTCAATGTCCCGCTAAAGGAAGACAGTGTTAAAAAACCCGTGCATGCAGTGTGTCACATCCCAGATAAAGAGGAAGACGAGCTGTTTATTGATGCAGTAAGAAATGAATCAATGAATGAAACCTGTTATCTTTACAACGATTGACAGACACGGAATGTAACTTGAACACAACACATCCTACAAATACGAACCTGATTCAAAGAAATAATGATAATCAAATCCTTGATGACAGCAACACTCATACAACTCACAAAACAATCACTGTATATTGACAATCATGTTACGTTATTTTTAAAATGTTCCCATTTCTTTTTCATAACTTCTTTAACACACTACTTCTCCGCTGTGAAGCGGGTATATATATATATATATATATATATATATATATATATATATATATATATATATATATATATATATATATATATATATACCCGATCTACATACTCTCAAATAGACAAGCCCCACGCCATGGCGCAATGGTAGAAGCTTTGCCTCTAGCGCCGACATCCAAGGTTTGATTCCCGAGAATGGATGCACTGAGTATGTACGCGTGCTTCCTGATTCATTTTACCTTCGCATCTCCTTGGTTTGGGACGTATGAAAAAATATGCGGTTAACGCAGAATCATGTTACGTTATTTTTAAAATGTTTCCTTTTCTTAGCACAAGCACAGCTGAGAAGCTTTGATGCATGTACTCCATAACACGTTTAAAAAATAACGCATTTAATCACACTTTCAATTCCAAGCAAAGGGGAACTTTTGTCAATGCATGATTTCCTGGTACATCGATTACATTGATGCACACATCAGAGCTACAAAAATGTTAGATCTGGAATAAAGCTACGACTGATCGGAGGAAAATTTCATTTTAAAAGACTACCTAACGGAAGCCTTGATAAAAGCATGGTTTTGTGCACACTGAAAAGCAAGCAAAATTAGATGCATTACAGAAAGAGGACTTTGTGGCTCTTACTGGGGATCATTGGACTTCCGTGACCGTTAGTAATTCTAAATACATCTAATTACAAAATCTTCAATGATCACACTGTTTTAGCCTAATGTACAAAATAATTTTGGCTAAGGTTACTCAGAGTTTAAAGATTAAGTTGGTCAAATTACCTTTTATGTTTCTGACTTATTTTTTTAAGAAGAAAAACTGCACTTTATGTTGAAAGTTTTGTTATTATTATTTAAAGACAATACCATTCTGAAAATGTACTTAAAGTACTTAAAATACCACTTTATTTTTAAGTCTGCCCAATTTTAGCCAGGGATGATATTTTTGTTTCTGTTTTGAATTGAAATACAGTTTAAAAGCATTTTTTTTTCAGAAATTAAAAGAGCTTGAGTTTACAATATTCATGTCCATGTCTATTATTTGATTCTGTCGCCCACTAAAACCCTTTTAAATAAAAAAAAACATTTGCGATTTGGGGCAAATTTTCATGTGTGATTACATACGATTAATCAAGATTAATTATTACACAGCCTCTAATTAATTAGATTAATTTTTTCGAGTCCACCTAATATATATATGTAGATATATATATGTAGATTTATATATATATATATATATATATATATATATATATATATATATGTGTGTGTATATACAGTATATATGTAGATATATATGTATATATATGTGTGTGTGTGTATATATATATATATATATATATTCCAGCAACACTCATGACATCATGTTACGTTATTATTAAAATGTTTCCTTTTCTTTTTCATTACTTCTTTAACACACTACTTCTCCGCTGCGAAGCGCGGCTATTTTGCTAGTATATATATAAACGAGGTATACTTACTTAAGTCCCTTTCATTTTGTTCCTATATTACTCCTTATTTAATCATTTTGATTGTATTATTTATTTATTAAATAACCCCTCCTGCTGTAATATTGACAAACCCCAAACACAACACAAGTTCTTGGCTCAAACAAGTGGTTTATTGTGCACAAATACCTTTCACAGGTTTCTTCAAAGATTTCACAAACACAATTATAAGCTCTATGTCTTCCCTCTCCTGCACTCCTCTTCAGTGAGCTTCATCCTCATCCACCTGACTCTGACTCACTAAGGAGGAGTAACTTACTTTATACCGGCCCCGGGAGTACTTCCGGTGCCAGCACATTGCATCCAGGAAGCAATTCCAAGTCAGGCAGAACCTGCCTTAAAGGAGGAAACCACATCCAGCATCACTTGGTTGCTCCCATGAGACTCAGCAGTTCTGCCAATTGGAACTCCAGTTCCTATGAAGCACTGCATGTGTGTATATGGAAGACCCACCAAAATTTTTTATTTTTTAAAAAACACAAGAATACTTATGTCTATACCACTTACTATTGGTATATAGTTCCCTTAGTGGTGTGATGCCCATCCATAATGCCTAACCAAGTTCAACAATTTGACAGTTACCCAGCCCTGTCAGCATTAATCTACTTTATAGGTTCTTTATGTAGCCCTGTCCATTTTATGAACTCTTGTTACACACTATGTAGTAGCCTGTTTGAAGAGGAACATGGGGTGGAAACCCGACCATCAATTTGCCCCTGTATTTATGTCATTTTTACACTTCCCTGTGATCTCTGCAGGCCAACAGGGTGTAGAAGAGTAGTCGACCAGTCCCATCCAGGTCCTTCCTTTCTTCTCAATTCTTCCATTAGTAAATGTTTTATCTATGACAACTCATGCTGACTACAAACCCTCCTCTTTGTGTTGTTTTCTTTTCACAGTTTTATTTTAATTAAGTTATATCATCAAACTCTATAAATGATGAAAGGGCTGCTGTATTGTTGAATATGACTGTTAGCAGTGTCCAGCTTTAGCATTAGTCACTGTCAGTTATCAATGGCATTACTATGAGGTAACAAAATGGCTAAAACTTGCTGTATTGTACTTCATCTAAAAAAATTGAGTAAAATTAAATGAAATTGACAGATAGAGGTACTGTGCAGATTAAATTGATTAATGTTGAGAATTTAAAGTTTGTTAATCTTACACTTCTGAAAATAATTTTTTGCATCCCCATTAGACCACTGAAACATGAGTAATATTTCATGCTGTATTACAATTTCCAATTTGGCCAGTAATCCAAAAGAAAACAATATTAATAAACAGGAATTAAATGACAGATGGCTAGTAGGAGATTTTTTTGGAGTTTTTCTGTGTAATGAAACGTTATATCATATTTCAGTACTTAGAATTTCACATCACTCAGCATGTTAAAGTCATCTACTTCTCATATATTATTATTAAAAAGATTTTTGGAGTTCTGCCAATAAGCTGCAAAAATTAATTGCTTTTTATGGTTATATTTAATATTACTGTGAAAAATCAAAGCACTTGTTCAAAGTACCTTGTCTTCTGGTTCTTTTAAAAATTAATACCTGCCATTACTAAAACTGGTATAGGGTTTTTTAAGGTGATAATAACAATGAGTGAAATGAAAAAGGAAAGTAATTATGTAATGGGTTATGTTAAATGATCTACTGATGTTAAAAAAACAGTTATTCTTACATGTTTTTAAATAAACAATAGCTGAGAAGGGATGTTAAGCCTGTGCCTAATGAAGTTTAACCAAATAAATCCACAAATTACTTACGTATGCATTATTTTAATTAATTATTACAGGTCAACCTATATTACCTGAGAAGCTGATTTGCAAATGCTACTATAAAATTTTATTTATATATTTCATTTAATTCAATATATGATTAGAAAGCACTTTAACAGTTTGTTTTTTAAGTACACATCGAGAAGGGTGTAGCTGCATTTCTCCAGAGCTCTTAAATTAGGGAGCTACATTGAACAATCAATCAAATTGCATGTTTATGTCACATGACTTGCACAGTGGAAACTCCCAGACGGATCTGGCTTCAGCCCATTGCAGTATATGACAGCATCACTACCCATGAGACAGTCCTACTACACGACATGCCCATTATGAGACCGCTCTGCTCATCAGTCATCCTTACTCATTAGTGAGCCCCACCCTACCACAACCTAATCTTAACCATGGTGTAAGGCTGTTATACGAGAATGTGTCACAAGGTACGATGAATTTTAACTTGTCCACCCAGGGGCAGTCATAATAATGTAGGAGACAGAGTGAGATTTCACTCAGTTAATTATCAGTCTTACCTTTGGTAATGCTGGTAATTAATTAAATAATTTGGTAAGGTAACTTTATTTACCTTACCTTTATCTGTTGTACTTTGTAGTAGGGGGTCTCTGGGCTTTAGACTTATATTATGATAACTGAAGCACACTCATTTTAAGACACAAAATAATGCACTTTATTTATAAGCGCAATGATTATAAAATTATGATAAATGTATGTACCTGTATATGTATTGTAAAACAGGAGACAAAACAAGATAAACATTTGATGCACCTTGGAGGACAACCCCATATAATTGATGGAAAAATAAAGGCTTAAAATAATCATGCAATTGTAAGGTCTTATTCAAGCAGTAGTCAAATTATGACTGACAAATATGTCAGCAGTGCCCCTTAAGAAGCTGTCAGACCGGATGGGGTGAGGCCAAGGACCTGCGACCTGGAAGTTATATTATTGGGGCTGCCGGTCATCTGATCTGCTGGAGGGAAAGGAGAAGATGCATTAACCAACAACAACAACCCTCAATTCTGGGTGGAATTACAAGCAGACAGCTTTTAAGTAGTCTCTTAAGTGCACGTGTGTGACACAGCACCTCCCTTTAGCTCATACCAGTTGGTTCAGATAGACCAAAATGAGAGGTCTTATACCCAAGAGGAAGCACGTGCATTGTTGTGGAGGCAGTGCCTAAATTTGGATGACTGGAGGTCCACTGTTGTGGAAATACACACTGGTGAACAACAATATAAATGTTACTTCCAGAATCAATAAGCGCTGTCACCTTAAAACCATGCATCACCAATGCACCTGTACAAGGAGAAGTGAAGGAGATGATAATAGCACAATACCTTCCTCCCTGGGCCGTGCTACAGTACATGGGTTTACCCAGCCACAGACAGTTGGGAATGGTCTGCTCCACCTGTCCGCACTTAAAACAGCATACACGGTGTGGGGATTTCTCCTTACAAAGGGTGACAGGCACCATGATGTGCCAGCTGGGATTGTACTTTTGGCCACGATCCCTTTGAGATTTCTGGTTATCATCTGGCTGTTCTGTGCACTCGGCTTGCATGACCAGGCAGAGATGTTTGATGGTCTCTTTGAGAGAATGCATATTCTCCCATGCTTGCCTGCGGACCTGCTAGGCAAGAGACATGGAAAGTTAGTTTATTAAATAATCATAGGCAACAAGTTTGATTATTTGCTCATGAGTGTTACTTCCTGGCTTCAGCCCACATCTTGTAAGTTTGCAAGCGCGTTGCTCACTCCAGACCAAACCCCCACTTTCCTTACTGTTTGGCCCGGAGGTCTGCAGTCATGTTGTAGGGTGCTAGGATCAACCGATTGTAGTCCCCAACCACCCTCTCATTGAGGTCATATCAAGCCTTCTGAACCTCACCTGTGAAGAAAGGGGCCAGTACATGTGCCCAATCCTTCTGTTCTCAGTGATGTCTAGCCGCCATTCGCTTAAAGATGAGCATGTAGGTCTCAATGTCATCTCTGTAACAGACCCCATGCTGTCTCCACACAGAGTACCATCAGGACAGTTAGATGATTTTCCAACTTAGCAGGTTGGATCCCTTGGTTTCCCACCTGGATTTTGAGTGCCAGGACTTCCTCTGTCAGGTTTGCTACCAGCATTGTCAGGTTCACTGGCTCTGTCATTCTGCCAGTGAATCCTGCTGACTACACCACTGTACAACAGGAGGCAAATCAAGATAAAGTTTTGGGTCACCTTAAAGATGAACCCCATATAATTTATAGACAAAGAAAGGAAAAAAAAATGATCAGGGAATTATAAGGTCTGCCACCCTTTGTCCGTGCATTTTTGAATCCGTTGTAGGGTAGTTGGTGTATTTCCTTTCTAAGGCATCTTCTCTCAACCATCTTCCCATGGGACTGTTAGTTCAATTAGTATAATCCTCTTTGCCTCCTCAGACTGCATGGCAACTTATGGCTTCAAGGCTGCATAGAGAACCTGTGGAATAAAACAGTTTTTTTTCCACATCCAACCTCATCTCCCATAATTTCAGCATCTGCCAGAGGCTCTTCTTGGTTTTCTTGGTTCATGGTGGCCTCTTCCTCCTTCCTGCTGAACAGGATGGATGAGACAGGTCACCTGAGGGTATGCAACTTTTTCTGTCTCTCCTGTTTCAAGATGTCAGCCAATGCTCTGAGGACTTTGTCATGGTGCCATCTGTGTTTTCCCTGGGTGGGTGCAGTGTGTCAGCATGGGCCTTTCCCTCTACACAACCTACACAATAGGTTACACAATCTTCTTTATTGTCCTTCTCCTTACACAATCTCCTTCATTCCCCATCTATTCAGGTTTGCTGGCGTTGGAAGGATGTCATACACCGATAGCAGCAATAAAGTAATGAAAAAAGGACTCCAGTCTCCAAAGTTCAGGCCAAGTGATCTTTCTGTTAAGCAAATCACATTTTGCCAAGCTCCCTTCAGAACTAAATAGAAGAGAAGTTGTGTTTAGAAAGTTAATGCAATGTTAGTCGTGTACTGTATGTACTATTTAAAACACTCAAACTTAGAATTAAAAAATAGAACTTATTATTCAACAAAAAGAGCTCAATATCTGGTAACTGAAAAGCAGCACTGAAAATTAAGACTAACAAATATTTATCCAATACCTTCTCCACATTTTCCTCTAATACATGGTCACAGAGATCCATAGTCTGTACTTGATGGTACATACTTGCCATAGGGGTGTTGAGCTCTCACAGAACACATACACACACACACACACACAGTAAGACCTCCTCAATTAGACTAACCTGTGCATGCTTGGAATGTTGGAGGAAAACCGAATAACTGGGGTAAATCCTTGCAATTACTGGAAAAATGTACATGCATTTTGTGTTGACTACTGACCTGTCAAAACTGAAATATTTGAGCACCTCATAGTCATCTCCCTGTCTAACGTGCACTTGGACCTGCATTCCTTTGCCAATACATCATATAATTGAAGGATGCACTATATAGTCATAGAGGCAAATTAAAATGTCATATTGATTTTCTGTCTTGGGGCAGATGCACGCTGGTAGGGGCTCTTATTGTCGGCTGTTATTTATCTCTTCCCTACCAAAACCGCATAAATATATATGAGTTTTTGTAGCTTATGTAAAATGCCATTTTGATTCAATTTATTAGCACATTTTTCATTATCCTAAGTGTATGCTGTCTATGTACAGCCAAAGTTTTTTTTTTGCCTTTAATTCCTTTTTTGCATGTATTTTAGTCCTAAACTAGCCAGGGATTGATGTGGCCTTTATTTTGAATTACATATTTAACAACCACTCAATTTTAGTAGTCATCTCAGTTAATGACTCAATTAACACTATTACTCAGTTAATCAATTAAACACAAAATTGACGGTGGTATTTGAAGTAGTTGATTCATCACACGTTGGACTTGAATAAGTGACACAATGCCTTGGTAAATGAAATGTTCATAAAAATAGAAAAAGCCACGGAGTAGGTGTTGATTTGAAAAGCTAATGTGAAGTACAGTCTGCCACATTGTCTTATCCTTTGTTTTCCACTAATGACTTCTGTTTTTTTTTTCCTTTTTTGATTTTATAAATGACTCTCTGCCATTATTCTCCTATATTTGAGGTCTGTGTCAGAGAATGCGTCTGTGGTGTTTAGCAAACAGTCATTCTTTTCGTGACTTACAGTGAAACATTATGATGTAATGCTTTAATCTTAAAAAAAAAAAAATGTCACCAACCACTCGGGTTAGTAAGCTTCCCTGGCATTTATGTGAATATGCACATCTGACCCAGACTGGTAATAAAGACTTTAAAAGAGAGAATTTGTGCTTTCTTTTAAGGTCTTCATGGCCAATGAATGCCTCAAAACATTTTCCCAGTGTAAAATTCTGTACCACATGACCTATATAATCTTTTTTTTTCTCACTGTGCCAATTTTTGAAAGCTTTATTCTTGACTTTAATCTCCAAATTTATTTTTGAGCCTCTGTGTCTACGCTAATAGTGTTCTGAGTCTGGTTCACTGTAAGCTACTCTGTAATTATGTAGTATTTATTCAGACATTTTCCATCTTTTCAAAAACAAATATTTATCTCACTAGTTTTTTTCTGTGTATTGATCAGTTGGATCAAGACAAAAGTTTACAAATGGGTATAAAGGCTAAAATTTAAAACTATGTATGACTTGTGGAATGTCTGCTAAGGGAGAAACATAATAATGTTTCTGAATCGTATCAGAAAGCAGTTTATACATAATTTGTGTGATTTACAGCAGTGGCAGGAAGTGTCATAGTCTGTAATGAACTAAAGGCTGCATACAGTGAGTTTTTGCAGTTTTTTTACTTTTGATTGAGCCAAGATCATTTTTATAATTCCTTTTTCGATTGTGAGACCTCTAGTTTGGACCACTGCAGTGTTCAATATTGTTCGCCAAGTTAGCAGATTATTGACCAGATTTTACAAAAGAAAGATTTTTGTAAAACCACTAAAAATTGTGTTTATTTCAGCTTTCAGAAAATGAGTTTTTGAAGTATTAAACAATACGATGAAAAAAGCATGATGTTCTGAAAGAAGGGTTCTGTTTGCTTTGAAGATGAAAAACAGGGAGAGAAAGAAAAAGATGAAATGATCTGTTGAGATTACAGAGAATTTTACTGCATTTTAAAGTGTCACTAAAACTAGATTAATTTTTAAGTCAGATCTAACGTCCCTATTCAAATATAAGTTGAATTTATTGAAAGGTAAAAGAATGGTTGCTTGTTTTTCCCATACTAATTGTGCTACTGAGTTACTCTAGATGTGTTATACAAACCTGCAGAATTTTACAGATCTGTTGTTGTACTTCCATGATCAGCTTTTTCCGAATTTGAATGGTCAGCTTGTTATCTTCTTTAGTAAAACTTACAGCCAGACCCCTTCAAAACATATTTTTCTTTCTATCCCATTACTCTGCACCTTGATCTACAAGTGTATTTAGAGCAGTTACTCTAAACTCTTCTTCTATCATTTTACATCTCATTCTGTCTTAAACCTGAGATCCATGACTGCTGTTTAATGCTAAGACCTTCTTATTAAAATAAATGGAAATTAACTCATATTTCTGTTTTTTCTGTTATTACAAACCTTTAAAATCCCCACTTTAAATGCCTTGTCAATATATCAGCCAGCATCCTGTTTCCCATCCTGCTGGTTTGACACATAATGCCTAAAACTATTCAACATTTATTATTGCTACTTCTGTAAAGGAGGGGAAAAAAGTAGACGGATTGTGCTGAACCTGACTTGATACTGTGTCAATCACTTCTTATCTGGGTTGCTGTAATACTGCATTTTTCTTTATGTCACTGTATCTGGACAATACTGTTATGAGTTTAATTCACATGTGCATGTTAAATTTCGCACACAGGGGCTCAGCAGTTAGAATTGCTGACCAAGCATTGGATTAGATAGCCAAAGACAACTGGAGGCTTGTATAGTCAGCTTAAACACAGGTTAGGGTATTTCTGTCCTCTATCAGCACAAATCTTCTTTCCTTATTGGGAGAATGAGAATCGGCATGTAAGCACTATGATATTTCTGTATTTTGTGGGGGAGGAATTCAGCCCTTGTTTGGAGACAGAGAAGACCAGCAAGTGAAGCAAGACATTATAAAGGCTTGGACAACAGCCAGACCCTTAGAGGCGGAATCAACAAAGCTCGAAGAAAAACCTCCCAGCGTGGTGACGTGAAAATGGCTGACTGTGTTGATCCAGATTTCCCACCTGGATTAAGTCTGTCCATGCGCCTCTCCGTCTGTAACCGCGTTAACCGTCAGTAAATGTAAGCTAAAAGATATTGTTTCTCAGGTGATTCTTGTACCGCCGTAATCACGATGGGAGGAATATCGCCGTTTCTGGTATATTATGATATTGTTTAATTATTTAATATGCCACAATTTTAAAAGAACACATTTCCAAGAGAGCTAATGCCTCTTCAGGAAACAGTTGCTAACTGGCTTTTTATTCTGGATGCCACAATATAAACACCTCTAAAATAATAAAACATGTCCACTTTCGAACCTGCATGCTTTTTTTTATTTCACTGGTTATTGTCATCTTGTCATGGTCTTACTAATTGACTCATATTCCTCCTAATCATTGTCAGGAGCCATAAAACCTGTCACAAAAAGGTACTTAAATCCTTACATGTGCTTTGTTACATTACTTTTCATATTTTTACTTTTTTTTTTTCGTGGTGGTGCATCTGCAAAACATAAAGCTCTTATAGCAATGTTGAGTAGGCCCTGTTTGTCTTATGCTGCAAATGTTTTGAGGCCTATCTTGCTGCAAGGACAGCTGTGAGGAAAAGGAAGCAGGGTTGGGATGGAGGGGAAAGCACTTTTTGTGAAGGTACAGGACATCTCCATAGGAAGAGCTGAGTGACAGCGGTGATGGACAGTGCTTTCAAGCCCAACAGGCTAAGCAGTTTGTGTGCCTTGCCATCAGTACTATCAGAATATGAAGAGCCCATGTGCTGTGATGTAGGAATGATACTAGACTGAAAACAAGACGTTGTTATAGGATGTAGTTGCTTGAGATTTCGATGGCTGTTATATTTATATTACAGTTGCCAGAAGACCGCTATGACATTTTTTAACGTTGGTGCTCTTGCTGTGGCTGCCACTGCAGCCGTCACTATAATTATATAAAAAAATGTACAACTGTACAAATAACATCCATTATAGTTAACCTGAGCTCAAATATATTCAAATATTTATACATATTTAATTTTAGTATTTGAACCTTATTCTTTGGCTAATTTGACACCCCTACTTTACAGTAGTACAGGAAATGAATAAAAACAGCTTGTTGCTTTATCATAGATGAATTAATAAAAAAATCGAGCATTCCACATTCCCAGAAAAAATGGAAGAAGCTGTTGATGTAACGGTTGCTGAATGGCAGAAGCAGGGGAAATAAAAATGAAACCCTTGTCACAGTTCAGTGCCCTCATACTGTATGTGAAATCTATTTTCTTTGTTTTGATTTTTTACTTGAGAGTCCTTGTTTTTCTGAATTTTTGCTTTTTCATTTTGATTTGTATATTATAAAATACTACACGTCTAGATATCACCCAGAGGCTTGTAACCAAACTGAAAAAAACAATAAAATATTCAGAAAGATATCTTCATGTTTTAGACTTTAATTCTGACTGACAGAGTTTTTTAAACATGGGACTATAAAACAGTGTAAATCATCAAGTGGGACAGCCATCCTTGAGCTCAGCTTATATGACTCATTAAATCAAAAGGATCTGAAACTGAAAACATGGAGTTGCTCTATCCACGAATTCAAGAAAATGTGTTCTAATGTAAATGGAGACCAAAGAAGTAGGTAAAAGTTATTTAGGTATTGGTCTAAAGTTATTTAAATGTGTGATGGAATAATAACTGGACTTAGTTGCTCTAATTTTTTCTTTCAGTGTTTATTTCAACTATTATATCAATCAGTATAAAGCAGTTAAATTATACATAAATATAGGGTCAGTAGTTATCCTATATTTCTTGATGTTATGAAAGCGTCTGATATCTGTGTAATTATTTTTGTCTTTTTCTGATTGTGACTTATTTTCCTTTTTCCTTTTTGAAGTATTTTATCATGGTTGTTGTGACATAATCATGCCATTGTATAATGTAGTTGTTTTGTCTTGATTTCAGCTATTGATATTGGTCACAAACTTCTGGTTCATCTAAACTGCGGTGATATGACATTGCTGTTATAAAGGAGGGCTGAAAATACAGAAAAGTGTACGTGCATTAAGATATTTCTTTTTGTAAAAATTCATGAATAAGAAGAAAAAGTATTCCTGGGAACTTTTCTTTTGCGGTCAGTGCTTTTTTGCAGTGTTATTGTCTGTGAACCACCTGGGAGATAGAGCAGTGTTTGGGGGTCTCTGAATTGGTCACTTGATGCATTGTTTGATCACTAAGGTCCTAGTTACAAAAGTGTATGAAAGTGAGGTAAAGTGAGGTCTGTGGCTGGCTGCCATCGTTTAAATAAATAATCATCACACTCACGTCTTTGTGTGTGTGGGGGGGGCAGCTTGTGTGGCAAGAGCAGTTCCTATGCGCAATGCAGTAGCGGATAGCATTGCACTTAGTGCACAGGTGCAGGATCACCTGAGACCCTAATTGGCGCCGGGATCTGCTGATAGCCACACCAGCTGAGTAACCCGGGAGCTGGAGTGACCGAAGTGCTGC
Source organism: Polypterus senegalus (assembly GCF_016835505.1). Classification (NCBI taxonomy): domain Eukaryota; kingdom Metazoa; phylum Chordata; class Cladistia; order Polypteriformes; family Polypteridae; genus Polypterus; species Polypterus senegalus. Next base: position 212,997,699 of record NC_053157.1, read on the forward strand.
TAAGTCGTAGTGACTCACTGGAGAGAGGCTGAGAGAGGTGTTCTGTGGATGGTGCCATGGACCATAAGCAAGCAAGCCTGGTAGCAGGAGTTGAGGCTCGATGGGTGCCCTGCCTGGACCCAGATACTGCTACCAGGGGCCCAAGCTTAGCAGCAGCACTGATGGTGGGCAAATCTGCAGATTAGGCGCCTCCTTGGCCGCAAGAGCACATGTTGGGTTTAGTCAAGGAGATGTCTAGTTTTTAAGGACTGCACCTGCGCTCATGATTTTTAAAGACTCTTTCCTGCCATGTTTTAACCTCGTTTTAAAAGGATTATTTTCAACTGAATTTAACCTCCACCATCACTTAATTGTATTGGATTATTTATTGGAAATGTTTAGAGCGCTACACTTGTTTTGAACCTTGTTTTGTTTTGATTTGTTTTGGACATGACTATTGGCGGTAGCAGGTTGAAGAGGCTTCCAATGCAGAAGTGGGAGCAAGGAGCCAACCGGCACCGTCACAGGCAGCCGTCACAACTGTGAGGTTTTGAAATATCGGTGAGGCTTGAAAATGTGAAAAATCTGTGAGAGGAGAAGGATTTGGTTTTAACAGAGCAAGGTATGGAGAGTTAGGGCAAGATTGTTCTGGCTTTTGGATATTTTTTTCTTCTTATTGCCTGTTAAAGAAATGTAATTGTTGTAAGCTAGCCATCTATGTGATAAACGTGGATAGTGTGTATCTAGCTGTGTATAAGTTAGATATGTTAGTGTTGTCCTTCTGCTTTACTTCTGTTTTATGTGTAACTGTCTCCATATCTTTTGAGGTTTTCTTTTTGACAATAAATGGAGTCTGTTTTTTATTTAGCTCATTTAGTTTAGTTTTTTTTTTTGTGTGTGTGTGTTCTGTCTCCCTCTCTATCTCACAAGACATCATGGGACCTGGAGTTCTTGAACTCAGCCCTATTGGGTTTTATGGGTGCTGCAGGGACTGAAGAACTTTGTCCGGCTCTCAGCTCACCTGGAAGTGCTTCCGAGCTAAACGTTTAGAACACAGGAAGTGTTAAAAAAGGGGCCTGCTGCCTCAACTTCAGGAGCCAGAGTCGGGAGGAAGGAGACAAAGCTTACTGGAGGAGAGAAGGAGGCAATGAGAAAGAGAGGAACAGGCAAAGAGTTGCTTGTGCTTTCTGTACTTGTATGGGAAACACTTGGGGAAGAGTTTCCCACAAACAAAAATCATCTTGTTTTATTGAGACTATTTTCCAGAACCTGTCTGTGTCAGGTTTGGAGAGCTGGAGCATCCCCTACAGGCTACATGTGTCCCTGATGTCCTGGCTGAATTTCCTGTCATGCCTTTTTCATTCTGGTCACCTAATCATCCCCTGTCTTTAATTGGCTATCTCTTTCTCACGCCCTCATTAATAGCTAATGTGTGGTGAGTGTACTGACTCAAAAAAGGCTGTTGTTGCCTCATCCAGGAGTACAGTGTCTATTTTAGGACATTGTCATTTTTCACTTCTCCAGTCATCAAACATAAGTGTTACTCCGTATCATGTATTAGTAATCACTCATTACTCTTCCCATATCTTTAGTCAGTAGTCACTAATCAGGCATCACTTGTCACCCATACTGATGGATAATGTACATTGGTGGTGGCTGAAGTGGCCTTCCATTGTCTATGCTTTGAGTAATTTAGAAGTCACTATATGAATGTATTTAATTTTCTATCTGAGTGGTTAAATTTTTATATTTTTCAAGTCAATGTTATTTCTTTAAAATCATGATATAAGTTAATTTACCACAATAAATTGTGTGCTAAAATTAGGCATATTTTGTAACTTAAAAATAGAATAACTAGCACAATCTTGCATTTTATAATTGAGCTAATTGTTATTAGGGTACCAATGTGAAAAAATGCCTTACAGTTTACCAAATGTGTCCACTTTGCAGTACCAAAAGTTATTGTTTAAGAAAACATGCCTTTTGCAAAAACTGGAAATAATAGATTTTATCACAGATTCTTGGTACTACTTCTCAAAGTAAGGATGCATTTCCTACTCACTTTTATGCTCACAGCAGGCATCATGGGAGACTTTATAACAACTAACCTCTGTTCCCCACTTCACCAAGCTATATTCTTCTTATCATCATACCTTTGCTTCTGCAATTCTGTTTCTTTAGCAGTTGTGTTCAGCCATGGAATGGAATAACTGCTCAATTGTTATGGTTACTTTTTGCTAAATATGTTTTGTCTGTTACATTTGGTGTTTTTTTAAATAGCCTGCAGAGAGAGATTAAATGCTAAGTGGCAGCATTGTTGTCAACAGCACACATAAGAGATTAATTGTACTCTGTACCGATAACAATAAATCAGAACTGAACTTATTAAACTGCATTAGATTTTAAATAAAAGTCTTGGATTTTTGAAAGTGTTAAATCACTTGCACATCACATTTTTTATGGTGTGGTGTGGCTTGCACAAGCATTTGTGAAAAAAATGCTCAGAAAATGAAAAATGCAAAGTGTGCGATGGAGTCCAATCATGAGGAAGCAGACTGAAGTGCCTCAAACCACTATGAATTTTTTTAAAACATGATGGGTTGCTGATGCTGAGGATTTAGTAATAAAAGAACAAAGAACAATGTTTTTGAGTGAGTAAACTAACTGACACTCACTGATACCAATCAATCCATAAATACATGAGGAGAATATGAAGAGCCCATGCATAGCCCTTGTGCTGTGAAGCAGGAATGACAGTGCTGCGCAACCACTGTGCCTATGCCAAAACATCTGAACTAAACTTACTATACTTCAACGTGATTAGACCTAAAGGTATGCGTATAACATCTGTTCAGTTCTTGTCACCTGATTGCATGCTATGTATGTGGTTGTTCAATATTCTCTCGCTAGACCAACCAACACACATGCATGCATTATCGTACAAGCATCATCAGGCAATATTTTTGTAATATAACAAAATAAGATTCTGTAGAGTGAAAGAATGTAAGTGATTGTAAGTGTGACTTTTTCAGTTGATATTGTCTAGCTGTCTACAGAACAGGCAAAGTAATTTGCATCTGGACATCAACATTAAATGTTAATAATGGCACTTTGTGATGACTTTTTGAGGTGAATCTATGCCTTTGGCACTGAAGGGTGCAAACAGCAAGTTGTAATGAACGCCAGGTATCTTCTTAAAATGGTTGAAATATAACATCAATGTTTTGCTTTTTGCTTTCTTCCTTCCTAAAACAACTAGGATATTATGTTTTGCAGAATGTATATAATCTAATGGTACATATCAAGATTCAATAACATTTTTATATATTAGTAAAGTTTTAAAGCTTTTCTTCACATTGGGACCTAGGTACCCATTATGTCCATTAAAAGACTCAAGAGTTAAGCTAGTTATTTTTTTTTTATTTATAAAACATGCTTTATTGAAGAATGTAATTTCATGTGGCAATTTAATACATACCATGTTTGTGAAGAAATACCTTTGACTTGAAAAATACAGAACTTATCCTTTGGATTTGTTGATGGACTCAAAAAAACTGTTCACATTAGAATGTAGCTCTCATGAAAATAAGGATCTGCCAATATTTGGAGAAAAACACTATGAGCTTGAAGTAAACCAGATAACCACTTTGCAGCAGGACATTTGCTTTGCTTTTTTCACTGCACTTAGTCCTTCTCTCTGCTTATAGTGTCTGCACCAGCATAAGAAGAGGAAAACGTAGACTTCTAAGAGAAGTCATCTTTTTATCCAAATTAACTTTCAACTAATTGTTAGCAATCATTAGAACAATCTGGATGAGAAAAGACTATTCAGCCCAACAAAGCTGTCAAGTCCTATTCACCTAATTCTTCCTAAATAACATCAAGTCTAGCTTTGAAGGTCATTAAAGTCCTGCTGTCTACCACACTACTTTGCAGCTTATTCCATGTATCTATGGTCTATATTCTTTTTAACATAACCATCTTGATCTAATTCCCTTCATAATTTTGAACACTTCAGTCATGTCTTCTCTTAATCTCCATTTGCTTAAAGCTGAAAAGGCTTAGCTTCTTCAAATCCTTCCTCAGAACTCACCCACCACAGTCCTGAAATCAGCCAGTCACTCTTCTTTGCAATTTGTTTACTGCTGCTATGTCCTTTTTGTAGCCTGGGGACCAAAATTTCACCCAGTTTCCAGACGAGGCCTCACCAGTGTGCTGTAAAGCTTCAGCATAACCTCCTTGGACTTGTATGTGCTATATAACATGACATTCTGTTAACTTTCTTAAAGGCTTCTCAACATTGTCTTGAAGTTGATAGTGATGTGTCCACTATGACTCCTAGATTCCTTTCGTAAGGTGTACTTTCATTTTTCAGATTTCAATTTTTTATATTCAAATTTAACCGTTTTACTTCCTCCATGCAGTACTTTACTTGCATTAAATTTCATCTGCCACAATTCTGTCCAAGCCTGTATGTTGTCCGAGTCACTCTGTCATGGTTCAATGGATTCTAAGTAGTATAAGTCAGGCACCTTCTGTCAAATTGTCAATCAAAATAATTAATGATCTTTAAGCCCTGCCCCCTATGATGTCATACCGCCCTGTCACCCCCAGATGATGTCAATCCGGAAAGTCCTAGCCCCTCACGTGACCTATCTCTGCCCCTTTGGCACTGCCCCCTGGCGGTGGATGGGTGAAGGGCACCCAGTCCTCGCCCAGACTTCGCCTTGAACCTGCCCCCGGCCCCTGATTGGTTCAGGAAACTGTCAAGGGGATTTTGATGGATGTCTTTCCTCTCCTTGAACTCACCCCAGCATCTGATTGGTTCAGGAAACTGTCAAGGGGAATTTGATGGATGTCTGTCCCCTCGTTAAACCCTCCCCTTGTACCTGATTGGTTCAGGAAACTGTCAAGGGTCGTTTGATGGATGTCTGCCCCCCTGCTTGAACCCGCTCCCACCCAACTGTCAAGGGCAGTCCCAGCACGTTCCCATCCATACCCTGTCGGCCTGAAGTGACTGCCTCGGCCCCCAGTGAGACAGCACCTGACGGTCGGACTCCCCACACTTCCCAGTCCTCTCTCCAGAGGACGTGTGATCCCTGCTGAAAGCCCTTCTGAAAGAGCAGTATAAAAAGCGAAGCATCTTCTTCGGTTCTATGATTTTAATATGAACACGAAATAAAAAATATCTATCTCATCTTTGCTTTATGACTTGCAGCTCCAGGCTTTTTTCCCATCTCACAGAAAGAAATCAAGCAGCCCAGCTTTTAGCCGACCCCCTGCGAGCAGGCCCTGCTCTCTCTCTACACACAGAAAGTAAAGTCAGGTATGGGAGGACTCTGTGAGTTCACTTGCAAACAACTGAGCCTGCCCGCTTCAAGCACCCATCCCCATAGCTTCTCATTTCAGCTGTGCAATTCACAAGCTGACAAGTGATGTAATCTCCCACCGCCAAACTGCCCCCACACCGCTGAGGAATTCTTTGTGGTCCTTTGAAGCACCCGGAGGTTTGCTGGTTTAACTAGAGGCCTTTAAAACACACCTTTGGCAAGCCACGAACACGTCTGTCATTTTTTCAACTGTGTCCAAGGCACATAGCCCCCCAGCGTCTATATGAATTATTATTATATGAAATTATTCCTTTTATCTTTGTATAGGATTAAATGAAATATAACTATTCTTCATGCAGACTATTCATGATTATTATAGGCGCCAAACGAGTATGTTTTTAAAAAACGGATGGCTGAATCCTTAATATTTCCAAGTTGATTCTGAAGTGCGTGCGTATAATATAAGATGCAGCATTTTTTTTTTCTATTTACGTGTACGACGATTAATGTAGAAATTCATAGGACTGAAGCAAACAATTGTAGTTTTTCATACCAAAACGGGTAATCTAATCAAGTAGTTTTTGTCTCGGCGTCTGAAATTTCAAACAGGGGTCTCTCCTCTGAGAATATTCAGGAGTGGCTTTAAAGCGCAGGCCGGTGGTGCATTAACTCTGACATGAAAGTATTCTGAACTACTTGCAGAAGGGACCCGCTTGTGAAATGCCTACTGTGTCGAAATGGCCTCTCTCTGTACGGAGCCGCCTGTTTTTAAGTGGCTGAGATAACTTAACATTTTTGCTTTATAAACTCTCATTTGGACAAGACTCCAGGAGCTTACTGTAACGGTGTTTTCATTCATTTCGCTAAATGTAATTATTTTAATACAGAATAGTAACCCAAAATCTGGGTGATTTTAGACATGTGAGCAATATAATGAAGTTATTTTTAAAAGTAACCTCACACCGAACAAGAGAGACAGATTCCACGTGTGTTTTAGGATTTGCTGCGGTCAGTGATTTTTAATTTTTTGCTTAGCTCATTTCTATCACCTAGGAGCCTTTTGACAAAGGAAAACTCTGTAAATACACTTGTGCATTTAAATGGAGATTTATAAGAAAGCACAGGAGACTATAGTGAGGTGTGCTGGTTTAACTAGAGACAAGGGATGTAAGAAGTGCTTTTCTGCACATACGAAGTTCATCGAACTAAAATCATGTGTTTAAAATCAGCAGCTTTAGCTCATGCTAGTGACCTCATAAATGGGAGCCAACAGCTCAGCACGCTTGTATAGCTCACAAAATAGCAGAGCTAATTACTCTTTCTGCTTAAACTAATGATCAAATATTCGGGTAATTCTTAATGAAACACTAAAGGGTTAGTGAACAAAAATACATTTTCAGTAGCCAAGTAAAATGACTGGTTGCTTTAACATGAAAATAACACATCTTTAGAAAATAAAGCATCTAAAAGCATCTTTGTAAAGGTCCAATTTTAAAACATCATAAGAAAAATCCTTGTTTTCAAAAGAGTTCTACCCATTTTTCCAACAGTTTTCTTGACTGATCTTTGGAATCATCAGGGCCTTTCTGATCACATCCACCCCAAACATAGCATAGAACTTAATTTCTGTACTCATTTTAAATGATAATAGCCAGTATAAAGTCCCTAAAGGAACTGGAGACATCTGATATCTTCTTTCATATATCTTTTCTTGCCAGCCCAAGTCATTCAGATTCTGCTTACAACACAAATGTACGATTATTTTTTCTCAAATGGCCAAATCTTTGGCCTGCTAATCATGAAAAAATAAATACATAAATAAATCAATTTTATTCTCATGACACTTTATTTGCATATTTCATTATACCTACTTAACTTTTATCGACATTTATCTATCTCTATATTTATTTTTCTGTATCAGAAGGTAGTTTAAGTTAATTTGTTTTGAGTTCAATAGATGTATTTTTCATATTTTTGATTCTTGTTTTCTTTTTTTCACATCTTTGAGTCCCCTTTTTGTTACTTCGCGCCCCCTGGGGGATCTCCCACAGTTTGAGAATCACTATTGTAGGGTTTTATTTGTAAAACACTCTGCAGCATTTCAAGCTAAATTAGATTCCCTTGTTTATTCAGCCGTCCATCAGTGTTCCATTTTTGTTATAAATTGTATTTAGTCTCTCTTTATTTACTAAACATTTTATATGATGATTAGAAAACAGTTATCTTGTTCAGGCTTTAATTTAAAACAGCATTTTCATCAACAGGTTATAAACACTTTGGTACTCAGGGGGCTTTGTATAATACAACGTTTTAGAAATGCTGTTAATGCTTGGTAATAGCCTTCCATTTTACAGCAGTTATGAGCCCCTGAAAATAAGAACGGTTATAGTAGGTTATAGGAGCCTACACTACAGGGCTGATGATTAGGCTTTGGACACGTTAGGCCAATCAGGATGGAAAATGTTTTTAGTGAATAGTTACATCATATCTATTATATGCGTTAGCACAAGGATTACAATTTTACTAAAACTGTGAGGTTTTATTCTTTCTTTTAGGTAGTCCAGGTGACATAGGACAGCTGTCATTGAAAACTGCTTTTCCCCTCTGTTTGTGAAAAAGCACCCTTGGTTTTAGTAGCATTCAGGGTCAAGGGATGTAAGTTTGAACTGTGATTCCAAGTGTCTGCAAACGTCTTGAATACGAGTCCAAGGACCAGGGTTTGTGCAGGGATCATAGTCAGGGGCAGAGTTAAGCTAGACATTATTATTCCAAAATGAAACATTGACTCGCCCCTATCACAAAGATATGATAGTAAAACTAAAATTTACAAATACTAAGTCACAGAGGAGATTAAAAACATCTTAAGACCGGATCAACAAGGGATCACCCCAAGCTCACCGCACACTACAACAGAACCTACGTGTTCTGCGGTATATTATCAGCTAAACTGTCATCTATGTAGGCAGTTCCACGGGATGGCAAAGAGTTGGGGAAAACATTATTTAAAATCTGCTAGTATTAACATTAGCCGGTTATTGTTAGAATCTTACCTGGCACTAAAAGTGAGGCTTGTGTTCCTCCTGATTCAGGAAGAACATTAAATATTGGAGTTTAGAATATGAACTAGACTGGTAGTCTTGATGGTAAGGACATTTGTGCCAAAATAAAATAAAAAAAGTTAATTATGAAGTAAATAACCACATGAAAAAGTGGAGTGATTACAATTTGAAAAACTGCCGTGATGTATAAAAACATTTGAAATAAATAATAAGCTTTTTTGACATGTGCAGTCCGGAATAGTCTGAATGTGTCTTAAAGAGTTCATTTTTAAATAAAACTTAAAAGGCAAATTAAAAATATTAAATCTGAATAAAACACAGAAGTATCATTTAATGATATCAATTAGGGTTAAGTATTATCAAGCACCGGGATCTATTTATAAGGTTTATTTAATTTAGTTATAAACAAAATGATTGTTGGCATTTTGCTTTGAAATTAACAATAGTTTGATAGAGCTTTAAGAATTAGAATGCAAGACAAACCTCTACACTCTTTAACAAAATGTTGCTGTTCCAATAGGAGTGTCTCGGATCTCTGTTTTATTTTAACCTTTTGACAAGAAACCCCTGGTCAAGGAAATATACCACCTATATTGAAAATGAACAGTGCCGACATGCTAACTTAATAGATATAATCTAAGATATTTTAGAATATGGCCCTGGGCGCTAATCACATGATTCTGACCAACTAAAGGGTCTGCACTTAATTGTCCAGCTTCCTGCGGGTGCTATGGATCTTGTAATGGAGACTGCAAAAGATTCTATAATCTTTACTCTGTAATGGTCCATATGATGGAGATCTAGCGCCTGGGTCCGCAGTGTTAACCAGTCATTGGACATGATGTTCAAAATTCACCTAGGGTTTTTCAAATGAGATAGGACAAGTGCGGCGTGTGTTCTGTTCTCTTTACTGTATTAATTATTCACTGTTACCATACCCCCAAAACCTTTTTTTGTCCTTACCATCAAGACTACCAGTCTAGTTCATATTCTAAACTCCAATATTTAATGTTCTTCCTGAATCAGGAGGAACACAAGCCTCACTTTTAGTGCCAGGTAAGATTCTAACAATAACCGGCTAATGTTAATACTAGCAGATGTTAAATAATGTTTTCCCCAACTCTTTGCCATCCCGTGGAACTGCCTACATAGATGACAGTTTAGCTGATAATATACCGCAGAACCGTAGGTTCTGTTGTAGTGTGCGGTGAGCCTGGGGTGATCCCATGTTGATCCGGTCTTAAGATGTTTTTAATTCTCCTCTGTGACTTAGTATTTGTAAATTTTAGTTTTTACTGTCTTATCTTTGTGATAGGGGCGAGTCAATGTTTCATTTTGGAATAATAATGTCTAGCTTAACTCTGCCCCTGACTACGATCCCTGCACAAACCCTGGTCCTTGGACTTGTATTCAAGACGTTTGCAGACACTTGGAATCACAGTTCAAACTTACATCCCTTGACCCTGAATGCTACTAAAACCAAGGGTGCTTTTCACAAACAGAGGGGAAAAGCAGTTTTCAATGACAGCTGTCCTATGTCACCTGGACTACCTAAAAGAAAGAATAAAACCTCACAGTTTTAGTAAAATTGTAATCCTTGTGCTAACGCATATAATAGATATGATGTAACTATTCACTAAAAACATTTTCCATCCTGTTTGGCCTAACGTGTCCAAAGCCTAATCATCAGCCCTGTAGTGTGTAGGCTCCTATAACCTACTATAACCGTTCTTATTTTCAGGGGCTCATAACTGCTGTAAAATGGAAGGCTATTACCAAGCATTAACAGCATTTCTAAAACGTTGTATTATACAAAGCCCCCTGAGTACCAAAGTGTTTATAACCTGTTGATGAAAATGCTGTTTTAAATTAAAGCCTGAACAAGATAACTGTTTTCTAATCATCATATAAAATGTTTAGTAAATAAAGAGAGACTAAATACAATTTATAACAAAAATGGAACACTGATGGACGGCTGAATAAACAAGGGAATCTAATTTAGCTTGAAATGCTGCAGAGTGTTTTACAAATAAAACCCTACAATAGTGATTCTCAAACTGTGGGCGATCCCCCAGGGGGCGCGAAGTAACAAAAAGGGGGCTCAAAGATGTGAAAAAAGAAAACAAGAATCGAAAATATGAAAAATACATCTATTGAACCCAAAACAAATTAACTTAAACTACCTTCTGATACAGAAAAATAAATATAGAGATAGATAAATGTCGATAAAAGTTAAGTAGGTATAATAAAATATGCAAATAAAGTGTCATGAGAATAAAATCTGATTTATTTATGTATTTATTTTTTCATGATTAGCAGGCCAAAGATTTGGCCATTTGAGAAAAAATAATCGTACATTTGTGTTGTAAGCAGAATTTGAATGACTTGGGCTGGCAAGAAAAGATATATGAAAGAAGATATCAGATGTCTCCAGTTCCTTTAGGGACTTTATACCGGTTATTATCATTTAAAATGAGTACAGAAATTAAGTTCTATGCTATGTTTGGGGTGGATGTGATCAGAAAGGCCCTGATGATTCCAAAGATCAGTCAGGAAAACTGTTGGAAAAATGGGCAGAACTCTTTTGAAACAAGGATTTTTCTTATGATGTTTTAAAATTGGACCTTTACAAAGATGCTTTTAGATGCATTATTTTCTAAAGATGCGTTATTTTCATGTTAAAGCAACCAGTCATTTTACTTGGCTACTGAAAATGTATTTTTGTTCGCTAACGCTTTAGAGTTTCATTAAGAATTACCCGAATATTTGATCATTAGTTTAAGCAGAAAGAGTAATTAGCTCTGCTATTTTGTGAGCTATACAAGCGTGCTGAGCTGTTAGCTCCCATTTATGAGGTCACTAGCATGAGCTAAAGCTGCTGATTTTAAACACATGATTTTAGTTTGATGAACTTCGTATGTGCAGAAAAGCACTTCTTACATCCCCTGTCTCTAGTTAAACCAGCACACCTCACTATAGCCTCCTGTGCTTTCTTATAAATCTCGTTTAAATGCACAAGTGTATTTACAGAGTTTTCCTTTGTCAAAAGGCTCCTAGGTGATAGAAATGAGCTAAGCAAAAAATTAAAAATCACTGACCGCAGCAAATCCTAAAACACACATGGAATCTGTCTCTCTTGTGCAGTGTGGGGTTACTTTTAAAAATAACTTCATTATATTGCTCACATGTCTAAAATCACCCAGATTTTGAGTTACTATTCTGTATTAAAATAATTACATTTAGTGAAATGAATGAAAACACCATTACAGTAAGCTTCTGGAGTCTTGTCCAAATGAGAGCTTATAAAGCAAAAATGTTACGTTATCTCAGCCACTTAAAAACAGGCGGCTCCGTACAGAGAGAGGCCGTTTTCGAAATAGTAGGCATTTCACAAGCGGGTCCCTTCTGCAAGTAGTTCAGAATACTTTCATGTCAGAGTTAATGCACCACCGGCCTGCGCTTTAAAGCCACTCCTGAATATTCTCAGAGGAGAGACCCCTGTTTGAATTTTCAGACGCCGAGACAAAAACTACTTGATTGGATTACTCGTTTTGGTATGAAAAACTACAATTGTTTGCTTCAGTCCTATGAATTTGTACATTAATCGTCTTGCACGTAGAAACAAAAAAAAAATGCTGCATCTTATATTATACGCACACACTTTAGAATCAACTTGGAAATATTAAGGATTCAGCCATCCGTTTTTTAAGAACATACTCGTTTGGCGCCTATAATAATCATGAAGAATAGTAATATTTCATTTAATCCTATACAAAGATAAAAGAAATAATTTTTCTAAGAAGTTCATATAGATGCTGGGGGGGCTATTTGCCTTGGAAATAGTTGAAAAAATGACCGACGTATTTGTGGCTTGCCAAAGGTGTGTTTTAAAGGCCTCTAGTTAAACCAGAACATTAGGTGATAGAAATGAGCTAAGCAAAAAATTTTTAAAAATCACTGACCACAGCAAATCCAAAAACACACCTTTAATCTGTCTCTCTTGAGCAGTGTGGTGTTACTTTTAAAAATAACTTCATTATAATATACTTACAAAAGGAGTAACCAAACATGTAATACTGTATAGTTTAAGGGATGACAGGCATGGGCTTGCATCTCGACACGTACAGGACGTGGTTCATTACTTAGCCTGGAGGACAATGTAATTAAGGAAATTAGGGTTTTGCTCATTTGTCTGATTTTAGACAGCGCCCGGAAAATAAACCCTAAAGTTAAGCTCTGTATATATGTGAACATTTTTGGTATCAGCCACCAATCAGCCCAGGCTAGACTTTTTATACGTCTCAAACATGATTTAAAAGGGAACTGCGGCATACGTCTGTGTAATTTTTACAAGGCTTATATCAAACTAGTTATCTCATGCATCACCTTGAAAAGTGAAGTACATTCCATGGACAGACGTTCTGGGCGCTCATGAACAGGCTGGGGCCGGAAGAAGGGAACTTGCAGACAGCAAGTTGATAGTTGAGAAATCGGTCTAAAATAATTGGAGTGGAGATGGCTCTCTGAAAAGGGTGATCCTAAACTCCCTTAAAAGAGATGAAAAATAAACTCCGGGTGCTTCAAAGGACCACAAAGAATTCCTCAGCGGCGTGGGGGCAGATTGGGGGTGGGAGATTACATCACTTGTCAGCTTGTGAATTGCACAACTGAAGTGAGAAGCTATGGGGATGGGTGCTCAAAGCGGACGGGCTCAGTTGTTTGCAAGCGAACTCACAGAGTCCTCCCATACATGACTTTACTTTCTGTGTGTAGAGAGAGAGCAGGGCCTGCTCGTAGGGGGTCGGCTAAAAGCGTGGAGCTGCTTGATTTCTTTCTGTGAGATGGGAAGCTTGAATCACCGCTAAGGCTGTTTTTACTGCAGATTCTGTCTGCGAGATGGACAAAAAAGACTGGAGCTGTAAGTCATAAAGCCAAGATGAGATAGATATTTTAATTTCGTGTTCATGTTAATATCATAGATAGAACCGAAGAAGATGCATCGCTTTTTTATACCTCACTTACAGAAGGGCTTTCAGCAGGGAGCACATGTCCTCCAGAGAGAGGACTGGGAAGTGTGGGGAGGCCGACCGTCAGGTGCTGCCTCACCGGGGGCCGAGGCAGTCCCTTCAGGCTGACAGGGTATGGATGGGAACATGCTGGGACTGGTCCAGGGACGACCTTGGTCATTTCTGATCTTGTCAGGACATGCCCTGGGCATGTCTGTGCTTGTCGATGTAAAGGCTGTAACCTGCCCGGGCTTGTTTTTCGGGAAGGGGGGGCTACGAAGTGGGTGGGGCCGGTGGGGATTTCAAGGAGGGGGTAGACATCCATCAAACTGCCCTTGACAGTTTCCTGGGCATACAGGTGGGTGTGGGGTGGAAGCGGGTTCAAGCAGGAGGCAGACATCTATCAAACGACCCTTGACAGTTTCCTGAACCAATCAGATGCCGGGGTGAGTTCAAGGAGAGGTCAGACATCCATCAAATTCCCCTTGACAGTTTCCTGAACCAATCAGGGGCCGGGGCGGGTTCAAGGCGGAGTCTGGGCAGGAACTGGGTGCCCTTCACTCATCCACTGCCAGGGGGCGGTGCCAAAGGGGCGGAGATAGGTCATGTGAGGTGCCAGGACTTTCCGGAGTGACGTCATCATGGGCGATGGGGCGGGACTTCCGGTATTGTGTCATCAGGGGGGCGGGACTTCCAGTATGACGGAACTTAAAGGTCATTAATCATTTTGATTGGCAGTTTGACAGAAGGTGCCTGGTTTATACTACTATTCTAGATTATCTGCCAATTCACCAAGCTTGGTATCATCTACAAATTTTACCAGATTGTTACTTATATTCCTATCCAAATCATTTATTTATATTAAAAATAGCAGTGGCCCTAGCACTGATCCCCCCACATTATGAACCATTTGCACTATCTGTACTATATGAACATGTATATTGTATTTATGCTTTCATATTGTATATTTTTCATTGTTTTTTTATCGTATATATGATTTATGGGAAAATAAGTTAATGGAGAAGATGTGTATTGAACCTCATTGTACCGTACAATGAGAATAAAGGAATTCAATTCAATTCAATAGAAGAGAACGTGTATTTACAGATGATGATGATGACTGGCTTCTAAGTCGATTTAGATTTCCTAAAGCTATCCTTTTGGGGCTGTGTGCTGTTAGAATACTGGGATGTATACTTTATATAATTTTTATTATGAAATACGTTAATATATGTATATTGCATTTTACAAATAAATTGTAAACTTCATTTACACAATGTATTCTGCTAATAATTAAGCATGAGTGGGGCTCGGTGGCATGGCAGATTTGTTTAATTTCAGCCTATTCAATCTGAGCAGTTCTCCTTTTTCAATTTCCAAATCACTCAGTACTTCTTCAGTGGTCCCTGTTACCTCTGGGATGTTATCCACTTGCTCGCATTTGAAGACTTTAAGCATAATGAAAGTTTAGAGCATCTGCTATTTAATCAATGAAACAGAATTCTAGCTAAGTGCAGTTCTTTATTTTAGTTTTATAAGTTGTACTAATTGTATTACAAGAGATGGAAAAGGGATGTTTAACTGCTTATTAACTTAACATTATTCTTTAATAGAATTGAGATTTGAGCGAGCTAATGCTCCCTGATAGATGTACAGATTCTGGTTAGTGTTTTGGTTTTGATGAAAGATTGTTCAACTTGACTTTTCCTTGTTTATCAACTATTCTTTCTCCTGTTTCACTAAAAAAGATGTTGGTTTACCTCTGCCACTATCCAATCAAATTCAGTCTAGTTTGACCATACCATCTGTCCAAATCATTTTACTTCACATATAAACCATCCTAAGCCAAGCAACATACTGTAACACAAACCTAACACTGAAAGTCAAATGCCCAAGCTAGCAAATCCCCTCTCCTGTTCCATAATGGTTATTAGAGAAACTACTATAATTACCACATTTTCTTTGTTTAATACTTCTGCGTGTATTATTGCGTGGGTGGACACATGTTCATCATAAGGTCAATTAATTGTATATTATATTCCAAAAATATTTTTTGAATAAAGATTCATATGTTCCTGTATTTTAGAAGGTAAATATAAGAATGTAATAATTTATACTTTACCTAATTGTAATGATATATTCTTTCCATTGTGTAATACACAAGGTATTAGTCAATTTTCCATTTAGTTTTTTCTGTGATAATACACATACTGCACTGTAGTTTAACTTCCACACAAAGTATAAAATAAAGCATACTGTGTTTCTGCACATAAGACAAGAAAATCAAAGCAGTTTATTATTTAGGTTCAGAACTAGATCCATGGCTAAAGGAGCTAATGTTCCCAAAAACACAGACCTTACTGGCCAATGGGCCTTCAGCCTTATTAGGCTTGATCCCCATTATAGAGGCGAGCTTCTTAGCCTTTCAGGCCTAAAGAGAGTAAGACCTTAATTGTTTTATAAATTTACCAAAAGCTCCAACAAGACTGTAGAACCAAAACTTCCAGCTTATAAAAGGCAGACAAAGGATCTTTAAAATTGCAAAAGATTTCCATAGCAAAATAAGAAAAATCCACAGGGCAAAAATAAGGCAAAATTTTATACCTGAAGGTAAAACCTGAAGAAAACAAGTTCCAATAAATAAATCCAAAATTTGTAGTCCTTAAACAGAGCAGCATCAACAAAACCAGAGAATACAAAGAACAAAGCCGTACTCATGCTAGCCACACCAAACAATGAAATCAAAATGATCCACTGCAGAGTACTCCTTGGCCGTCTCCTAATAAAGGACCCAGCAGCGGTGATGTCACGATGGCTTAGCCTCATGAGGCTCCACCCACAAAACACATAAAATAAATAATCATTCAATATTAACAAAAATGCAACAAAATACATAAATACACATTGATAGGCAACATTTTTTGGCCTCTTTCCAAACCTGAATAATACCAGACATTCCTTATTTACTAAAAAAAAATTACAATATTTTAAATAATAAAGCATAACAGTGACAGGTAAACATGACAGGAACAAAAAGTATAAACCACTGGAAAAAAACAAGAAACCTGCTGTCTCACTGAACGGTGTCAGACATGTGCGAGTAGGAGGAAGCTGAGTGGACCAAGTGGAGGTAATTACCCGCCAGGCCAGGGGGAGGCAGGGTGCACTAATGCGACTTCTGTTATCTCTGCAGGCCAGATATGGGAAAACTTAACAGATGCACCATCATCGATGTTACTTCTGGTTTCCCGGTGCTACAAATGATGTAATTTCTGGTTCCGGTGCCACAAACGACATCACGTCCTGTTCCCGCTACAGATGACATCACTTCCAGTTTTTAAAGCTGTCATCATTTCACTATCCAAACAGTTCAATCTGGGAACTCAACTGAACAACATTGCTTATCTTTCTATTACCCAATTGCAGCCAGGGACAATATATGGGTAGCTGCCCCAAACCTTTTTTGTGTGTTGAGATTCTTTTAAAACGGTCAGAGAAGTACTGTCTAGGGGAGTCACTTGTCCACCACCAAAGCAATTCCTATCTCTCTCTTTCTCGCCCTTTCTCTCATGACCTTCTCCCATCATGATTCTTCAATTAACTCTAGTTTCTCTGTTGGGGGTTTAAATTTTAAAATTTTTCTAAAGTTCTAATGTTACAGTGGCACCTGGCTAGAGTTCCTACTAGTAGTCTCTTTTGTCTCTTCACCCCTAAATTGTCAGGAGCTCGTAATGTGCCCAGACTCAAAAGCAGCTCTTAACCTTCCTGTTTTGTTTCACCTTAGCTACAGATTCACCAGTGGGCAATTTGATGGCACTTGTTGGTACAGAAGTCTTTTATCCTTTTGTCAAGATTCCATATCCTCCCTCAGCTGGAGTGGCAGGAAACCTTGATATTTTCTGAACCACCTGCTCTCTACTGGTAAACCCAGATGTATTTTCTTCAGCTTTTTTGCACACCACCAGTGCTTATTTTACACTCTTTTGTCCGTTGACATTTTACTTTACAGTGGATGATAAAAAAGATGAAAAAGTATCCGTTTTTAAGAACATTTTATTTTACTTTCAAAGCTAGTAATGAATGATTGGAAAGGCAAAAATACAGCTCTGTGCTATTCCAGAAGTGATATGGAATGAAATTGTAATAAAACAGCACTAAAATATCCATTAATTTAAAATCCTTACTATCTCTCAGCAGTGAGATTGCTTTTTATTCGTTTTAAAGAAATTCAGTTTTGGTTTCTCAATCATATCTGTGTAATTTAAGAAATAAGAATCATCAAATGTAAGTGTTCAGTTCAAGGAGGGCTGGCAAATTCAATAAAATATGTGTTTTTTGCATAAGATGTGTGATTAAGAGACTCAACAATTGCTAAGTTGACCTTGAAGGTAGGAGGGAGCCACATCTTTGTTTGTGGCTTTTTTGTAACAAATGCTTCAATGCCTGAAAGTAAAAAGTTTTTGTTTCCTGTATTGTACACCAAGCAAATACTAAAAAAGTTTAATAGAGAATAAGTAATGTGCTTACCTGCTGCTGTAAAACACCACTATAGAATACACAGTCGCTAGAGAATATGCTGCATTTCTTTACAGAAATGTGATTTTCCTGAATGTAACATTCTGAATAAATAAAAGAAAATACCCTTTCCTCAACAACATGTTTACATCAGCAAATAACTGATTGCATCAGCAAACTGTTCTCCCTGGGAAAACGATGAGCCTTTTATCTTTCACATTAAGCTGTCAAGATATTACTAATCTTTATCAAGTTAAAATCAATGCTGTGTATAACCCCACTGGGTCTCTTAAGCTACACCAACTCCATTTCTTCCTGTCTTTTTCCTCTCTGTTGTTACTGACCTTCTTTTTCATTCTTAACTTGCTCCTCTTTTCTAATGTTTTGTGCTGATGTGACAACTTCTTGAAATTGTTTCAATCCATATCAGATTCTGGTGCAATCTAGTTTTAGAACACTATATGTGTGGAGAACAAGAATGCGGTTAATCCAGTTTTAAGACCAATGTTTCCAACCCTTGAATGCAATCTTTCCTTTCAGTTCAACCAAACATCAGCTGGGTCCTTCTTTATCGCCCAATCTCATAATACTCCTGAATATATCGAAAATGTATTTCTGAACAAAGCATTAGGTACTTCTTAGAAAAAATATTTAGCAGCTGGAATTTCTACATAATCCAAACATCCTTGCAGTAGGCTTAGTAATTCTAATTCCTGTCCTTCTATGATGAAATTTATGAAGATTTTAGACAGGCTGTTCAGGTTCTTGTTAATAAAATAAGAAACCACAGACATATTGAATAAATGACCAAAGAGTGAGGTTGAGAGTAGGACTTTAGTGACCTCCAAATCTCTACTTGATGCTATTTTTAATAATGTAGATGAACAGGATGGACAAGGCTGTTGGGTTGATTGGTCTGTGCTTGTCGCAATTGCTCTAATATTCTATGTTCAAAAAAAAAAAAAGAAGATGTTTCCAAGTGTAGGATATGTACGAAAGTAATGGGGTGCTTTATTCAATTTGGTATACTGTAATGATGATCACTTAGCCTACATCATCTAGGCATCTACCAAAGCACACAAAATAACTTGTGAAGATCCAGCCACATGTATATTTTCTGACCTCCTTAAATTCAGTGTGGAGTTTCAGGGATGAAAGCCCATTCAATTATTGGGCTCGCTCATAGTCAGTCAGAATGACCCAAATTCCAATTCCTTAACCCACATATTCAGGACAGGGTTGCCAGGATGGGTCAAATTATAATCTGCAATTAATCAAACATGTACATCTTTGGGATGTGGGTGGAAAACTGGAATACCCAGAGGGAAATACATGCAGACACAAGAAAATGTGCACAGAACAGTGCCTGGGCTTTGATTTAAATCCACAACTTTAGAGATGTGAGGCTTTAGTGCCTCATTGGTGAGTAACACATTTACAGTAAAATCAATAAGATTGGATAAGGATGGTTTTTAAATTACCACTAGGTTAACATATTTTTGGAACTGGAATTTTATGGTTATACTTCTAGATTGAGGATGATGTCACATTTTCAATTAACACTAGAAATCCCTGAAGAAACGAAAAAACTCATAATCCCGGTCCACCTTAAATCCCTTTGCACCTCTCCATCAGCGTCTTTTGTTTTGCAAATGTGTCAATCAGTACAAGCAGCCTGCTATCCCATCCTCCCCACCAACGGCGCTGAGTCAGTTGCAAAATTCTCAGAGCTCAGGGGCCTCATGTATAAACGGTGCATACGCACAATAATGTTGTGTAAGAACGTTTCTACGTTCAAATCGCGATGTATAAAACCTAAACTTTTCCACGGTACCTCATGCCCTGTTGTATGTAAGTTCTCCGCTTGGTTTTGCAGACTGGTGACAGCCAGCATCAAAGCAGTGCTACTGTTCCTGTGTGGTTATCCTTTCTTTTTCAGATCCACATCCCTGACGCGGCTTTATAAATACACTGAAATTAACCACATATTGTTTATTAGTTTAATGCATCCGATTGTAATTAACCAGTAACAATATAATGGTGCACGGAATGGTCAAACTATTCTAAATACCATAACTGCTTTAGCATTGTTACTCTCACTGCACCTTCTTCTTCTTCTTCTTTCAGCTGCTCCCGTTAGGGGTGGCCACAGTGGATCATCTTTTTCCATATTACTCTCACTGCACCACTCAGAGTATTTATATTACTGTATCTGAGTGGGGAATAAAACATCTACAGAATCTGAGGAAGAGAATTATCGGTTATAGCATCAAGCACACGCTGCCTCAGCCATGCTGTCTATTGAACTGCTTTCACACGACAAACATTTCAAAGCCTTTCCTGTACGGACCTTGCGGTTCAGAAACAGTTTCATCCCAAGAACTATAAACCCACTCAATCAAGTGCTCCTTGTAGAACTGTTTGTACTTATAAGTACAATTGCCTCAGTGTAAAATTGCACTACAGTTATAATATTGCACAACCTGAGCCACTTTATAAAGGGCGTATTTACATATGATGACGATATCATTTTTAAGATGAAATGCAGCAAATTATGTTTATTATAATATACAGATAATACTTTAACTCCATTTAAATAATGTATATTGGAGCCAATCCCAGCCAACACAGGGCGCAAGGCAGGAAACAAACCCCAGGCAGGGTGCCAGCCCACTGCAGTAATCTGTATTGTTAATAAATTAACATGCCAGGATACGGTGCCGCAGCGCTAGCTAGGAGCTTGCGCTCCGTTCACGGATTGTTCCTGCCTCGTGCTGTGTTCTTGTTGGGCTGGCGCAACACTGGAAGGATAGATGGATAGAATAATTAAACACATACTACAAAGATATTTCAATGTTCTTTAAAAGTTTTGAAGAATCTGCGTTCTAAACTTACAGATGGCTTAACGTCTATTACAGAGCTGATTGTGTGGTGATTGGGTATTTAGAAAAAGAAAAGTAAGGACAGGAATTTGGGGTTAGTACAATTGAAAAAGACAG
The DNA here is from genome assembly GCF_016835505.1 of Polypterus senegalus. Taxonomy (NCBI): domain Eukaryota; kingdom Metazoa; phylum Chordata; class Cladistia; order Polypteriformes; family Polypteridae; genus Polypterus; species Polypterus senegalus. Next base: position 213,018,587 of record NC_053157.1, read on the forward strand.
TACTGCTGCAATAAAGTATTTCATCGAAGGTCGCACATGGCACAGCAAGCATCTTGTGTAAGACATGAACAATCACTGCGCCACCATGTTCCCATGTTTAATAACATGCTTTAACACCTATCATCATTAAAATGATATCACGTATACTTCTCAGTATTTTAATTATTCAGAGAGCTGCAATATCACGAAGGTAATGGATTCAGTGTCCTGTCGAAGGAAGAGAAAGAACGGCAGCACATAGTGATTCACGCACATAGAGCACATAGAAAAAACAAAGCATTTAGCATGCTACTTTAGTTACGATGGGATTTGAGAAACTAGTAAATTAAATGATTTTAAGTGTTCTACTTTAATGACAAAATAAACTACGTGATTAAAATGGAAATTTAGAGATTAAAGTTGACATTTCGTGCTTTCTTCACACTGTATCCCTTTTATTTTCTCTGTACCCTAATAAGCTTTCATATGACACTCAGACGGTGGGCTACGACTCGCCTTTTCACGGCAACTTTGATATGTGACATCTTCTTTTATTTCAGGCACTGTGCGAATTTGTGAACTTGAGCTTTCGAGTTTCTCCAACACGCTATGTCACTCGATCATCTTCCTTTTGTTGTTTATACCACTGTTTAAACCAACAAATAGTACATTTTTCTTTGCCTCCACTTGGTTTTTGCTGAAATTCTTCTATTTTTCTTCGTACTTTTGCCATTGCCTTTTCAAAGAACACTGAGCTTAAGAGCTATTTATGTATAGTGATTCGCATATTCAAAGAGGCGTAATTCTAGGAGGAGTTGGGGTGGGGCAGCAGACGCATGCACATGCGTTAATTTCCATGCTGACCGGGATTAATGTAGCGGAAGAACGTGGAAGTTGGCGACCACACAGATTTATGCATCTGGATTTTTTTGTGCATAAGAATATTTCCGCTTTTGGGCTTACATCATGTTATAGTGCAAATTCTACTCAGGGCATCATGCATGGTCCCCAGGTCTCCTTATCTGGCAGTGAAATGCCTGGAGTTGTATAGGGTAAATAATATATCATTATTTGGAATACATACATTTCATACAATACAATCTGTGTAAGTGTAGTATGACAGGAACTGCTGAACAAATAGCTAAAACAGAAACTTTGTTCTGTGTTATACTAATAATGACGTGAAGTGTATAATGTTTGAATACTTTAGTCCAAATATCAAATAAACATGTGCACTTTTATTCAAGAATATGACCAAAGAAAAAAAGTCCTTTGATTTTTATGTTGCTGTCAATGAGTTAAAAACCCAAGCTCAGATGTGAATTGACCAGAAGTTGATGTGTGTTCTTGAATGGTGTAGAGGTAGGAACTGCTGCCCTATAACCCAAAGGTTCCAGGTTTGAGCCCGGGTGCTCCACGTTTTGAATAGTGAGCTGCTATGATTTTTACTATAATATAATAAAAACATACATTTGATTTGAGTCTGTAACACCCGGTGTAAATTCTTACTACTTGTAAAAGTTAGTGTTTATTTTTTTATTATTCAGTTTTATTCTATCAATGAAGTTCACGTGGTACAACGAACTTGCCTCTCCCTCTCTGAATTGATGGCGTTTATCTCCATTGTTTACAAGAGCAGCGATGACCACAGTTGCTGCTGTGGTTAATGCCTGCTCAGAACTATTTGTTTTACTGGCAATCAAAGATATGATGTCCCTTGGCCGCTATCAGACTACCATGAGGCATTTGCTCTTTGATAACAAAGACACCCATGCAGAACATGTGAAAAATGACAGATTTGCTGTGATCTTGGACATCTGGCAATATTTTGTTTAAAGCTGTGTTTTGAGTTACAGCCCAGGGCAAAGACTTTCCTAGAAAAAGTACAAAGGCAGAACCATAACAACAGACAGCTTCTTCACCGTGATTTCGTTGGCTAATAGACTGCTGCAGCGCAACACAACTCTGCTTAGCACCGTAAGTAAAATGGGATTTCCACCTGCAGCTAAAGTCACTTCAGTACATGAACAAATTGCCACGCTTGTGTTTATATCTGGCAGTGGTGGCTGGTGGTGTATGCACACAAAAAGAAGAAGTCTTTGATTTCAGTCTGTAACAGCCGGTGTAAAGTTTTGATGCCTCTAAAACATATCGCTGAAGGGGTGTAAGCAGACACACAAACGCTGGTGATGTCTTCTTGGTATCTTGTTGTCACCTGAATTTTATGTTATTCTGTTTCATTCTTGAATAAAAGCACACTTGTTTCATTATACCTTTGTGAAACTGTTTATTTTATATTCCAGTAATCACTTGAATGAGATTGAATCTGTCTCTGCCTCCCTTACACACACACATTCATACATGAACATGAGTTGTCATTTGAACATGTTTTTTTTCAATCTTGCCTGTACTACATTTTCAGCATCATGCACCATAGCGTGGAGTTAGTACAGATTTTGGAGCCATGAAAAAAAATCTTTTGATCTTTATCAGGTTCAGGAAATCCTGAGTTATGGAGCAAGCCAACAGATTCATGACTCTTTTGGACCCTGTCAATATGCCCTCCTGTGAACCCTTTTTCAGCTGCTGCAGCATGTTCTTGACAAGGCGCTATTCTCATGTGCTCTGCAACATTAGAAGGAAGGTGACCTCTTCCTTTCACTAGTCTGTTTGTAACGGGTGACCCCTTACCCAGCCAGCAGCTACACTTCCAAGACCTGTGACCTGGATAAATTACTGAGATGAATCTTATAAATCAAGCCGTACCTCTAACAAATAAAATTTTCCCCATAATTGGCGGTTTAAACATAAGCACACAAAAGCAGATATGTAAAAATAAGTGAATAAATATACTGCTCAAAAGAATTAAAGGAACACTTTTTAATCAGAGTATAGCATAAAGTTAATGAAACTTATGGGATATTCATCTGGTCAGTTAAGTAGCAGAGGGGGTTGTTAATCAGTTTCAGCTGCTGTGGTGTTAATGAAATTAACAACAGATGCACTAGAGGGCAACAATGAGATGACCCCCAAAACAGGAATGGTTTAACAGGTGGAGGCCACTGACATTTTTCCCTCCTCATCTTTTCTGACTGTTTCTTCACTAGTTTTGCATTTGGCTACAGTCAGTGTCACTACTGGTAGCATGAGGCGATACCTGGACCCTACAGAGGTTGCACAGGTAGTCCAACTTCTCCAGGATGGCACATCAATACGTGTCATTGCCAGAAGGTTTGCTGTGTCTCCCTGCACAGTCTCAAGGGCATGGAGCAGATTCTAGGAGACAAGCAGTTACTCTAGGAGAGCTGGAGAGGGCCATAGAAGGTCCATAACCCATCAGCAGGACCAGTATCTGCTCCTTTGGGCAAGGAGGAACAGGATGAGCACTGCCAGAGCCCTACAAAATGACCTCCAGCAGGCCACTGGTGTGAATGTGTCTGACCAAACAACCAGAAAGACTTCATGAGGGTGACCCAAGGGCCCCATGTCCTCTAATGGGCCCTGAGCTCACTGCCCAGCAGCATGCAGCTCGATTGGCATTCGCCATAGAATACCAGAATTGGCAGATGCACCACTGGTGCCCTGTGCTTTTTACAGATGACAGCAGGTTCACCCTGAGCACGTGACAGAAGTGAAAGTGTCTGGAGAAGCCATGGAGAACATTATGCTGCCTGTAACATCATTCAGCATGAGCAGTTTGGTGGTGGGTTAATGATTGTCTGGGGAGGCATATCCATGGAGGGTCACACAGACCGCTACAGGCTTGACAAAGGCACCTTGGCTGCCATTAGGTATCAGGATAAAATCCTTGGACCCATTGTCAGACCTTATGCTGGTACAGTGGCTCCTGGTGCACGACAATTCCTGGCCTCATGTGGTGAGAGTATGCAGGCAGTTCCTGGAGGATGAAGGAATTGATACCATTGACTGGCCACCACACTTTCCTGACCTAAATCCAATAGAAACCTCTGGGACATTATGTTTTGGTCCATCCAATGCCACCAGGTTGCACCTCAGACTGTCCAGGAGCTCAGTGATGCCCTGGTCCAGATCTGGGAGGAGATCCCCCACAACACCATATGTCATCTCATTAGAAGCATGCACCGATGTTGTCAGGCATGTATACAAGAACACAGGGGCCATACAAAGTGCTGCGTACAATTTTGAGTTGCTGCAATTTAATTTTGGCAAAATGGACTAGCCTGCCACATAATTTTTTCACTCTGATTTTTGGGGCGTCTTTGAATTCAGGGCTCTGTAGGTTGATCATTTTCATTTCCATCAAACGATGTGGCATCCTTTCGTTTCTAACACATTACCCAGTCTATATCAGTATAGATATCTAGGAGGATTTCTTTTTCCCATTGAGATCTGATGTGTTTTCAAAGTGTTCCTTTAATTTTTTTGAACAGTTTATATTAAATGAACACAACAAAACACTACTGCAAATTCCCCATGAAAAAAATATATATGTAGATATGTATATCCCTCCACCAAACTAACAACGTGACAACACCATATATACAATACTAGCAAAATACCCACGCTTCGCAGCGGCGAAGTACTGCATTAAAATTTTTATTAAGAAGAAAATTAAACCTTTTTAAACTGAGGGAAAATATGCCAATAATTATCTGTTAAGGATCTCTTTGTATACCATGTTGTCAGTTCGGCCCTCCGGTTGTAACATGACCAAGCTGTGCGCTGAGCTTACTCTTGAGCATGTAACTTACAGTTGGCCATGTGAACAGTAATCTTGTCTCAAATGTCACAGCTTGGATTGCTGCTGCCATAATCGGTTTGAGTTTCATGGTTTGTTTCAATTACGACAGTATTTGCAGGATTTGTTGTGTTGAAGTGACATTTGGCATCTGTCAAGCGTTGTAAGCACACAACCGGTTTCATTGATAAAATCACATCCAGCTTTTGAGAGTTTAAACATTCATAAACGTCAAAGTGTCCACTACTGAAATCGTCACCTGTGAATCTAAGATGTTTAAGAGGCATTGGCGGTTGTCGAAGGTGTAAACTATTTGGCCATTTCGATCCACTTGAAAGCGACAACCGAACAATTCAGCGCAGCCATCAACTCACATGCAGAACCATAGGTGAAGGGCTTAAGCATTTCACTCTTATAGTGCTCCTGTGTAGTATAATTATCTCCTGTACCGTAATCAGTCCACACCTTGAACCTGTCCCAGTCATTCAATACATAAGACAGAATCTTCCTCCGGATATCAAGAGTGAGCCTGATATGGCCATGCAATATGTAACAAAGAGAATGGAAAAGGTAGGTGGTATCTCCGGGCAGGAAACCACTCGGTAAGTGACAGTTCTTTGATCGATAGTGATCATCTCTATAGACATGTTAATGGGGGTTGGAATGATAAAGGAAATGGGTACCTGAGCAATGTAAAGTAATTGTAAAATACCTATACAATACCTATAATTGTAATAAACAAACAATAAAACAGTGGAGAAGCCGTGGATTAAACAAATTAGGGCTGTAGTTATCAGTAGGGAGACGTGAATCCCGTGGCGAAGCAAGGAAGGGAATGTAGAGACCGGAGCGACGGACAGTCTTATATAGGCAGGCAGCCAGCCAACAACGTGGGAGGCGTTGGGATGGGGGACACAACGCCACCTCACGCGGTGACCGAGGTGCAGGCTATGGACGTATATATGTACGTAAGTAGGATTCAGTCAGCGTTGGGAACCCGTGTACCAAATTTCTTGAAGATGGGCCCATAAGTAACAGACTGTTAAAAAGTTCAATATGGCGGCCGACAGTGGCATCATACCACCGAAATAAGTACGTACATTGGTTTCAGTTAGTGCAGGGAAGCCGCCTACCAAATTTCGAGAAGATGGGGCCATAAATAAGAAAGTTCAACATGGCAGACGTTGTTGACCATTATGACCATTACGCGTAGAATTTCAAAATGAAACCTGCTTAACTTTTGTAAGTAAGCTGTAAGGAATGAGCCTGCCAAATTTCAGCTTTCTACCTACACGGGAAGTTGGAGAATTAGTGATGAGTGAGTGAGTGAGTGAGTGAGTGAGGGCTTTGCCTTTTATTATTATAGATCAAAACCCTCCCTTGTCCTAGTAACATACAGTATAACAAATACAAAACACAAAAAACGATGAATGAATTTAGAAAATGCCAATGATAGCGAACTTGAGACCGAGTATACAACTGCCCCGAATACGGATGACTAGCCAACAGACAAGTGATGCGTTTCAATTTGCGTTTCAAAAATGGAGCAACCTCACCGTGAATCCTTGGCGTTTGGTGGATGATGTAGTCCAACACCGGCGTCTCTGACGATGATTGAATTGATGTAAGTCTGGCAGAATGAAAAACAAACAGGATCCCAAAGCGCGTTGTGGAAAAATAGCAGGTGCTGGTGGTTCGTTATAGCGAAAATGTAATCTCCATCTTTCTCCTTCCTTCTTCCTCTGTTCCCGCCTGATTGTTTATATAGTAATAAGCTGGATGTAACTGATTGATTGTAAACAGGTGTTTTCCATCTTGGGGCAGGGGTCTCCCTCCATCATCTGTCCCCTCTGTATTTAAGGGGACAACATTCGCTGACGCACACATGATAAACAGCAAACGGGACGATTGAAACAAAACGCACTCGGCACAAACATTGACAACTCTATTACTACTATGTAGCCCCGCTACATGTTTGCTGTCAGAGTGGTGACCTAATGTGTGCTGGACCTGATGTGTCGCATAAAATAGATTAGAAACCAAATAATGTTTCAAAGATTAGTTTAAAATGCAGTTCTCCTGGCACTTGGAGTATAAGAATATTCTTTGTAAATAAACACATTTTCTAAGATGTGATGTTTTTATCACACCCACAAAAGTATGCTGTGTTACTAAACACAAAAACACTGATAAATGTGAATGAGGACTGAGAGGATGCAGAGACATTTGTGAATTTATTGAGAAAACAATAATGTAAACAGCTGGCTGGATTGATAAAGACAATCAAAACCAGATTGGAAGTGAATGGTTAAACTGTAGATGTATCCTGAGACAAGCCCACAGTGATTGAAAGCTTTGGTGATCAAATAAGGAGCACTGTCTGGCTTCATCAAATATTTATATTAAGGCTAGCTGCCATTTCAGAAGAGCTGTGGTTACAGGAGGTGACTGGTAGCCAGCCATATGTCAATAGGCCTAAAGAAGGAGACCACAGTGATTAAAGCTTTAAAGGAAAAGTCTTGGTGCAATCTTTTTTTATTATATTTATTTTACTTCTGAATCATTTTCAGACAACACTAATCTAAATAAGAACAAGTATTATGCATTGAATAATCTAAAATGAAGTCTCTTCTTGACCTGCTGACACAGACATAACTTTAATTTTGAAGATATCCTTGTATTCCAAGATAGACTGTTTACTGATGAAAAAGTCTGTCCCTTCAGAAGTATGTAAAAGACATCCAAAGCTTAATGAAGCATACTGTAGTAGGGGTTAGTCATAACATTTGATGAGATCAGGAAGCTGACATTTCCACCTCATATAACATCTTACATGGGACAGAAAAAAATATATTTTTTGACTCAGAATGGTTTAAAATGCTGAACAGTATATACTGTAACTACTGTTTGCTAACAGTATGGAAATATTTTGTACATGTACCCCATTTTCTAACCCATTTATTCCTTAAAGGGCTAATTGAAATGATTTATTATAATTTATGCTAGCATAGAAACAGATGCACGGTGCAAAAGTAGACAGATATACTGTACATTATATCATATATAGAGATACATGTGTTAGAAATGATGGAATGAAGTAAAACAATTATTAATAAACAGGGTACTGTGGTTTACACTCCTGCCTCACGGCTCTGGAGTTTCAGGTTTGGATTCTCAGCCAAGGTGCTGTCAGTGTGGAGTTTGCATGTTCTTCACCTGTGTGGCACTTTTCTCCATGTACTTCAGTTTCCCTTCCACATCCCAAAATGTGGACATATGCACGAATGTTCCTATGCTGACATGCTCTCCAGCGTTGCTTCTTACTTTGCACCAGATACTTCAAAGATAGGCCCTAGCCTCCATGATCCTGAACTGGATTAAGCAGCCTAAATAATGAATGGAACACGCCTGTAGATACAGTAAATAAGATGCATTGATGAAGTATTAATCATACCTGCAAAGAAATAAGGCACAATACTAATAGTTTCCAGTTAATTTTTATAAAGGGTAATTTCACAGAATTGAACATTAGGAAACATTGAGCTTCATGTATAATTCATGTGTAGCACAAGTTTGTTGGAATGTCAGACAAATGTCATCACTGTCGTCCTTTAAAAATAATAGAGTGCTTGTACAAGTTTACAGATATAATGTAAAAAGAGAAATATTTAACTTATATACAGTAAATGAATGTTCAAATTAAGTTAAGCACAAAGTAAAACATTAATTTGATTAAAATCAACACATTATTTTAACATGTTATTAGATCACCTGTGACATGGTACCAACTAATCTCTTAGGTTCTCTTCTTAATGGGGGATACAAAGAAATGTTGAATCCAGCTGTACAACTGTTACGTATAACCCTAGCAACCTCTTATGGCAGGCTGTTCGTTGACTGGGAAAGGTTTTACTTTCACTCCTTTAATTCACCACAGTTTGCCACCAATAGAGGACTTCACAAAGCATTCTTCATGCCCCTAAGGGACTGCAGCTAGACAAAGAAGGAACAGTCTAGTACTCACCAATGAGAGACTGAGTTTAAGCTTTTGATTAAAAATGATATTTATTTGCACAATAAGCAAGAGCAGCAAATACAGTATAAGCTTGGAGACCAAAACTGCTCACAGTACTCCAGATGAGGCCTCACCAGTGCATTATAAAGCTTGAGCACAACCTCCTTGGACTAGAACTCTACACATTGTACTATATAACCTAACATTCTGTAAACCCATAAGTATTACTTTCAATTTTCAGACATCCCATTGTGTACTCAAACCTAACATTTTTACTTCCCATGTGTAATACTTTACATTTAATTCATATATTATATTTCACCTGCCACCAATCTGACCAAGCTGCCAAATGCTGTCCAAGTCCCTCTGTATTGATTTAACACATTAGCCAGTAAACCTAGCTTGGTGTCATCAGGAAACTTAACCAGCATGTTACTTGTATTCTTATCCCAAACATTGATATATTGTGACGCGTGAGTCATTGTCTTGCATCCAAGAGAAGATGCTGAGCCCACAGACTTCTGGTAAAACAACTTTATTTTCATCAAAACAATCACATTCGGGGTCCCACTTTAATGCACACAGACACAGCAAATAAGCAGTAATCGTGCCATGTTAGTGGCCAGGTTAGACTGTGCCCTGCATCGACTATCGGATGACCTGCGCATTACTCAGTGAGTCTGCATACCTGCAGTTGCCTTGGTGACAGACAAGCAATCCCTGCCTGCACTGATATAGCTGTGGCACACCGAACAGCTAGTAGAGTATTGAGGTCTTAAAACCCTCACAATATATTAAAAATTGCAACAGCCTTAGCACTGACCTCTGTGGAACACCACTCTTACCATCAGGTAATTCTGATGAGTTTATTCACATCATAACCATCTGCTTTCTGTTTCTGAGTCTATTCTACACCCAACTACACACTACACCCTGAACTCCCATCTCTTTTAGTTTGATGCCCAACTTTTCATGTGGGACCTTATCAAATGTTTTCTGAATGCCACTAATCAAATGCGTCTTATTCAAAGGAGAAGAATAACATTTAAATGTAAAAGAACAAGTTTGTTGTTTTACCTTGCACTACTTTCACCAATTGTGTTACATTAGACATAACATGAATTATTGCTATATTTTGAAGATATGTTTATGCCCATCTCTTCCCCAATCAGCCTTTCCAGAGTTTTGAATGGTTTGCTTATATTGTCCTTAATAAAACAGACAGTCTTCTGATTCTTCAACATATCCCTTCACAACACATTTTATGGCAGAATTAGGGCTGATTTTCATTAGCATTTCATACTTTACAAATGCATTATGAGGAAAAAAAATTAAAAAATGAACAATAATGAACAATAATATACTGTAGTGGTGGGACGGCTGTTGAGATCAGTAGGTGGGGCTAGAAACTAGATTAGTAGCTGTAAGACAGGAAAGAGAGGCAAGCACTCTTTGAAGAATATTCAAGAAGATGAAGTAAAACAGACAGAGTCCGAAGAGAAGCAGAAAATAAGGAAGAGCTATTACAGAAAAGCAAACAGTCTTCTTTCTAGGGAGTCTGTGTGAGGAGAATTGAGAGAGCTCAGTGGTTAAGATATTACTACTGTAAATTTGATAGTTTAGCAGGCGTTTCCTGTAGCTTAAACATTAAAGTTTAACAAGTGCTTTAAGTTACTGTCTTGTTAATTTAAAATAAAGACACCTGATTAAAGTTTATTTGCATTGGTGTGTGCCTTGTTGCTCTCATCCTGGTACTTGCTACAGTATAGTTACATTTAAAATAAGAAATTTGTTTAGCTGATAGCTAAGCGGTCCCAAAATCTCATCCAGATGCTTCTTAAAAGTCGTCAAGGTTTCTGCTTCAACTACATGCCTCAGAAATTTGTTTCAGAGTCTCACAATTCTTTGCGTAAAGATGTGCTTCCTGGCTTTAGTTTTAAATGCATTTCCCTTTCATTTTCAGTGTTGTCCTAGAGTACATGATTCACCCTTAATCTGAAAAAATGTTGCTGGATGAATTTTTAGACTCTAATGTTTGGCTAATTTAAAAACTCTACATGGCAGTACTCTGTTCTAATATAAATAAATGTTTATATTAACTTATACGCATCCTCCATACTTAAAAAAGTCTTACTTTTCTTTATTTTTATGACAGAAAAAGCAGGTTTATTAGTGAGATATCATGTTGCTGTCTGTATCATTTTACTAATTAATTAACAATTTTTTTACTTTCTCGTATAAAAAATATAGGAAAAGTATTGTAATCGTCCAAAAATTCAACCACAAGATTTTGATGAATCTCAACATTTTAAACCTCCCTGAGTCCGAAAATACCATGTTAGAAATTATGTCTGTGTGTGTGTGTGTGTGTGTGCATGTAAACACGATAACTTGAGTATGTTTTCACTTAGGTCAACTAGATTTTGCATACAAGAATTAGGTACAAAACAGATTTCTGTCAATGTTTGAGCTACTTCCGTTAACCGGAAGTGGTACTTTAGCTTTTCTTCATGCAGCTGCAGAGTCCGATTTATTCAGCTTTACTTTTATAACAATTGTTCATAATATTGTTAATTTGATTTGATTTGTTGTTGATGGTGCTTTAATTTACATAATATAAAAATATAATCATTGTCTTGCGGTTTACTCCTCAAATATCCGTCCCCATATACTGTATGAGTATACGAGAAAGTCTATGGGAGACCACTCCAGATTTTTTTTTTGTATTAAATGACATATACAATTTCCTAACTCAAAGATACAATTAAGTGAGAACACAATAGGAGAAATGTGAACTGGTCTGAAGGAAAGAGAGTTGTGATATCAAGTTGGTGCACAGGCATGAAGTGATCTGGGTATGGTGGCAAATGGTGAGTTTGACTGGGGCAGTACACTTGGCACGCACAGGTGTCCTAAAATGAGCTTGATTATTCAAGAAACTGCCTGCAAAGTGAAAGAATGAAGTTTACATGTTTTTTATTTATTGGTAAGACTATAGAATGCAAAAGAGTGACACTTGATCCTTCTGTTATTTCTGGTGTGAGACTTACCCGGACACCACCAGCCAGAGACCACATCTTTATAAAACTCACTCATTTATTAAGCACCACACAAAGCACTCAGCAATAATCCCCACAATGAACTTCTTTATATCTCAGTCCTTAGCCGCCTCTACTCTCCTCCTGGGAGCTTTGTCCTTCTCCCACTCCCGACCTAAGCTCCTCGATTGTCGGAAGGCGGCACCTTTTATTCCCGCCCGGATGTGCTCCAGGTGGCTGATGACGATCTTCCGGCAGCACTTCCTGGTGTGGCGGAAATGCTGCCCTTTGCACCGGAAGAACTCGACTCTTGTCTGGTGTGGTGGAAGTGACAGTTCTCTGGTTCCCTTGAGGCGCCCCCTGGCGGTGGCCACGGTTCCCAACAGGCCAGAACCTCTTTGTTCCTTTCCTGTGGTCCTCTCCTAGTCCAGGGCGGTTGCCCCCTCATGACCCGGAAGCTATTAATTTCCCTTTCCGGTCCCTCCAGGTAAGAACCCCAGACATCTGTGACACTGGTTAACGCAATAGCTGTCAGAAATAACCATCTTCATGCCATCAAGTATTCATAGCAATCTTATGTTTTAACTTGATGATGTTATCTATCATTTCATGGCAAATGTGGATTATTCACCCACTATTAGGAGAAACAGTTGAGATTAGACAGTCATGAGGTAGGAAAATTTTAGATTTGGTGTTTTCTTTTAGTAGCAATAGTTTTAGGCTTCAAACAAATTGAGCAACAGCCATGGCTGGTAGCTAATAACGAGTGAAACAGAACAATTTAAATTTGCATTCGGTTTTTTAAAACTAACATTAAAATTAGTTTTGCAGGCTATGTTGAAATTTTAAAGTGCAAATTCGGTGTCAAGTTTTTGTTTTTTTGGTGTTTTAAAGGGGTTTTTTTGTGTTGGGTGAATGTAATACTGCATTTTAAAGCAATAACCACAGTTCTGTAATTATTTGTGTTCTTGTTCGCAGCTTCAGAACTCACATAATGCATTACCATGCTGGTAAAATCAATTCAAATCCACATCACTGCAGTAGGTTTTTTAAAAATTTGTCATGGTGCATATTGTCCAAATGAAAACACACCAAAACACATCATCAAGCAGATACTGTATTTTCTACAAAGCAAAATCTCACTACATGAAAATCTGATACTGACAAACCCCGAGCCTCCTCTGTTACCTCACAACTGCCTAATCCTAGCTTATGAAAGCTAATTTACAGTTTTTACATTTTATTCACTACTTTCTTCACATTAAATACTTAATGACAGAAAGACGCATTCAGAAATAATATATGAAAACACTCCCATGTCTTCTTACATCATTTTTATTTTTCATAGTTTGTTTCAAAAATTTTTTGTGAGTTGAAACACCAATTTTGTGCAAATCAATTCATTGATCAAAACTTACAACTTCAAACCCATCTACTCCATCCGGGTCCCAATCTCCTATATTTTTTTTTATTTAGAGATTTAAGATTTTGTTTCCGGTTTATTAAACATCTGAGATATACACATCAGAAAAACAAGGTGTTTCAATCCTTGTTTGTTGCTATAAAAGGGATTGTGTGACAGAAGTGATAGATTACTTCTTTTTTCAATTAAAGTAAATGATTCATGTGTGAAAACATAGAGTACAGATAAGAGGAGGGTGCTCCACATGAAGTGAAGTTATCAGTGAAGTCCCTCAGGGGTCTGTCTTTGAATTGTTACTTTTTCTGATTTTCATTAATGACATTGATTCCACTAAATTTACACTAAAATTGAAGGAATGCCAGACATTGAGGAGGCAGCAAAAACAATTCAAAAAGACCCAGACAAGCATCAGAATTGGACAAACACCTGAAAAATGAAGTTTAATGTAGAAAAGTGCAAAGTGTTACAGATGGGTAAAAGGAACATTGGTTACGATTGTGTGATGAAACAGAGGTTCGTGGCAGTGCAATCGAATTCTGTGCATGGTTGCGAGGTTGGGCAGCTTCCTTGGCATTCTGTAGGTTGCACGTAATTACAACATTGAGCCCACGAAAGTACAGTATGAGGGGTCAGATCACAGTAAAAATTAGAAAAAAATAAATAAAAAAGAAAGAGCAGAATTAGGAGTGAGAGCGAATGTAATGGAGAGGAGGTAGTGAGGCATCGAAGGGAATGATGCTCCAAGGGGTGGACTGTCCCTGGCTGAAAACCCTGCTGGAGTGGGGCCAGTAGTAAAGCCTCTGGTAGACATCCAGGGTGTGCAGTGGAAGGCAAGGGTTTGGGTCAGATGCTAAGTGAGTGAGATATAGCAGGTCTGTGGCTCTAAACAGATTGCCAGTTTTAAAATAAATAATTGCCACACTCGTGGCTTAAGGAGGGAGCATGGTAGTGTGGCGTGACCGGTTCCCTGGCACGATGCCGGCATGGGCATTTCTGCACTAAAGTGAACAGGTGTGGAATTGCCTGTGTCTATAATTGATGCCGGGAGCTGCTAATCGCCACACCTGTGCCACGTCCCCATTATAAAAAGGAGAAGTTAGAGTGCGGAGGGGAGAAAAAAGATTGAAGAACACAGAATGGAGGTTAATGGAGAGAAGAGGAAGACGGGAGGAGATAAAAGCCGATGTGGGAGTGAGCAAGCAATCAAGCAAGCAAGCAAGAGCAGGCTCGCTGGAATGCAGGCAGCTGGGAGGAGAGCCCCTTAGGAGGAGTGTTTGGCTTACACTCGGTGGGAGCAGTAGGAAGCGGTCACTCCAACTGGCCGATCTCAAGGAGCTGGAGTGTCCCAGAAGGTGGTTGGCTCGCAGCAGGAGACAGGGAGGGTTGGGAGAGTGAGCCCCAGTGTGAGCACCCTGGTCACTGGGGTCTGGCGGGAGCTGTACGTAGCCAGGGGTCGGAAGGCTACCAGACCAGTAGAAGGCAGCTGCATCTGCTGATAGGGCTACTCCCCTGTTGCAGAGCCTATATGAAAGAAGCAGGGGAGCTGTCAGTTAGAATGAAGAAGACATCAAGTTTTTTTTTTAAAAGGATGACTTCCTGCTGTGGTTTTAACGGCTTTGTTTTTGGTAGGATTTTAACCTCCATTTTACTGTTGTTTTTATTGAATTATTTATTAACTTTGAAGCATTCCACTATAGACACTGTTTTGGATTTGTTTTAATAAAAGCACTTTTTGCACTTTTCCACCATTCCCTTACTCTGAGTGTGATTTGTCCCCATTTGCACAGCTCATCCGGTTACATTACTGATAGTGTTGACCTCCTTGAAGAGAAGAGGGAGCATGGAGCAGGACCCGCACAGTCACAGGGAGGCAAGTCAGAGACAGAGCCAGAGAGGGGATTCTGATGGGGTTAGCTGGGGAGAAAAATGTGCTGGGCTGACAGGAAGGACAAAAGAAGAAAAAAGAACCTGATGTCTGCAAGGTTTTGTGGATGGTTTAAATGCATTAATTCTTACTGGGTGTAACCTAAAATGAGCACTGATTTTATGCATTTATTATTTATTTGACTGTACTACACCTTTGCACTTTGTAGTTTTGAACCTCTGGATTGTTAAATAAAATTGCTATCACTTTTTTGCACCTTACGTTTGACTGTATATATCCTTTATTTGCTGTGGCTCATCTTGATTATGTTATTGATGATTCTGAATTCAAGGCTATTTACAACAATTTGGGAGCCACTATCCTACAGGATGCAACCTCTAAAATTGATTTATGAATTTATTATGGTACAGCATTTTCATCATCTAAACAATGTGCAGAAGCAATTAAAAAGGTGAATAAAACGTTAGGTTATATTGTAAAAACTATTGAATATAAATTGATGGATGTTGATCAGACTACATAATGCACTAGTGAGACCACATCTGTAGTATTGTGTGCAGTTCTGGTCACCATGGTCCAAATAAGACATAGCAGCCCTTTAATCTCTGCAGAAGAGAGCAACCAGGTGCATCCCAGGACTTAAGGACATGGTGTACTCAAAAAGACTCAGAGAATTAAAATTATTTAGTCTTGAGCAGAGAAGACTGCATGGAGATCTAATTTAGCTCTTCAAAATCCTCAAAGGTGGATCCTGAGACTTCTTTTAGGTTAAGGATGAATCAGGTATGTGTGATCAGTGGAAGTTTAGAGGAAGTGCAATTAGGAATGAAGCCACAGAGCACTTCTTCACTTCTGGAACAAACTTCTGTGACATGTAGGTAAAGCAGAAAACTGGACAACTTTCAGGAAGTATCTAGATGAGATATCTGGTCAGCTTAGCTAGTAGGTAAGCAAACAGATTTGATGGACTGAATAGTTTACTCTCATTGATCAAATTTCTTATGTTATTATATTTATCCCTGAAAATATTCAAATGAATTTGAAATTTAGAACTCTGGAGGTTGCATGTTGAGGATAGTTCAATGTAACCACAATAGTTACTAAAATTGGAATATAATTGCACAAGTTTAAAGAAGGTAAAGCACAATTCCATGTGGTAAAGCAAAGCAAGCATTTAAAAGTATAAAGCCTTTTAAAACAGATAAAATAAAACTTGGATGCAATCTAAATGGTAGCTATAATGAGATGAAGTAAATAATAATATTTAGCAATTGTGGCTTCAGAACTTGTTAATCTCTGTCTTGAGTAAAGGATTATCTTTATTGTTTGCCCAAACTGGGAAAACATTATTTATCCATCCATTACCAAACTCACTTAATCCAGTTCTGGGTCATGGAGGCTGCAGCCCATGGGAAACATATGGCAGAAAGTAGATGGAAAATGTAGTAATCATATTTTTAGTGCATTTTGAATTCTAATAAAGATTAAAAGTAAGTAACCATCTTTAGCTGGGCTCGATTTAATTATTCTGATGGTTGACACTGTCCCAAAACAAATGTAATAAATTTAAAGGCTGTATGTTTAATATAAACGGCAAGAAAATGAATATATATCATACATCATTATTTTACCACCAAAGAGCAGTAATTGGTGTCCAACTAATAAAAAAGTATATACATTATATTTAAAAACTTGTCAAATGACTTTTTGACATTAAATGTGCCATGCCTTTTGTTATTAATTCAATAATTTGCCTTTTAAACAGAAGCATTTTAATGCATGCTCTGCTTAAGCAAGTTGCAGGGGAAGCTGATTGAAATTTCCAGTTGGCTGACACTCGTCAAACCGGCTGACCAAACGGCAAATATTTGTTTTCAAGCAGTTCTTGCTTCAGAGATTTCTCCCAGCTTCTCTGGGCCAACAATGTTTCTTCTGTTCAATAGGCAGTACTCCCTAAAAATAGTATTTGTGTAATAATAGGGGATCTTAAATAGTCCACCAGTGTAATATTGTGAGGTCTTGAGTGTTTAAAGCATATCACAGTTTGCTATACTTCCAATATAGATTTTTTCAGTTCTTATGCACACATGCTAATTTCAAGCCAAAGCCTCCTACCAAAAACTTTGAGGTCTATTTGATTAACCTGTGTATCAGTGCGTGGAATAACCCATGGTGATCAAGGGGCTCCTGGAAGATATAATAAGCTCTGCAGCACACTATCACTTAGGATATTCAATATCATAAGTAGACATAATTCACAGATACACAATCTGCAAAACGATACCATGTCACATTACACTTCTGACAAGCATCAAGCAGAACAGAAACATATTCTTGAGTAGTGAGAAAAGCGCTATATAAATGTAAAGAATTATTATTATTATTCATGACACATGCACAGTTACACACTGTGAGCAAAATTCTAAAAAGGATTCTTTATGAACTGAAATGGCATCACCATGCCGCGCAACAGTGCTGAAGCTCTAGTTAAAGAACAGGTGACTGTGACATTTTGTGGGAAAGCCAACAAGAAGCCTGTAGGGGACGTAACAGCACCCCAAACCCCAGGCACAACTACCACAGTGACATTATGGGGTTCAAATCCTGTTCTTTTCATTTAATAACAAAGTGTAACCATTGCAAATTTCTTCCATCAGTGCTGTGAACAGTTACCACAGAACAACCTATCACAACAATTCCTTCTCATATTCCTTTCATTCTCCTCCAATCCTCCCAGTTGAGTGTTGCCTGTCTTCTCTCCCAGGTCTGAGTTCCTCAGCCAAATGGAGGGCTCTTTTTTAACACCTGACCTAGAAGTACTTCCAGTGCTCAATCTGTTGCCTTCAGGAAGCACTTCCTGGTCAGGCAGGACCACAGAGGTCCTCGTACATTCAATATATAACAGACCTCCCTAATGCCCGCACAGAACCTGACAGGGCAGTTGCATGGGACCCCAACTCCCATTCATTCTTGGGCTCACCAGATGGAACACTGCTGCCCAGTGTATGGGGGGATATCTGTGCATATAGGGCAGTCATCTACTTTCCGGTCTTTCTAGCATCCCAAGCTCTACCAGTATGCCCCTCTGTGGCACTGGGATGCAAGCCACAGTGTAGCTGCTTCTGCAGCATCATTCAGTGTCAATGTCCTGGCATGAAAGGGGAATATCACCACACCCATTCTGATCTTCCTTTAACTTGGCTTCCTGGCCAGGCAAGGGAACACAGTCCAATCCAGCTGGGATGCCTGGTTTTTTGCATCAGAAAGTCCAACAATTATATTTCTTTAATTTTCTATTTACGAGCATATTGTGGAGAGTACTGAGATGGAAGAACTGAGCCACACACACTAATGGTTCATCCTATTAATGGGCTTGTTTATTCAACAATAATTAATGTCCAAAACGTACGCCAAACATCCAATAGGACTGATTGCA
This sequence comes from Polypterus senegalus, assembly GCF_016835505.1. Classification (NCBI taxonomy): domain Eukaryota; kingdom Metazoa; phylum Chordata; class Cladistia; order Polypteriformes; family Polypteridae; genus Polypterus; species Polypterus senegalus. The sequence continues at coordinate 213,037,083 of NC_053157.1, forward strand.
TTGCTTTACCTTTTTATAGGCCATAGGAAACACCTCCGAAACAAGATGTGGCTAATCTTGCACACTAAATATGTAGATACTACCGTATCATTAATAACTATCACGCTCCTCGGCATCCCTGAGACTAATGCAAGCTGTAATGGCTGTGTGGGGCATCTATTTATTCTTTTGATGTTCATGCTTTTTGTGGATTCAAAGGGTTAATTTGGGGTTTTAGACGCCCTCATATCCACCTGTCATGAATATTGTGCATTGCTCAGGTATGCTCTTCTCGGGTCTTGGCTTCAGTATATAATAACAAATAGTATTTTGACTTTATTATAATTAATGGAGGAAGTTAATTTTTGCACAAGAAAACAACAGAAATGATTTCAACTGAAATCTTTGTTTATTATGGCATCTTTAGCAATGAAGTAGCACTGAGCTTCACATTGTATTACTGCAAGCATGGTCAAAGGAGAATTCAAGTAATAAATAATTTATACACTGTGTGCTGTTTATTTTGAAATCTACCTAAGACCTGACAAAGGTATAAAGGATATCTAATTGAACCTAAAGGTTGTTCTTATACCACCTTCCAAATTCTGGAATATAAAGAAAACATGAGGAACACAAGCATGAAGTATTGGGTCAGTCCTACCTTGAGGCTTCTCTTTCCTGACTTCCAAATGATGGTTTAGTAGATGACACTGAGAGGCCCAAAAAGATGATGAAAAGGTAAGCTTGAATGGTTTCTTGGTTTATTGTAGATGTAGTAAAGCAAAAGTGTTGACTGGCAATGAAGTTTTAAGATTCAGGTTCAAGTTCTAGTGTCAAAATAAATGTATAAAAAATGTTAACAAAAATATTGTGATCAAAGGTTAAAACAATGATATGTGTTGCTAGGTTCTGTGAGTTTAATTCTATATACCTAATTACATTATTTTACAAAATATCGTAAGGCCATAAATAGGGGCAACTAAAACAATTTATGCATTGTGGACTGGCAGAGAGAGAAATAAAGGCAATGCCAAATAGAACAGTACCATTTGCTCCTTAGCTGGTAAGGGTCAATAGATGGTCAAAGAATACAATGTGGCTAAGAAAAGTGTTTACTACGTTTTTAGAGCATAGTTTCCATGTTTGGTAATGCTCAGAATAATGCATGATCTTGTTTTGGAACCAAAGAATGTACAAAATGTATAAAAGGACCAGTACATATTACTATTACTATTATTATGAGGATGAATAGAAGACATTTCTGCTGCCCATGCCTAGGAAAATGCTTCCAACTTCTTTGAAGTGGAGCAAGGCGGTTATCACTACTGCATCATGCCCTGTCAGGTGCTTCCTTCAGCTGATTTTGTATTAGTGTAAGCTGATTTTAAAAGAAACACGCTAAGTGCATCTTTTTTTTTGTGTTGTTTTACTTTATTGTAGTACTAGCCATGTGCGCCCAACTACGTTGCGCATGTTAAAGTTGTCTGTGAAGGGCTCCCTGTTTAAACACAGCGGCCAGTCGTGAACTGGGCCCTTCGTCGCACAGCATTATGATTTTTTATAAGGGAAACAAAATTACAAAAGAAAACCCTTGGACATTGATTCGATAGGAACGGCCTACTCGGAATCACTGTCCAAATCGTGATTATGTGGTGGTGTAGGAGCATTTCTGCTTCTGTCCATTCACAGTCCGTCTCGTTTTCACGATGCTATCATTTCCTCTCACGATGTCTTCTCAATCTTTCTCCAATCTCGCAGGTTGCTTTGTGGCAATCCAAAGAGTAAGGCAATATACACAGAGCAATGGTTATAAAAGGGGGACACGTAGGTATCCAGGCTCTTTAAAGCATAAATAGGGTTCACTTCACTGACATGTGAGCAAGCCACAGTACAACCGTGAGACGCGCAGCACTCGCCGGCTACAACGTAACAATAATAATTTCCGGAATGTGCTGTTACGTTGTCATTCATTTTACCCACTGTCTTTTTTCATTCATAAAAAGACACTGTGATAAAGGCACTATATAGTGCCTGTCCCGGCACAGACTACGCAGAGGCATGTGTTCACACTCAATATTTTTTTTTATTTTCTTTCTTCAGCCGTGGGCACATGTCTTCCCCGTGTCCCACTGGCCCAACACAGTCCCAAGCACAAAACACACAAAAACCACACTTTCCTGCTCCACCACTCCTCCCAGGCAACCTCGTCCTCTTCCTCCCGATTCTGGCCTCGAGTGGAGGTGGCTGGCCCTTTTTATATCCCACCCGGAAGAGTTCCAGCTGGTTGACCAGCTGGTCCTAATTGCCCTTCCGGGTGGGGCTGAGAATTCAAGCAGCCAGGCTGCGGGGTCCCTACAACTCCCCCTAGCGGCCACCCGAGCCCCCAACCAGGCTGCAGAGGACTCCATCTCCCATGGAGCCCTGCGGGTGGTTGGGGAATCACCGTCTGCCATGGAGGCTGCCACCAAGCATCCCGGGGGAGGTACTGAAGTGTCCATGGTGGCTCCCCCGGAATATACACAACAGGGGCGTTCCGGCCGGGCATGGGACCCGGCTGTCCGTCACAACACGTACCTTTTATCTTCGGCAATCTCATTCTCTAACCAGGCCTCAGGAGCTAACCAGCGTAACACTGTCCACCACCTCTTTCGTTATTCCGACACATGTTTGACATCCGTGAGTAACAACAACGTACTAAACTGGAAGGTGGTCTACACATGCGTGGAATTCACGGACAAACAAAGATCAAGATCTAAATGAGGATCTCTTTAGTTAATTTAACACTTAGAATTACCAGAGCCTACGAAAAAATTTGTAGATCCGTCACACCTTAAATCGCTTCTTAAAACAGTTCTCACCTCTTCGCCAGCCTCCTTTGTCCTGTAAATGTGCCAATAAAAACAAACTGCAAGCTATTCCATCCCCCCACCGACTCAGAACATGCACGAACTTTTTCAAGCTCATGCCTCGATCATCTGGGAGTGAAGTGGAGTTTTAGAGTGGAAATAATAGATTGTTATTTGGAACACACGCATTTCATGTGTGTTCTGTTTCTACAGTGATCTATGTAAACACAATGTTAAAACAGAAACTTTTTCATAATTTAGTAATAAATGTTACAAAATGTAAACATAAACTATAAAATATGTGAAGCTTGACAGCCAAAGAGCAAATAAACACTTTCATAAAAGGTTCAAAATTTTTACAACAGCTTCCGTGGCGTATTGGTAAGATATTGTCGCTTAGAGCACAGCAGACTTGCTGTACTTCAAGAGATCTGAGTTCGATTCCCCACTGGGGAGAAAATTTATTTATTTTTAACCTTCGCCGTTCTGCCTGCCTGAACTCACTGTCTATCTATATAGTAATAACAGTAATTTTATTATTATATAGGAGCTTCCCTGTCTGCCTATCATATAGTGCCTTTCCTTCCTACCTATCTATATATCTATCCCCTTAGCTGTTTTTATATATCTATTATACAGTGCCTTCCTTGTTTATTTATATATCTAGTGCCTTCTCTGGCTGTCTGTCTGTCTGATTGCATATAGCGCCGAACTTACTGCTCTGTACTATTCTGTCCTCTGCATGTCCTGGAATACAAAAGAAACACCACCATACAGCAACATGTGCGAACTGGCAAGATCGGGGAAAAACCACGTGGTCACTGATTACAAACCGCAAGATGAATGAAAGAGACAATATATGTAAAAACATCATCGCACTAATGCAATATTATTTGAAAACGAACAGCGTCAGATCGGGTTTGAATATGCGCCCGATCTGACGCTGTTCGTTTTCAAATAATATCGCATGTACTGTGTGTTGAAACTGCTGCACTGAATAAGCTGACTCCTTCTGTAACAGCATTAACGTGTATTCAAACCCAATCTGACGCTGTTCGTTTTCAAATAATATTGCATGTACTGTACTATTTTAGAATAAAAACATACATTTGATTTCAGTCAGTCTGTAAGATATGCATGATAATTGTAAAGGTTAGCTTTTTTTTAAATTCAGTTCCATTCTGTCAGTCGCATTCAAGATCCCCCACCCACTTCCCATCTGACACTGCTGTTTTCACATAAAGACGTGCTATAACTCAAATGTCATTTATTTTTAGACGCGCTATAGCTTGAATGTGATTTATTTGGAGACGCGCTATACTCGAATGTTATTTATATAGGGAAGAAAGTACAATGTCAGGTGCTCATTCAGTGTAATAGGAACCATAGCACAGAGAGATGTGTACACTGCAACAAGTACACATGTCGTGAATGTAGGAAGGGTGTGTGGGAATTGTTAATTTTTGAATGTGATGATTTTATATAGCACGGATCGGAAATCAGCAGTTCTTAGCATTGCACCACGCAAGCTGTCGTATCAACCGCCTACTGTAACTTGCTTTATTTTTTTCTTCACTTATAGTCTAGAATAAAAGTGCACTTGTTTTGTTATACTTGTACACCAACATATGTTCCTGTGTTTGAGTGGCACGGGCATGCTCAAAAAATAGACGTGTAATGCCACAAAAAGTGCACACAGGCACTTCAGTTCGCAAGCATTGGTACGCGAATGCAGTCACAAGTACGCTGCAGAGCTACAGCGCATCTTTATGTGAAAACAGCATTCTCAGATCGGGGGTTTAGGGAAGGATCCTGAACACGACTGAGAGAATGAAAAGTGAATAAAAAAAAAAAACTAACCTTTACAAGTATCATAAATTACACCGGCTGTTACACACTGAAATCAAATGTATGTTTTTATTCTAAAATAGTAAGAATAAGAGCAGTTTACTTCTCAAAACTGAATTGAACTCATGACCTTTTGAATACTAGTCAGTGACTAATACCATTACGCTATTGTGGCAGCTGTAGTAAGTATGTGTCAATGTGGCATGCTAAGGCGGCTTTTTTTCTGCAGTTATATTTTTGAATAAAAGCATACTTGCTCTGTTATATTTGTAAGTTTTGTGAAAGTGTTTGATATTTGGACTTCGGGCTTCATACATTATATAGTTTATGCTTACATTTTGTCATTTACTACTACAATATGAAAAACGTTTTTGTTTTAAAAATGTGTTTGCACGGATTACTGTAGAAACGGAACACATGTGAAATGCGTATATTCCAAATAATGATCTATTATTTTCACTCTAAAACTCCACTTCACTCCCAGATACTCAATCAAGGCATGAGCTGGGAGAAGTTTGAGCACGTTCTAAGTCGTTGGGGGGATGGAATAGCCGGCTACTTGCAGCTTTTCTTTTATCAGCACATTTAGAGGACAAAGGACGCTGGCGGAGAGGTGAGAACGGTTTTAAGAAGCGGTTTAAGGTGGGACGGACCTAAGAGTATATTCGTAGGCTCTGGTAATTCTAGTGTTAAAGCACAACAATTTGTTTAGTTTGAATGTCTGTGTTTTGAGGTGTGACTGGAGTACTACAGTCTTCAGTAGTATAAGCCTGGAGGAGATTCTTAATGCAATGTCTATGTTTTAGCTGTCTCTCTACTGCCATCTAGTGCTTCTTCTTCTAATTAATTCGCGGACAAACAAAGATCAAGATCCAAATGAAGATTATATATAGAGACTAGCAGAATACCCGCGCTTCGCAGCGGAGAAGTAGTGTTAAAGAAGGTACGAAAAAGAAAAGGAAAAATTTTAAAAATAACGTAACATGGTTGTTAATGTAATTGTTTTGTCATTGATATGAGTGTTGTTCTCATATCTATCTGTATATATATATATATATATATATATATATATCTCTATGTATCTATATATATATATATATATATATATATATGTTGTTCTCATATCTATCTATATATATATATCTCTATCTATCTATATATATATATACCCGCGCTTGGCAGCGGAGAAGTAGTGTGTTAAAAAAGGAAAGAGAAAGAAAAGGAAACATTTTGAAAATAACGTAACATGATTGTCAATGTAATTGTTTTGTCACTGTTATGAGTGTCGCTGTGATATATATATATATATATATATAGCAAAATACCCGCGCTTCACAGCGATGTCATGTGTTAAAGAAGTTATGAAAAGAAAAGGAAACATTTTAAAAATAATGTAACATGATTGTCAAAGTAATTGTTTTGTGTATTTGGCGGCAGCGTCACGAAGTTGTTTTCGGCAGCTGCATCAGAAAATGTACCACGACGTCTGACACGCCTCCTTTTTACTGTTTTCTCACAGCTTGGATTGCTGCTGTCATATATATATACACACACACACACACACACACACACACACATACATACATACATACATACATAAATACATACATATATATATACTGTATATGTATATACATATATACACATACATATCTTCATATCTACATATCTATATACATATCTACATATACATATATATATATATATATATATACATACATACCTATCTACATCATATATACACACACATACATACATACACACACACAAATTATATATATGTGTGTATGTATGTATGTATGTATGTATGTGTGTGTGTATATATATATACACATACATATACTTGTGTGTATGTTTGTATGTGTCTATATGTGTGTGTATAGGTTTGGTCACTGAGTGCAAGGGAAAAATAATAAATTATAGTCTATAAGTTATTAAACAGTAAAACATTAACGTTTTAAGAAGTACAGGTACATTGAAATTACATTTTCTATGTGAGCGTTCAAATTTGTGCCTCTGGTAATGTGCCTTACCGGCATTTAAAGAAAATTAGTTTTGTGTCCTCTGCAGTGTTAAGAGAAAAGGCTTTGGTTTGGGATAAAAGGAAAAAGGTGTAAAGAAAGGAAAGTTGCCTTTTTCTTTTATATAGTATAGAGAGATGTGTTCGCTGACGTTATGATCGCCTTTTGGGGACAGTCGCGGTGGGTCTTGTGTAGACTGGTGAGGCGTCCCGCCATTAATCGGCTGTGATGGCACTGTCAGTCCTCCACTCGTGCGTGTCTTCATAATCGAGGTGAGGACCTGATAATCGTATACGTGCAAAAGAAAGTGTGAATCTTAATATTATTTTGCCGTGGTGTAGAAAAGGGGTCCGTGTTTGCACTTGTCTGGGCTATAGCGCAGGGGGAGGATGAAAAAAATTAAAAGTGCTCACTTTGACTTAAGGCAGAAGCGCAGTCAGCGTCTCAAAGGCGGCACAGCTATGCACGCGCTGGCTGCTCGACTTTTGCTGGGCAGGAGACCCCAGTTTTTGCAGACACGTTCATGATATCAAAAGTCTCAGCGCTCTTTGGAGGTCATTCATATATATATATATATAGCAAAATACCCGCGCCTCGCAGCGAGAAGTAGTGTGTTAAAGAAGTAATGAAAAGAAAAGGAAACATTTTAATAATAGCGTAACATGATTGACATTGTCATGAGTGTTGCTGTCATATATATGCCTGCCTAAATAAGTCACCCTCGCTTTGCTCTTACTTTTTTACCGTTCATTTAATCATGGCTAGTGGCGGAAAAATTATAAAATGGAAGGAGGATGGCTTTACCAAAACAATTATTGATGGCGAATCGATTATTCATAAAGCTTGAATTGGTGATCTGTTTTCTGTGTTAACCTCATATTTTTCATACTTCTTCTCAAACTAAGGTGGTGCGAGGGTAAAATGAATCGGATGCTGATCAATGTAATCGTGTACCAGGAAATCATGCATTGACAAAAGCTCCCCTTTGCTTGTAATGCAAAGTGTGATTAAATGCATTATTTTTAACGCGTTATGGAGCACATGCATCGAAGCTTCTCAGCTGTGCTTGTGCTAAGAAAAGGAAAGATTTTAAAAATAACGTAACACGATTGTCAATGTGACCTTTTGTAAGTAGTGCCTGGAGGATTCAGTGTGTAGAAACTCTAGAGACAGCGTGTGTATTAACTTGTGGATTTTTCTGTGAGTATTTGGTGGCAGTCTGACGAAGTTGCTTCGGAAGACAGCGTTAGCTGAGCTCAGCTCAGAGCAAAATGAGGTGGGAGGGGAGATGATGATGTGACTCCCCCCCCCGCCTTAACTGTCAATCCCCACAAACACAGTCTCGAATTTGCATAAGCACACCCCTTCACCTACAATTTTAACTTAGTTACAAAGTGATCAAAACTCTCGTTTATATCCTCGTCCTCTCATTAAACTTGTATCCCGCATTACCTGTGGGCATGTGAAACGCCAGCGGTAGCCTGTCTATGAACTTAATTTAAAGTTTAGGTTTACACCTTGCTTTCTTTCTGAGCTGGCAGCACTCATGAATATGGTAATATATGTCACTCGCTCACTTCTTATTGTTTCGCTGCCTTCTCAATTATAAAATGCATGTTTTCTTAAGCGCTTTTTGGAGGTCTTCCTGGTTTTCTACGCACTGCGTTGACAGTCAGTTCACGTGATTACGTGGGAGGCGTGATGATGTCACACAAAACTCCGCCCCACGTCATTCCAGCTCAACTCCATTACAGTTAATGGAGAAAAATACCTTCCAGTTATGACCTTTTAGGTGTAGAATTTCGAAATGAAACCTGCCCAACTTTTGTAAATAAGCTGTAAGGAATGAGCCTGCCAAATTTCAGCCTTCTACCTACACGGGAAGTTGGAGAATTAGTGATGAGTCAGTGAGTGAGTGAGTGAGTGAGTGAATGAGTGAGTGAGTGAGTGAGGGCTTTGCCTTTTATTAGTATAGATTTCCACCATAGACACCGTGAAGTGGTACATTATATATTTTTTTCTTGGTTTAGTAAAGCTACAATACTTAATGAACATACTCCCAGGGAGTGTACACCCCCCGTCGGATACAAACATACAACGGAAAACATCAGCCAGTTCATGGATGACAACCTCTTATAATGTTAAATTTTGCATTTCCTGTCAATTCAATGACTTTTAAGTCATTAAGTCATAACTGAAGTTGTCTGTATAGATGCATTGTTTCAAGTGAAAGATTAATAATCTATTTTCTGATGATTTTTAACAAATAGAGTTCATAGTTTATTTTAGTTAATTTAATGGTAAATAAGAAAAAACAAGAAAGCATAAACATTCATCTCATTTCTTATTGAATAAAAAATGACAATGCAAAATCTGTTACAGTGGTGTGAAAAACTATTTGCCCTCTTCCTGATTTCTTATTCTTTTGCATGTTTGTCACACAAAATGTTTCTGATATTCAAACACATTTAACCATTAGTCAAATATAACACAAGTAAACACAAAATGCAGTTTTTAAATGATGGTTTTTATTATTTAGGGAGAAAAAATCCAAACCTACATGGCCCTGTGTGAAAAAGTAATTGCCCCCTGAACCTAATAACTGCTTGGGCCACCCTTAGCAGCAATAACTGCAATCAAGTGTTTGCGATAACTTGCAATGAGTCTTTTACAGCGCTCTGGAGGAATTTTGGCCCACTCATCTTTGCAGAATTGTTGGAATTCAGCTTTATTTGAGGGTTTTCTAGCATGAACCGCCTTTTTAAGGTCATGCCATAGCATCTCAATTGGATTCAGGTCAGGACTTTGACTAGGCCACTCCAAAGTCTTCATTTTGTTTTTCTTCAGCCATTCAGAGGTGGATTTGCTGGTTTGTTTTGGGTCATTGTCCTGTTGCAGCACCCAAGATCGCTTCAGCTTGAGTTGACGAACAGATGGCGGACATTCTCCTTCAGGATTTTTGGTAGACAGTAGAATTCATGGTTCCATCTATCACAGCAAGCCTTCCAGGTCCTGAAGCAGCAAAACAACCCCAGACCATCACACTACCACCACCATATTTTACTGTTGGTATGATGTTCTTTTTCTGAAATGCTGTGTTCCTTTTACGGCAGATGTAACGGGACATTTGCCTTCCGAAAAGTTCAACTTCTGCCTCATCAGTCCACAAGGTATTTTCCCAAACGTCTTTGCAATCATTGAGATGTTTCTTAGCAAAATTGAGACGAGCCCTAATGTTCTGTTTGCTTAACAGTGGTTTGCGTCTTGGAAATCTGCCATGCAGGCCGTTTTTGCCCAGTCTCTTTCTTATGGTGGAGTCGTGAACACTGACCTTAATTGAGGCAAGTGAGACCTGCAATTCTTTAGACGTTTTCCTGGGGTCTTTTGTGACCACTCGGATGAGTCGTCTCTGCGCTCTTGGGGTAATTTTGGTCGGCCGGCCACTCCTGGGAAGGTTCACCACTGTTCCATGTTTTTGCCATTTGTGGATAATGGCTCTCACTGTGGTTCGCTGGAGTCCCAAAGCTTTAGAAATGGCTTTATAACCTTTACCAGACTGATAGATCTCAATTACTTCTGTTCTCATTTGTTCCTGAATTTCTTTGGATCTTGGCATGATGTCTAGCTTTTGAGGTGCTTTTGGTCTACTTCTCTGTGTCAGGCAGCTCCTATTTAAGTGATTTCTTGATTGAAACTGGTGTGGCAGTAATCAGGCCTGGGGGTGGCTACGGAAATTGAACTCAGGTGTGATACACCACAGTTAGGTTATTTTTTAACAAGGGGCAATTACTTTTTCACACAGGGCCATGTAGGTTTGGATTTTTTCTCCCTAAATAATAAAAACCATCATTTAAAAACTGCATTTTGTGTTTACTTGTGTTATATTTGACTAATGGTTAAATGTGTTTGATGATCAGAAACATTTTGTGTGACAAACATGCAAAAGAATAAGAAATCAGGAAGGGGGCAAATAGTTTTTCACACCACTGTATGTGTCTTTTGTATCCTGAGGTTATATTTATCTAATTTTAAGACTTGGCGAGAATAGGATGATTCTTAATTATTTCCTGGCATGTAAAAATCATACTGTTGAAAGAGGCTATGTCACAATCCTTTGTGTATTAGAAATCTGTTTTTATTTTTTAAATTCTTCATTGTTCTCTTGATGAGGAAGGCATTTTTTGTGCATTGTACTTACCGTCTATGAACGCTATCCAGTTCCTGCAAAGCCACTTCATGTTGGTGAATTATGAGGTGTTGATGCCATCTTGTTCAATAGCAGCAGGCTACAATAATCTTTTATCTTTACTTTAGAGCTTTGAATTGCCTTTAACAGTCTAAAGCAGGAAAGGAACCCTGTCATTTGCTACTGGACCCATAACAACACACATAAGTTTCTTGGTTTTCTTTACTGTAGAATGTGCTGCAAGCATAGGCCACCTGTTGCTTGCAATGAAAGGACATTTGTATGATAAAAAAGGAAAGATACAAAATGATTAAATCATTTTACAAAGCAAGAATATGATTTGAACATTATGTTGGATTTGTCTGAAAACTGTGTGCCAGAAAAGCTTAGAAAATTAGCATTTATGCTGGGTATTTAATATCTCCAAACCACTAGAAATTTTTTTCGTGATGGTTTTTTTCCATAAAAATGTTACTTTTTTCTATTTCTCTAGTGTTACACTTCACTTATGTGAAAATGTGAGGAAGTATATGAAAGAAGACGACAGTTCTAGAAATGATGCCTTGTATTGAGTAAATCAGGGAATGAAGAATAGAAATCACTTACTAACTAACTAAAAGAATGGTTATAATTTTTGTTGTTTAAATATTTTTTTAATAATTAATTTCTTTCTCAACTCTAATTCTTTGTTTTGCAAAATATGAAAATATATTCCCTGAAAAACTGATTAAATCTTACTTGTCTTATTTCACTTGTGAAAAAAAGAAAACAACTTGCAGCACTCTTTTTTAGTGAACAGATGGTTTCATTGCTGCGGTGGGCTGGCGCCCTGCCTGAGGTTTTTTTCCTGCCTTGTGCCCTGTGTTGGCTGGAATTGGCTCGAGCAGACCCCCGTAACAATGCAGTTAGGATATACCGGGCTGGATAATGGATGGATGGATAGATGGTTTCATTGGACACAGGGTATACTTAATTTTTACATCTATTTTTAATGTCTTTTTATTTTTGGTAGAATTGTGTAGCTATAACAGCATCCCAGGTAAATGCTGATTGCCTTAAAAGTTGTTACTTACAATTTTATTATTTGTTGTATTACAATGTGGTCCTAATAATATTTCTATTGGCTTTACACAAAATAATTAGTAGAACAATCTAGAAAGGCCATTCAGCCCAACAAAGCTCACAAGTCCTATCCACTTAATTCTTCTAAAAAAACATCAAGTCTGAAAGTTCTACTGTCTACTGCAGTACTTGGTTGCTTATTCCATGTGTCTATGTCTCTCTGTGTGAAGAAAAATTCCTAATTCTTGTGCAAAATTTACCCTTAACAAGTTTTCAACTGTGTTCATTTTGAAACAACAGTTTTGATCCACTGGACTAATTCCCTTCATAATTCTAAATGCTTCAGTCATGTCTCCTCTTGATCTCCTTTTGCTTAAACTGAAAAGGATCAGCTCTTTTAATCTGTCTTCATAATTCATCCGCTGTAGCCCTGGAATCAGCCTAGTCACTCTTCTCCAGTCCTATTTTAGTGCTGCTATATCTTTTTTGTAGCCTAGAGACCATAACTGCACACTTTACTTCAGATGAGGCCTCACCAGTGTATTATAAAACTTGAGCATAACCTCCTGGCACCTATTGTGTTGTATAACTTGACATTCTGTTTGAATTCTTAATGGCTTCTAAACATTGTCTGGCATTTGATAGTATAGAGGCCACTATGACTCCTACTGTAAATCCCTCTCATATGGTGTACTTTCAGTTTTTCTGTGAGCAGATCACATTTATCTACACCTATTGCTTTAAGGTTTATGTAGCACCCCCATGCTTTCTCTTCCTCCGACAGGACACAGAATCCATTACATTCGTGATATTACAGTTCTCTGAATAACTAAAATACTGAGATGTATACTTGATATCATTTTCATGAAGATAGGAGTTAAAGCACATTATTAAACATGAGTTTCACGGCACAGTGATTGTGTGCGACCTTAGATGAAATAATTTATTGCAGCAGTACTCTGGGGCGGCTCTAGGCTTATGGTGGCACTGGGCAGAGGAAGAATCGGTGGCTCCTTCGCCCGCCAATGTCAGTAAGGTAGCTTATGCACGGTGGATGGCCACGTCCGTTGCAGACACTGCAAAGCCGCCTCGTGCTCATCACACAAGCATTTAACTTTTGCCGAAATTTGTCGCTGAGTTTTTAGCTGTGTTGTTATTTTCTCTTTCTGTTTTATATTCAATATATATTGGCGTAGCCGCCACTACAGTCCTTGCTTTTTTTTTCCCCAAATACCCAATCACCACACAATCAGCTCTGTAATAGACGTTAAGCCATCTGTAAGCTTGGAGCGCCGATTCTTCAAAACGTTTAAGGAACATTGAACTATCTTCGTAGTACATGTTTAATTATTCTATCCTTCACGACACTCCCAGTGAAGAATATAGATTATTTAAATGAAGTTAAAATTTTATCTGTATAATATAATAAACATATTTTGCTGCATTTCACCTTAAAATGATATCGTCATCATATGTAAATACGCACTTTATAAAGTGGCTCAGGTTGTGCGGTATTATAACTGTAGTGCAAGTTTACAGAGCCGGTTTAAGAAGCAAGTAGTGATTCACACACATAGAGCACATAGACGATTAAACACAAAAACAAAGCATTTAACATAGTATATCTCCCCAACACTAAGGATCCTCCTAAACCCCAGCATCCTGTTATAAACAAATTAAACTCTTTCACTAGGATAGATTTACCTGATTTAAAGAAAATAATCTCTCAATTAAAACCCTCCACCTGCGTCCTTGACCCGATACCAACAAGGTTTTTCAAAGAAGTATCAGGCGTGCTAATTGATAATGTTCTTGACATAGTAAATTCGTCACTAGATACGGGGGTCTTCCCAGACTGTCTTAAGACTGCTGTAGTTAAACCCCTACTTAAGAAACATAATCTCGACCCCTCAGCTCTTGAAAATTTTAGACCCATCTCTAACCTGCCTTTCTTAAGTAAAGTTCTGGAGAAGGCAGTCATTATGCAGTTAAATGACCACCTAAATAAACATGCTATTCTTGATAAATTTCAGTCGGGTTTTAGAACAAATCACAGCACAGAAACTGCACTCGTTAAAGTAGTAAATGACTTGCGGGTAAATGCAGACAGAGGCCATTTATCTGTTCTCATCCTCTTAGATCTGAGTGCTGCATTTGACACCATTGATCACAACATTCTTAGAAATCGCCTTAGTCAATGGGTGGGCCTCTCTGGCAGGGTCTTAAATTGGTTTGAATCCTACCTGACAGGGAGAAAATTTTTGTTAGTTGTGGGAATTACAACTCGAAGACACATGATATCCGATATGGTGTTCCACAAGGCTCTATCCTGGGTCCGCTGTTATTCTCAATCTACATGCTTCCGTTAGGTCAGATTATCTCAGGGCACAACGTGAGCTACCACAGCTATGCTGATGACACACAGCTGTACTTATCAATAGCTCCTGATGACCCTGATTCTATTGATTCACTAACACAATGTCTGACTAGTATCTCAGAATGGATGAATAGTAATTTTCTCAAGTTAAATAAAGAAAACTGAAATTTTAGTGATCAGCAATAATGGATACAATGAGGCTATTAGAAATAAACTGGATACATTAGGATTAAAAGTCAAGACGGAGGTAAAAAGCTTAGGGGTGATTGTTGACTGTAATCTGAATTTTAAATCACATATTAATCAGATCATTAGGACAGCATTTTTCACTTAAGAAACATAAGTAAAGTTAGACCTCTTATATCACTGAAAGATGCTGAGAAATTAGTTCACGCGTTTGTTTTCAGTCGACTAGATTACTGTAATGCACTCCTCTCAGGACTACCCAAAAAAGATATAAATCGTTTGCAACTAGTGCAGAATGCAGCTGCTAGAATCCTAACTAGGAAAAGAAAATCCGAACACATTTCTCCAGTTTTAATGTCACTACACTGGTTACCTGTGTCATTCAGGATTGACTTTAAAATTCTGCTTATGGTTTATAAAGCCTTAAATAATCTCGCCCCATCTTATATATCGGAATGTCTGACACCTTATATTCCAAATCGTAACCTCAGATCCTCAAATGAGTGTCTCCTTAGAATTCCAAGAACAAAACTTAAAAGAAGTGGTGAGGCGGCCTTCTGCTGTTATGCACCTAAAATCTGGAATAGCCTGCCAATAGGAATTCGCCAGGCTGATACAGTAGAGCACTTTAAAACACTGCTGAAAACACATTACTTTAACATGGCCTTTTTATAACTTCATTTTAATCGTAATTTAACTTAATCCTGATACTCTATATGTTCAATTCCTCAAAATAACTATTCATGGTGGCTCTAAAATCGGTACTGACCCCTACTCTCTTTTCTGTTTCTTTTTCCGGTTTTCTGTTTCTTTTTCCTGTTTTTTTTTTGGCCTGCGCCACCTCCACCTACTCAAAGCTTCATGATGCTCAAACAATGATGGATGGATTAAAAGGCAGAAGTCTACGTGACCATCATCATCATCAAGCCCTTCCGTGAGAATCCTAAATCCAAAGAGGACTGTTTCATTTATATTAGGTAGAATGCCCAGAGGGTACTGGGCGGTCTCATGGTCTGGAATCCCTACAGATTTTATTTTTTCTCCAGCCGTCTGGAGTTTTTGTTTTTTCTGTCCACCCTGGCCATTGAACCTTACTCTTATTCGATGTTAATGTTGATTTATTTTGTTTTATAATTGTGTCTTTCATTTTTCTATTCTTTAATATGTAAAGCACTTTGAGCTACTGTTTGTATGAAAATGTGCTATATAAATAAATGTTGTTGTTGTTGTTGTTAACGTGCTACTTTAATTACGATGTGATTTGAGAAACTGGTTAATTAAACGATTTTAAGATGAAGTTTATGATGTTCTACTTTAATGACAAAATAAACTACGTGATTAAAGTGGAAATGTCGAGATTGAAGTTGACATTTCGTGCTTTTTCCCCACTGTGTGCCTTTTTTTCTCTGTACCCTATTAAGCTTTCATATGACACTCAGACAGTGGGTTACAACTCGCCTTTTCATGGCGACTTTGATATGTGACTTCTTTTTTATTTCCGGCACTGTGCGATTTTGTGAATGTGAGCTTTCAAGTTTCTCCAACACGCTATGTCACTCGATCAACTTCCTTTTATTGATTATACCACGGTTTATTTGAACAAATAGTATGTTTTTCCTTTGCCTCCACTTGGTATTCGCTGAAATTCTTATATTTTCCCCCGTGCTTTTCCCATTGTCTTTTCACAGAAGGCTGAGCTTAAGGGCGATTTATATTCATTTGCATATTCAAAAAGGCGTAATTCTGGGAGGAGTTGGGCGTTACATAAAGCGCGTGCACGAGCGTTACTTTTCACGCTGATCGGGATTTATGTAGAAGAACGTGAAAGTTGGAGAACGCACAGATTCCTGCATCTGGATTTTTCTGTGCGTAAGCACATTTCGGCTTTTGTGCTTACGCCATGTTAAAGTGCGAGTTCTACGCACGGCGTTATACATGAGGCCCCAGGTCTTCAACAACCTCCATTCCACTTGAAATATGGTTACTTTTTTAATTACTTAGCAGTAAACAGCTATAGTGCAATTATGAATGATCCCATATTGTTTTATGTATTTAATAATGGTATAGTACCATTTTATTGCTGCTGTATATATGTTGTATATTGAATATTATACAGTATACTTTATGTTTGTATACAGTATATGGTGCTAACATTAAGACAAATTCTCAAAGACTATGTTGTCTGTCACAAAATGTTAATTTCTCAAATTTTTCATTCAGTTTGCACTTCCTCAATAAAAGGGAAGGGTGGGGGGCTGATAAACTTGTAAATTCTTTTTATCATCTGTTTGGCCCATATGTCATTCTTAAAGAATTAATTTTAATATAAGAGTTGGCATCAAGCTTATTATTTCCTTTGTAATTTTCCTCTGTTGTCATTGGTTCTTAACCTTTGTCTGATTATTTTCAAAAGATGTGTCTCCTTCAGCTCTGTATTAATTCTGGTAACTTCTCTGTATTTTCTCCAATACCATTTAATCTCAGACTATATCTAGCATTCATGTCATGGCCCCATCATTATATACTGTGCCACTTCATTATATGATATATTTTTCTCATTAAATATGTGAAAAAAAACTTTCAATTGATTTATTGTCCATGTTCTTTATAAGCATGACTTAACATTCTAGCAAAAAGGTAAGTTGACTGGTGCTGAACAGCTTTCTATATATTTGCTTTAATCAAATTATATATCTTTAACTTTTTGTAAACTTTTGTTCAAAAACCATTGAAAAAATAGCTATATCACCTTTTTTTTACCACTTCAGCAACTTCACAGTGTTAAAATCCAATATGAAAATAAAACGTGAGTGATCCATTTCAACTGAATGTTTTTTTTTAATTAAAATAACAAACAGGGGTGACCTATTATGCTTTGCACAAAGAAAGGCTGATTAAGAAATGGAGATGACCGGGACAGGAAACGTTATCTGAAGCCAAATTTGAAACCAGAGATCTGTTCTATCATCTGCCGCTAACAAAATGCTAATGAAAGAATTATAGATAGAAGACAAAAGAAAAGATGAATGAGGGTACCTATAGCACAATAACTAAACACACATGCATGAATTGCTTTTTTGAGATTGCTTTCTCGAGATACTGCAAAGGATTTTTTCTTAAATTTATTAAATAACTAGGAGGCTTACCCCCTGCTTGCTTCGCTCGCTAAACCCCCTTGCCTGCGGTATGCACTAGCCACTTCATGTCTCTGCCGCTCATGTTGTGAAGAGGAGGGCTGAACACACCTCAAGGAGACATGATCGCTCCTCCAAAACCCCCTCTTAAATGGGGATACAATGGGAAACAGATACAGTTTTTTTAACCTCCTCTTTGCTCGATCAGCTGCTGGATTGCTTCTGCTGCCGTGCCATGTGATCTGCATCTCGCACGGTACTTCAAAAATTTATAAGCCTGTACAGCAGCTGTCTTTTTCATCTACTCATTGTCTTTTATTTCCGGCCCCGTTAAATCTGGTTAAATCTGTTGGCACAAAGTCTCGTCTCGCGGGAGTTCTTGATATTTTTTAGTTCATAATTTAAAAACAGAATAAGAATTTGAAAATCTAAGAACATCACATTAAAGTTTGATAAATTCTAAAAAGAATGATACCAAACATATATATGTAGGTTTTAAAATAAGCCCAATTTAAAGCGTGACAAAAAAGTGACATAAAAATGTCACATAAAATTGTTGCACAAAATTGTTGCACTTTTAGGCTTAGGATTGTATATATAGAGAGTAGATCATTTGAAGCTCTGGATGATTCAAAGATTCCTTTATTTACACCAAGGTACCATGGGATCCCAGCCCAGTTCCTTAATCAGGTTTCATGCTGAACTGAGGCTTTATTGAATGCCTGAGATTTTATCATGCTGGGGCACACAGGTTAATCGGTATACAACTGTTAAGAGCACTTCCTCAATATCAGCAAGACAAAGGAGCTGATTATGAACTTTGGGAGTAAACAGCAGAGGCACAGCCACCCCCTTTAGTATTAACAGCACTCAGTCAGACAGGGTGGACTGTTTCAGATACCTCACAGTCCACATCACAGAGGACCTGCCCTGGTTCAAACACACCTACATCTTGGTAAAGAAGGCATGCTGTCTTTACCACTTTAGATGCCTGGGAGATATCATGTTGCCCTTCCAATTACTAAAGAACTTCTATACAGCCAATATTGGAAGTATTACTGCCTGCTTTGGGAATAGCTTTCAGCAGGACTGCAAGGTTCTGCAGACAGTGGGCTGGTCATGTGAACTCATCATTAGGTGTGCATTCTCTAAGTTCGAGGATATCTACACCAAGCAATGTCAGACCAGGGCAAGGAAATTTATCCACAACTCCTGCCATCCTAAGGACAGCCTTTTTTCTGTTCAGCATTCAAGTAAACGCTGCCACTGCCTGAAGTCCACTTCAGAGACTGAGGAGGAGCTTTTTGCCACAATCCAAACGCATCTTAGACGAGGACAGTGTCTAGAACTACATGATGTCTGGTGGTCATATGTTGGATCTGATCTGTACTTTTGGACTATCTGTTGCCAACATTTACAGCACTGATTTGGGACTCTCTGACCATAAAGCAGTACTTTTCACTGTCTCATTATCTCTCCCTCCTCTTATCTGTAAACAACAAATTTCTTACAGAAACCTTAAAAATATCTGTCCCTCTATCCTTTCTGGATCCATTTCTGATCTTTTACTGTCTGCACCTATTCCGTCAACACTAGATAGTCTTGTTGACCACTATAACTCAGCCCTTCATTCAGCATTAAATAAATACAGCTCCTTTAAAACATAAGGAGGTATCCTTTAAGCGTTCAGCTCCTTGGTATAATTCAGAATTGTGATCTATGAAAGCAGCTGGCCAACGCCTTGAGAGAATGTCATGTTAAGTCTGGACTCACTGTTCATATCCAGGCTTTTTCTGACCACCAAAGAGCTTACAGAGAAGCACTAACTGCTGCCAAAAACCCCCATTATGTCAGAATAATAGAAAGTGGCCATGATAACCCAAGGGTTTTGTTTTCTGTAGTTAATAAACTAGTCGAACCCGCATCTGGCCCACCTACCTCTTCTACTGAAGTCTGTGAGTAATTCCTCCACTCCACAAAGATCTAAATAATTCAACTAACATAAATACATCAACTGTTTATATCTCTTCCTGTTTTCTCACTCCATCCAGCTCCTTCTCTAAGTTCTCACCAGTCACATCTGCGTTTGTTAATAACCTGCTTTGTAAGATGAGACCGACTACTTGTGTACTGGACCCCATCCCCAACACACTATTTAAATCCTGCTTTCATGCCATAATCCCAACTGTTACAACAATAATAAACTCATCCCTTGACACTGGCTCTGTGCCGCTCACTTTTAAAAACGCTTCTGTAACCCCAATGTTAAAAAAGTCTGGTCTTGATGCTGACAATCTTAACAACTTTCTGCCTATTTCCCAATTACCTTTTCTGTCAAAAGTTCTTGAGCGTGTTGTAGCCTCCCAACTCACCAATTACCTAACCTCTAATAATTTGATGGAACCCTTTCAATCTGGTTTCAGGGCGCGGCACAGCTGTGAAACTGCTCTGCTACGTGTAACCAATGATTTGCTTATGGCAGCAGACTCTGGACAACCCAGCATATTAATTCTATTAGACCTCAGTGCAGCATTTGACACTGTCAGACATGCAATTCTACTGTCCAGAATGGAGAACATGCTGGGTATTTCTGCCACTGCCCTCCAGTGGTTCAAGTCCTATCTGACTGATAGGCAAGAGTTTGTTAGTCTTGGCAACAGCAGATCCAGCTCAGCGCCAGTCACACAAGGAGTTCCTCAGGGCTCTGTCCTCAGCCCTCTTCTCTTCTGTATATGTATGCTTCCTCTTGGACATATTATTCGTAGCTATGGGCTGGGTTATCATTTTTATTCAGACGATATTCAACTTTATTTTAATGTTAAAAGTGGAACTTCATCAGAGCTTTATCAGTTCACAACCTGCCTCAGTGAATTTAATACCTGGATAAGGCACCAGAAACAGTACAATCATATCATTTCTAGATGAAAATAATATTAATAATAAACAATGAGTACAAAATATGATGCAGCACTTCAGAAAACTCAAAACGAGCAAAAATTTGAAATTACCACTCAGGAATTTGTTAAAACACACCTGATCATTACACAAACGGAAAACTGTGAGACCTGATGGAGTCGGACTTTAAGTTCTTAAGGACTGTGCTGAACAATGTTGTGGTGTCCTCTGTCATCTGTTCAGTCTGTCTCTAAAGCTTCAGAAAGTGCCACTACTGTGGAAAACATCATACATTGCTCCATTATTGTCTGTTTTGGTTCAACAACGTGTGAGCTCTGCTGAGAAAATAATTGG
This sequence comes from Polypterus senegalus, assembly GCF_016835505.1. Classification (NCBI taxonomy): domain Eukaryota; kingdom Metazoa; phylum Chordata; class Cladistia; order Polypteriformes; family Polypteridae; genus Polypterus; species Polypterus senegalus. The sequence continues at coordinate 213,057,971 of NC_053157.1, forward strand.
TTGTACCCTTCCATTTGTTGCAGACCTGTATACATCTCGTGTTACTAACTATGTCAAAAGGATCACCACAGACTCATCTCACCCTGCTCATCACTTATTTCATAATGTGCCCTGTGGTAAATGCTTCAAGTCAATTAAAACTAAAACTAACAGACACCACAATAGTTTATTTCCCAGAGCAATAGCTCTTTCAAACCAGTAGGCTAGCCTGAGTTGTATATTCATGCATTCTGTCAGATACTGTATGAACAAGTGTGTGTGCGTGTGTGTGTCTGTGCATACACACTCACACTTTCACTTGCACATCATCATTTGTACATCTACTTTATAATTGTACTATTCTGCATACTTACATGACGTTTTTTTCTTTTTAACTTAGGCTATTTATGTTATTTGTATGTCTTGTTCTGTTATTAGCAGCTTCAAATCTACCAAGTCAAATTCCTGCGCATTACATACTGGTGAATAAAGCGATTCTGATTCTGATTCTTCAGCTAATGACTACAGACCATTGGCACTTACATCCCACATCATCAAGACCTTCAGAACTAGTGAAGTTTGCCTATCGCCCAATCCTGAATAATGGGCTATCTGTTGGAAACTGCAGTTATGTGAGGTTGAAGGACTGTGTGCCTGATATGGATGTTAGCAACACTGGAGCACGAGAAGGTAAAGTCCTCTCTTTTTTTCTATGTACACCTCAGATTACAATTATAATCCCTGTACAGTACATTGTTCTCGGTCAGACGTTCATCGCGCAGAGGGACTTTGTGGTATAGCGGATCCACAGCTCACGTCAAGAGGCCAGTTTTAAATAAATAATTGCCGTGCTACAGCTGCCACGTCCTCTTCATAAATAGAAGCATGAGGTGGCTAAAGGGAGGAAACAGAAAAGAAAGACGTAGGTTGCGGAGTGAGGAAGTAAGCAGGAAGCAGTGTGGAAAGAACCGGTGTGAGCGAGCGCGTGCTCGCAGGCAGAAGCTGGACAGAAAGCCCAAGCAGGGGTGGGGCAGAAGGAAGCGGTCGCTCCAGCTGAGCAATCAAGGAGCTAGAGTGAGGACGGCTGGCCACATAAAGCCGAAAAGGCAGCGGGTGTCACCAGTTAAATAATGCACCGGGCTTGTTTTTAAAGAGACTGCTTCCAGCATTGTTTTAACCTTGTTGTATTTAATGAAGACTTTTTTCTATTAGATTTTAACCTCCACTTCACTTATTTTATACGATTATTTATTTATTGAAGGATTCTGAAAGCACTGCACTTTATTTAATTTGGACTTTGTTTTTGATTATTGTTTTGTTTTACTTTTTGCACCATCCCCTTGCTCCATTGTACAGTAGTGCCTTACTGTTGTGCTCATCGGTAACATTACCGACGGTGACAGGTTTAAGGGCTCCCAAAAGAGATGGGAGCATGCAGCGAACCTGCATCATCACAAACTTTACCTCAAAACTGCAATCTCCTCTGCACCCAGTTCCTCCTCACTTTCTTCATGCCAGAACTCGACTCACGCAAGGTTAGTTTATGGTTAGTTTTTGTATTACGGATTTATCAAATGTTCATTTTTCGGTTCGTAGCGTGAATTGTTGCAATGTTACTTTTCTTGGTTGTTTATTAAATTACAGATTTTTCAAATGTTCATTTTTTTACCTGTGCTTAAAACTCATTAAAAAAAAGTGTTTACAGTAAGCGGTTCATAAGGCTATAGCGTGAATTCTTGCAATGTTACTTTTCTATGTTCAAGGTTTTTTCAGTGTTATTCAATGTTTTTTACAATTAGTTTACTATTACGCTGTGCATTCTATGGTATACTTAACTATTTTTGTGCTTAAAAATCTTTACATACAATCCTATGGGGGAAATTACTTCGGGTTACGACCAAATTAGGTTACAACCAGAGTTTTGGAACGAATTACAGTCGTGACCTGAGGTTTCACTGTACTTGGGGATCCACAGTAATGACAGGATGTACTCAGAACATAGAGGAACTATATGATAATGGGAAGATCAGGCTCTTTTTCCTTAGCAGGTTGCATTCCTTTAATATGGGAAGTGACCTCCTTCACATCTTCTGTAACTCTATGATGGCAGTGTAATTTTCTATGCTGTGGTATGCTGGGCTAGTAATATCACCTCAAGAAAGGCCCACTGCATCAGCAAGCTAATTGAAAGGGCAGTGTCAGTTATGGGACAGACCCTGGACCCCCTTGGAGGTTTCAGAAATGGAGAGTATTAAAGCAAAATTGAGTGCCATTATAAACAATTCTACAAATCCCCTCTCTGACACACTAATGCTGAGGACTTTCAGCCAACGATTTATTCAGTAGAAGTGTGTCTACTTGGGTTCCTTTATACCAACAGCAATAAGCCTGCATAATGTCTCACCGGGACTGCCAAGCCAGAAGTGTTTCTTTCTTTTTAATTTTCTTGCTTTTTAGTCATTTTGGTGTGTGTTCAGACTGTATTGTGTGTGTATATTTATTTATCTGCTTATGTATTTATTTATTTAAAGAGCTTCTGTAAAAAGCCAAATTTCCACATTGGAATAAACATCTATCTATCTATCTATCTATCTATCTATCTATCTATCTATCTATCTATCTATCTATCTATCTATCTATCTATCTATCTATCTATCTGTTAGGGGTGAACATAAGATGTTCTCCAACGCCGTATGAAGCCAGCGTTTTCAAAGATTATAAAAAAAAAAGGGATTTTATTATATAGTGCATAATAAGATATAATGAAGAGAATCATACAGGGAGTATACAATATATCAAATCAATAAAAAATAAACACTACTGCCCCACTTCAAGTACCTACAAAGGCTTTAACCATTAATGAGCAAAAGGGATACCCAACGCTTTTTTGCACTCAGTCAGATCTTGGTATTCTAGTTACTTGATTCCAAGATGCCAAGCCTATGACCAGAAGGGCTTTTTCGTCATGGCATGCAAGAGAACACTTCTTGTGTCAGGAGTGCCCTCTAAAACTACAATTCCAAGGCACCCTTTTAGAGGCATGCAAAATATAAGTATTATATGGACATACATAAGTTAATTTGTACCCCTATAACTGTCAGCCTGATACATGGCATCACCTACTGTTCTTTTTTATTATATGCCCAGCATTATTCTTTTGTTGTTAAAAATTGCAGATACAGTTTATGTAATAGATTAGGGTACGTTCTATTGTCATGTTGTTATTTTTGTCAGTCCTCACATTATCTATTAACCTGGCATCCCTGTCATGTTAAGTTTGGTCTCCCTTCTTGGATGCAGCAAGTCATATTAAAATTTTGAATTTGGCAATCATTAATTTTACTCAAGTGACAAAATTGGTGTAGATGTCCAGGTTGGAAGTGCATTAACAGCTATTGATCATTTTGCCAGTAATCACCATTGCATAACCACAGCAACTCATTTAGTAAACTCAGATAAGAGACCTTTGGCTTTTACTTGATGTTTTAAGAGATACTGTTGAAATCTAATTGATTACAATGCTTCTGGGAATTATGTCAACATGTGTATGCACAGATAACACCTTCATAAAGACGATGTGCCTTGTGCTGTATTTTCCCTGTAACAGAGAACATGCTTAAAATGCAAATTGTTCCTCTGAGGAAGAACTGTTGATCATATAATTTGAAGGCCTACTTGATTAGTTATAGTTTGGAAATGCCTAATACCTGCCACAGCCAAGAGTACTATCACAAAGCCATTGGTGGCATCACAGGGCTGCTGCTCTACACAGGACCGTGTTATCAATAAAGCACTTTCCGACTTAAACTGCTAAACAGAGAGTGAAGCTCATTCTCACATATCTGACAAATCAATTATATATGAAGTTAGCCTAAGAAAATGTCAAAGGAACAGATCATCAATAATAAAAAATAGAAGCACACAAACCACAAAAAATAAAACTGGATTTTTGAATTCAATTATTACATTTTTGCTTAATTTTTTTAGATGCTCACATTATTTCCTTTTTGTCTCTTTCTTACTTTTTAGTAATGCTTTTTGGTTAGGAGAACTAGACATATTTACTAGAACAATCCCAAATGTTGACCTTTGATGCTCTGACTCATTCATAAAGACTCTCTGGTTTATCCAAATGTTATACTCTGCGCAGTAACTCCTACAGATATTGCCCTGTGCACCTTTTTCACATATTGCAATGCAATGCTAAAGCAGATACATCAGTGTATGATGAATAATTATCAGTTACATAAGTTCTATTCAAAATGGACCCAACATCTGACCAATCAGTGGTCTGTTACACAAAGAGAGATTAAATAATCCTGGATCTCAGTATGAATTCTGGTTTGCTATATCAGGATTTTGCACCAGCTGGTGCCAGAACACTGAATTTCAGTTAATTCACACAATTCCCAGACAGGTGGATTAACACATGTTCACAAGAAAATGTATAAACCCCTTAGGGTCATGCAATGAACAGCATATCAACCACAGACTACATGTCTGAGAAACAGAGGGAGGAACCATCACACCAACAGAGCTCTATTGTTTGTTCAGGAAGGGGCATGACATTTTCAGCATTTCTTCAGCTTTTTCTTCTTCTTAAATAGTTCAGCTAAGATCAACAATTCTGGCAGGACATTTACAAACTTTAATCCTTTTGATTGAATGTTCTGCCCCTTAATTATTGTGCCCTCAAAGCATTAATCTTTCACATTAAACTTGCTCTTCTGCAGGTTAGAATCAGGGCATTGGTTGCCCTAGTGAATGAGATGGATTTCATTATATCTTTCTTCATGGAACAAGCAAATCGTCAGCCTGTTACAGAAAAGCAGTATTAGCAAGTTATCTGTATCTTTGGCTTCACGGATGCAATCCTGGTGTAATCTGTTTCAAAAACACAACTTTTGCTAACTCCAGATTTTCTGGAACATAATTAACCCAATTTTATCGAGTCCTGATTTGCTTTAACTGGATTTCATACTAATTGTGTTTTTTAGAACAGACCCATGACATCCCATGATTGTGAAATGCATGCACTATGTCAATGTGTGCACTGGCCTAATAGCTTGTTTTAACCAAGTTTACACCCTATGGAAAACTTTTAAATTAAAAAATATGAAAAGGGCTAAGGTACCTTACTAATATGGTATCGCAGAAACTTTATTCCTTATGTCCCTTATGCCTGTTGTATTTTTAAATTCTTTTACAATATATGTTTTTGTTCAATTTCTGTAGGTAGTGTATTGTTTGTTTATAGTATGTTATTGGTTACTAACCATTTTTTTCCATCAGTCCTATATATGACTTTGAGTCTATCCACGTCATCCTCATTTCCTCTGCCTCTGTAGTTCATCCGGCAACGACTCCATGTAAGCTCCATCTGTCATTTGTTCCAATGTCAACTGTCATATTCATGCATTCTGACTGGTGTATCACTGCTTTTTTGGTTGCCTGAACATCCTATAGTATACGGGGGTGGATCCCCAGCTTTAATCTGCTCTCTTGTGCCTTTATTTCTTCACACTACCTAAAGCTCAGAAGGAAAGCTGGGCTGCCCTGGGAAAACAGGAATAACAGTTTTACTGTATGGAAGTCACCCTACAGAAGTGTTACTCTTGTACAGACTGAAATAGTAGGATCAAAGATTTTATCCTAGGTCACCTAACCAGAGCCTATCACCCCTCATCCTGGTCCTGGACCTAACCAGAACTGTATCAATGTGTGCACACATAGCAGCCTCCCTGCTATTCCCAGCATCTGCCAATCACCCTATTCACCAATGGCAAACATTCTCTACCGGCCATTTTATTAGCCCTGCAAATCAAAAAAAGCTGAAACAGAATAACATAGCACTGAAGTTTAGAGTTGCCAAGGTGATTTATACGATTTATATGATTCTTAAAATAAGATGCAGACATTTGGTTTGCACCTTGTGCTACTAGATTAAATGTAATTCACATTTGAAAAAGCCTTCAGCATTTTAAATGAATGTTTGGTAAAAAATATATTTTTTAAAAATATTCAATCAGTTAAATGTAAAACTGGTCAATGTGTTATGAGTTCACACACGTATAGACGAGATAATTTTTTTCTAAGCTCCAGTTCCTGGTAGGTAAAATTGCTGTGGCTCTGCATCCATCACAACAATCTATTTACTAGTCTAAGAGTGAAGAGTCAAAAACAAGTTGGTTTTTGCCAGATGTCTCTTTAACCTCTGCAGGGGTCACCATTTGGGCATGTAGCATTTGTACAAGTTCAAGTGCTGATGCCAGACTGTCACGGTCAACTGTTCTTGCAGTGACAGAGCGTAACAACAAATTGGCTTGCATTGCCTGTTGAGAATTTGAAGGGAAAATGTGCCAACCAACTGTAAAAAGATGACTGAAAAGCAGAAGTTAGGAAATGGAGACAAGAAAAATATCCAAGTCATCCTTTGGAGTCCAGTTATATCAGGCATTAAGAAAAATTGAAAAAATACAGCATAGCCGGAAATCTGCCTAGGGCAGTCCATCCACAAAAACAGAGTGATTGAGCAAGAAGAGGAAAGCCACTGTGAGACATATGAGAACACTACAAGAATTACAAGCTACAGAGACTGTGCATGCAACAGTTGTTACCTTGATGCTTCACCAGTTGCAGCTTTATTGGAGACAGCCAAACAGAACCGTACTGTTACAAAACATTGCATGACATCTTCACTAGAGTTTGAAAGAAGGTACATGGGAGATAATGAAATTAGCTGGAAAATGGCCCTAAGATCTGATAAGAATAAAATCAAGCTTTTTGGCCATTCGATTAAAACAGTGCTTGTTATCAAATTCTGTACACATCAAGCTATGGGAATGTTAAAAAAAAAATAAAGTGAAATTTTAGAAGTAAACCTGATGCAGTCTACAAGAAACTTGCATCCTGGGAGAAGATTTGTTTTTTAGCAAGACAATGACCCCAAATATAAAGGCAAAGCTACACAAGAACAGCTTAAGAACAACAATTTTCATGTTCTAGAACACTGATTAAGAGTCCACATCTCAATCCAATTAAGATTTTGTGGCTGAATATGGAAAATGCTGTTCTTTCATAATCCCCATGCAACTTGACTGAGCATAAGTGGTTTTACAAAGAGGGGGGAGAAGATCAGGGGTAGCGTTAGGGTTGGTGGTGCAATGTCCACATGTACAAAGCTTAAGAGACCTAACCTCACAGACTTAAAGCTGTCATGGCTGCCAAAGATGTGTCTACTAAACACTGAATTCTTATGCAATCAATTATTTTGTACTTTATATCTGAGACCACTTTTCAGAGTGGTTATTTTCACTTTAACATTAAAGAGTCTTGTTCTGTTGGTTAATGTCAAAAAAGCCCAATTAAATCCTCTATGCTTCAGAGTTGCATAATAATAAAATGAGAAAACATCCATGGAGGTGAATGCTTTTTATACGTATAGAAGTTAAATTCAAATACAAAATAACATGGGGCCAAATTAGAGTTGCCAATCAACCTAACATGGATCTGGGATTTAGAAGGATAACCAGATGACTTTTACCTGTTGAGTAGTAATAAAATGATTTCAATAGATTGACAATACCCCATTACGTTTGGTATGATGGTTATACAAATGAATAAATTAACATTTCTGTATTCTATATATACAGTAAGGTGACTTCCTTAATTTGTCAGTATGTTTAATCTGGAAAAGGCGGATCGTACAAAATAGAAAAAGGTTAACGTGTCCATTGGATTGAAGATTGTGGGTTTTCTGTAAACGGATTTCAAAATAACACCGGGCACCAGATTTCCTATTCTCAACAGATGTCTACACAGAGGTTATTCCTTCAACCTGGCATAACAGTCCTTCTCTTTGCTTTGTTAAGGGAAACTTTGGAATAACATCTTTTCTGCACATTTTCCTGAGTGTGAAGCTGCTTTCTGCTACTGGGATTTCTGTCACAACTTTAATGAATTTTCTTGCAGGTTGTATGCCAAATCAATCCTGAGCAGTCCCCACAATGAGAGCCCACTGAAAAGAAAGAACAAATTAAAATAAATAAAAATCAAGCTTGCTGGGGTAATTATCTTTCAGCAGAGAGTCCAATGAGGTCCCTCCCTGCTAGCTGACAAATTTGGGATTGATGATTCATTTAATAGCTTCTAAAGTCATCTACAAAATGAGAGCTCTTTTATACAATAGAGCATTGTGCTTCTAGTAGAAAGCACCAATTTGAAGCTACATATCAGACTGCTGACAGCTTTAATCCGTCTGAATGATCAGAAGCTATAGCTGCAAGCCCAACTATAAAATTAAATGAGCAGAGTCAGAGTCTGCTTACTTGAACTAAGAACATCATTTATTGTGATATGCTTATACATCAACAATGCAAAGATTTCTGTTACCTAAGTCCCATCTATTTTTTTTGTCCTGGGTTAATTTAATAGATTAGGCGTCTCAGGTGATCCATGTGAGGCAGCAGATGTGCTATATATTTCACAGCATTTGTTCATTCTAACAAGAATTCTGAAGCTTGCAGTCATAGACTCTGGTGTACTGTATGTTGCATGCCTGTCAGCTCAGTTCATAAAAGATGGTCATTTTAAAAGAGGGCCCTTTCTTCACACAATATACCCACAAACAATTTTTTTCTCTTACAGTTATTTCGATTGATGTTAAATTCCAGGTATCTCCCAGCTGTAATATTAAAATGGTTTTCTTGCCAAAATACTATTCTTTTATTGAACCCAAATAAACTTGCAGAATGTCATAACCTCACGCCTGGACAAACTGGTGAGGAAGACAGGCTGTATTGTAGGCACGGAGCTGGACAGTTTGACATTTGTGGCAGAGCGACGGGCGCCGAGTAGGCTCCTGTCAATCATGGAGAATCCACTGCATCCACTGAACAGTATCATCTCCAGACAGAGGAGCAGCTTCAGCGACAGACTGCTGTCACCATCCTGTTCCACTGACAGACTGAGGTGACTGTCCTCCCCCACACTATGCGATTCCAATTCCACCCTGGGGGGTCAACGTTAACTCTATACAAGATTATTGACTGTTATACCTGCCTCGCACTCTCCACCTTGCATTTTTTAACTTGCATTGCGCTTTTATCACTCTTTAATTAATATTGTTTTTATCAGTATGCTGTTGCTGGAGTATGTGAATTTCCCCTTGGGGATTAAAAAAGTATCTATCTATCTATCTATCTAACCTTTAGCACTTTTTATTGAAAAAATAATGCTGTATTGAATGGCATGGTGGCTCTGTGATTAGAAATGTCACTCAAAGATCCAAAATCCTGGGTTTGAATTCTGTGGCCTAACACTGCCTATGCAGAGTTTACCCATTCTCCTGGGGTCTCTAGATTTCCCACTTGCATTCCAGAGATTTTCTTCCTGGCCTAATTGGTCAGCATGGATCTGGGCATAGATAGGCCCTGCAATGGACTGGCAATATGTCCAGGGTTAGTTACTGCCTGGGGTGTTATGGGTCCACAGCTTGCTCAGCAAAGGCCGTTTTTTTTTAAATAAATAATCACACTCGTGGCGGATTCGTGAGGGGGCGTGGTGGCCAAAGCAAGCTACGGGGCGATCTGCGGTGTGGGCGTTTCTCACCGTGTGCACAGGTGAGGGACTGCCCACTTCCGTGATTGTTCTCGTGGCTAATGTGCTGCAGCTACTATGGCCCCTAGTTTTATAAAAGAAGCGCGAGTCAGTAGGAAGGGGGAATAGAAAGATCAGAGAGAAAAAAAAAAGAAAAGTAAAGGACGGAGGTTACAGGGAGCAAGTCTGTGCAAGAGAGAGAGAGAGAGAGACAAGGAGCGTGTGGGCGAACGAGCACTCGGGGGCAGCTGCAAGGAAGTCTGGGTGTTCGGCCGACACCCAGGAGTTGATGTTGAAGTCGCTCCCGCTGAGCGATCAAGTAGCGGGAGTGACCAGTGAAGGGCGACTGGCCGTAGAAGACCAGAAAGGCAGCGGGAGTCACGAGGCTTGGAGTTGCAGTCCTTGGTGTAGGCGTCTTGGAGACCAAGGAGTCCAAGTCTCAGGTCTGGGATGAGTGGCAGACCTAAGCCAGGATCGGGAGGTCTCCAGACCTGTGTTTGAGTAGAAAAGGGCAGCTGCAGAGAGTGTCTCGCCTGCTGCTAAGCCCAAGTGGGATAAGCAGGTGAGACGCTAACTGAAAAGAAGCACCGAGCTTGGCATTGTCATTTGTTTTAAAAATTGCTTCCTAAAGAACGTTTTAACCTCGTTTTAAAAGGATTGTTTTTGTGTATTTTTTAAACCTCCACGTTTTCTTTTAATGGATTATTTATTGAACAGTTTTGAAGCACTGCACTTTATTGAACACTGTTTTTGTTTGACTATTTTAATAAAATCACTTTGCACTTTTTCAACCATCCCCTTGCTCAGTTGTTGCTTTCACTGTCTAGCTCATCTCGGTGACATTATCGATGGTGTAGGGTTCAAGAGCTCCCGAACAGCGATGGGAGCATGGAGCCGAACCCGCATCGTCACACTGCCTTGTGCCCAGCACTTCTTTTGCACTGCACAGCCATAACAGCTCAACACCGGTACCTCTGATTAAGAGCCCAATATATTCAGAGATGTCCAAATGCACTCCAGGACCCCAAAATCGAAACAAAATCAAAACAAGTATTTTTTTATATAATGTTTACATAAATAAAGTTTATTACACCGAATTTATTTAAAATTTATGAAAGTACCATAGATAACATTACACCTAGCTGTTTTTTGATTGATTAATAATAATAAAAAAAGCGTACCAAAAGAATTGAAATAAATTATCAATTTAGTGTAGTTAAAAATAAAAAACTGGCTCTGTAACAGCAGGTGGGGGTGCTGACAAGGAGGCTGATAGATAAAATTATGTGAGTAACGTAATGGGAGTGACGATACATCAGAGGAGGTCAGGGAGAGAGAAGACTCCAATGCAAATACAGTATGGAGAGCACAATAGTTTAAGACTGTACAATATTCAAATGAAACACAATTGTTTTAAATATATCCTACCACAAGGCTCAGCACACATCAGAAACAAGAAGTAGTACTAAACTAAAGGCTTAATGGATTTGCTTTATGACCCGCCTCTCCACCTTATGTGTTAGTTATGGGTCCTGTCTTCAATTCAAAAATGCAGCTCCATAAGGCTTTAGTTTACCTCTAGTGTCCTGTTTATGATGTGTGCTACATTTCACAAAATATATACATTTAACAGAATGTATATTTTGACCTTGTGACTGGATAACGAACATATGGACAACGAGACACGAGTAACCTGAGATTTTTTATTCCCCTTGGACATTTTTCACATTGCTTGCCTTTGTACATCATTGGTCACAATCTTATATGTAAACGTCTACGCGTGGAAGTGTGTGTGTCTGTCCAGCCCGGAAGTGAAAGGTGTAGTCGGTGAATGGGATCCACCTCCGAGGAAACAAAAAACGTACTTAGCCGCTAATAATACAAATGGGGCCAGCACGTCAGCAAAACCAAACCTCAGAAGAAAGACATAGTCGCTTAGTCTCTTAGCTGCTAACATCGACAAAATGGTATGCCTTTTACTTTTCCTCCCACCGCTAATGCACAAGTGATGCAAGCATGTTGGCAAAACGAATCCTCCTAGAAGAGAGATGCACAGAGTATTTCCTTTCAATTACCTGACATTTTTTCTATTTCAGTAGTTTCCAGGACCCCGGACTTTTTACAGCACAAGCTGACACAGCTAGTTAATTTATATTATATCATACAGTTTTTTTAGAGGCAGTGGCACAGAGCAGAATTCATGCAAACTAATGGAGCTGGGGGCCTTTCCCTGAAAAACAAAATAGCATTTACAATTGAACCCTGATTTAATGTTCTAATATTTATTTTTTTCACGCTATTGTTGACATTGCTATTGTCTGAAGAAGCGAGAGTCTTTCAATGCACATATCTGAATTGTGTGTTACACATCAGCCATGCAGAGAGCTTAAATATACCGGTCAGTTGTCTTTTGTTGTCCTTTGTACTAAACAAAAAAAAAACTAGAAATTCTTTACCCAGTTACATTAAGGAGTCACCTTTAATTGAACTGTTTAAAACTAGACTGAAGATGCATAGCTTTCTGTGACAGTCAGTGATGCTCATCGTTCCTTCCTCATTGCTAGCTGCTAGTTTGTATTGTTTTATTTTATTTACATTTATTGTATATTCTGCTGTATCTATCTAAAGCACTTTGGCTACAGCATTACTGATGTTGTTTTAAATGTACTGTATAAAAAAATTGAGATTGACATTACATTTTTATTACTTGTGACAGATAGGAGGTGCTATCACTCCCTTGAACCCTTGTCCAAGACTCCAGGAAAAAATCCAATAGTTGACTTTATTTAAATACCACAGTGCACAAATCACCCTGTCCTCCACTATACTCATAAACAAACTAATCACAATAACAAGAAACAATCCTCCAACTCCCAGACGCATTGCCCTCCTACCACCCAGCTCAGCTCACCATCTGGGAGCTCCCACAGTCCTTTTATTCTCCCTGACCTGGAAGTGTTTCCAATCCCCAGTCCACGTGATTCTTTATCACTTCCGGGTCAGGTACAAGTCCTTCTTCTCACCCCGGAAGCACGTCGCTCTTCCTTTGACGCACTTCCGGGTTATAGGGCACAAATGAGTTTTCGGTCCTCCCTGCAGCTCCCTCTTGCGGCCCCTGTGGTATCCAGCAGGGTCGTTTATAAAAACTACATAGTCCATGACTCCCTGCTGGTCTTCGGGGCACCTCCATACTGCAAGGAGGGCTCCATCTGGCGGCCTGGGGGTATTGGCCGGGATGACAAGCAGGCTAAAGACCACATACTGTACAGGAAAAGTAGATGGTAATAAGATTAACATATGAGATAACAATCACACAATGTCTGCGTTCTTTCAAATAAGGTGCACAATAATGTGAACGTAACATCAGGTGGAAGAAACTTGAAAGTAATGGCACTGAATACGTGCATTCATCACATGGACAGTTGAACCTAATATCTCATGGACAGTTAAAATTATTGTGACTCTAAAATAACAGTCTTTTCTGGATTTCTGTAGTTTAATCACATCCATCCATCCATTGATTTTTCTAATCTGGCTTTATGAATTAGAGATGTACAGAGCTGGAGCCTCTCTCTGTAGTACTGGGTTCACGTCAGGAATCAGTCCCAACAAGAGCAACAGTCCAACAGAGGGCTCACTCAAGCAAACACCCATACCCAAACTCAGACAGAGCCAATTTGGAATCATCAGTTAATCTACCCTGCACCTAACAAAAAAGAGTCAAATTCAAAAATCTCGGGAAACATTGCCAAACAAGTTTTAAATAATACTGAACCACAGCACTCCTTTTTTATGTACACAAATTGGAAGAGCCAGAAGGCAATATCTGAGTTTACAAGATGAAGGTAACTACTCAGAATTAGAGTACTCTAATAAGATAGTTGTTTAAGGTTTGTTAAGTGTGCAAGTAATCAGTCAATCCCTGTTAATTTAACAATCAAAATGATTCTAAGGTCACCACTCACACAAACAACCTTCTGCAAAGTAGTTTTCACAGGTGCTGTTTAGCAAAAATAAGAATTACATTCCTGTAAATGAAATGAAATCTACAATTATCTAGCAATAAGTGAAGTGCTATAGAGCAGTAAAGCAGAGTAGATCAGCAGTTGAGTCTGAGGGATCCCTGTGGCCAAAGACTTTTGTGTTTCACAGTTAGTTGGTCATTTTACCTCTAATTAATTTGGTTGTTTAATTAACTGGGCTTAATTTTGGCTTTTCTTCTGCTTCCAAAAATGTCCAGTAGCGTCAGAAAGAAATTTAGAAATATTTGTATATTTTGCCATATTTTGAAATGCTTAACTATGTGTTGTCATTTTCCTGTTAGGACTGCTGGTCTAATTGTTCCCTAATATATTTGTTTTTGTTAGCTTTCACATACCTCTTGGGGTCTGAGCACAGGGTCAGCCATTGTACAGCACCCCTGGAGCAACTACAGATGAAGGGTCTTGCTCAAGGGCCTAGCAGAGTAGGATATCTTTTGGCAGTAACAGAGATTTGAACCAGCAGGATACCAGGGCAGATACTTAGCCTCAGAGCAACCACCCATGACTATGAATGGCAAAGGAGGTAGACCTGCAGGCAGAAAACATTAAAAGCAATCTAGCATGCTCATTTGTGAATAACAGGTCTTAAATAACAAAAAAAATGTTAAATTTACAAGGATAATGAAGATCTTAAAAAATTAGATTTAAAAATACTTAGTTATATAAATAGAAAATTTTGCAAATCGAAACTTGTAATTTCTACATTGTGACCAAAACAGAAAAGCTGGAAAATAACAGCTTGGTTAACTGAATCCAGTTAATAGCACTAGCTGGCTGGAAGGAAATTCTTCAGGCACAGTGTGCAGCCCAGACTGCTTCTAGAGTAGATGAACAGCCTGTGATAACAGTATTATAATAAGTCAAGAAGAATGGAGTATAAATTCAGCTTCATTCAAGCAGGTTCAGATGCAAGATTGACAAGGTTAGTCTTAAAATGAGATTTGTATGAGTCCGTCCATATGGCTTCAGAAACAGTCCTTTAAGGAGTTCTAGAATGTTACAGTCACAAAAGCTGAATGAGCATAAAAGAGTTGCAGAATAGATCTTGACTGGCTTAGAGAATCACAGTGGTTTGTTGGGTTGGTAACTTAGAAGGATGGTGACAGGTAATCTGGGATGTTGAAGAACATCTTAAAAAATAACCTGATTCTATACATGTAGGCAGCGTAGTTGAGTGCCATTAGGGGAGAAACATTCATTGCATTTGTTTTATGTTACTAGCATTATTGGCATACTGGTTAATATTGCTTACTCCCAGGTCCAACAAACTGGATTCAAAGCCCAAACCCTTGACTGTTTTAGTGGTGTTTACACCTTCTCCCTTTGTATTCAAAGTCTGGGTTTTTCTTCCAAAAATATTCAGGTTAGAAGAGCTTGCAGTACTAAGTTGTCCCATTGTGAGTAAGTGAGTTTCTAGACTGACACCCCACCGAGCATTGTTTCCTGCTTTTTGTCCAACACTGTAGATATTTTAGCTCTCCATAACCTCAAAATGTTTACAGGAATCAGATGGGTAAAATTGATTGACTAACGGATCAATGGACTGCTGCTAGCACGTTTAACACAAATAACCCAGTTTATGCTTCTAATGAAATCCATTGGAACAATTTATTTTCTTTTCAACAGATTACACATTTAATTGCTTCAATGTAGTTTTCTTTTAAAATAACAATTAAAGAGCAACAGTCACCAGTGCAAATAAAAAAGTGTCCAAAACAGAAGCTTCCAAATTACACTCATTAACACATATTCATCGTCAGGAGACAAATTAAATAACGGAACAGAAAAAACAAAAAGGGAAAATATTTTAATAAGGAAAACTATTCTTTTGAATTAAAAAAATCTAATTGGGTACTTTTGAGCTGTGGTGGTACAGTCTTTATTACTGCTGCAGAATTCTGGAGCCAAACCCCAATCCAATTACTGTCTTTTTGCATAGGTTTCTTCTCCACATATTTACCATTCCCACCAGAATGGGTGACTTAGATTAACAGCTGGCCAAATGTGAGCGATTGTTTCTTGGAATGGAACAGAATAAAACCCAACCCACCATGACCCAGAAATGAACTAAGCATATTAGACAATCAATTTCAATTCAGTTCAGTTTATTTTTGTATAACATTTGTATCTGAGTGCAGGCACAGACCACTGTGCCAAGTTCCCAAGTAAAATGCTGATACAAACTTTACTAATTACATAACAAGTACATTAAGATACAAAGAAGTTTGGAACTTATTAACATAAATGGAGCCCAGCACTATCTGTCCATTACTTAATTGTTTAACTATGGCCAGTTGTCAATTGTTTAACTATGGCCAGTTTCCTCTGAGGAGAGGAAAATAAAAATTCCAGTCAGCAGCATTCCTGGAAACAATAAACCTTTGGAGGGTACATGGTCAGTAATAACAGAAAAAGTCAGACTCAGTCACAGCCCATCCTATACTGGGCATCCTACAATAAAGTCAGTGGAGGGCAATCTAATCTGATAACATTTTTCTATCCTTTGATTCCAAAGCTCTCAGGATCTCAGACGTCTTTCCATGGGCAGAAGAACAGCCAATAGTGCAATGGAATAGAATATATTATAGACTATAATATACCAAATATGGATATATTATTTTAGGTTGCTTCTGACTGCCAGAAGGATGAATATTCCTGAATTGATACAAGCATGCATTTTTAACACACCTGTGGGAACTGAAAAGGCCTTGAACAGTCATTTTGTGCATTGAATAAGTCAACATCGAAAGCGTTGGCGAGGAGAACAAAAAGTAGAAAACAAAGCAATTTATAATTGCATTATGTAGCACCTATGTGAAGTCAGGAATACATTTTGTTCTTACATGTCCAGTTAGACTGAAAGTGACAATTAGAGATCAAACATGCATTATTAACACATATGAGAAAATTGAGAAACACTTGAATTTAATTTTACAGGTTGATTAGATAAACCATGATGACTATTTACAAATAAGCTGTTGACATTCTTGATGACATTTGTTTTGTTAGGAATGACACTGCTCCAACTAGTACAATTAACATTACATTAAATTACACCATTAAATTAACATTACATTAAAATTACATTATTACTGTACTATCTTCAATTGGGGAAGATGGTAAATGAGGTGTTCAAAATGGAAACACTCAAAAGGTCGATAGATAGATAGATAGATAGATAGATAGATAGATAGATAGATAGATAGATAGATAGATAGATAGATACTTTATTAATCCTAAGGGGAATTTCAGCGCTAAGTCAAAAGTCTCTTTCATATAAACCAAAACAAAACATGAGAACTAAAGTAAATAATTTGTAACCAAACTGTCGTTTACCAATGATAATCAAAGAAATCGCAAGGTATGGTTTTAGAGATCGTTATCTGCAAACTCAGTTACAAAATAGCTTCCAAGAAAACCTTATAAACTTTCAACCTAATTGACCTGTCACATCATGAACCTATTCTGCATTCATGTACTCTTGGACAGATGGTAATTCAGAATTTCTGAATTAAGAAATTCCACGTGAATGCTGTACTAACTCAAAAGACTTTCTGAACTGAAGATCGGACTCAACTTACAAAAGATAAGGAGAAGCACGTCTTCAGTTCCAAAAGTGAGTACCATGAGGCTTTGGTTTATTGTTTATGTACGCACTATTACTTGCGTAAGTATGTATTTAAATGTTTTAGCACGAAAAAGCATTCACAATAAAGTATAATCTAATTATCTGTGTATTTTGCATATTTTGAAGATGCAATTAGATAACAAAAATTTGGGCTATGTGACATGAATAATATGAGATTTTGTTTTCTTTTTTCAATGGATGTTTTTCACATTGTTTGTCCTTTTACAGTACTGGCTACCATTGAGCTCTGTTATGCGATAAACATCTTTCTCTCCATTCTGCATGTAAACACGAGTTGAAATTTTTTTCTCAGCCACCACTACAAAGTACCTGGGGTGAATAAAATATAAAAAATATACATTTTTGAGTGGAGTATTCCTTAAATTTAACCACAACCAAATAAGATACTCTTTGGAAACCCTCAATGATACTATAAAGGTTGATAAATATCTTTATTACTAAGAAGCATGATACAATGAAATGTAAAAAAGTATAACTGTGATTGGTTATTTAATCAGCCAGAGTTGTTAATAATTTGGCAGGCAAATAACAAGGACCACGAGCTGAAGACAAAAAACTATCAAGGGTCAAGGCCTCAAAGTAAAATATCACTGCAACAAAGCTTAATAAGTGTATTTTGACTTTAGATCTTTTCTTTTTTGTTTTCTTTTTTACTTTCTCATATACAAAGTATAGGGAAAGTACTGTAATTGTCCAAAGGTTTGATGTTGAGATTTTGATGGACCTTGAAGTTTTAGACCTCCCTGACTTTCTTATATACAAAGTGTAAGGAAAGTATTAAAATTCTCCAAAAATTGCATTTTGAGACTTTGATGAATCTTAACGTTTTAGACCTCCCGAAATCAGAAAATGCCATTTTTGGAATTATGTCTGTGTGTCGGTCTGTGTGTGTAGGTGTGTGTGTATATGTATGTATGCACGATAACTTGAGTGCACTTTCATGTAGGTCAACCAAATTTTGCATACAAGTATTAGGTAGAAAAGTAGATTTCTATCAACTTTTGGGCTATTTCCATTAACCGGAAATGGTACTTTACCTTGTGGGGGATGGACCCGAACACAAACAGGCAGACACCGAATGTCCCAAAACACACACGTTTTAATTCTCCAGAACACAATGCACACACAATACAGTGCACTATTCACCGTCCTATATCTTTACTCGCTTTCTCTTCCTTCTACCGCCTCCATTCCTCCTGTCGCAAGCTCTGTCCTCTGCCTCCCGACTCCGGCTCTCTGAATGGAGTGAGGCGGCCCCTTTTACACATCACCCGGATGTTCTCCAGGTGCTTCCTGATGATCTTTCTGTTGTGGCAGAAGTGCTGTGGTCCAGGGCTCCATAATTGTCCGGGCGCCCCCTGACGGTGGCCACAGGCCCCAACAGGGATGAGCTTCCAAGCTCTGATCCCGTGGCCCCCCATGTAGACCAGGGCGGCTGCACTCTCATGTTCCAGGGGAGGTATTGTCCCTCTCTGGCCCTCCCTGGCATCCTGGCTGGGGAGGATCCCCAGCCGTCTGCCACAACCTTTAATTCATGCAGCTGTAGAGTCCAATTTATTCAACTCTACTTTTATATATGAGGATGCCTAGGGGAGGACACTTCTAATTTTTTTTATTTTTTCTTATCTGTTTTCTTACCCTCTAGTTTTTCTGTTGCTGCCAAATTCAGTTCTGTTAGTTAAAAGTAATTTAGATTTAAGTATTTCTCTTATTGTTGCATCTTACATGTGACCATGTTTGCCAAATGTGAGCACTGCCATATTTTATAACATTGCTATGATGCTGATATGCTTTGACAACTGGAAGTATACAGTGCATGATGTCATATTTGAGAAAGCATAAAGATCAGCACCACGCACTTCCTATTCATCAGAAAGATACAATTTAGAAAAACAATTTTAGCTTAATAGTTAATGTCCCTAGCTTCTGATCCTTGCTCTGAATTTTCAGCAATGATTTAGTTCAGGGTTTTGCCTTCTAGTTTTACTCTCATGGAAACAAACTTTAGCCTTAAATTTTGATTGTGTGTCACCTTCTGGCCCCTTACAGTGTACACCTTCCATAATACTTCTCAAGGTAAGATAATATGAAACAAAAACGTCAAAATAATAATATCAGTAAATTAATAGCTAAAAACAAACACAAAAAGTATTTTGAAGTTATTTCTGAACTTGGATTGAGATCACATGGATGATTTGACATGCTACAACTTCTGTGAAATGCAACTTTAGCACAGGACTCAAGCATCACAGTAACAGATGGTTAAAATAGTGGCACACAAGGAAAAACAAAATGGCAAAATGAAAGAAGTAAAATATTAGAAATCAAAAAACAAAATGAAAAATATACCGTATTTCCCCAACGATAAGCCATCTCACATTATAGGCCGCCCCATTCTATAAGCCGCACAAAATGCTCATTTATGTTTTAGAACTCTACGATAAGTCGCCCCATGTTATTAGCCGCGGCGTTACTGAATTTACCAATCTTGAAGTAAAAGCATCTAATTTGGCATGCCCCTGTAGGCCCTTGCAACTCTACAATGACATTATAGTTGAGCGTGAACAATTGATCAAATTTTGCACTTACTGATATCATGCTGCAACGCAAATCCTACGCTGCAGAATTTAAGCTCCAGGTCATTGCTTTCGCAAAAGAAAACAGCAATCGTTCAGCTGGACGCCACTTTGAAGTAGATGAAAAACAAGTAAGAAATTGTTGGAAAGATGAGGAAGCTTTGCATATGTTTCCGCCACGTAGGCATGCAAGGCGTATAAGTAAAGCAAATTGGCCAAACTTGGAGAAGCAATTTAAAGAATGGATTCTCACGCAGCATGAGGACAATTAGATAGTTTCATCAATAGCTATCAAAATGAAGGCATGAGGAATGGTGACTGAAATGTTTTTAGATAGGCCGCCCCATTTAAGTAAGCCACACCCAATATGCAGGTTTGTAAAATGAATGTATAAGCCACAGTCTATCGTTGGGGAAATTTGGTACTTACTTCAGAGTCCCATGAAAAAAAATGATCAAAGCTCAGAAAAAAATTAATTCTTCCAAGGAAAAATCTGAAAAAAGTAACTTTTGTAAAGTGGAATGTCAACAGTCTCTTTCACTTATTTTAAAGTAAACGTGTTGCTGCATCTTAATTATTTGAGTCAATTAGAGTTTAATAAAAGACTCCACATATAGCAGAACAATACTTTTTTACAGTGATGGAACAACTGAACAAAAGTAAAATATATGTTTGCCAATAAAGCAGTACAATCATGTAACTGAAATGGCAAGGAATTTATAGCTAATATTTTCTGTTTAATTTCTAGTATTTGCAGTCCTACACATATACTTTAAGGGCAGGAGACATGAACTGAGCATTAAACATTGCTTTAGATCAACTTCAACTTCACTATCTAAATGTGCCTCACTGAATTTTATTATTTTTAAAGCACCATAAACTGTCATAAGCTCTTGAAGGATTTTCTGCCCATATTCAAGACAATATTCTATTTTTTTCTTCAATGCATCATAATTATTCATGATAAATAATAATTTTCTTGCAAGTTGTGAAATAACCAGCCTTGACACGCAAAAAAAGGTTTGGGGCAGCCACCCGTATACTTGAATCCTGGCTACAAATAGGCAAATAAGCAGCAATGACCTTTACAGTCTGAAACAGAACTGAGGTACATGAGAAGTTGTCTGGTATTTAAGGTAGAAAACCGGAAGTGATGTCATTGAGGTCCGGAGCTAGAAGTGACGTCATTCTTGGGGTCGGAACCGGAAGTGAAGTTCTCAAGATCCAGAACCGGAAGTGACATCCTTCTTGGGGCCGGAACCAGAAGTGATGTTGTCAGGTCTGAATCAGGCAGAATTTCCTGTATTTGGTCTGCAGAGATAATAGAGGAAGGTTTAGTGTACCCTGCCACCCCCTGGCCTTACATGGAATTAGCTCCCTCCTATGTGCACGTTTGTGACAATGTATAAGATCATTCTTTACTTGCCATAGAACTTATATATATTTGGCACTACTTTTCTAATTAGCAAAATGCAAGTAAACCCACTATTACTTGGAGGTGAATATTTAGTTACATTTATTTCTACATAAACTAAAAGAAAAACATCTGCTAGAATTACCTTGGAAACTTTTACTTTAAAAGGTGAAAAATAATCTATTTACATTTCACCTCAAAATAGAATGAAAACCACTGGGGTTAAAATATGTCAGCAAAACATTGAGTGCATTTACTGGCACATCCAAAACTGGAATAAGGTGAGTAACCTTATTAAAGCAGAAGCCTGGTTTCTTAAAAACTTATGGAGATCTTCGTTGGAGAAATGCATGGGAAACAATACAGTAGATTAAACAATGGCTACTGAGAATACCAAAATTCAGTTGAGCTGCTGAGCTCAATATAAATTTAGCAATTTATGAAACACTGAGACAGATGATTTCAACCAGGAGAAGGAATAATGTGATCAATTGAGCTTTTACCCCAGAAAATGTATTTTTGTGAACACTTCCACCATTTTCTATCCATAGCTGCTAAATCTGAAATCTAAATCTTGTGCAAAGCTAAGTCAAGGGCAGGCTAACAGAGCGCAATGAACATGCGCAAAGTAAATAATCTTTAGCTGCTACCCGGTTAAGGGTTTACATAACCACATAACCAAGTTACTCACAGATAAATCTATGTGTGTTAGTCCAGTTTCTCAGAGTTGAATATCTTGGTTTTTCTAACCAGAATAAGTGTGTACATGGCATTTTTTCAAACCAGTTTTCTTTTAATAATCCAGTTATTAAACTGCAAATAAACATTCCCATTATGAATCAATGATGAATAAGTAAAATTGCCAAATACTAAGCTTAGCAGAAAGAGTGAAATTGCAAACAAAATTTAATTTTAGATCAAAAGAGAATCTTGGCAATTACTACTTGTCAAGTCTTTCTTCCTATGAATGTGAAGAAAAAGCTAATCAGATGCTACCCAATCAAAAATATGAGAAAGATGTTTGAAAAGCTATTGCCAAAGTTACATATTTAAGGAACATTATACGAAAATCAAATTCAATGCTCTTTTAATAAAATTAAAATATCACTGCTCTAGGCATCATGTATATGTGAGCCAGATGTACCTTTAACACACTCTTGGTGTTGATATATTTGTACAAAGCAGAACACTGCATGTGCACAGAGCTATCTAGGAGAATTTATTTTTTAACTTAGACTTGTAAATTCTGGCAATGTTTATTAAGGCTAGAAAGGAAATATTTCCACCTAATGCACAACATCAGGCATCACTTTGTTTACCATAAGGAAATAACTTTTCACAATATGCTTCCTACACACATTATCAATAATATTGAGATTTGGAGCAAAGTTTTCACATGTAGAATATGTGCCTTTGAACATCTAGCTTTCTACTTGTGAAACCAATCAAAGACTTAGGCAAATGTAACAAGAAGAATAGACCAAAAGGTGTCTATTTGGCAAGGTAACATGGTGCTTTATATTACTGATGGTATATTCATTTTTTTCATATGTAATAAACATATTGTGGAGTTAAAAACTAAAGACTATTTTCAATAAGAGTACAGTGATCCCTCGCTTTATCTCGCTTCGACTTTCGCGGTTTCACTCCATTGCGGATTTTAAATGTAAGCATATCTAAATATATATCACGGATTTTTCGCTGGTTCACGGATTTCTGTGGACAGTGGGTCTTTTAATTTATGGTACATGCTTCCTCAGTTTGTTTGCCCAGTTGATTTCATACAAGGGACGCTATTGGAGGATGGCTGAGAAGCTACCCAATCAGAACACATATGACGTATTAAATAAAACTCCTCAATGATATACGATATGCTTCCCACGTGGTGCTTTGCACACTTAAAAGCTCTAACAGCCTGTATTGATTTTTGATTGTTTGCTTTTCTCTGTCTCTCTCACCCTCTCTGACATTCTCTGCTCCAGACGGAGGGGGTGTGAGCAGAGGGGCTGTTTGCTTAGAAGATACCAACACTCCTCTAAAAAATGCTGAAAGACTACCTTCACATTGATTCATTCATTGCTGCTGCTTTATCGTGGTGCTTGCATACTTAAAAGTGCAACAGCCCTATTGATTTTTGATTGTTTACTTTACTTTCTCTCTCTGACATTCTCCGCTTCTGACACGCACCTTGAAGAGGAAGATATGTTTGCATTCTTTTAATTGTGAGAAAGAACTGTCGTCTCTGTCTTGTCATGGAGCACAGTTTAAACTTTTGACTAAAGGGTGTTATTTCATGTCTAGAGGGCTCTAATAATGTTAAAAAACGTATTTAGAAGGTCATAAACAGGTTTTCAATGCTCTAACTGCAAAAATATTAGATTTATAAATAAAGAATCCTACTTCGTGGAAATTCATTTATCGGTCTGGAGCGGATTAACCGCGATAAACGAGGGTTTACTGTATAACTGCTGCTGAGAATATTTATAAACAGTGTGGGAGAGTTTCTAAGGGCTTAGAATATATAAAAATAACCATGCAAACATATGGTTTCTACTTCGCGGATTTTCACCTATCGCGGGGGGTTCTGGAATGCAACCCCCACGATCGAGGAGGGATTACTGTATAGTGTGTGATATATTGAAAGACATTGTACACCTGGCTCAAATTGATCAGTTTATTTTAATTATTTTGCAACAGGGAATTAAAATTACAGAACAATACAAACACCTGTTCAAATGAGATTTTAGTAACCTGGTATAAAGTGTTATAACAAGACACTGTCAATTGATTATGCAACTATCTTACTAGAGCTGAGAAAATTTAAATTGATAGAATTAATATTTTGACTGTAACACTGTATATTTTGTTTTATTCTTTTATCATGTACGTTCTGTTTTTGATGTTTGTTTATCACTTCAGTTTCATCTGACATAGTTTTATTCTCTGTTCTGTTACGTTCTTTGTTTACGTGACATGGTAAGATGTGTCATGTGACCATGATCGTCGCATCAATTACTGTACATTAAAGAATGTGATGATTGACAGTTGATCCCATTGCACATTATACCTCAGGGATAAAAGTGTTGAATATTAATTCCAGCATTAATTAGCATCTATAACAATTAGGCCCTAGTATCAGGCTTCATTTTCGGCTTTTAAACTCTTTCTGTTTTTGATTCCTGATTCTCGTTTTGCCCTTGCATTTTGGCTGCCTGATCGTTTAAATTTCATGGCTTTGACCTGTCTGTTTTTTTTTCCATGATACCTGCCACGTGGTTTCATCTCCTGATTAACTTTTTTGCCCACAATAATTCTTTGACACAACATTACATGCACAGAATTTTGTGTTTCAGTAGCCATTTACAATTCCTTTTCAGAAAACGTATTACAATTGTTGCTTCTTTTATTTGGAATATAAAGAAACTATGGATGAAAAAGCAATTTTATTAGAAATATGAAACATATAAGATTTCGTGGTATGTAACCTCTTTGTGGTAAAGTGAGGTCTGTGGTAGGTAGATGCATTTTAAATAAATAATTGCACTCTCGTGTCTTCTGTGGTGGGCTGGCGCCCTGTGTTGGCTGGAATTGGCTCCAGTAGACCCCTGTGACCCTGTGTTAGGATATAGTGGGTTGGACAGTGACTGACTAACTGACTCTCGTGTCTTTGTGTGGGGGCGTGGTAACATGGTTACAGAAGTTACTGTGTGTAATGCGGGAGAGGATGGCATTACATTTATTTGTTTCCCGGGAGCTGCTGATTGAGACAATTGTGTCACGTCCCTGTTTTAAAAGGAAAGTTCAAGTGTGAGAGGGAAAGAAAAGCAGATTGGGCGTCGAGAGGAAAACAGACTGGCCAGTGACCGATAGGGGTAGACAAGAATGAAGTGAAAAGAAAATGGAAGACAGAGATGGAGAGTGAGAGCACCCAAATTGAATGGAGTGAGGCATGTGGTTGGGAGTGAGCCTCAGGGCCATGGGAGCCAGAGGCTGTGAAAGGGGCACTCCTTCTGAGCTCTTTTTTGGGAGCAGGAGTGGCCTGATTGACTGCATCTTCCCGCATGGGCTGAAATTGAGTGATGGGAGAGGCATGTAGGGCTCAACAGCATACTCGACGGCATATGCCAAAGGAAGGCCGTGATATGAAGGCTGACTGCACCTGTCTGTTTAAAGGGAAGCATTGGGGCTCACGGTTTTTATGGGCTGTCTCTGGTTTTTAACCTCTTTCTTTTTAATGTATTATTTAATAAATTGTCATTAACCTCCACTAGCACCTTTTATTTTTGGATTGTTTATTTATTGAATTTTTGGAGCACTGCACTTTGGACACTGTTTGACTGTTTTTAATAAAAATACTGTGTTGATGTTTCACCTACCCCTTGCTATATATGTGTTTTGTACTCATCTGCCAAGCTCATCTGATCATGAATATCAACGGTGTTGGGTTCAAGAGGCTCCTGAATGTAACAGGATGCAACCCACACAGTCACACTCCTGTTTTACTACAGAGTTATATGCATATTATAAAAGAATGAAAGGGATTAGACAGAATCAAACTTGTACCAGTTTTCTTCACCACAGAGAGGAAACCCTGCTCTAATTTCTTCATGCATGCATTGCTCCATGCATCTGTTAGTAATAATATACTCCAAAGATCCAAGGATTAAAAATGTTCAAGGAACTAAATCAGGAACACAATCAACATCCATGTCAAGACAAAAGAATACATTGCGTAAAAGATTATGTATCCTAAAGGAAACTGTTGTTTTAGACTTTTCAGGTACTGACATATGTAGGGGTTATTACATACAAGCCACATTACCTGCAATAGATTACATTTTTAAATGTTTTCTATCTTTTTCCCTATGTGTACATTCAGCGCTTTTCCTCCATAGTCTTTTGTATCTGAACCTCTCTTTACTGGTGCTCCCCCTCTTTGAGACCATTCCTGTAAAGCCTGCTTCTCAGACGCCTCGCTCACCTCCTATCCACATTTATACTTCCCATCTTTTAAGGCAACTCTCAGCATGCCTGTTACACCTTTACTCCTGCTTGTGTGTCTCACATTTGCACTTTCACTTTATAAAACCAAACAGACCAATCAGAAAGCTCAGATAAACCAGACACACACAAAGACCTAAGTGTTTTATTATAAAATAAACAGTTGTGTTTACTTTCATGAAAAAATTACTTTTATTAATTGCTAGGTCTGGGACATTTGCATAAGAAAACTGACAAACTTTCCTTACTTCCTTACTATTTATTGCAAAATTATGTTCTTAGCTGTGGTAAACATTTCGCTTTACCTGTAAGCTACACAAGTACTTTTAAAGGAATACACCATTCTAATTGCGAGCAATGTTGTCAGACCCCTTACTTTACTGTGTCACATGTTTTGTGAATGTCCCCTGCTGTGACCTTATTAGAGTACATTTTTTACACCATCAGAATAAGAAGGATCCGCAATCCACTTACAAGTCTGTTTGGTATTATAGCCAATGTGACATTACTGTTTAGAGAACCCTTCATAAATTATACTAAGATGGTAGCATTCCATATTTTCTTGGTCAACTGGAACAATCCTAATCCACAAACCATATTATAACTGGAAAACGATATCTTATTTCAAATTAAAAAAAAAAAAAACTGAATTCAGTTTATGAGAAAAACACAGAATTTCTATAGAATCTATCAGGCATTATTTAATATTGTCCCCAGTTAATTAAGGGTTCTAAACCATTGGAAATGTTTGAACACATCATTATCTTTGAGTTATAACTTCAAATTACCACTTCTTTCTTGTGATAGGTAGACAGGGGCGACTGTAGGCTCGTGGCAGCCCTGGGCAGAGAAAGGATTGGTGTCCCCTTCGCCCGCCAATGTCAATATGGTATCTTATGCACAGCGGATGGCCACATCCATTGCAGACAATGCATAGCCGCCTCGTGCTCATGACACAAGCATTTAATTTATGATAAAGTTCAGGATTGTTCCTTCCTGTGACGTAATGAAAGCCTCCTGAGCCGCCTTTCTCTTTCGTTTTGAATAACCAGATTCGTGTACTCAAAGTCTCTTCATTTTGCTTAGAATGGGTATGCGAATGTCTTGTGTCCCCTATCTGACCAGATATTCACTATGACTATTCCGCTAACACTAATTCTGTATTAAAACTAGGTGAAACATTAACTTGTAAGACGACTCGCCCACTTTCACTAGCTTCGCCTCAGCTGTCAGCTGTGTCGTTATTTTCTCTTTCTGCTTTATATTCAATATATATTGGCGTGGCGGCCCCTGGGATTTGGCGGCCCTCTGCAGGTGCACAGTTTGCACATGCCTAAGGCCGCCCCTGTTGAGAATGTGTATGATCTATTTCAAAGAAAATAAGTTTTATTGTATAATATACTGACTTCTAATTCACTCATTGTTGAGAAGTCAATAAAATATGTTAAAAAATATATGCTGATTCTACAGGAAAATCAAAGGGAAAAACTCTTTGGTTTTCAAAAGAACTTCGATATAAGTACTAAGACAGAGAAGAAGAAAATGTTTTATTCATTAATCTCATCCTTATTTTAAATACAATAAAAAATAAAAGCCAGATTCTTTTCCAATGGCAAGAGAAGAACCATCATTAAGCAAGGCACCATTTGGTCACAGGGCACATGACACCAACACTCACTTATAACAACCAATTTAGAGAGAGAAAAAATAACCTTTGAAATGTGTAAGGAATACCAGAGTATGAGATGAAAATACAAAGAGAATACGGGATTGAACAAAAGTCTTTGGGGATTTGAGGCACTCATCATTGTGCTACTGAGATGCCCTATAAAATTTCATGGTGAATTTTGTGATATTTCATTTACGTTATAAAGCAAGTATTTTTTGTATAAAAGTGCAATATTAAATATATAAATGTGTTCCTTATTGTGCTCTATACAAGAAAAATAGATACGGAACTATGGTGGCATAGCAGTTAATGCTACTGCCCCACAATTCAATGTTCTGACTAGGGTACTATGGTTGTGAAATTTTTACCTTTTTCTCACTTTTTTGTGTTTTTTCCTCCTGACATTCTGTTTTTATCCCAAAGACGCATGTACCATTTTAATTGACACCTCTAGGTGGGGTTATTGCCTGCAATGATGGCCAGACACCCCATCCTGCTTCGAATCCTGCCTAAAGCTTTCATTCTCCTTGAGGCTAAAATTGAATTTAGCATATTCATTAAGCAGACAATTAGCTATACCATAAGGATATTAAGGACAAATGTTATCAGCACTAAACTATTTTTTAAGAAAAGAAAACATTGAAAAAAGAGTGAACAGGCCTAGTCAGCTAAAAGCTTGGACCACACTCTGCATTCTGAATTTCCTTGAAAAGTTTATTGTGAACTGTTTTATTGCATGTAATAAAAGCTGAAACAACCCAACTAATTAAATGAGTCCTGTTCGAGGAAAATAAAAATTGATAAGATGAAGAGGTACAGAATCGTCAATATACACACAGTGCAAAAAACATACTGTTGTTACTTCCAGAAGTTGATCTCCAATTTACTTTTAGGACGCACAGAATAGGTGATCCATTAAGCAGTTACTTCAAAACCTGACAAGAAGAATGATTTATTAATGAAGGGAATTCTTTGTGTGGTTTATTAGGAATGAATAAGCACACAAGATAGAAGAGGGATGATCCAGGCTAAAGTGTAATATCTGGAGGAGGAGGAAGGCAAGAAGGCAAAAGCAATGCAACTAGTGTCCCAGGAAGCTAGGACAAAGTGGGAACTCGCAAAGAGAAAAGTGTCAGGATTAAACTTTGGAAACTGGAGCCCTAGCAGATTTCTTTTCTGTGCCACATCTGTGTATGACACCCTTCCATCACCAGAAAACATATACAGGTGGAAGACCCACTGTGTAAGCTCTGTGGAAAGAAAGCCACCATGATCCTCATCCTTTCAGGCTGCAACCGGGAGATGATGGTATGACAGGATGCTTCTTGCTCAAACAAATATCTTGGAGCATGACATAGGGACAAAACAACAAACCTATGCACCATCCATCTAGTTCATTAGATTTGGGGGAAGAGACCACCCAGTCTCAAGAAAGAGCAAGGGCAAGATCCTTCACAAGGTGGAAGGGTGGGAGACGAGGGTGGACCTGGCAAGGAGGATGCATCCCAAAAAACATCCTTAAGGCTAGAAAAAAAAAAAAAATCCTCAGACGGTATGGTGGAAACTATACAAGTTTACAAGAAAACATGGAAAGGAAGATGGCAGCTATGTTTGGTTTGGCGAATTTCTGTAGAGAAATTATGTCATTTCTCAAGTCCAGTGAGTGAAACAATGGCCTCAAAATGCCCCTATTAAGCAAAAGAGACAACCAGCTATAATAGACAGTGATGCCTCACACCATGGAACCAATATTTCTATCAACGTGGTGTTCAAGAATGTAATCTACTGTAATCTACCATGAGCCCAATGGTAATACAAGACTCATCACTGATGATGACTCAAACGAAGTCCAAAGAAATCTGTTCCAACATCAGTTCAACCTCAGCTGGCTGTGGCAGATATGTTAGTAGATGCACTCATACATGCACATAAACATACAGTCACACACACACACACAACACCATATTCACAGATAGTGACAGTTTGCAGTTGGCAATTAACACAACCTAAATAAAAATTGCTTAAGTATGTCTGGCTGTTGTACTTTTCATGAAATGGGGCTTGCAAAGCTATTCAGTTATTGCAAATAACGGGGAATAACAGAAGTGAAAGGAAAACTTTATTTATCAACAGACCATTATGGATACCAGGCAGCTGTGGCCCTCTGATGGTGAAATCCAGGGTGATCAGATTTTCAAAGTCCCAAATTTGGACACTTGTGTAGCATATATGCCCACACATACAGCTTCATTTGTTTAATGCTGATGTACAAGCTTGTCCTCTTCTGCTTACGCTCCAGCCACACAAGCACAGGCAGCATCCCACGTACATTCAATCAGCCAGTGGCAGTGACTTCTTACCAATGCACATACAGTAGTGTGGTGGCATTAAATTAACTTGTATTGGGGGTCTTTTTGCATTTAGCAGCAGCTATCGGAGGTTAAAATCAGCAAAATATACAAGTTTGTGTAACTGCTGCCAAGATAAAATTGATACAGTAAAGTAATTTGTAGCTGAAGTCACGCAAATGGTTTCTTTGTTTTAAGATAGACAAGTCAGCAGTTTCACCAGTGCTTTTCAATGGGAGAAATTATACATTTTAAAACTGTGAACACTGTAATATGTTTGAGATATCGCAACAAAAATGGAACTGTTTCAACAAATTTCTTTGAAAACTAAGAGTGCCAGATTTCAACAAAACTGGTCCACCGGGGGTTGAGTTGCCCAGAGGGGACTGGGCGGTCTCATGGTCTGGAATCCCTACAGATTTTATTTTTTTCTCCAGCCGTCTGGAGTTTTTTTGTTTTTTCTGTCCCCCCTGGCCATTGAACCTTACTCTTATTCGATGTTAATTAATGTTGATTTTATTTTGTTTTATAATTGTGTCTTTCATTTTTCTATTCTTTAATATGTAAAGCACTTTGAGCTACTGTTTGTATGAAAATGTGCTATATAAATAAATGTTGTTGTTGTTGTTGAGTTGTTTCATGCGGACACAAGGACAGACAGATATTTGAGAAGTACTTTGTGCATTATATGTGAATGTACCCAAAAAAAACAGAGTGATGTTGCATGATCACACAGTTTTGTGGACATCTTGATCTGAGCAGATTTACAGCTGTGTCACACCCTTTCCATCCATCCATCCATTATCCAACCTGCTATATCCTAAGTACAGGGTCATGGGGGTCTGCTGGAGCCTGTATGAGAGAGTGCAGGTGGATGCATGGGTGCGCCCTGCTGTAGTCTCTGCCTTGCATACAGTGCTGCTGAGATAGGCCCAGGACCCCACATGACTTCAATATTTTATAGTGTGGACCACCGGGGTGCATACAGCTCTTAGGCATATATGCCACATATGTTTATTCCTGTGGTGGAGCACTTTTTCTTTGCTCCCCATAGCACAGTACAACAAAGCACTACAAACACAATCGTTCATTCTTTTCCTTCTACTTTGTACTTTCTTCCTTTCCTCTCCTCTCCTCTCCTCTCCCGGTTAGCTTTGTCTTTCTCCTCCTGACTCGAATGGAGTGAGGCGGCTCCTTTTATTCAGCACCTGGGAGAGCTCCAAGTGGTTTATCAGGATTACCAGGAATCACTCCCAGGTGTGTTGGAAGTCTGGTATAGGGTTCTGCAGCTCCCCCTAAGGCCAACACGGAAACCAAGAGGGCTGCACCAAACTCCAGTTCCCAGCATGGCCTGCAGGAATCTGTGGTGCCAGAGCCACCCAGGAGGGATGCCCTCTAGCGCCCCAGGGGAGGTATTGCCTGAACGATCCTCTCTCCCTCAGATCTTCCAATCCATTGCCATCCCGCCAGGTAATGGCCATGGCTGCCCATCACAATAAATCATTTGATTTAAGAATAAAATAAATAATTTTGCCACCTTTGAAAAATGTATGTAGTTTTATGTTGATGGCTTCAGGAATGTGCTTTCAGGTAGGTATATCTCTATTATTAAAAAGATTTCATTATATTTTATATTTATTTTTATATCTGGCTTGAATTAAGAAACTAACAAAGAAATAGGGAATATATTTCTACTGTGAATTTCCATTATTTGAGTTAAGTTAGTTATGATTTGATTTATGTTAAATATTAATAACTTCAACAAATGAAAAGTTAATTCACAGCATTTATAGTTTAAAAAAATGTAAAATGATTTATGCCTTAAATAGATTTGAAATGTACGAGTATATTAGATCATCCAAGCATTTGAGGTGCTACTGATTTATGGATGTAGACTGAAGCACGGATAGCACTGATGTTGTACCAAGGGAAAATTATTTACTTAATATTACATCCCATTGTTTTTTAAAAGCAGCAAAAAGCTGACAAGATCACCAATTGTACGTTATAAAAAGGAACCAAACTTTATTCCTGTAGAATATGGACAGAAAATGCTTTCGACAAGATACTGTACTGCTCGAGAAGAGTAATCTGCAGTGACAAAGATATCATGGCTTGTGAGAGGAACCCTTCTTTAACTTGGTGTGCTTATTAATTTAATGATGAATGTGGAAGAAGTGTGACAGATCCTAATTTAACACCTGCACAGCCTTCTAGGATTGCAGGGAAAAAGAGTGACACCTGCTTGGATGCACAGTGACATTCAATTGTGAATGTGCTCCACTGTAATGTCCTTCATTAACTTTCTCCCAATAGAGTTGAGCATGAATGGTAGAAGTACAGAGCCAATAGGCTGTGGGCTGGTTTGATATAAGCACTTTTCTTTCACACATTACTGATTTTCTTTTTAAAGCCATGCATATCCTATTCCTATTATTTTGAAAGTTCTCATTATACTTTGTTCCTAAAACCTTCTGTTTAAATAAATAGACAAGTTATGTGAACACAGCTGATGTCATAAATAAAGTGGGATGCAAAAGTTTGGGCAACCTTGTTAATAGTCAGTATTTTCCTGTATAAATCATTGGTTGTTACGATAAAAAATGTCAGTTAAATATATCATATAGGAGACACACACAGTGATATTTGAGAAGTGAAATGAAGTTTATTGGATTTACAGAAAGTGTGCAATAATTGTTCAAACAAAATCAGGCAGGTGCATAAATTTGGGCACCATTGTCATTTTATTGATTCCAAAACTTTTAGAACTAATTATTGGAACTCAAATTGGCTTAGTAATCTCAGTGACCTCTGACCTACATACACAGGTGAATCCTATAATGAGAAAGAGTATTTAAGGGGTCAATTGTAAGTTTCCCTCCTCCTTTAATTTTCTCTGAAGAGTAGCAACATGGGGGTCACAAAACAACTCTCAAATGACCTGAAGACAAAGATTGTTCACCATCATGGTTTAGGGAAGGATACAGAAAGCTGTCCCAGAGATTTAAGCTGTCTGTTTCCACAGTTAGGAACATATTCAGGAAATGGAAGACCACAGGCTCAGTTCAAGTTAAGGATCAAAGTGGCAGACCAAGAAAGATTTCGGATAGACAGAAGTGACAAATGGTGAGAACAGTCAGAGTCAACCCACAGACCAGACCAAGACCTACAACATCATCTTGCAGCAGATGGAGTCACTGTGCATCGTTCAACCATTCGGCCCACTTTACACAAGGAGATGCTGTATGCGAGAGTGATGCAGAGGAAGCCTTTTCTCCGCCCACAGCACAAACAGAGCCGCTTGAGGTATGCTCAAGCACATTTGGACAAGCCAGCTTCATTTTGGAATAAGGTGCTGTGGACTGATGAAACTAAAATTGAGTTATTTGGGCATAACAAGGGCGTTATGCATGGAGGAAAAAGAACACAGCATTCCAAGAAAAACACCTGCTACCTACAGTAAAATATGGTGGTAGTTCCATCATGCTGTGGGGCTGTGTAGGCAGTGCAGGGACTGGGAATCTTGTCAAAGTTGAGGGACGCATGGATTCCACTCAGTATCAGCAGATTCTGGAGACCAATGTCCAGGAATCAGTGACAAAGCTGAAGCTGTGCCAGGGCTGGATCTTTCAACAAGACAACGACCCGAAACACTGCTCAAAATCCACTAAGGCATTCATGCAGAGGAACAAGTACAACATTCTGGAATGGCCATCTCAGTCCCCAGACCTGAATATAATTGAAAATCTGTGGTGTGAGTTAAAGTGAGCTGTCCATGCTCGGAAGCCATCAAACCTGAATGAACTAAAGATGTTTTGTAAGGAGGAATGGTCCAAAATACCTTCAGCCACAATCCAGACTCTCATTGGAACCTACAGGAAACGTTTAGAGGCTGCAATTTCTGCAAAAGGCGGATCTACTAAATATTGATTTAATTTCTTTTTTGTGGTGCCCAAATTTATGCACCTGCCTGATTTTGTTTGAACAATTATTGTACACTTTCTGTAAGTCCAATAAACTTCATTTCACTTCTCAAATATCACTGTGTGTGTCTCCTATATGATATATTTAACTGACATTTTTTATCGTAACAAGCAACGATTTATACAGGAAAATAATGACTATTAACAAGGTTGCCCAAACTTTTGCAGCCCACTGTAGTTTAAACAAAATAATAAGTGACAACAAGTCAAGGTAACGAGTCATTACTATTTCAGACATGGAGATTTAAGAAAAAATGTGCAAACATTTTAGAAAAACGACAGTCCCAGACATCAAAGATCATATGCTATATGATTTAGAATCTCATGCTATAAGAAATGGCAGATCATTGCAAATTTGTTTCATTAATAAACAATAAAGAGTTCTTTGGTTTAGTTAGATGCACTGTACATAGCAGGTCAGTTTTTTCACTTTAAATTGAATGCATGTGGTTGGGTGCCCTGTGATGGGCTGCTGTCTCATTCATAGACGGTTTTCTGACTTGCACCCAATGTTGCAAAATAAACAGAGGCTTCCCACAACCTAATATAGGAGAGACTGCAAGAAACTGTCGAAGGTTTATTAATGAAGTTATTGAATAACTTAATTTAGCCATGTTTAACCTTCTACTACTCTGTTTCTTAAATGACAGGTAGAAGCAACATAAATAAGATAATATTTTCCTTATGAACATTAACAATATTTTATTCTATCTTTGTATTGTCCAAACTAATATGAGAACTA
Source organism: Polypterus senegalus (assembly GCF_016835505.1). NCBI lineage: Eukaryota > Metazoa > Chordata > Cladistia > Polypteriformes > Polypteridae > Polypterus > Polypterus senegalus. The sequence goes on from NC_053157.1 coordinate 213,092,972, forward strand.
ATTAACTGTACATTTTAGATGACATACTCTTTCTTTTCAAATGTTCAGGTTTTTATAATGAAAATTACTTATAAAATGTTGACCGCTTGCCTTAATAGCATAAACATCTGGGAATCTATAACTTTACAATTCATCTTATACTGTATATATATAAAAAGGTATTTCCATAGAATCACCACAAAGAAGAAGCCTAAATTGTCCTTGCTAAATCTTGGCTCCTGTAGTATTATACCATTGCCTTTTGTGACTAGCCTCGGCATTATCTTAAATGTTTCAACTCCGCATCTCTGCTGTAGCAGAATTTTAATTCTAATAATAATAATTCATTTATATAGTTCTTTTCTCACTTCTCAGAGAGCTTTACATAAATAGAGAGAGGGGAACCACTTCAACCACCACCAATGTGTAGCACTCACCTGAATGATGCCACGGCAGCCATTATTGAGCCAGTGAGCTCACCACACATTAGCTATTAGGTGGTGAATGGGTGAGAGAGAAACAAGGGATGATTAATGGTGCCAGATTGACCAGGCTAAGATGGGCAATTAAGCTGGGACATCAGAAAGCACCCAACTCTTTACAAAAGATCTTTTATGACCACAGAAAGACAACACCTTAACTTTATCTGAAGAAGGGCATCATTGTTACAGTACAGTGTCTCCATCACTGCATTGGGACACGCATAGACCACAGGGTTAGTGCTTCCTGCTCTCCTCTCCAAAACCTCTTCAAGCAACAACTCTAGCTTTTCCTGGTTGGTCTCCCATTCAAGTACTGGCCGGGCATGAACATACTTAGCTTCAGGAGAATGGACTGTTCTGAAGTGCAGGCGGTATGGCTGTTGGTTATTTTGCTGCTAATTCTCTTATCTATGTAACTCCATGGTCCATCCCTTTTTCAATAGCTATGATATTTACTAACTGTACTACTAGTTGTAGTAGTAGTACTCTCACATGTTAGTACTAATCTTGTGCTCTGCTTTAAATGCTGTTATGTATTGCTTTTTAAAATTGCAGTTTCTAATCCCTTAGTTGTATTATAAGTAAAAATTGTAGCTTACTTTGCACAAAGATGTCTGCTAAATAAAGAACAATAATAATTTGAAGTAATTTATCATGCTTTTATCATTTCTGAATTGGCCTATTGAATAAATAACTTTGTTTCCCATGTAGTCCTGTCACCATAGACAGTAAACCAATAAGCAAGATTTACTAACCCTGCTCTGCTATTACATCAGAGGACTAACAGTGATATCTACCAGTAAATGGCATAAAATGGGAAAAAAACAAACTATGGACTGCACCAAACTTTAGGTATTCTATACAATTCTATATAATTACATGTACTCCAACGTCAGCACGTTTGTTTTCTCATTAACATGTCACTTCAGCAACTCAAAAAAACAAGTTTGTAATTCTGCTATTCATCAGGCAGTTCTTTCTTAAATTAAGACCCACACTACAATGTAATGATCTTTTTACATAAGTCTTTGAATAAGAAAGAAGAAAAAAATGTTTCATCATATTATATACAGGGTGAGTCAAAATTATGTTAACCTTTGAATGGCGGAAACAATTTATTCTCAAAACATACTTCATATGTGCAAGATGATTCACAGGAATGTCTCAACCTGTTCGCCATCATGTTCAACACATGGACCATATGTGGCACATACATTGTCCACAAAAATTGTATATAAGTATATACAGCACCCTCCACAATTATTGGCACCCCTGGTTAAGATGTGTTTTTAGGCTTCTAATAAATTCTTTTTTTTTCCCCAATAAAATATAGGCTCACAACACAAAAAAGAGAAAATACAACCTTTAATTGAAGCACATTTATTCATTGGGAAAAAAATCCCACATTAAGAAATACATTTTTTGCATGAAATGTACATTGCAGTACCATTAATGTTAACATACAGTAATTTTGCCTCACCCTGTATTGTAAGAAGACAAGAATAGAGCAAGAAGATTTGTGCATCCACCCTTTATACTTGAGAACATAATGGGTGTAAGGCAACAATACAAAAATCAGAGTAGACTGGAAGCAATACCAAGGGTATGATTTTATAGGGAAAGGCAGGAAGAGGCATGTTAGTTGGGCTGAACCTGGAAGTGCCATCAGGCACAGGGTGGGAGGTGGAGCCTTCAGAGTAACCAGAAGTGGGTTAGGTTGGTTTTCCTTCTGATGATCTGTAGAGAAAGGAGGACCCTTGATCCGGTGTAACAACAAATTTAGATCAAGCCCATCAACTGCCTCCAATGTGCATGTGTGTATAAGTAACATGAGTCTTTAAAATCTGTGGCTGATGTGGATTGCAGCTCAGTTCAAGGGTAAAATAACGACTAAAAAAAAAAAATTCTCTACTTACAGTTTTATTGTTACCCATAAACTGCATCCAGACCAAGAAAATCAAGATACACTCATCTTTGTGGCAGCATTTTCAATTCCTTAAGTCTTTTGCCACAAATTGAAATATTCCAGTTTGTTTAAGAAGCTTCTGTTTGTCTTCTGTGTAGCATGCCAACTACACCATTCTTCTTTGTGGTTTCTGCTGGCTCGCGCCAGCCATGTTAACTCCTTTCCATCTCCTAAACTACTGCACCCTTCTGACATTTAGTGCTTTTTCATCCGTGTCCTTAAGCACTTTTAATAATTATTAAACAAAGCAGAATATAATTATCACAAGGAACTGAGACACATTTGTCAGAAGAACTAACGAAACAATTCATTTGACCTAAACAGCTTCCAATATAAAGCCCTCAGGCCTTTCATTGTGTTTTACGGTCGTAACAGTGTAAGATGTTATTACAAATATATGAATGTAAACATTTGAAGCTAGATATTAACAGGGAACTTAATCTGAAAAAGTGGCCAGTCATTAACATCCAAACAGGTCCTCTTCGGCTGACATGTTTTGGAATCTACAGTACTTTCCTTCTTCAGTAGGTAATTTAATCACTTTGTTGTTAAATATTAAGTACAGATTTAAATTACAGTAAATACTCATCCAGGTTACTCAAAGTATCTGGAAAATATTTCACTGCAGACATCTTCACCGCATTTGCAGTCCTAAATCGCCTGTTAGTATTGTGGCTCGGGTACAGTTTGCACTGTTAGGACAAGAAGCCTGAGGGCTCAGTATTGGTAACTTTATATTGTTTCATTTGTGATACATATGTTTGATTACTTGTTTTAAATACATTCTGCAGCTTTTGCCATATGTTTTTAATATTACAGTGGGTTTACCAAAAGCGACGAATGGTGAAATATTCACTGTTTTCTTAGTTTATTCTTTTTTTACATCCATTCTTGTCTAAAAAGTAGCAGACACACAGCCCCTTTACAGCAGGGGGTGCTAACCCTGGGAATATGTTCTTTTTTTAGAAATGTGGCACATACTTGAACCTGTCTGTATAGCTTTTCAATAACCATGGATGAAATTTTAACACAGAAGAAAAAGAATATACTGTATGTATTTAACTTGCTTAAAAATGCAGAGTTTGCTCCTTATATACAGTACAATGTAGTATAATAATTGACACATATAAGTACAGGCCAAAGAGAAGCCAAACCCTAACCCTAATTGTTCAGTTCTTCATTGGGGGATGCTGATGTTGCTGCAGTTCTGTTTCAGTGGAGCACAGGAGACATTCTTTGGGTTACTGGCTAGACGTTCCCTGTGTCACACACGTGCGATTGGCAGCTAAAGGACCTGAATAATAGTATTACCACACTAGACCAGGAGGTGACGAGCTGCACTAACTCTCTCAATCCTCTGCAGACCATCCACTGGAAATCCCGCTAGGTACCGGCGCCATTGATGACATCACTTCCTATACTGGCTCCATTAAAGACATCACTTTCGGATCTGGCACTATTGAGGATGTCACTTCCGGTCCCAATGACATTACTTCTGGTCCCGGTCCCAAAGACATCACTTCCTGTACTGACTTTTAAAGCAGCCATGTTCTCACTATCAAATCAGTTCTGTTTTGGATGTTGTACCATTCACTACTCATGAAAAAATACCCATTTTGCAGCCAGAATTATCATACGGATGGCTACCCCAAAACTTTGATGTTTCTTGTGTCTTATTGTGACACCTGACAAGCATTAAATACCCACACATTTCACATATTCAGTGAGTTATTTGTAATTAATACCAGGTATGGCCTTAAAAACACCACCCGTTTAGCTTATTCAGTGTGTTATTTGTATATGTGCTGTGTGTGGACTGGGCTCTTCTAAGTTCCCAGTATAGCACATTCTTTCCATTATCTGTGATCAATGCAGCTGCTCAAATCACTATTGGTCCCTGCCTGAAAGTGATGGGTCAGACCTGCTTTAATCATTTAAGGTTGCTGTTTACAAGAACTGGCCTTGCTTCAAAAATCACAATATCATTTATTTTTCATTTTTGGTGATGATGTTCCACCCTGCTCCAAATCTCTTCTCCATTTTTCTTTCTATTTTCACGACGTCCTCTTCTGATTTGACAAACCAAGCAATCACAAGCATAACTGTATTGAGTAACAGAGATCAAACACAAAATAAAAATGTCCTACAATTTTAAAAGTAAATCAGTTTTTTCAGATCTGATACAAATAAAAAACTTGAACATTATTTATTTATATGTCTGGTAAATATATTTGAAATTCTCACAACAAATATATTTAATTCTCACAACAAAGACTCAAATAATATCCTATGTTGCTGCATCCAGATCATTGCTGCTGGAGTCCTGACACCAGCTAACACTGGGGTCACATTACCGTTGGCTCATTCTCTAGTATATTCAAATCAGTTTTTAAACTCTTGATGCTGACACACAAAGGTGTTAGCTCCGACACCCCAGAAACCCTTCCATAATGCTTACTCAGAGTAAACTGGTTAGATAACTGAAATTCAGATTTTTACAAAACACTTGAGCATTTTTAAGGAAACACTCTTTAAGGTTTTCTGACTCCTAATCGCTGGAAATCCCTCCCTTGATCTGTTCAATGTTTGACAGTGAAATATGGAGTGTTGACTCAGTGGCCCTCTTGACATTATTTAATCATATCCCCTACATTTTTAGGTTTCAACGGTTCTGTATTTTGACAGGGGTAGTAATGACAAGTGTGTACTACACATTCACTTGCAACGATGATTTTCTGAAAATATGCATCTGCCTGCACTGACTAATTTGCAGCCATTTAGAAAGTGAAGCTGTACTTATTTGCTTTGAGTAAAGTTAAACTGCTGAGCTGAGCTCATGAAAATAATTGATAGCCGTTACCTTTGAAACATCAGTTGCTTCACGAAAATGCAAGAAGGGCATTTGGGCATGGAGAGAGAGACAGAGAGAGAGAGACATGATCCTGGATTGCATTATCATGCATTTCACAATGCTACTTTGTCTTGCTTGTAAAGAACCTTGTATAAAGCACAATATCAAATACAATTATTACAATTTATTGATTACTATTTACTCCTGCTTTATCGATTCTGTGAACATTTATATTTTTGATCACTCCTTGGATATTTTTACCAGTGGATGTCATTTGAATCAAGAATATTGAAAGACAATGTTAATTACAGCAGTAACACAAATCTGTATTTTTCAAATATAAGGTTCTCACTCATATTTCTCCACACTGGTATATTTTTATTATTCTCTCCATCCTTTGATGTACGATTCATGCTGTTTCTTCCTCATTAGTGTTCTTTTCTACCACAAATATCCTTCCAATATAACTTTGTCTTCACACGACTTGTAAAAACCTTAATTTTCTATACTTTAAAAAAAAACTCTGTTTGAAATGTTTAGATACAGCTTTTCAAAACGTGCAGTACGCACATCATAGCATTATTTAGCAAATATGAGAAAACGGTAGGCCACTTAGTCAAGGAGGTAATGAAACAGACCAGGGAAGGAGTGAAGTAATGCAAAGGCAAAATATTACACAGAAAATGAAGTTTAAAAAAATATGCAAATATCCTAGATCTCTAAACAAGTTTTAGCTAGCTAAATGTTCTGCAAAGATTTGTACATGAATCCAAAAACTTCGACGTCAGGACAAACGAGAGATAGAGATAGAGATAGAGATAGAGAGAGAGAGAGAGAGAGAGAGAGAGAGAGAGAGAGAGAGAGAGAGAGAGATAGAGATAGAGATAGAGATAGAGAGATAGAGAGATAGATAGATAGATAGATAGATAGATAGATAGATAGATAGATAGATAGATAGATAGAGAGAAAGAGAGAAAGAGAATGTTATTTGTACCCAGGGGTAACTGGCTTTATACAGGAGTCTTTAAATAATAAATAAATATATAGGTAGATACGTAAGTAAGTAAATAAATTTACACGCAAACTTTGGTCTAAATACACATCAGAATGGCTATAAGGTAATATTTAGTGCTATCAAAATAACATTACTTGTCAAATGTCCATCCTATGGCAGTGGATGGCAGTTGAATTATGGAATTGGGAGTGTGAGAGAGAGCAAGGTTAGAATAAACAAACCAATATCGTAACTGAAAATCAAAGAATCTTATAAACAAGGCCTCCAATTTGAAACAATAAACAGAAAAAGAGAATCAGTAGCCACAGACAAGAGGCAAGACAAAAATCATAATCATAACAAATACATTAATAATCATTCAGCCTTAAAACAAACGATAATATCCCAACCACATTGCAACCATTAAAGTCCCAAAATGGCGCAGCGGGATAATGCAAAAAAAAAAAAGAATGTAATTAAAGGAACAAAAAAAAAAACCAAATATGATTATAAACTCCAAAACAATGTATGCTATATTTTTAGAGTCTGGGATTTTGTAATGAGCAAAACAATTCACAATATTCATATTGGAGCACAGCTGCTACCAACAAAATAGTTCCCCCCCATATAAAAATGTAAAAAATGGCAATCAGAATCCACAAACAGCATGGAAGTGTGGCGACTCATCAACATAATAAAAATAATCCACAGTCAAACAAAAAAGTTAATAAACAAAATAACACAAAGAACGAAGTCCAAGGGAAATAAAACTGTATTTCATAACAGAAACTTAAACCAGAATTCTGTTTGTTTTATGATATTAACCAGGATTACTTGGCATTGTAGATTTATTCGTATCAAACCAAGAGCTGAATTTTATATTCTAAGTAGATGTTCATTGGATTTTACAAGGCATGCTGTTGTAACATTTACTTTGCACTGCACATATCTGAAATCTTGTAAAATTCTGCTTCTTATACTGCATCAACATTTAAATGATTTCATTAAGTGTGAGTCATTTCAGTTAATAAACATCAGAACCATCTGATTCCTAAATTAAATTCTGTATTCTAAGCCAACATAATCAATATTAAATGTACAGCAAACAGGATATTAAATCAGCATTAAGCATGTGCATACTTCAGTGCAACAACCTGAAAAGTTGTTTCTCCTTATGAAAGGTTCTGAAAACGTTTTCTTGGTTCAATGATCTGATCTTTATAAAACCTTTAAAAGGTTGCCCTCTTTAAAAAAAAAAGGTACCCTTTATAAAAGAAGTGACCTGTGTACTACCCCTTCAGCATGAATGTGCTACTTCCTTAGGTTTGATACAGCAATTTATCCTCTGTTCTCTTTTATTTGAAAAGTTTGTGGCATTATGATACCCTCCCCAGGTGGGAAATAGAATGAAATCCTCCAACTTTCATTTGGAAAGTGCAATTACTATAAACCCTTGAGGCGAGATGGCTTGTATCTGAGAATTTCATCATAGCACACCTCCTTTTGGTGAGAAACATAATTTTTAGTCCTTTGCTTTCCAAGACCCCTACTCTCTTTTATTGGGGGGGAAAAAATGAATTGTTTTACTCTCCTTCCTACATGATAGAATCTACTTCATCTCTTTTTTAATACATCATTATGGCATTCCCTTTCATGTGCTTGTAAGATTTACGCCCTATGCATCCGGAACCTTAGTATTATGCTTCCTTTTGCTTTATCAAAAGAATTATCTCCTGACACTTTTATTTAGGGATTACCCATGTCAATCCTCATTTTGAGGAAAATTAAAATATAATCCCTCTGTCCAGCAATTTGATTTGGCGCCCTATTCTTTTACAATTACCTTGATTGCTTAGTCTCCAGCAGTAGATCCAAGATGTGGATTATTATCCATGATCCCACTGAGTTACACTACATATGTGAAAACTATGAAAATGGAAAACATCACTATGCTATTGAAAAACAGCATCAGAGACTAACCAATTTCCACAAAATTGAAGACTCAGGCAAGCCAACAGTTTCTGATACTTCTTTCCAAATTAAGGAGAACAGCAACCAGATACAAACTACAGCAGAAGAAATATGGGCTCCAGTTGTCAAAAAAAATAAATAAATAAAACAAAGACAACAAGACAGCCAACTTTAATGAGTCACCAGCAGACCAGAGCCTTTAACTGCATGAAGCCTGATAACCTTGTCAGTAAATTACATAAGCTACAGATGGACCCCTGTCTCACCCTATGGATTATGGACTTTCTCCTTAACAGACAGCAGTTTGTTGAGGTTGATAATTATATTTGTACAATCCATCATTCATCCACAAGGCCCAGTGATCACAGCTATACACTTCTCAATCTCTACTAATAGTCTGAGAGGATCTGACAGCAATTGTTCAGCTGTCAAGTTTGCACATGATACAGAATTGAGTGACACCTCTAACAATGTGACACATTCTCTGGAAAAGGCCAAGATAATGCAGAGGTGGTGCCAGGAGCAGAACTTCCAACTAAATGTGAGGAAGGCAAAAGAGTTGCTCATTGATTATAGGAGGAATGCTAAACCAAGAAAACCACTGGTTCTTAAAGGACAACAAGCTGAGAGTTTTAGTAAATTTAAGTGTCACAGAACATATTAGCTAATTGTTTGAACTTTAATGTAAACACACAATACACCTACAGAAATGTGAATAATAGAAAATAGCTTCCTATGGAGGTACTATATATGTTTTTTTTCATTCCTGGAGTGGTTTGGTGGACTTTTTGTAACTAATAAAACTGTATTTGTAAAAATAAATAAATAAAAACACAATCAATGTCTGCTCTCTGTGGACAATCACAATTAGGACTTCAAGAATAAGATCAAAAAGAAAAATAGATTAGATTGTAAAGGATCTAACACACTGCTTAAATAATGGTTTCCAAATTTTTTCTTCTGAGAGACGATACCTACAGCGAAAGTTTAACACGAATAGAAGTAGAAAGTTTTATACTGATGGCAATAAAACTCTTTTGATTAGATTATATACATTTTGGCCAGATTCAGGTGCATACACTAGCAGAAACATAAAACAGAAAGATAAATGATCACAGGACAGATAATACAGCCAATCAATCAATTGATAAATAAATATTGTGCAGATATTTCAAAATGAGCTTAACAAGTACATTGCCTGATAGCAATGGACAGAAAGGTCCCTGAGAGGTGCCTCTTAGCACACTGGTGCAATGAGCCTGTGACTCATTTAACAGGCCAAATTAATTTTAATTTTTGTTGAACTAAATTCTAAAATTCCTTTTTTATATATATATATATAAATATATCAGTAATTTGTATTTTATTGTTTGCATTGTTCGTTTGTAATAAGCTCCTGTATGTTGCTGACAGTTTCAAAGCAAATTTCTACTTGTGGACAATAACTGATTAAACTAACTAAGTAGTCAATAGAGGAATAAGGTGCAACAGCATCCCATCAGAATATGATTAAACTTACCAGCAAATATATTTTGCTCCAAAAGCCTGAAAAATCTGTTTGTTCAAGCCAAGTTAAGGTGATTGAGGAGCAGAAAGGTAAAGTACTAGTTGTTGGAGATTCCATCCTCTGAAATCCCCCCAGTTTGATATGCAGTAGAGCTTGGGAATCAACAACAGATACACTGCCTGGCCAAAAAAAAAGGTCACACAGTCTAATATTTCGTTGGACCGCCTTTAGCTTTGATTACGCCACGCATTCGCTGTGGCATTGTTTCGATAAGCTTCTGCAATGTCACAAGATTTAGTTCAGTGTTGCATTAATTTTTCACCAAGATCTTGCACTTATGATGGTAGAGTCTGACCGCTGCAAAAAGCCTTCTCTAGCACATCCCAAAGATTCTCAATGGGGTTAAGTTCTGGACTCTGTGGTGGCCAATCCATGTGTGAAAATGATGTCTCATGCTCCCTGAACCACTCTTTCACAATTTGAGCCCGATGAATCCTGTCATTGTCATCTTGGAATATGCCCGTGCCATCAGGGAAGAAAAAATCCATTGATGGAATAACCTGGTCATTCAGTATATTCACGTAGTCAGCTGATCTCATTCTTGGAGCACATACTGTTGAACCTAAACCTGACCAACTGCAGCAACCCCAGATCATGGCACTGCCCTCACAGACTTGTACAGTAGGAACTAGGCATGATGGGTGCATCACTTTATCTGCCTCTCTTCTTACCCTGATGCGCCCATCACTCTGGAACAGGGTAAATCTGGACTCATCAGACCACATGACCTTCTTCCATTGCTCCAGAGTCCAATCTTTATGCTCCCTAGCAAATTGAAGCCTTTTTTTCCGGTTTGCCTCACTGATTAGTGGTTTTCTTATGGCTACACAGCTGTTCACTCCCAAACCAAGGTAGTGTATTTAAACTAGATTGTGCGGGGGGAGAACTGGAGAATACAGTACATACAAACAGCCAACTCTGCTTAAAGAAAATTTTACTAAAAAGGCAATAAGGACCTGTCCTCATTAAAACTGATCACTCTGTAATCTTAGGAGCATCAGAAAAACAAAATGCACAAACTACATGCAACCAAATCATGTCCAATTAACTGAATTTACCATAGGTGGACTCCAATTAAGCTGCAGAAACATCTCAAGGATGATCAGGGGAAACAGGATGCACCTGAGCTCAATTTTGAGCTTAATGGCAAAGGCTGTGAATACTTATGTACATATGGTTTCTTAATTTTTTTATTTTTAATAAATTTCCAAAAACCTCAAGTAAACTGTTTTCATGTTGTCATTATGGGGTGTTGCACTGTATTTGCAAGAAAAAGGAAGTGGTCATGGGTGATTTTAACTTTCCAGACTCTAGAGGAGGTATTAAAGAGGAAAGTGAAATGGTGCTAATGGCAAATGACTGTTTTCTCACCCAGTTTGTTTGAAGCACAACTCTTGGTAACACAATAACAATAACAATAGATACACAGTAGTTAACAACAGACATTATTGATACTTTAAGCAATAGGGATCACAACATGTGTGTGTTTACTATAACAAAGACTTATAATTTGTGGAAAGCAGACTTCATGGGTATAAGAAAGTAACTAGAAAACACAGATTAAGAAAGTAAATACAGAGAAGTTATAAATGATTGGTGGTATCACCTCAGAGAATTTCTGAAAATAAGTATATTCCAAAAACCATTTAAGCAAACAGACAAATAAAATGACAGAAATATGTAAATAAGGGCATTATTAAAAAGATAAAATTGAAAAGATCACTGTACAAGAAAAATTTAAAAAAAAAAACAGGCCTAATAACTGTGACTCAGAGGAATACCGGACACTACAGCAAGAGATCCAAATTATCCCAAGGTCAAAAGAGAAACAAAAAAAATGATAGTGAAATCAAAACAAATGGCAAGAAATATTTCGAGTACAACTACAGTACAAAGATGACAAAAAAAATTTAAGAACAATCAGGGACACAGAAGGAGACATCATTGAAAATGAGAAGGAAATAATGTAGCAAATGAATTGAATAAATATTTCACCCAAGTATTTGTAAAGAAGGAAACAAAAAGAATACAAGATAAAAAAGTAAAAACAAGCCCTGAGTTCAAAGATTTCAAAATAGTCAGAGTCAGATGTGCTTCAAGCTCTCAGTATGTTGAAGATTAATAAAACCCCTGGACCTGTCAGGACTGAATCTTTTATTTACTAAGCTAAATAGCACTTTGGTAATATAGGAATATAAAGGGGGTAATGTCAGAAAGAATCTTTGCTCTTTCTGCCTTAATTTGATGTTAAAATTTAGTCTGTCAGTCTTTAAAAATTTCATACTGTAGACAAATTATTTATTCATTAAAGTTTTCATGTCCTGTTCCTTTATGAAATTGAAATTCCATTAGGCATTGAATACAAAAATTAAAACAGCAATAATAACATGCTGAGATGACACTGAAATCTTTTTAAAATTTTATGTTTCTCATTTGTCATCTTTGGAACTGATATAAACAATATGAGAAGGTTATTTCAAATTTCATGTATTAATTTGTAAAGGCATTTGAAACAATCCATACTAAAAGCTTTTTTCCATTTTAGTCCATAAATGCTATACTGAAGCCATGCAATTTTGTTGCTCTCTTTGTTTGCTTTATTACCTTTGTGAACATCTGTACCTTATGCTTCTTTCATAGACTTATTATAACCTTATGTTAACTGTTAACTGATCTATGTTGCTCTGAAGAATTAAGTTGAAGTATTCATAAATTCTGATGTGTTGCATCATGATCAGACATGTAAGTAAGGGTTTAACTGTACACCGACACTGTATACCTTTATTAGTCTTACAACTTGAATGTGTAACCATATTGGCAATGGCAGGAACCTGTCAAACGTTAAGTAGCAGGAGCCTAGCTAAGTTCAGGTGGGGATAAGAAAGCACATAAATCATAATTCTCTCTATGATGAAGCAGTTGGAACTGTCATTAAATATATTTTGATGGAATTCAAACTTGAAACCCCCCCCATTTCCCCAGGCTACTCCCATATTAAGTAATGATCAGAGATCATTTAATTCACTAGAGTAATAAATTAGTTTTTAACCTAAACACCAAGAGAGATTATTAGAAAAATCTGAGAATGAATTGGACATTTAGCAATTTGTCAAAGCTTTATCTGGTTTATGAGATGTGTAAAGCAATTCCTAAGGTCTCTGCTACTGCGTCAATGTGATTTTTTCAATCACCCATCCATACTACATGATTGTAATTTATAGCTAGATAAAAGGTTACTGAATTCAGTCATGGATAACAAGAATGAGATTGTTATGCTATGTATTATGTTGTGCTAAAGCCTGGTTCTTTGCTGTTGTATCCCTGCTATGGTGAAATGCTCTAGGCAATGTTTTATATTACAGTGGATTTAGAAAATATTCACATCCCTTCATGCTCTGCGCACTTTACTGTGTTATAGATTTAACTTTAAATTTATATATTTGCCATTTTTTGCCCATCAATCTACACTCAATAACCCATGATGTCAAAGTGAAAACATGTTTACAGAAAGGTTTTTTTTAATTTTTAAAAAAATACAAAATCTGAAATCTCTCATTCATTCATTTAAGTATTCAAACTCTTACTTCAGTACTTTGTGGAAGCCCCTTTGGCAACAATTATAGCCTTGAGTATTCTTGGGTAAGTATCTACAAGCTTGGCACACTTGGATATTGCAGTTTATCTTGATTCTTCCTGGCATATTATTTTAATCACTACTAGATTGGATGGGAACATTTTGTAAACTGCCTTCTTCAGGTATCTCCATAGATGTTCTAAAGGGCTTTAAATGTGGGCCTTGGCTGGGCCACCCAAAGAAGGTCAGAGACATGCCCCGATGCCTCTCCATCATTACCTTGGTTTTTACGAGGTGAGACACAAAAATAACCGGACTGGGCTTGGGGCTTTCCTGGAAAACCGTCATGAGGTTGGCTGGACATGAATCATAAAACTATATCCCCTCCTACACGCCCACTCAAACTGCCAACCGGCTAGGTATATCCTGTAAATAGCTCAGTCGATATTTGCACAATAATTGCTACACAAGTTGCCGCGACAATGTCGGGTGAAAACAGTGAACAGCGAGATAAGACAAAACAGTGCTCCTGAGCACAATGCTTTTTCCGTAAAGCAGTTTTTGACTAACAAAATTTTATCAATTTCAAAAAACAGCTCAAGAAGAATTGAAGCAAACAGTATGCACCTGAACACAATGTGAAGTCCCACAGCAAAGGGTCTAAATACTTAAATGAATTAAAAATTTCAGTTTTTGTTTTTTTTAATAACTAGGGTGTGTTGCCCCCTGTTCGCTTTGCTCGCCAACCCACCTGCCTGCACTACGTGCCAGTAACTTTGTGTCTCTGCCACACATGTATGTGGATTTCACTTTCACCAAACAACACATCTTTTAATTCTCACAGATAGGCCTCTTCATTGGGAAGAAACAGTACTTTTCTCTGATGGCAACACAACTTAGACAATCTACAAGTCTTAGACTTAAAGTTTAAATCTGAACAATATATTCGATCTATTTTCGCTGTTCCAGTATTTCACTGATTAATAATTTCCATTTGTTTGTGCTAATTCGATCTTTACTATCCCTTTTTTGAGACTTTCAAATTTTCGTACTTCCATTATCTCTAACCTGCTCTATATGTGTATCACGCCAACATTTTTGAATTCTTTACGACGTTCTACTTTGTTATTTACTCTTTGTCTTTTATTTCCGGCCCCTCGGGCATGGTTAAATCTCTTGGCACAAGTCTTGTTTCACGGGATGTGAAAGTGTCTCTCTGAGAAAATCACATCTCGTCTCTCTTCCCAAGATTTTTTATTATAACAGAGAGATAATTTGCAAACCTTTCTGAAAACATGTTTTCACTTTATCATTACAGTTTACTGATTGTGGAATGAAGAAAAAATAGTAAATGTATCCTTTTAAAATTAAATCCACAACAGAATAAAGTGTGTAGGTAGTGAAGGGGTCTGAATAATTTTCTGAATCCACTGTACTCACTGTTGTTTTTTATATATTTCTACAGGTGTCACATAGGCAAGTTGGTTCCTGCCTTGCACTTGATACTGCAACAATGGGCTCCATACTCCCTATAACCCAAAATGGCAATTTTATAAATTCATAGATGTATTATTTAGCTGATCACTTAAATCACACAGAAAGGGGTGTTATTGTTCAAGACCCTTGTTCAAGTTTTTTTAGCTACTAAAGATAGATTACATTTTATTCAAGTTATGTTTCTACTGTAAACGAACAGAAGAAAAAAACTTCCACAGTATGCTATTAATTTTGACATTTTCTTATTTTAATTTTAAAAATTCTCATTATTATTAAAAGTTTGCACCCTTAATTGCTCCCTAATAGTTTTCTTTAACTGTCCTAATTAAAAAAAAGTACAGACATAGGTGTAAATGACAATGTTGTCTAAACAGCTTGTTCAGTGTTATTTGCACCTGTATGGACTCAACAGATAATTGCAGTTTTAATAATTTGTGTTCTGTAAAAAACAAGCGAGAAAAATCTCAGTTCAGGAAAAAAAAAAACTGCATAAAAAAGTTTGGCTAAATTGATCTGAAAAGTTTCTACTAATCCTGCTAATTATTTATTGAATGATATAATAAACTTACAGTTAATATAACTGAATGCTCTGGCTTTCTTCCCACATCCACTAAGAAGTGGCTGATGACTCCAAATTACAAGTGTTGGTGTGGACATGTGTAATGTGCAGAAGTGGACTGCGTTTGCTTCTGGCACCAAATGAACGTATATATAAATATATATATATATATATATATATATATATATATATATATATATATATATATATATATATATATCAGACACAAAATCAGGTGCTTGAAACATGGAGCTCCAAAGATTCTGAGTTTATTGGAAAAGAACTGAACAGAACAGCAAAAAAAAACTTCCCAAGTTCCCAAAATGTCACTATTTTATCTTTACTCCTTTTCATATACTGTTTTGTTTAATCACTTTCTCTGTTAACTTTCAAGGCTTCCTTTCTCTATCTCCCCATCCATACACACATGTACACACACACCCTTCCTTCCTGTCTCCTCCCCTCCTGCGCATGTACCTTCTGTCGTTCTATGAAGTTGTAAGCAATTCAGAGCCTCTCCTAAACACAGTAAATAGAAAACATTCTAAACATTAATTACAAGATGTCACTCTTTCTCTCTCTATAGATATACATGTATGTATATATATATATATATATATGTTGTGGCTTACAGCTGTAGCCCTTGCCCAAGGGGGTCCTGGATGATTGCCGAGTCCTTGGTTGCAGCACTTCTGCCACACCTAGAAGTGCTGCCGGAAGAAGGTTGTTGGACACCTGGAGTGCTTCCAGGTGTCCTATAAAAGGAGCTAGCCACGACCACTCGGGTTGGCTCAAATAGGATAAATCCTACCAGGAGGCGTGGAGGCGGACAGAAAAAGAAAGAGGAAGAAAGAGAATTGTGCTTTTGTATAGTGCTGAACTGTGCTGTACAGGTGGGAAAGAGGGGAAAAAGAAAAAAATTAAACGTGTGTGTGTTGAACTTGTGCCCTGTGTCTGTGTGTTTTGGGTTTGGGTAGCAGGAGTGCCCTCTGCAGGCCACTCTATATATATAAAAAAATTTTTTTTCTATAATTTGCTTGACTATTCCAGTTGATTTTGCAACGTCTCTCATCGCGCTCATAGTTCACTTGCGGTACCAATTTATTTACGTGAATTTGAGAGAGAGGCTACAGGCTGAGCTGAGGAGGAAGAGTCCTGGTGGTTTCCAACTTCTTACACTTATGGATGATGGAGGCCATTGTGCTCATTGGGACCTTCAAAGCAGCAGAAATTTTTCTGTAACCTTCCCCAGATTTGTGTCTCGAGACAATCCTGTCTCGGAGGTCTACAGACAATTCCTTTGACTTCATGCTTGGTTTGTGCTCTGATATAAACTGTCAACTGTGGGACCTTATATAGACAGGTGTATGCCTTTCCAAATCATGTCCAATCAACTGAATTTACCACAGGTGGACTCCAATTAAGCTGCAGAAACATCTCAAGGATGATGAGGGGAAACCGGATGCACCTGAGCTCAATTTTGAGCTTCATGGCGATGGCTGTGAATACTTATGTACATGTGCTTTCTCAATTTTTTTATTTTAAAATAAATTTGCAAAAACCCTAAGTAAACTTTTTTCACGTTGTCATTATGGGGTGTTGTATGTAGAATTCTGAGTAAAAAAATGAATTTAATCTATTTTGGAATAAGGCTGTAACATAACAAAATGTGGAAAAAGTTATGCGCTGTGAATACTTTCCGGATGCACTGTATATTGTCATGCACATGTGATTAGGGGGCCGCGTACAGAACTAAACGGTATCGTAAAGTCGTATACCAGAAGGGAATGGCGGGGTACTAACCTTTCTCTCTTTATTTCCTGCAGAAAGAAAGACACACCGCTGCCATGACTCTGCCCGACTCGCTAACCACGCATCGCCACTTCCGCCCTTCCTCTGTCAACTCCTGATGACCTCAGCAATCCCAACATCCATCTCGGCTCCTTCCCAGCAAACCTCTCTCTACTTCTGGTCCCTCTTCATAAATGCTCCCCCCTCCTCCATTTTGACTTTCGACTGTATAGTACAATTGCGTGCTGCATTGACAACTAATATATATTTTTTTTTTATTTATTAATTTTATTACAATCAATACATAGCAATCAAGTTTTTACAAAAAAAAAGAATTATGCTAAGAACAGATCGATCCCCACCCTTGAGAGAGAGAGCAAGCCAAACGGTGTAAAATTTAAGGCTTTTAAAAATACCTAAATCAACAAATTCTCTGTGCTTTATAAAATCATTTCAAAATATTACTGATTAGATCCTGCCATGTTTTGAAAAAAGTCTGCACAGATCCTCTAACTGAGTATTTGATTTTTTCCAATTTTAAATAATATAACACATCAGTTTCCCACTGACTTAAAAGAGGAGAGTTTGGGTTCTTCCAGTTTATCAGAATAAGTCTGCGTGCCAACAGTGTAGTGAATACAATCACAGTTTGTTTGTCTTTCTCCACTTTAAGACCCTCTGGAAGAACCCCAAACACAGCTGTTAATGGGTTAGGAGGGATTGTGAGTCCAAGACTGTCTGAGAGGTAATTAAAAATTTTTGTCCAGAATAATGTTAATTTGGAGCAGGCCCAGAACATGTGACCTAGTGAGGCTGGGGCTTGGTTGCAACGTTCGCAGGTTGGATCATGCCCTGGAAACATTTTGGAGAGTTTTAGTCGAGACAGATGTGCTCGATATATAATTTTGAGTTGTATAATTGTATGCTTTGCGCATATGGAGCTTGAGTGAATTCTCTGCATTGCTACTTTCCACTCCTTTTCTGATATATTAATTGAGAGGTCATTTTCCCAGTGTCCTCTTGGATCTTTGAAAGGAAGGGATTGTAAAAGGATTTTATATATTGTAGAGATGGAGTCTAACTCCTTGAAATTGAGCAATAATTTTTCCAGCGTGGATGATAATAATATTTTGTGCAAATATTTCTTACAGTATATGGGGCCGGAAACCCCAAACCTTTATGGTTGTGTGTCTTTCTTTTCACAATGTATATATACATATATACATATACAGTATATTTATATATATATCACATATAGGAAATTAAATTGGAAGCATTTTATTTTAAAGACAATACATCATTGCATTTAATAAATAACACTGACTACTGTGATCAAATAGCACTGCACTTCCACAGGAACAGAAAAGACCAAACCTTGGTTTACAAGGAAACATGAAGCTTTTTAAATTGTGCTATTCAGCAGTTGGTAAGCAGAACTGTTTTACTGTTACTTGAAAAGGTTTTTTAATACTGACCCTTAAACTGAAAAAGAAGCACAATGCAGAATGATCTATTGCCCTTATTAAAGTAATGTTCAACCTCGAATGAAAAGCTGCAACTAACGTCTCTATATTGCATGTCAGCCCGGCTAATAGAAAAATAATTGTAAAGTGCTTTGAGACATCAATATATGTGAAAGGATTGAATTCTTTCTATCCTTGCTATGTAAAAATAATGAGATTTGACTGGAAGAGGCAGGTTGCACTTTGAATGTGTACAGTCAGTATGTGCTGTATGTTAATCAGATATGATGCAGACTTATTAGTAGTGTATTGGTTGAATATTTCTTTCTCTTGCAGTTTCCAGGATGTTCGGGATTGCCTTTAGTATGTCACTTATGGTAAGGTTTACTTATTAAATGCCAGAATTTCCTTAAGTGGCTTCTTTTAATCTGAGCTGTATATATGCTGTATATAGCTATACTTGTAGCTTCCCGCAGGTTGTCGAAGGTTCATTTCTGTATTCTTAAGTGTTTTTCATGTTGTTTTTTATTATGGTCTTAAAAGTGTAAAAATTGTTTCTGTTTTCTTCTTGTTGAATAGCTAATTTGTTATGAGGTCATTGTTTAGTAAACCTCATTGTTGCCCATTTGGTTGCTCCCATTGTTGCCCATTGTTCCTCTGAACTTTTAAGCACGAAAGAAAAGTCTTGCATTGTTCTTGATAGGAATGATAAACCAGTTTCATAACTTGAGGTTCCTTAGGTTTTCTCATGTCAGGCTTTGAATTTCGGTTTTGCCCTTTCTGTTATTGGAAGTCTAAACTAAGTTAGAGAGAGAGGGAGTGGTTACGAGCACATGCTGATACAGTGCATTGCAACACCCATCACATGACAAACCAACTCAGATTAGGACATGAGTGCAGCCATGCAACAGGTGACACCTTGACACCCCACTACTTCAGATGGAATGCAACCAATGTGAGTTTTTTTTATGGTGACTGGCGTGCCAATCCTGCCACCAACCCCCAGGTTTTTCCCTGAAGGCCTACATGCAGGGCTGGATATAGATTAACTTCATACCCAGGACGGATTAATTGAAGGTGAAGGGCCTTGCCTAAGGGCCCAACAAAGTAGAGTCACTTTTGGTGTTTACGGGATTCAAACCGGCAACCTTTCAATTACCAGTGCAAATCCCTAGCCTCAGAGCCACCACTCCACCCAAACTAAGTTAGGTGTTGCAGAAATGAGAATGTTGACATGGATGTGTGGAGTTTCAAAAAGGACCGAATAAGAAATTATGCAATCAGAGGTGCAACAAAAGTGGGAGAGGTATCTAAGAAAGTACAGGAAAGTAGGTTGAAGTGGTATGAATGTGATGAGGAGAGACAATGAATATGTGGGCAAAAGAGTGATGGGAATGGAAGTGCAGGGGAAGAGTAAGCGACGGATGCCAAAGTGGAAGTGGATGGATAAAGTGAACGATGATCAGAAGGAAAAGGGCTGACTGGTGTGAAGTTGCAGGACTGAGCTGTTTGGAAAAGGTTGAGCAGCCACATCAACCCCACACAGATGGATTCAGATGAAGAAGAAGCTCTCAGCCACATTGAGATATGCACTCATTTACATAGTAATTGGAGTCATAATGACAGGGCTCCGGAAACGTACAGAGGCACATTACTTCATGCTCTTGAACCTCTTACTCATTCTTTTATTCACTAAACTAGGCATCCCCCACAGCTTTGCCCGCATATTAGTGAAACAGGACAGGAAGGAGAGCCCCTCCCAGCTCTCTACTCTTGACGTCACTCTTCTTCCTCCCCTCGGCCCGCAGCCTCTGTCTTGGATTAGCGCAAATATATTGTTCCTGCAAGCAAACTATGATTCTTAGCGTAATGAGAGAAGTCGTAAAGTCAACCAGAATGTTCAAGCAAATTATGGAAAAAAAAGTTCTAAATCCGCTAAGTAGTTCTCTCGTTTGTTTACTAAGTGGAGTTAAAGCTATATCCAGAAGCAGACGTGTGAGTGAGGAGGGTCCCATCCCCCTCCCCGCAGCCCAATGAGTCTCTCTCGGATTCGCATTAATAAATTGGTACTGCAAGCGAACTATGATACTTAGCGTGAAGTTGCAAAATCAATGGAATGTTCAAGCAAATTATAGAAAAAAAACTCGATCTAAACCTGTTAGGTAGTTCTCTCGTGAAAAACGGACAGACATACAAACCAGTCTAAAAAACTATAAGAAATTTCGCAGTTGGACTACAAAATTTTTAAAACCGTTTCTTAGCGAGCACCTATGGCCCAAGGGTAACCTACATTCCAAATTTCAAGTCCCAAATCCTCATGGTTCAGGAGATTTTGTGATGAGTGAGTCAGTGATATTTGGATTGTATATACAGTATATACTGTAGATAAACCCTGTGACAGTGAAGGAATAACCTGACCAGAAAATCTCCTTGCTATCTTCTGATTTCCACTACCATCATTTGTGAATAAGATCCAGAGATTTTCGAAGGAATAATCCACTCAGAATTATACTCTTTTAATATGTCATTTAACCCATGTGGGTTAAAATGCTGGCAGACAAAAAATCTGAACCTCATATTTTCGAGGAAAACGGGGATTGCATTGTTTCTGCAAAAGCATAATCATCTCTGAATGTGCTTCCTGTTTATTGACTACTTTATTTTTTCTGGAAGTATTTATTTAATAATATTTTAGCAAAAATACAGTGTTTAGTATGTTGTGAGGGTATGACTGGATGACTTGACATGTGGATTATGAGACACTAGTAACGCCAGAATTTTTTCCTGGATTGTTTGCTGTTGTCCAGCATTGGTCAGCATAGACTCCCAGTCTATCAGAAACATGTTAACTTTGCTTTCCATGAAAATATGAGATTAAAGGTTTTTCAGGGTGGTTACTACAAACCAGGTGGGGTAAATAGTCAAGTCAAGTCAAGTTGGGGAGCATGCACTGGTACAGTGCGTTGCCGCACCCACTACATGACAAAACAACTCAGGATCTCAGTTGGCAACCCCCCAGGCAGACACGCAGTCCAGTCCCACCCTCTGGAAATGACCCTCTATCTGCCGCAGCCAGGTGTTATGTGGGTGACTCCTTGGCCTAGTCCAGCTACTCGGGTCCCCAACAATGAGGATCTTACGAGCTGGATCATCCTTGGGGAAACGTGCCACATGGCCGTAGTGCTGTAACTGATGCTCCCTCACAAAGCAGGGTAATGTGCCTTATTCGGGACTCCATGAGCAACCGCTCATTCAATACAAAGTCATACCAACAGTACTCAAGGATTTTCCGGAGAGACACAGTACCAAAGGAGTCCAGTCTTCGTCTCAGGTCACTGGATAGCGTCCATGTCTTGCAACCATATAGCAAGACAGGAAGCACCAGGACTCTAAAGACTTGGACCTTCGTCCTTTTGCATAGATATCGGGAGAACCACACACCCCTTTCATGAGGAAGAGTCACAAGGGACATGAATGTCACTGCCAAGGAAAGTAAACCTCTCGACAAGGTCGACACTCTCTCCACAGACAGACACACTGCTGATGGCTATGCCCAAGAGGTCATTAAAGGCCTGGATCTTGGTTTTTATCCAGGACACTCGCAAGCCCAGACACTCAGACTCCTCCTTCAGTCTCTAGAGCACCCCGATCAGCGCCTCCATTGATGCCGAGAAGATCACAGCATTGTCAGCAAAGTCAAGATCCGTGAATCTTTCTTCACCAAAGATGCCCCACAACCGCTGGACCCCACTACCTTGCCCAACACCCAGTCTATACAAGCATTGAACAGAGTAGGAGCAAGAACACACCCCTGACGAACCCCAGAATCAACTGGGAAAAACACAGAGGTTCTGCCTCCACTCTGTACAGCACTCACAGTACCAGTATACAGGCCGGCCATGATATCCTGATATCCAGCAACCTCATAGAGATCCTACAGGGCAGCTCGATCAACTGAGTCGAACGCTTTATGAAAATCGACAAAGGCCACATTCAGACTCTGCCGATATTCGCATTTGCGCTCCATGAGAACCCTCAGTGCCAGGATGCGGTAAATGGTAGACTTCTTAGGCATAAATCCAGACTGTTCTGTCACTGGTATTTGAGCAAGTTATCACGGATCCTATTGAGGACAACTCCAGCAAAGGACCTTACCCAGCTCCAAGAGCAGTGTTATCCCCCTTTAGTTGCCGCAATCCAGGCGATCACCCTTTCCTTTCCAGATAGGGACAAGAAGTCCAGTTTTCCAGTCAGTTGAGATGATGCTAGTCTCCCAAATGGAAGCAAAGACTGCTTGAAATGCCAGGAGGACAGCCTTACCACCAGCCTGGAGAAGTTCATACCAGTAAGCACAGATCCCTGCAGCCTTTCCTCCCCTCAGATGGTTCACCAACTGTGCAATCTCAGTGAGACTGGGTGGTTCACAGCTAATTGGAGGATCAGCCCCAAAAACCGTGGACTCAGAGATATCTAACGTCCTAGCCAGAGGATTAGCTTTGAACAGCTGCTCAAATTAGCCAGCCCAGCTGGTCACAACTGCAGTGTCATCTGTAAGGACCATTCCATCAGCTGCACTGACTGCGACTGAGGAACAGATTTGGATGTACGTTATGCTTCAATTCCTCTGTAAGCAGGACATGGGTCTCTAGACCACAGATGGTGTGTCACAAATGCCTCTTTATCTGCCCTCAGAGCCTTTGCAGCCATCCTAAGTTCCCAGTACAGACCAGAGTTGCCATTGAGCTGTGCGCTGCGATTCCTCTTGATGATATCCAGGGTGCCTTGCGAAATGAAACACCTCCTTCTGGGAACACTGGTAACACCAACACAGCCCTCAGCTACCTTCAGGCTCTTGTCATGGATGGTCTCCCACCTCACATTAGGATCAGCAGTCGCACCCAAATCTACAAGTTCCTCACACAAACTGCATGCAAACTCATTAGAGTTAGGTCTTGGAGTCTGGCCAAGTCCAGGCTAATTTTACTAGTAGGTGGTAACGAACTGGACCTAAGCTGGATCCTAAGTGTAGCAACAAGTCTGTGGTCAGAATTCACAAACTGGGCACTTGTGTAGACCCTGCAGTTTTGCAAGAGCCTCCAGCGTCTGCCCACAACGATGTGATCGATCTCCTTCACCGCACCACCAGTATTGGAGTACCAAGTCCAACAATGCGGTTCTTGGTGCTGGTGCCAGGATCCAGTGATTAGTAGCCCCTGACCTTTGGCAAAATCAAGGAATATGGAGCCACTTTCACCACGGTCACCAGACCCATGGTGACAGAGACAATCCTCATAGCCAGCCCTGTCAGTACCAGTGGCTGCACTGAAGTCACCCATGACAAGAGGAGTGTCACCTCGTGGGCACCCATCAACCAGCGAGCGAAGCCAAGACATCACTCACTGTGGTCGGAGCATACACTGAGACAACAGACAAGGCACCCAAGGAGTGCTGTAATCTGAGTCCCATAATATGCTCTTTGAAAGTATTGACATCGGACACCATCGGAAGAAGCCAATCTGCTACAGCAATAGCTACTCCCCGACTATGACAGCCATCAGAGTGACCAGACCAATAAAAGCTGTATCCACCCAAAGAGATCTGTCCAGTCCCCGGTCTGCAAACCTTGGAGAGTGCCGCCAATAAAATGCAAAGTTTATGCAGCTCCTTGCCAGAGAGACAAGACGTTCCATGTGCCTACCCATATGGGCCACCTCAAATTGGGACCCGAGTGCTACCGTGCAGCGGGCAATGCCTCAGCACCACACCAGTTCTGATCCCCAACAGACCTGACCCCATTGGCTCTCCAACAGTTTCGACTCTTCTGAAGATGGGGCTCCCGAGGGCTTTCCCCCATCCCCTTCAAAAATATAATTTTTGGGTGTTCCCCACCACACCTCACCTGCAGAGAGCACATTCTTCTTTTCCATGAGGAAAACGTGATTTTAAATTTTAATATGTAGATCGGTATTCTGAAAGTTTCGCATTCAGCAGCAAACAGCTCTGCTTGGGCAGGTGATCAAGATCACTTCATCTGCTAATAGCAGGAAAGCAACTGTCCGTGAACATTACTGGCCGAGAAAGAGAAGGTACTCCACTTCTTTTTATTACAGGATCATATGTCTGCCCTGGCTGCACAAGCCAGTAAGATTGAAACCAGCCCTCTCATCACAGTGTACACTCACCATACATATTCACTTATACTAGGCCAGTTCAGAGTTGATGATATAGCGAGCTTGCATGTTTTTGAGATGTGAAGTAAATGGTGAAATCCTATTTGAATGCAGGTAGAACATGCAGATTACACACAAGCTGAAAGAGCTAAGAACAAAGTGGAGTTTGTGATATATGGCCAGCAATTGATCCCGGGTAATACCCCCGCACCACTAGATGGAGTCCTCCCTGCAACATGAGGGGCCCCGAGTTCCAGCAGGGCATCATGGACATTGGAGTTTTACTTTACAGCCCTGCTGGATACTGTGGGGGCCACCAGGGGACGCTGCAGGGAGGCACAGTGATTTATATTTTCCATATAGCCCGGAAGTTCTCCCTAGTCACAAGACGGGAGAGATGAAGTACTTCCGGGCTGAAGAAAAGAGGGAGGTTTCACCTGACCCGGAAGTGTTATAAAATCACGTGAACGGAGGGACAGAAACACTTTCGGGTCATAGACTATAAAAGGACTGTGGGAGATCCGAGTAGGAGAGCCGAGTTGGGAGGAAGGGAGACTGAACTGCTGGGTGGATTGGAGGGTTGTGAATTGTATTACTGATTTATATTATTGTGTATTATTGGAAGTATAGTGGAGGTGGAGGTGCTTTGTACACAATTGAAAATATTAAAGTCAATTATTGGGACTTTAACCTGGTGTCTGAGCGTGTTGTCTGAGGGTTCAGGTGTCGACAGCACTCCCTATCTGTCACAAGTTATAAGACAGCACAGTGACACCATTCTAACCTGAGTGTCAACTACTCAAAATATCCATATTAGGCAGAATAATAATTGATTTCAGCCTAGTGTCTTTTGTTAAAGTGTTGCACTTAGAAAATGAGCTGATCTTATTCTAATGAACTGCATATCTTGTATAACTAAGTACTTCAGCTTGTCGATCAGGTCTATTTACTCATCTATCCGATTCTGCTTATTCTATCCTAAAGCCCAGAGGAAGCTTCGTCTATCCCATTAGCTTTTGATTTAAGGAAGGATTCAGCCCTGAATGGTGTATTTTAAAGGGAATTCCTGCTTTCTTCATTTATTTATCAGCATGAAGTAACTACTTAATCCATCTAAAGACAAACACACACCTTAAAATAGGTGAAGAAAAAACAAAACACTTGAACATACCAACAGCTGTAAAAGCACAGGAAGTCAACACATCATCATTATTAGCAAAACAAGTTACCAGCTACAGGAACAATGAAGTACACTTCCATGCTTCCCCATCTGCTCTCAAGGGCATGGAAATAAAATCACAGTGGCAGACAACTGCATGGTGTAGTGCAGCATGATTTCTGGTCTCATTCTCATTTTTTTTACAACAACAACAACATTTATTTATATAGCACATTTTCATACAAGAAAAAATGTAGCTCAAAGTGCTTTACAAAATGAAGAACAGAAAAATAGAAGACACAATAAAAAATAAAAATAAGTCAACATTAATTAACATAGAATAAGTAAGGTCCGATGGCCAGGGTATACAGAAAAAACAAAAAAAAAAACTCCAGACAGCTGGAGAAAAAAAAAAAAATCTGCAGGAATTCCAGACCAAGAGACCACCCAGTCCCCTCTGGGCAATCTACCTAACATAAATGAAACAGTCCTCTTTGTATTTAGGGTTCTCATGGAAGGACTTGATGATGATGGTCACGTAGACTTCTGGCTTTCAGTCCATCAATGTTGGAGCATCATGACGCTTTGAGTAGGTGGTGGTGGCGCAGGCCGCCACCACAAAGAAACCGGAAAAAGAAACAGAAGAGAGAGTTGGGGTCAGTATGGATTTTAGAGCTCATTTGAGGATCTAAGGTTATGATTTGGAATATAGGGTGTCAGACATTCCGATATATAAGATGGAGCGAGATTATTTAAGGCTTTATAAACCATAAGCAGAATTCTAAAATCAATCCTGAATGACACAGGTAACCAGTGTAGTGACATCAAAACTGGAGAGATGTGTTTGGATTTTCTTTTCCTAGTTAAGATTCTAGCAGCTGCATTCTGCACTCGTTGCAAGTGATTTATGTCTTTTTTGGGTAGTCCTGAGAGGAGTGCGTTACAGTAATCTAGTCTACTGAAAACAAAAGCGTGAATTAATTTCTCAGCATCTTTCAATGATATAAGAGGTCTAACTTTTGCTATGTTTCTTAAGTGAAAAAATGCTGTCCTAGTGATCTGATTAATATACGATTTAAAATTCAGATTACAATCAACAGTTACCCCTAAGTTTTTTACTTCCGTCTTAACTTTTAATCTTAATGCGTCAAGTTTATTTCTGATAACCTCATTGAATCCATTATTGCCAATTACTAAAATTTCAGTTTTCTCTTTATTTAGTTTGAGAAAATTACTATTCATCCATTCAGAAATACCAGTAAGACATTGTGTTAGTGAATTGAGAGAGTCGGTGTCATCAGGTGCTATTGATAAGTACAGCTGTATGTCATCAGCATAGCTGTGGTAACTCACATTGTAACCTGAGATAATCTGACCTAACGGAAGCATGTGGATTGAGAAGAGCAGCAGACCCAGGATAGAGCCTTGTGGAACACCATATAGAATATCATGTGTCTTTGAGATTTGATTACCACAACTCACAAAGAATTTTCTACCTGCCAGGTAGGATTCAAACCAATTTAAGACATTGCCAGAGAGGCCCACCCATTGACTAAGGCGATTTCTAAGAATATTGTGATCAATGGTGTCAAATGCGGCACTCAGATCTAAGAGGATGAGAACAGATAAATGGCCTCTGTCTGCATTTATCCGCAAGTCATTTACTACATTAACAAGTACAGTTTCTGTGCTGTGATTTGTTCTGAAACCTGACTGAAATTTATCAAGAATAGCATGTTTATTTAGGTGATCATTTAACTGCATAATGACTGCCTTCTCTAGAATTTTACTTAAGAAGGGCAGGTTAGAGATGGGTCTAAAATTTTCAAAAGCAGAGGGGTCAAGATTATTTTTCTTGAGCCGGGGTTTAACTACAACAGTCTTATCGCCTGATACTTCTTTGAAAAACCTTGTTGGTATTGGGTCAAGGACGCAGGTGGAGGGTTTCAGTTGAGAGATTATACTATGTAATTCAGGTAAATCTATCCTGGTGAAGGAATTTAATTTGTTTATAATGGAGTACCGGGGCTTTGGAGGTTCTGCAGTGTTGGGGAGATATACTATGTTATGTCTAATCTCATTACTTTTTTGATTGAAAAATACAGCAATTACAGATTATTCTAATGAACTATGTAGTTTTTACATAGCCTTGTTTTCCCATACATCTTTCTCCAAATCTTTGTGGAGTATTGTGGCTAAAACTGTTCCTTTCTGGATGTTTAAATTTGTAAGGTACTTTGGTGAAAAATGCTTAAAATAATGATCTCATGTAGTGCCTGATAAATGATTTTCATGGTTCAATATACATACATTGTTATTCTACATGGGCAAGAGAAAGGACCGAGATAGAAAGGAGTCAAAACAAAGCAAAAATGGCAACTGGAAAGACAAGAGATCTAAGTGACAAAACTCAAAATATAAACGTAACTTGCATTCAAAAGCCAGAAGTGAAAATAAGATCAGAAAACCAGAAATACACAAATGAGCAATTCAGTTCTAAATGAGATTCTTCTTCTTTCAGCTGCTCTTGTTAGGGGTTTCCACAGAGGATCATCTTCTTCCATATTTGTGTGTTCTCTGTATCTTGTTCTGTTACACCCATCACCTGCATGTCCTCTCTCACAACATCCATAAACCTTCGTTTAGACCTTCCTCTTTTCCTCTTCCCTGGCAGCTCTATCCTTAACATTCTTTTCCCAATATAACAAGCATTTCTCCTCTGCACATGTTCAAACCAACGCAATCTCTGAGTTTGTCTCCCTCTAATGTACTCATTTCTAATCATATCCATCCTCATCACACCCAATGCAAATCTTAGCATCTTTAACTCTTCTACCTCCAGCTCTGTCTCCTGCTTTCTGGTCAGTGCCAGCGTCTCCAACCCATATAACATAGCTGGTCTCACTACTGTCCTGTATACCTTCCCTTTCACTTTTGCTGATACTTGTCTGTCACAAATTACTCCTGACACTCTTCTCCACCCATTCCACCCTGCCTGCACACCTCTCTTCCACACTCCCCATTACTATGTACTGTTGATCCCAAGTATTTAAACTCATCCACCTTTGCCAGCTTTACTCCTTACATCCTCACCATTCCACTGACCTTCCTCTTATTTACACACATGTATTCTGTCTTGGTCCTACTGACCTTCATTCCTCTCCTCTCTAGAGCATATCTCCTCCTCTCCAGGGTCTCCTCAACCTGCTCCCTGCACTTGCTACAGATCACAATGTCATCAGCAAACATCATAGACCAAGGGGACTCCTGTCTAATCCCATCTGTCAACCTGTCCATCATCATTGCAAATAAGAAAGGGTTCAGAGCCGATCCCTGATGTAATCCCACCTCCACCTTGAATGCATCCGTCACTCCTACCACAGACCTCACCACTGCCACACTTCCCTCGTACATATCCTGTACAACTCTTACATACTTCTCTGCCACTCCCGACTTCCTCATACAATATCTTACTCCTCTCGAGGCACCCTGTCATATGCTTTCTCCAGGTCCACGAACAAGCAAGGCAACTCCTTCTGACCTTCTCTATAATTCTTCATCAAACTCCTCAGAGCAAACATCTCATCTATGGTGCTCTTTCTTGGCATGAACCCATACTGCTGCTCACTAATCATCACCTCCCTTCTTAACCTAGATTCCACCACTCTTTTCCATAACTTCATACCATGGCTCATCAATTTTATCCCCTTTTAGTTACTACAGCTCTGCACATCCCCCTTATTCTTAAAAAACGGTACCAGTAGACTTCTTCTCCACTTCTCAGGCATCTTCTCACTTTCCAAGATTCCATTAAACAATCTGGTTAAAAACTTTACTGCTATCTCTCCTAAACATTTCCATGCTTCCACAGGTATGTCAACTGGAACAGGCCTTTCCATTCTTCATCCACTTCATAGCTGTCCTTACTTCCTCCTTGCTAATCCATTGCACTTCCTGATTTACTATCTCCACATCATCCATCCTTCTCTTTCTCTCATTCTCTTCATTCATCAGCCTCTCAAAGTACTCCTTCCATCTGCGGAACACAATCTCCTTGCTTGTGAGAACTTCCCATCTTTATTCTTTATCACCCTAACCTGCTGCACTGTCCCATTTCTTCTTAACCAACCTCTTCCTCTGTATAATCTCCTGTACTTCCCCATTGTACCACCAGTTTTGCTTTTCCTCCGTCCTCTGTCCAGGTGTCACACCACCTTCTTCTGCTGTAGTTGCCCAGCTGTCTGGTAACTCTTCATTGCCACCCAGTGCCTGTCTAACCTCCTCTCTCAACGCAACCTTGCAGTCTTTCTTTTTCAACTTCCACTATTTGATCCTTGACTTTGCTCCCACTCTCCAACATCACCCTACAGACCACCATCCTATGCTGCCTAACTACACTTTCCTCTGCCACCATTTTGCAGTCTCAAATCTCCTTTAGACTGACCCTCCTGCATAGGATATAATCAATCTGTGTGCATCTTCCTCCACTCTTGTACGTCACCCTATGTTCCTCCCTCTTCTTAAAATACATATTCACTACAGCCATGTCCATCCTTTTTGCAAAATCTACCATCATCTGACCTTCTTCATTCTTCTCCTTGACACCATAATTACCCATCACCTCCTCATCTCCTCTGTTCCCTTCACCAACATGTTCACTGAACTCCACTCTAATCACCACTTTCTGTCCCTTGGGTACACTGCCCATCACTTCATCCAACTCACTCCAGAAATCCTGTTGCTCATCCATCACACACCCTACTTGTGAGGCATATGTACTAACGATATTCATCATCACACCTTCAATTTCCAGCTTCATAACCATCACTCTGTCTGACATTCTTTTCACCCCCAAAACACTCTTGACATACTGTTCCTTCAGAATAAACCCTACCCCATTTCTCCTGCCATCCACACCATGATGGAACAATTTGATGCACCTCCGATCCACCTGACCTTACTCCCCTTCCATTTAGTATCTTGCACACAAATCTATCAACCTTCCTTCTCTTCATCACATCAGCTAACTCGCTCCCCTTACCAGTCATACTACCAACATTCAAAGTTCCTACCTCAGTTCCACTCTCTTTATCTTCCTCCTTTCCTCCTGCCTCCGGACATGTCTCCCTCCTCTTCTTCTCCTTCTTAGGCCAACAGTAGCCCAATTTCCTCCAGCAACCTGTTGGCTAACAGTACTGGCAGTGGGCATTATTAACCTGGGCCTCGACTGATTCGGTATGGAAATCTGTATTGTTGTCTGCATATTGATCTGGCAAAAGTATACACTGAATGCCCTTCCTAACGTAACCTTCCCCATTTATACGGGTTTGGGACTGGCATGAAGAAACACACTGGTCTATGCATCTCTTGTGGCTGGGATTTTGCTATTATATCAGTTCTCCACAAAAACATGACATTTAAATGTTTTCTCAACCATCTCTAAACTATATGGAATTTGTAACATATCAAAAAATAATGTTCCTGTGAAGTATTCCTTTAAGCCAGTAGATTTTGGGGTAAGATCAAACAAATCGTCCTTTTGTGTATTTTTATTTAATAAAGGAAAGATTTTTGGTGTTTTTCTGAAAATGAAATATTGGCTGTAATGGAGAGTGGATGATGAATGCATTCCACATTTTTCAAATCAACTGTGTTGTGTGAACTAGCATGAAGAAAACTTCTGCCCAACTGCCCATGAAAAAAACGTTGAGATTGACTTCTGACAGAGGCAATTTAACCCATAATGACAATCAGGCTGGTGCTGCACTGCATTCTCTTAATGGAGGGTATGTTTTTAGAGAAAACAGAAGTAGTAAGAAGCTGTATGGGATAAAAGTGTGGGTGAGACAGAAAATAAAATTGTGGTTATAATCATAATAATAAAAGCATCATATCCTCTGTGAGGTCCATGGAGGATGAATAGGTGGCTTCTTGCCCTGCTGTGAGACCATAATGGAGAAACCACATAGATGAAGTTGCAAACCAGGCAGGAAGCCTTGTGATCCTCACCCCTTTTGGGATAAGGGAATAATGGATGGACCAGGTGTAGCTGTATGTCAGGAGCACGTCATTCCCCAAGACAGATGGTGGCGGTGTTCCTTTTGGCTGATCCCAGTTTAGACACCTGCAGGGTTGCATGGGACTTAGAGTTGTTGGGGTCTTTGGGTGCTGACATAGGGCATTGTCAAGAGTAGGACATCCATTTTATCCACATGACCTGGAAGTGTTCCAGACAGCCCATGCCATAACACCAAACGCATTTCTGGGTCTGGCATAAAAGGAGTCTGCCACCTCACCTTGGGGAGTCAGAGTTGGGAGACAGTTGACAACATTAACCAGAAGGAATAGAAGGAGAAAGAGAAAGAGAAGGAGAGCATTTATTTTATTTAAACTTGTTGTTATTCTTGCCTGTGTTCACTTATAAAATTGTCTTTATTTAAACCTGGCAGTGGGTTGTGTTAGGTGGAATTGTGTCTGAAGTTCAGGGTTCAGTGGTGCCCCTTGTGGTTACAACTCTGATAAATAAGTGGCTTAATATTGGCTGCTAGTGGAGCCATGGCATATCCCATAAGCAATGGCTTCTTAGTAGAAAACAGCCCTGGAAAGAGCATAGTTATATCCCCACTGTGACACTAACACAGGTCCAATTAAGAATCACCAATTACTCGAACAATATTGACCCTGAATTGGATTAAATAAGATGGGAGAAAATGAGATCAGTTACCCTCACATGTAACTCAATAGGGATGATGGAAGAAAACTGTCAGTGATGTGGGTGTATTTCCACAGAGGAATTGTCTAGTCAAGGCTTTTGACTCCTGGACCTGTGAGGCAGTAATGGCAATCACTGTGCCACTTCATGTAAAGTAAATGTCGTTTTTAAATACATAGGTACTATACAGACATGTGCCAAGCAGGAGCTGCAACAATGGGAAGCCAGTTTTGAAAGACAAGAATTATCTTTTAGTCCAACAAGACAAGGCATTAATAGAGAAACATACTCTGTGAAAAATATTATTATCCTCAGTTAATTTAATTGTTCAGCATATTAATACAGCAGACAGCTGCTTAAATAGTCAATGAGCTGAGCTGTAAAATAATATTTGAATTTGAGTACTAAAGAATGTTCCTTTTGTTTTGACTCACTAATC
Organism: Polypterus senegalus; assembly: GCF_016835505.1. Taxonomy (NCBI): domain Eukaryota; kingdom Metazoa; phylum Chordata; class Cladistia; order Polypteriformes; family Polypteridae; genus Polypterus; species Polypterus senegalus. The sequence goes on from NC_053157.1 coordinate 213,126,146, forward strand.
TTGCAAATCAGAGTTCATTCATTTTAATTGCAGAATAATACAATTTTTTCTGACTAACACCATACATTTTACAGTACTGTACTGTGAATTAAACCTTTAGCTAAACGCTTTAGGATTACAGTGAAAATGATTATAGTTTGTATTAATGGAATAACTAGCCTTTTTGCAAAAATGAAACTAGTCAGCTCTATCATTGCTCTTTTTGTTAGTTAGTGCAGTACAGAGTGCATCCTCTTAAAATGTGATCATTAATGAAGTGTGCACATTGTCTTTAGATTATAAAACTTCTCATTCACTCTGAAAAAAGGCAGCAGACCTTTTTATTAGAATAAGTTATATTAAGACTCCAGCAATGCACTGGCAGTACAAATACCTCATTGCCAAGAGAAAAGAGGAAAGATCAGAGCTAACAGGAGCAAAGAGTGCTTTGTAAAAGCCCATTAGCAATATGAATATATGTAAGGTTGTAAGGTAATGGATTTGAAAAGAAAACCTTTAGGTCTGCAAGCACGAAAGGTTTAGAATATGTATGTGAATGTGAATGTGCAGAATAGCTAATGATAGACAGAGTTAACGGGAGCTATAAACATGCAGAAGGAATCAGAGATATACACATGGAGGCCAGTAGTAGGTTTGGGATTTGGAGTTCATCAAGCAGTAGTCAAAGAACGACTAATTTAGGATTTAGGTTTGCAGCTATCACAGTCTGCAAAGCCAGTGTGCATGCAACCAAATTTCAAGAAAGATTAGGAGAATCTCCTGCTAATTGTATTGTGTTCATAATGAGTTGTAAAAGAAAGAGATAAAAAGAGCAGGATTTGGGTTGTTCAACAGAAAGTGTGTTTGCTGTTTTCAACTGAGAATTCTGACTTGGGGGGAACATGTCTAAATCCTCTTGTGACTTACATGGTGAGAGAAGCTGGTCATGTGTCAGCAATATATCAATATACCCCTAAACAGGTGTTGAAGGGCAAAGAAAAACCTACTGCGATGTCTTTTTAAACAGTGAAATATATAACAAGTAAAAGAATACAGAATATTCCTCACACCATGAATAGATCCATGGGAAGTCTATGAATGTTCTATGCAGCTGCGACACAAGCAAAGCCTGTAAAATCAATTCACTGATAAAGCTTCCTAAGCATTAGAATTAAATTAGAAAGAAAATTGGTTCAGAAAAAAAACACAACTAATGAGCAATTGGTGGTATTGGGGGTCTAGAACACAGTGAAAAAAATGGTTATAGTCTAGGAGAGGGGCACATTAGGGAAAAAAGACTACTTCTATAAATGAATCACATTATAATGGAAAACATGCATATTCAGCATAAGGAGAAGATTCATACTGCCAGTGTAACAGAAATGGCTGTATAGTCTGGCATGTGAATATCAGTTATATTGGGCACACAAACCAACGATGAACCCCATTTGCATAACTGACCATTCAAGGTTTTGACTATAAGTGCTTCTCTGTATCATCTACTTCTCTATAAGTAAAGAGACAACTGAGGAAGTTACATAAAGGAAAAGCCATGAGCCAGATGGAGTCATTCTTCTGGTTCTTAAGGCCTGTGCAGACCAACTTTGTAGTGTCACATGTCACCTTTTCAGCCTGTACCCAAGGCTCCAGAAAGTGCCACTGCTGCGGAAAACATCCTGCATAGTTTCTGTTCCAAAGAAGTCAGGCACCTCTTCACCTAATGACTACAGATCAGTGTCACTTACATCTCACATCATGAAGACCTTTGAGCGGCTGGGGCCTCATGCATAATGTGTGCGTAGAATTTACACAATAACATGGTGTGCAGACAAAAGCAGAAATGTGCTTATGCACAAAAAAATCCAGATGCATAAATCTGTGCGAATGGCAACTTCCATGTTCTTCCGCTACATAAATCTTGGTCAGCGTGAAAAGTAACACACATGCACACGCCTGCTGTCCCGCCCATTTCTTCCCAGAATTACGCTGCTTTGAATATGCAAATCAATATAAATAGCCCTTAAGCTCAGCGTTCTGTGAAAAAGCAATGGCAAAAGCATGGGAGGAAATAGAAGAATTTTAGCGAATACCAAGTGGAGGCAAAGAAAAACGTACTATTTGTTGGTTTAAACAGTGGTATAAACAACAAAAGGAAGTTGATCGAGTGACATATAGTGTCTGAGAAACTCGAAAGCTCAAGTTCACAAAGTCACACAGTGCCCGAAATAAAAAAGAAGTTGGTGTGAAAAAGTGAGTTGTAGCCCACCGTCTGAGTGTCATATGAAAGCTTATTAGGGTACAGAGAAAAAAATAGGCACACAGTGGGAAAAAAGCATGAAATGTCAACTTTAATTTTGAAATTTACACTTTAATCACTTACAGTACTGTAGTTTATTTTGTCAATAAAGTAGAACATCATAAACTTCATCTTTCAATTGTTTAATTTACTGCAGTGGTTCTCAACCTGTGGGGCAGGCCCTCCAGGGGTGCGCAAAGTAACAAAAAGGGGGGCGAGAAGATGTGAAAAAAAGAAAACAAGAATCAAAAATATGAAAAAAACATCTGTTAAAACCAAAAGAAATTAACTTAAACTACATTCTGATACTAGAACAATAAATATAGAGTTAGATAAATGTTGATAAAAGTTAAGTAGGTATAATAAAATATGCATCTACATTTCAAAAAAATGTTAGGGGGGGCGCAATTAAAACTGTTATGAAAACTCGGGTCACAAATACTTAAAGGTTGAGAAACGCTGATTTACTAGTTTCTCAAATCTCATCGTAACTAAAGTAGCACGTTAAATTCTTTGTTTTGTATTTGATCTATCTGCCCTATGTGTGTGAATCACTACGTGCTTCTTAAACCGGCTTTCTCTTCCTCAGACAGGACACAGAATCCATTACATTCATGATATTACAGCTCTCTAAATAATTAAAATACTGAGATGTATACTTGATATCATTTTCATGAAGATAGGAGTTAAAGCATGTTATTAAACATGGGAACATGGTGGCGCAGTGATTGTTCATGCCTCACACAAGATGCTTGCTGCACCATGCGCAACCGTCGATTAAATAATTTATTGCAGCAGTACTGTCTCTTTCAAATTACTAAACCCCAATTTCTGTCCTTACTTTTCTTTCTCCAAATACCCAATTGCCACACAATCAGCTCTGTAATAGAAGTTAAGCCATCTGTAAGCTTAGAACACTGATTCTTCAAAACCTTTAAGGAACATTGAAATATCTTCGTAGTACATGTTTATTAATTATTCCATTCATTTATCCTTCCAGTGTTGTGCCAGCCCCAGCAACAATACAGCGTGAGGCAGGAACAATCCGTGAATGGAGTGCCAGCTCCTCACTCACACTGCGGCACCGTGTTCTCACATGTTTAATTATTAACAATATAGATTATTTAAATTAAGTTAAAGTTTTATTGGTATAATATAACATATTTTTCTGCATTTAATCTTAAAAATTATATCATCATCATATGTAAATATGCGCTTTATAAAGTGGCTCAGGTTGTGCAATATTATAACTGTAGTGCAAGTTTACAGTGAAGTAATTGTACTTATAAGTACAAACAGTTCTACAAGGAGTATTTGATGGACTTATTGAGTTCGTTTATAGTTCTTGGGATGAAACTGTTTCTGAACCACGAGGAAAGGCTCTGAAGCGTTTGCCATATGAGAGCAGTTCAACAGACAGCATGGCTGAAGCAGCATGTGCTTGATGCTGTATACTGATAATTCTCTTTCCAATTAGCTGCTGTAGAGCTGTGATTCCCCACTCAGATGCAGTGATATAAATACTCTGAGTTATGCAGTGAGAGTAATCTGGAAAAAGATGATTTGCTGTGGCAACCCCTAACGGGAGCAGCTGAAAGAAGGTGAAGGTGCAGTGAAAGTAACAACGCTAAAGCTGCTATGGTATTTAGAATAGTTTGACCATTCTATTAGACCATTATATTGTTACAGGTTAATTACAATCAGACGCATTAAACTAATAAACAGTATGCGATTAATATCAGTGTATTTCTAAAGCCGTGTCAGGGATGTGGATCTAAAAAAGAAAGGGAAACCACACTGGAACAGTAGCACGGCTTTGACGCTGGGTGCCACCAGTTTGCAAAACCAAGTGGAGAACTTGCATACGCCAGGGTTGGAGCTACCGTGAAAATGTGCGTGGGCTCTCCAGTTTTATACATCGCGATTTGAGAATGGAAACGTTTGTACGCAACATTTTTGTGCATATGCACTTTTTATACATGAGGCCTCTGGTCATGCACTAGATGAGTCCTCTTGTGGTAGACCACCAGGACCCAATACAGTTTGCCTATCAGACAAAGATTGGAGAGGATGATGCAATTATCTGTCTGCTCCACAAGACTTATTCTCACCTGGACAAAGGTAGTAACATTATGAAAATTATGTTTTTTGATTTCTCCTGTGCCTCTAGTACTATCATGCCATCTCTATTAAGGAGTAAACTCAGATCTATGCAGGTGGATGAGCCTGTGGTGCTCTGGATAATGGACTATCTGTCAAGCAGATAGACGTTGGAACGAATTATGGTCGTGAACCAAGGTTCCGCTGTATTACTGTCAGCCAAAATTACAGGTATTTTACCGAAATACAAACCAGTATTACTGAGAGAGAAAATTAAAGGCACACAATACAGTGACACATATTACATCCACATACAAGGTCCCTTGCCATTTAATATAGACTGTTCATACAAATGTTTATGCACTACTGTTCTAGTGCCCGTTATTTTAACGGGCTTAATGTCTAGTTGTATAATATTAACAATAAGAACAGCTCACTACTCAAAACATTTATTTTGGGAGACATTAAGACTCAAACCCAGAACCTTCTGAATTGGAGTCAGCAGCTCTAACCAGTACACTACCCGAGAAGTCAAGACAGCAAGCAACACTAACCTAATTTCTTTTTCTTCAGTTATAGTCTTGCAAAAAAGAGCATTTGTTCTGTTATACTTGTATCTTTTGTGAAAGTGTTTCTTTGATATTTGGAATACAGGCTTCACACATTATACACTTCATGTCAACATTTTGTCAATTATTACTAAAACATGAAAAACGTTTCTGTTTTAACGATGTGTTTACTGTGCATAGATCGTTGTAGACATGGAACACACATGAAATTCAAGTGTTCCAAATAACAATATAGTATTTATAAAAGGTGTCCTTTTGCTTGACTTCTCACTCTATACAACTCTAAGCAACTGACACGCAGGTAAACAAACTTGAGCTAAGAAAACTGTGCGGGGTGGGGGATGTGATAGCAGACTGCTTGCTGTTTGCTGCTTATCAACATTTAAAGGACAAAAGACGCTGACAGAGAGGTGCAAAGCGTTTTAAGGTGGCACTGAAAATTTTGGTGATGCACCAATGGCGAATAAAAACCCCACCACTAGCTGAGTTCACTTTAGCAATGAGTTTGCTACCAAGTCTATCACTGAGTTGGAAAATCTACATCTGGTTTTGAGGTCAGGGATCTACGCCAGCAATCAGAAGTTTGTGGTTTGAATCCCGTAAGCACCAGAGGTGAATCTACTCCTTTAGAGCAAGACCCTTTAACCTGTAATTGCTCCGTCATGGGTATAATGTTAATCTGTATCCAGATCTTCAAGCAGGTCCTCTGACTTACAGGGAAAACTTGGGGGTTGATGCCAGGACTGGCACTCCAGCCACCATAAAAAACTGAAGTGTCACCAGCTGTGCTCGGGTCCCAATCCAGGTGGTTCGTTGTGTGGTGGATGTGGCAACTTGATATTAGCGCATGCTCTGAACTTCATCACTAAACTCAAAGAATTAGCCAGGTTACGTATTTGTGTGATATTCACAAGCCACCAACTCAATCGATATTAAAGTTTCCAACTTCTGTTATGACTGGTAAGGTGCACAGCTTTTTGGCTGTTGGATACAAGAGATAAGTGCATGGCTGTAACAAAGGATATCAAAAGATGCAAACTGGATATTTTTATAATAATCTAATTAAGGACAAATTCACTTGTGTATATGGAAATCAAAAAGGCATACATCTGTTATGCATACTCAGATTACAAGGACATTCAAAAGGAAATCCATCCATTTGCTGTTATATAATGCTACAGGTCAGTGGTCAAACTGTATATGGATGTTAACTGGGCATGTGTACCTTGCAGTGGGTTGCCATGTCATATGTATCATCAACAGGTAGACAATCAGTTTATCTTCAAACATTTGTAAGTGGATTTAAATTTGTGCAAACAAAGATCATTTAGAGTGGACATGCAAAAAAAAAAATGAAGCGATTTACATTGGTATGTTTGGACTTAAAATGTTTTTTAAAATGAATGGCTATTTAAGAGTAATGAAAATAACATTAGGCCTACTTTCTTTTGAAATCCTGCCGCCACTGCTGCTGTAAGTTGTTCTCCCTCTGAACCACAAACTTTGATCCTTTCTTCAGCACTTACATCAAACCTAATAATAACCATTTTTGCCAACTGAACCAGGAAACTGTTTTTGCTTAAATGACTGTTTGGAGTTTTGGCTATGTGTATTTATCTTTCAACAGGATCTCTTCACTTGAATTCTGCCATATCAGGATCTGATGGTGTTTTATGGTTTTTGTTGTTTTAGTATTTTTTTGGTTGTATTGTACTGTTGACTACATGCATCATTGATGTTAACAGGCACTTTGTGGATTACATTTCACCATACCATTAGCATTATTAACATGTGTATGCATGTAAAGCCATGGGTGCCATTTCATATCATCAAATAAGCATTTGTGTTAAATTACATTTAGTACCACGTTTGGATTATTTTATTATTGTTTTGAACCTTATTTACTTTGGCCACCATTTTGTTTCAAACAATTTTGAATCATTTGTCTTAGTTTTAGCCTTTTTGTGAATGGGAATTCATCTTCATTGCTTCTGTGTGACACAAGGAAGTTGCATGTCATTACAGTTTTGAATTACTTGAGAAAAAAGGGTGAAAAGACTGTACAGGCCTCAAAATATCCTAAACCAGACCAGCACTCACTTGGTCTGAAATCTAAAAGAAGACTTCACCCCAGGAAGCCTGATCCCAACCTCAACAGACAGGCTACAAAGGGTTCAGGATGTTAAAGTTCAAATAATATATTTTAAATATTCCATATCTGCAATAATGCACTTCAAGAGAGGAGAGACTGTAAAACCTTGGACAAAATAATCTTTATGATGAAGAATTTACAGAAAAGGCAAAAAAGAGAGAAAAAAAAATGACAAAGACAACAGAAATGAAAAAAGGGTTTGCATGAAAAGGCAATCCACAACAAAGAAGTTCAAATACAAAATCTAGAGTCAGAAGCAAGACAATCAGAAAAGCCAGAAATCCATAGCAATACTCATGATATATCTTTCTCCAAATGAATATAAAGACAGAGGGCAGTCCATCAGTGGTGACATCTTTGTGGCTCTGCCTGCTGAAGTTCTGTTTTTTAGGCAACAGGGCATATAACTAAACATATTAAGAACACAACAAATAAACAAAAAATATTTAACCAATAACAACATATAAAATAATATCTAACAAAACATGAAAATAAAAACAATAATTTACATGAGCCAGAGATAAAATTCTGGCTAATAATTACATCACTTCTAGGTAGTATATAAACTAATGATTCACTCTTCTTGTCCTCCAAGATTATGGATTTTATGTCTACAGTAAACATTTTGATGTTCGGAGATATTACTTATTAGGCTAAAAGGCCTTGGGTTAGGTTTATGGTTAGTGTTGTTGACTTCGACTTTGCCTGATTGCTTTAGAGTTTTGTTTTTTTTTTTTTACTTTGATTTTGGGTTGGCATTATGATAATTTATTTTCAGTGTTGTTTTGTTCTTTCCGAGTTTCAGACCTTACTTTTGACCCTGACTACACTTTGGCTTTCTTACATTTTCTGGTTCTGAAAAGAGCATTTAATCTGACAGCTCAGGTAGAACAGTGCTACAGGACTTTATTACCTTTCATGAGAATTATGCAAGATCAGTGATTCTCCAAAGGAAGAAATTAGTCTAATGTTTCAAAGTTCAGAAAATGTCTGTTCAATCTTGATGTGAATTTTAATTATCCATCCATCATCCAACCCACTATATCCTAACTGCAGGGTCACAGAGGTCTGCTAGAGCCAATCCCAGCCAACACAGGGTGTAAGGCAGGAAACAAACCCCAGGCTGGGCGCCAGCCCAATGTAGGGCACACACAGCGGTCAATTCAGAATCGCCAATGCACCTAACCTGCATGTCTTTGGACTGTGGGAGGAAACCCATGCAGACACGGGGAGAACATGCAAACTCCACGCTGGGAGGACCCAGGAAGCAAACCTGGGTCTCCTAACTGCGAGGCAGCAACACTACCCACTGTGCCACCGTGCCGCTGAATTTTAATTATGTTTCATAAAACAGAAATTATGTATTCACAGGGATAACTATTGTAGTTGGTTTTAGTGTCAGAAAATGAAGAGATATTGTAAATGTCTAGTAAGATTAAGAAGAGTCAGTAAACAAGTTTCTGTACCAAGAAAAAACAGCTATCAAAGTTCAAAACAAAAGGCAAAAATCAATGTCCAAGAATAGAGCAAGGTTTCTAAACCTGCCCAGAACCCTTTCACTAACTGATTGTCATACTATGTATGTTTCTTACTGTGTTAATATCACTATTACACTATTATTTTAATCAGAATGCAATGAGATCATGCCTCCTACCATGAAAATAGTATGGGAAAAGGCAATGTCCACAGATAAAAAACAAACCAAATTAAAGTGAAGTGACATTACAAAACTAACAAGAAAAATGCACAACAATATGAAAAATCTGTTTAAAAAACAATGTACAAGTGGGTTGACTGTGATTTTTTTTTTTTTTGCCTACATGATTATATTACTCCCATTTTATCAATAATACAGAAGTAGTGGATTTACTTAAGGTCAGCTTTCACATCACATCATAACTTTCTACTGATGACAGCAGAAAACAGGAGAGAAAAATGAAGAAAGGAAAAAAATAAAATGCTTTCATGGAAAAGCTGAAGAATTCTGATGAAATGTTCAGGAAATTTGAAATAACCAAGGGGAGTATAGTAACAACTCATAGGGAGATGAAATGTTTAAGTGTCTATGAATTAATAAAGAAATCAGAAGGAAGAATCTTTAGATAATGGAAGAGATGGTCTGAGTGATAGAAGAGAGAAATGAGGAAAAGAGATTAAACTAAGAAAAAGGCAGAAGGGCATACACTGATTTGAGTTAAATTACAGTGCAGGCATTTGAGAGTTCATGGGAAATAGCACGTGCTAATCTTCAGTCATTAGAGAGACAAGGCAAAAAAGTGTAATGTAGACTTATATAAAGGATCTGACACAAGACAGAAGGAAAAAAAGCAGTGATATTCTTGGAAAAAAAATCCAGCATTCCTAAAGAACTCAAAAATAGAGATTTTAATAAAATACCCATGACAGGGGGTGAGGGACTAGTATGAAGAAAATGAGTAAATTATATCTTGATTTGTAGAACCAAGAATTTCTCTTCTGTGGCTGCTTATTTCAGAATTAGAAACTGTAATGTTGCGTTCTGTTTATCTGTGGTGTGTCCTTGTCACCTGTCAGTTTCTTCTCGTAGCCTGCCTGTGATTTCTTTTTAAACAATAAAATATATAATTAGTAAGAGTAAAGAGCCGCAGTGCTGTTTGTTTGTCAGTGTACGTCTTCCACAGGACATATTCCAAGGCTTAAAGTGCTTCTTAGGCTTCTGTTCCTTACACTTACTCATCTCCATCCACATAACCTGCTAGGGCTCCAGAGTAGTGCAACTGAGAGGCAAGCTGGAAATTTAATGAAACAGCTTGCTAATTCATGCATTAGGAAATCACAGAAGGTCCTGGCCTCATGTTGATGAATTAGTTAAATTATAATTTTCTTTCCCTTTTGATATTTTAACATGTAATTGTTGTATTAGATCACTTATGACATAATGATTATAAAATAGCATGAGTAAGCAGCCTATAATTTTTCAGTGAACTCAAGAATTATTGACTAGCATAATAAAGATGAACTATAAAGCTCCACATACAATAGATTAGGAAATGAGCTATGTTTTCTATACAAAACCAAGGTAAAATGAAACGTTTTATTGAAAACAATTATTAAAATACGTTTTAAGCAAGTAATATTCATTTTGAAAAACTATTGGCTCAAATTACAAATGAGTGCTGCTGTCAGGAGAGGTGCAGAATCATCACATGGACTCATATGTGACAGCTGGTTCTCAGATTTTAACTAACCACGAATATCAAAAGCACCCATCTGTCTCTGCAGATGCACAAAGGTCTGGGAAAAAATTATATAGCGGTTTTTAAGACAACGGCCAAAGCTACACAACTGGCAGAGAGGCAGAGGCTCCTGCTGTGAGAGTGATCTGAAGATTGGAGTTCACAGTTGTTGCATCTTTCAGCAATGAACCCTTTACTCCAGGATAAAGGGAGGAAGCAGCAACAACTAAGTGCTCAATGCAAATGTTGCTTGATCCAGCCTGATTTTACTCAGGATCAGGAATCTGGAAAAGTAGATGTCTGCTGATTTGTGATCATGGTGTTTATCTTCTTCTTCTCAGCGTCTCCAATGTTCCACCTTCTTCATGACATTCAGGGCCAGGCTGGTCAAGAAAACATTCTCCATATTGTTAGATCAAAGCAAATAGAAGCTCACATTCTCCCTAACCTTAGGCAAGGTTGGATAGTCATATCATATATTATCACAGAGAATGCTGAGCGACAGACATAATTTAGTCATTACCAACTATACCTAACATGCAAAACAATAATAGCAAACTAGAATGAGGACAGAATTCTTCTACCAGTGCCATTGTATTAATAAACATTGGATACTGCAACGACTAAAGCATATGACTGAAAAAATTGTTTATAACAAAAAAGCTTTGCCTGCATGCCACAATTATTAAGACGTACAAGATGTTTAACGGTTATTGTGAAAGGAGACTAAAATAACCAGGAGATGACAAACAGGAGCCAAAAATCACATTCAGTGAAAACAAGGTCAGAGCCGGGAAAACAACAAAACATAAGAGCAACATGTGAAACAAAAGGAAAAGGAGTTCAAAAATCCAGAAACACAACCTGACACTATGGCCTACTATCATTATAGAGTGTTAGTTTTCATGATGGAAAGCATAATGTATAAAGGAACCTTCACCATTTTTATGCTGAAGTCACTGATGCAACGCTTGTGGTTATGTGACACATCCTACCATTTGACATAAACAAAGGACAACATAGAACGATAGAATTAAATTAAACTTTATGAAAATAAATCAATATCTTATATTTAAACGTCTATGCGTGGAAGTGTGTGTGTCTGTCCGGCCCCGAAGTGAGAGGTGGAGTGGGGGTAAGGGCTCCACCTCCGAGAAAACTCGCTTAGCCGCTAATAACACAAGCGAGGCCAGCACGTCAGCAAAACAAAACCTCAGAAGAAAGACAAAGTCGCTTAGCCGCTAATATTGGCAAAACGGTGTCCCTTTTACTTTTCCTCCTGCTGCTAATGCATAAGCGATGCGAGCATGTCGGTAAAACGAAACCTTAGAAGAAAGACAAAATCGCTTAGCTGCTAACACGGCAAAACGATATCCCTTTTACTTTTCCTCCTGCCGCTAATGCACAAGCAATGCAAGCACGTTGCCAAAACAAATCCTCCTAGGAGAGAGACGCCCAGAGTAGTTCCTTTCTATTACCTGACATCTCTAAATTTCAATTTTTCTTCTGACAATTTCAATCGTTTCTAGGACCCCGGCCTTTTTACAGCATGGTCTTACACAGCTAGTTATTAATAAACACCAAAATCAGAATCTACATAATAAAAAATACAAAATACGCATATAAAAGATTTCAAATGTTACAACAATCAGTGCTCGTGACACCACCTTAGCCTCTTGGTAGTGTTCCAATTAGTGAAGACTTCACATACAAAACAAATCAGTCATGAAAATCAAAGTAATGCAAGAAACCTTTGGAACATAAACATGTATTTACTTCTATCTGTTTGTCCACAAAACACAAAACTGTTCAACTAGGGGTACACAGCTAACAGTTTTAGGAAGGTGTTGAGCCAGGAGATTAAATGTAGTCTAAATGCAAAGCAAAGTCATAACTATTGTGGAATTCAGATGATCTGAGAACTGTAAGGCACCTATTCATCTGTCTGTCTCTGACTCTCATTTGATCCAAGCCCACATGAAAAGCCCCCCATGTGAAGCCTCAAGTTGTCCTCTCTGTAGCAAATCAGACAGATAATGACTTGTAGCAGTATTGCATGATTTCAGACATTTTAAAATGTGGACAATTAGAATTAGAATTAGAATTAGAACAATCTAGACGAGAACAGGCCATTCAGCCCAACAAAGCTCGCCAGTCCTATCCACTTGCTTCCTCCAAGAAAACATCAAGTCGAGTTTTGAAAGTCCCTAACGTCTTACTGTCTACCACACTACTTGGTAGCTTATTCCAAGTGTCTATCGTTCTTTGTGTAAAGAAAAACTTCCTAATGTTTGTGCGAAATTTACCCTTAACAAGTTTCCAACTGTGTCCCCGTGTTCTTGATGAGCTCATTTTAAAATACAAGTCTCGATCCACTGTACTAATTCCCTTCATAATTTTAAACACTTCAATCATCCATCCATCCTCTTCCGCTTATCCGAGGTCGGGTCGCGGGGCAGCAGCTTAAGCAGAGAGGCCCAGACTTCCCTCTCCCGGCCACTTCTTCCAGCTCTTCCGGGAGAATCCCAAAGGCGTTCCCAGGCCAGCCGGGAGACATAGTCCCTCCAGCGTGTCCTGGGTCTTCCCGGGCCTCCTCCCGGTTGGGCGTGCCCGGAACACCTCACCAGGGAGGCGTCCAGGAGGCATCCTGATCAGATGCCCGAGCCACCTCATCTGACTCCTCTCGATGCGGAGGAGCAGCGGCTCTACTCTGAGCCCCTCCCGGATGACTGAGCTTCTCACCCTATCTTTAAGGGAAAGCCCAGACACCCTGCGGAGGAAACTCATTTCAGCCGCTTGTATTCGCGATCTCGTTCTTTCGGTCACTACCCATAGCTCATGACCATAGGTGAGGGTAGGAGCGTAGATCGACTGGTAAATTGAGAGCTTTGCCTTACGGCTCAGCTCCTTTTTCACCACGACAGACCGATGCAGAGCCGCATCACTGCGGATGCCGCACCGATCCGCCTGTCGATCTCACGCTCCATTCTTCCCTCACTCGTGAACAAGACCCCGAGATACTTGAACTCCTCCACTTGGGGCAGGATCTCTCCCCAACCCTGAGAGGGCACTCCACCCTTTTCCGGCTGAGGACCATGCTCTCGGATTTGGAGGTGCTGATTCTCATCCCAGCCGCTTCACACTCAGCTGCGAACCGATCCAGAGAGCTGAAGATCACGGCCTGATGAAGCAAACAGGACAACATCATCTGCAAAAGCAGTGACCCAATCCTGAGTCCACCAAACCGACCCCTTCAACACCCTGGCTGCCCTAGAAATTCTGTCCATAAAAGTTATGAACAGAATCGGTGACAAAGGGCAGCCCTGGCGGAGTCCAACTCTCACTGGAAACGGGCTCGACTTACTGCCGCAATGCGGACCAAGCTCTGACACGGTTGTACAGAGACCGAACAGCTCTTATCAGGGGTCCGGTACCCCATACTCCCGAGCACCCCCACAGGATTCCCGAGGGACACGGTCGAATGCCTTTTCCAAGTCCACAAAACACATGTAGACCGGTCGGGCAAACTCCCATGCACCCTCCAGGACTCTGCTAAGGGTGAAGAGCTGGTCCACTGTTCCGCGACCAGGACTAAAACCACACTGTTCCTCCTGAATCCGAGGTTCACTATCCGACGGACCCTCCTCTCCAGAACCCCGAATAGACTTTTCCAGGGAGGCTGAGGAGTGTGATCCCTCTATAGTTGGAACACACCCTCCGTCCCCTTTTAAAGAGGGGACCACCACCCCGGTCTGCCAATCCAGAGGCACTGTCCCGATGTCCATGCGATGTTGCAGAGACGTGTCAACCAAGACAGTCCTACAACATCCAGAGCCTTAAGGAACTCCGGGCGATCTCATCCACCCCGGGCCCTGCCACCAAGGAGTTTTTTGACCACCTCGGTGACTTCAGTCCCAGAGATGGGAGAGCCCACCTCAGAGTCCCCAGGCTCTGCTTCCTCATTGGAAGGCATGTTAGTGGGATTGAGGAGGTCTTGAAGTACTCCTCCCACTGACCCATAGCGTCTCGAGTCGAGGTCAGCAGCGCTTCATCCCCACCATATACGGTGTTGACACTGCACTGCTTCCCTCCTGAGACGCCGGACGGTGGACCAGAATCTCCTCGAAGCCGTCCAAAGTCGCTCTCCATGGCCTCTCCAAACTCCTCCCATGCCCGAAGTTTTGCCTCAGCAACAACCGGCCGCGTTCCGCTTGGCCTGCCGGTACCTATCAGCTGCCTCCAGAGACCCACAGGACAAAAAAGTCCCATAGGACTCTTTCAGCTTGACGGCATTCCTCACCGGTGTCCACCAACGGGTTCGGGGATTGCCGCCACGACAGGCACCGACCACCTTGCGGCCACAGCTCCGGTCAGCCGCCTCAACAATAGAGGCACGGAACATGGCCCATTCGACTCAATGTCCCCACCTCCCTCGGGGCGGGTTGAAGTTCTGCCGAGGTGGGAGTTGAAGCTACTTCTGACAGGGGACTCTGCCAGCCGCTCCCAGCAGACCCTCACAACACGCTTGGGCCTACCAGGTCTGACCGCATCTTCCCCACCATCGGCCAACTCACCACCAGGTGGTGATCAGTTGACAGCTCCGCCCCTCTCTTCACCCGAGTGTCCAAGACATATGGCGCAAGTCCGGCGACACGACCACAAAGTCGATCATCGACCTGAGGCCTAGGGTGTCCTGGTGCCAAGTGCACATATGAACACCCTTATGCTTGAACATGGTGTTCGTTATGGACAATCCATGACGAGCACAGAAGTCCAATAACAAAACACCGCCGGGTTCAGATCGGGGCCATTCCTCCCAATCACGCCCTTCCAGGTCTCACTGTCATTGCCCACGTGAGCATTGAAGTCTCCCAGCAAAATGAGGGGATCCCCAGAAGGTATGCCCTCTAGCAACACCTCCAGAGACTCCAAAAAGGGTGGATACTCCAAACTGCTGTTCGCGATACGCACAAACAACAGTCAGGACCCTTCCCCACCCGGCGGAGGGAGGCCACCCTCTCGTCCACCGGGGTAAACCCCAATGCACAGGCTCCAAGTCGGGGGGCAATAAGTATGCCCACACCTGCTCGGCCCTCACCGGGGCAACTCCAGAGTGGTAGAGAGTCCAGCCCCTCTCAAGGAGATTGGTTCCAGAGTCCAAGCTGTGCGTCGAGGTGAGTCCGACTATATCTAGCCGAACCTCTCGACCTCGCGCACTAGCTCAGGCTCCTTCCCCTTCAGAGAGGTGACATTCCACGTCCCAAGAGCCAGTTTCTGTAGCCGAGGATCAGACCGCCAAGGTCCCGCCTCGCCACCACCCAACTCACACTGCACCCAACCTCCTTGGCCCCTCCCATAGGTGGTGAGCCCATGGGGAGGAGGACCCACGTTACCTCTTCGGGCTGTGCCCGGCCGAGCCCCATGGGTGCAGGCCCGGCCACCAGGCGCCGCCATCGAGCCCCACCTCCAGGCCTGGCTCCAGAGGGGCCCGGTGACCCGCGTCCGGGCAAGGGAAAACGTTGTCCAAAGTTTTTGCTCTTCATTGGAGGTTTGTTGAACCGCTCTTTGTCTCATCCCTCACCTAGGACCAGTTTGCCTTGGGTGACCCTACCAGGGGCATAAAGCCCCGGACAACATAGCTCCTAGGATCATTGGGACACGCAAACCCCTCCACCACGATAAGGTGACGGTTCAAGGAGGAGCACTTCAATCATGTCACCTCTTAATCTTCTTTTGCTTAAACTGTAAAGGCTCAGCTCTTTTAATCTTTCCTCATAATTCAACCCCTGTAGACCTGGAATCAGCCTAGTCGCTCTTCTCTGGACCTTTTCTAGTGCTGCTATGTCCTTTTTGTAGCCTGGAGACCAAAACTGCACACAGTACTCAAGATGAGGCCTCACCAGTTCATTATAAAGGTTGAGCAGAATCTCCTTGGACTTGTACTCCACAGATCGTGCTATATAACCTAACATTCTGTTAGCCTTCTTAATGGCTTCTGAACACTGTTTGGAAGTTGATAGCTTGGAGTCCACTATGACTCCTAAATCCTTCTCATAAGGTGTACTCTCGATTTTTCGACCGCCCATTGTGTATTCAAACCTAATATTTTTACTTCCTATGTGTAATACTTTACATTTACTGACATTAAATTTCATCTGCCACAAATCTGCCCAAGCCTGTATGCTATCCAAGTCCTTCTGTAATGATATAACGGATTCCAAATTATCTGCTAATCCACCTATCTTGGTATCATCTGCAAACTTAACCAGCTTGTTACTTATATTCCTATCTAAATCATTTATATATATTAAAAATAGCAGCGGCCCTAGCACTGACCCCTGTGGAACACCACTCTTAACATCGGCCAGTTCTAAAGAGGTTCCTCACACCATCACTCTCTGCTTCCTGTGTCTGAGCCAATTCTGCACCCATCTAAAAACATCACCCTGAATTCCCACTTCTTTTAACTTGATGCCCAACCTCTCATGTGGCACCTTATCAAATGCTTTCTGAAAGTCCAGATAAATAATATCATAAGCTCCACTTTGATCGTATCCTTTTGTTGCCTCCTCATAGAATTCCAACATGTTAGTAAAACACGACCTCCCCCTTCTGAACCCATGCTGACTGTTCAGAATAACTCCTGTCCTTGTCATGTGTTGCTCAATCTTATCCTTAATAATTTCTTCCATTAATTTTCCTGTGATGCTTGTTAAGCTTACTGGCCTATAGTTGCTTGGATCTGCCCTGTCACCCTTTTTATATAATGGGATGATATTTGCCATTTTCCAGTCCTTTGGAATCTCTCCAGTGCACAGTGACTTCCTAAAAATATGTGTCAAGGGTTTATATCTGTACTCACTAGCCTCCTTAAGAACACGAGGATAAATATTATCTGGGCCTGGTGATTTGTTTGATTTTATCTTATTTAATCTGAGCAGCACTTCTCCCTCTACAATTTCCAAATCCCTCAATACCTCCTTAGTAGTTGTGTTTACCTCTGGCAGGTTATCCACTTGCTCACTTGTAAACACCTCAGAAAAATGTAAGTTTAGGGCATCTGCTATTTCATTGTCTGTATCTTTTAATTCCCCTTTACTATTCCTGATGCACTTGACCTCCTCCTTAACTGTTCTTTTACTACTAAAATACTGAAAGAATCTCTTAGGGTCTTCTTTCGCCTTATCTGCTATATTCCTCTCCAACTGTCTTTTAGCCTCTCTGATATCCTTCTTAATGGTTGCCCTCATTTTCTCATACGCGCTACACCTAGGAATTTAGACGTTCAGCTTTAAATGAATTGCAGTTCGCTCAATTTCAAACAATTTTGTAACGTATGGTTGTTATGGCTCAGCCAGGGTTATTTCCATGGCTGGGGTTCAGATTCATGATTTATATTGTTTTTGTTCATTTTACACAGTTTATTTGCTTGCGATTAAGTTTCATTGCTTCAGCTATGGTTCCATGTGTTTCGTTGGTGGTTCCCCAGGGAGCAGAGCCACCTGCCAGTCAACACCAGGAACTGCCCTCTGCCCTTTTAATTGGACGGTCTCCCATAGTTCCTAACAGTGCATTTTGAATGCACTCTGCGAGTTTGGCGAGTTATAGCGTTTGACTGTGTGTTTGTGCTTTTTGATTTCTTTGGATTTTTTGACTTTCTGCTCTGTTTTTGACTTCATCAAGGATTCTTTTTCTCTATTTTGTTTGTACTTGATTGTCCTATGGTTTTAGGCAACTCCTGTATGCTTTTATATCACATGGAGCATTTTTGTGGAAAAAAAAAAATTCACTTTTAGAAAATTTCTGTGTTTGACCACTTATCTAGCTGAGGTTTTGTTGTATAGCCCCTCTAGCGGGCATTTAGCAACTTTTTGGGACTTCTGTGCTTTGGGACACCTAGTCATAACAATGGTAAGGTAAAGACTAGGTGCTGGAAATATGGTATCGGAAAATGAAAGTCCATTAAAATGTAAATGTAAAATCAAAAAATCTGGTTCATCTACACTAAAGTGACATTGGCTTTATCTGTTTTCATAGGAAATCCAGTTTCTTGAACATATGAAGGCAGCGAGCAAATAGTGTTTGGAAAATAAATCCTGTTAACAATCCACCATTTCCTCTCTATTTGTAAATGCCAAAGGAAGATGTAAAGTTGTGCTGAAGAGTTGCATGAAATGATGATGAGGAACATAACTTATAAGTGTCATTACAAATACAGTACTTTATGGAATACTGCTTTGTGTTTTACAATTAAATATAAAATATTGTGGTTTGCTATTTAGTATGCAGTAAAGTTTTCATACAATGATATAATACACACTACTTTTTTATACCATGTCCATCGATAATGCTTCTGAAATCATTGCAACGTTATTGAATTTTAGTTTTAAATCTTTATACACATACTTAAAGGTTTACACTGGTGATCTTGTAAGACATTATTTGTTGGTATTAAAAGTTGAGCAATCAAGGTTTGAATCTGATTACAGAGGTTCAAAATTCTGGAGGTCCTCATCAGTCACATCAAATTCTACAATGATATTACTCTACTTAGAATTTGCGTACACTGCTCTTTTAATATTGTATCAAATACTTTTTAGATATTACTGCATTTACAATCGTTTTCTTTTGACTGGTCATTTTTTGTAACCTGTTGGTGTCATTATTTCTCATTATGTTATTTAAACTTTAATAAATATTTGATCACAAAAATATAATTTCCAGATGTGTGCTACCTAGTGATGTAGTTGTTTATTATACAAAAATCTGTTAATACAGCTAAAATCATCTATCAATTTCTATAAAGTCCTACAAAACAAGTTAAATAATCATTTGGATTTTGTCGTCCTGATCTCTTCGGTTACTTAACATTATAAACTACATGCCATCTTTCTATTTCCCATTATTTCTCTGTATCTAGACTCTTTATTTCATTTTGACTAACTTCTGGTTATTTAGCACATAGTTTTATGTTAATGATTGTTGGGGTATGATATCTTAATACTGGTTTGAACATATTCCAATATTTTCTTAGTTCTTATCAGGTGCACTGCAAAATATGTGATCGAAGCAAGTGAAAAGTATTTATATCATGACATTAAATCTTCTTTTGCTTATTGTAAGAATAATTGACTTATCAAAAGGACTGTATTTATGATATTTTAGTTTGCTTTAAACAATCTTGTCAAGTAAATTTTCCTTACCCCATTGGCAAATATTTTTGTTAAATAAAAAGCAAAACAACTCCATTTCAAGTTTTTTTTTTTTTGTCTAGTGTTTGTACATGCATTTTTTGCTGTGTAGTGTAACTTTACAATTCCAATGTTTTCTAATATATTTACTGTAGTACTAGGGTGTTGTACCATGTTAGCCATTATGAATGTGGAGAAAAGCCAAGCAAAATGACACCTTTTATTGGCTTACTAAAAATAATCCATTAAAAGAACACGTGGGGGTTAAAACTCAATAGAAAAAAACAATCCTTAAAATCGGAGGTTAAATCTTCTTATGGAATCAATCTTAAAACACTAACACAATCCGGTGCCTATTTTCTGTATGCGTCTCACCTGCTTATCCCGTACGGGCTTAGCAGCAGGCAAGACGCTCTCTGCAGCTGCCCTCCTACATCACACGCTCGAGACTGGAGACCTCCCTATCCCTGGCTTCGGTCTGGCACTCATCCCAGTCCCCGAGACTTGATTACCCTCAACGGCCAGGTCGCCCACGTTGGGGATTCCATCACCAAGTCTCCCGACTTCCGCTGCCTTTTCCATGGCCTCTCTGCGGCCCGTCGCTTTCACCTTGTCACTCCCGCTACCAGATCGCTCAGCGGGAGCGACATCTACACAAACACCTGGGTGTCGGCCTAACACCCAGCTTCCTCGCAGCTGCCCACGGCCGATCGCGCGCTCACCACACGCTCCGCGTGTCCGTCTCT
This sequence comes from Polypterus senegalus, assembly GCF_016835505.1. Classification (NCBI taxonomy): domain Eukaryota; kingdom Metazoa; phylum Chordata; class Cladistia; order Polypteriformes; family Polypteridae; genus Polypterus; species Polypterus senegalus. Next base: position 213,146,394 of record NC_053157.1, read on the forward strand.
CTCCTGCACCGCTTGCTTCCACGCTCCCTGTAACCTCCGTCCTCTCCTTTCCTTTCTCTACAATCGATTCTCTCTCTCTCTCCCCAACTGACTTGCGCTTCTTTTAAAAACGTGAGGGGCCATCACAGCTGCAGCATTAGCCACGGGAGCAATCACGAATGTGGGCAGTTCCTCACCTGTGCACACGGTGAGAAACGCCACATCGACGACTGCCCGCGCTCGCTAACAACGCCCCTCACGAAGCCGCCTCGGGTGCGGTGATTATTTATTTAAAATCAATGGCCTTTTCTCCACGAGCTGTGGACCCATAACACCACAGCAAGCTTTCGAGGCAACTCAGGCCCCTTCTTCAGGCAAGATGTAATACAGAAACTGAAGTTCTTATCCAAAGATCTTGACCATACATTGTTCTTCTCTCACTTGTTAAATTAATCTTAGCCTGAATGAACCTATTCATTTTTTACATTTAAGATTTTTCATTTAAAGATTTACCAATGTTGTTTCTTGTTCTAGTGTGTGGATATAAACACAGGGAACTTCAGTTTCTGTATTACATCTTGCCTGAAGAAGAGGCCTGAGTTGCCTCGAAAGCTTGCATATTGTAATCTTTTTAGTAAGCCAATAAAAGGTGTTATTTTGCTTGGCTTTTCTAATATATTTATTTTAATCTGTATTTTTTACTACAATGCTCTTTCTATCCTCATAATAATGCATTTGTTTCGTATGTAAACCAACTGTGGTAGTGCTGTGAAATTTAATATATGACTGCCAAAGAGGAGACATTGATAAAAAAATGTCAGGTTGCTTAAAGAGAAAATAATCATCCAATATCAAAAAGTCTTAAGGTCTATGAATAAAATAAGACTTGCCTTAAAAATAGAGGATTTAACATTCAAGACAAAAAAGCTGGTTTGTTTTAACAAGGTACTAGTTATCACTAATTTGTGAGACATTTGTCCATGAAATTTGTTTGACGAAAAAAAAACAACTCGTATGTCACTATAGTGGATGAGAAAACAAGAGGCATTTAAAACAAAGCACCTAAACAAGAGCTTTGGGTATTTAAAAATAAATGGTCTTCAGACATAAAGAGGCTATAGGCTCTAACAGCCATTACTCAGCCCTCCCTTTATTGTTTTGGGCTGCATTTCTTCTCAGCCATGTAATTACACACACCATCAAAATAAATGATATTCTGTACCCTCTATTTATTTCACTTCTTAGAAACGCAGCATGTTTATCAAAAATGTCACATGCTGCATATTTTTCTCAAAAATATGCACAAAAATTCACTGCTGTGCACATTAGTGTGTTGTTCTTCAGGAAGAGTCACAACCTGCCTCAAAGTGCTACCTAACAGTTGAGCTGACCACATGCACACTCCGATCACCACAGATGAAGCCATAGTGCTGTCTGCTGAGAGCTGTCTCTCTCCTAGAGCAAGGCTGGGATTTGTCACAAATTACAGTGAGAAAATGAATGTATGTGATCATGTGTGTTGAAATTTATGTGCATGCTCTGTGTGTTCTTTTCTACTAGAGCCGTGCAAACTCAAGAAAATTTAACACACTGAAACACCTATCAATGCACAAGAAACTAATTGAAAATGCATTTAATGAGCATCTCTGCAAATGCACAGGTGTACAGATGTAAAAAAGGCTTAAAAGCAACAAACCATCCTTGCCTAGGATTCCTAAATATTGTTGACTTGATGCCTTGCAACTACATGGCATATTGGTCCAAACTGTGCAATTTTGCACATTTAACCTCACCATATTGGCAGGCAGTGTACAGTATCTTACATAATTTAAACAATACATTGTTTTGTTGTACTAGATTTAATTCTTACCTTATCTGTACATGTGAGCGTACACCAGTGTGCAAGAACAACCAACCAACCATTGTCCAACCCGCTATATCCTAACACAGGGTCATGGGGGTCTGCTGGAGCCAATCCCAGCCAGCACAGGGCGCAGGCAGCCCACCGCAGGGCACACACACACCCACACACCAAGCACACACTAGGGACAATTTAGGATAGCCAATGCACCTAACCTGCATGTCTTTGGACTGATGGAGGAAACCGGAGCACCCGTAGGAAACCCACGCAGACACGGGGAGAACATGCAAACTCCACGCAGGGAGGACCTGGGAAGCAAACCAAGGTCTCCTTACTGCGAGGCAGCAGCGCTACCATTGCACCACTGCGCTACCACTGCACCACTGTGCCACCCAGTGCAAGAACAATGACACAATAATTATAGTTAAAAACTTTTTATTAACTATTTTATTTCAAAGTTTTACAGTGTAGTATATAATGTTTTTATGAAATACGTTTATCAATATTATAGTAATAATTGGGAGAAGGATGGTAAGGATAGAGCTGCCAGGAAAGAGGAAAAGAGGAAGGCCTAAGAGGAGGTTTATGGATGTGGTGAGAGAAGACATGCAGGTGATGTGTTTGACAGAGCAAGATGCAGAGGACAGGAACTTATGGAAACAGATGACTCTCTGTGGCAACCCTTAATGTGAACAGAGAAAGAAGAAGAAGATAGTGATAATAGTTACAAAATAAAAATTAAACAGTGAAGATTTAAAAAGTGGCATGAAAGTTATACTATAAAAAAAAACATATTTCTTGAAAACATTTTATCTTGGACGATCAGTTCACCATAAAAAAGGATCTTAGCTACAAATGGCAATTTCAAAGAAATCAGATTCTACTACCCATTGAAACTGTGAGATGCATTTTCATTATCTGTAAGTAATCAAGCCAGTACCAAAGTAAAATTCACCATTTTACTTTTATATTATTGCCAGGGTAATGTATTAGTGCTTCTCTGTTTCCTCGTAATTATACCAGATTCGGCCTAGCATAATTATTTCACAAAAAAAATTATTTCCTTACACAGAGATCCAAAGACAAATGGAATAAATTACCAAGTAGTGTGGTAAACGATAGAATTTTAGGATTTAATTGGTGACTTTTGTTGGACTGAATGGCCTATTGTCACCAAACATTTTCTAATGTTATAATGTAATCTACTAATTAGATTTGTACTTGTCTCTCTATTACAAAAGAAAATCTTGGTAGGAGACGAGACATGATTTTCTCAGAGAGACACTTACACATCCCGCGAGACAAGTCTTTATGCAAAAAGATTTAACCATGAAGACAAAGAGTAGATGACAAAGTCGAATGTCGTAAAGAATTCAAAACGTTGGCACGGTCCACATGCAGAGCAGGTTAGAGATAATGGAAGTATGAAAAGCCTCAAAAAAGAATAGTAAAGATCATATTAGCACAAACAAACAGAAATTATTACCCGGTGAAATAACAGAACAGTGAAAAGAGATTGAATATATTGTTCGGATTTAAACTAGAGACTTCGGAGACTTGTAGATCGTCTAATTTGTGTTGCCATCGGGGAAAAAAAAAGTAGTGTTTCTTCCCAATGAAGAGCCGTATCCGTGAGAATTAAAAGATTTGTTGTTTGTCGTTTCATTGGACAGTCGGTCAGTCTACGTGCTTATTCTTACCTATGGTCGTGAGCACTGAATAGTGACTAAACAACTGGCTCACATGAGGTTCCTTTATAGGATTGTGGAGTTCATTGTAAAAGACAGGGTGAGTGGTGGGATCAGAAGCACACAAGATAGCAAAACAAGGAGTGTGGGCCTCCATATAACACCAGCCATATCAGAACCTTACTGAGTATGACCCGCAAAATTGTGATGGGGCAGTTACCAGTTTTTGCAGTATAACAACGTGAAATTCCCAATGTTTATTGCACTCCTTGATATTTTAAATATTACCATAACCTATTCTATGTTTTTAAAATGAATGCTGTGTTCACTAAAAAGTATGTAATCAAGCATGCAAATTGGGCATCGCACATTAATATAACTGGGCACAATGTTGGAAAAACACATGGAGAGAGTACCAGTTCATTGCACTCTCCACTCATACATACACCCAAACTCACACTGAGGCCATTTTAACCAAACTTACAAGACTTTAAGATTGTGAAAGGAAAACTGGAGTACCCAGAAAAAAATACCAGTACACAGGAAGAACATGCAAAGTCCATACCAAAATTGAGGTGCAGGATTTGAATTTAGTATGGGTCTGGAAAGAGGCAGAGATATTTATTATGTGCTTCTGTTTCCCCTCAGCTAAGAATATCCTAACTATATTTTAAGTAAATATCTCATACGCCTTAAATTAACAGCATTCACACTTACAGCCTTATGTTGACTGCTTAACTGTGTTAGAACTGCAGAAAATCATACCCTGACAGGAAAAAGCATGGTATGGACACACAGATTAAAAATACGTATTCTTCTTAGCATTTTTTTTTACATTCACTAGATTTTTTATATTTCTCTACTGATGTAATCTTTCATTAGCAAGTCTTTTTGGCTAAATATGAATTAAAATCTCTACATGCAAAATTGATTAATTATTTTATTTAAATTTAATATAGCACAAATAACACATCATTTGAAAGAATGGCTAATACCTTTATCTACTCAACATTTTATAAACTACTGCATACATTAGAAAGGCTAAGACTTACAAAAAGTGCTTTTAAACTGTGGATTATTTTACACTCGCTCCTTCCAAGACATTTTCATTCCCCCCACAGAGTTTGCATTAAGGTTAAGGGGGGACATCCTCACAGTTTCAAAGCTGAACTTCAGAACCTAATGTGATTATGCCAATGTTTGTGTTACTATAGTGTCTGTGCAAGGTCTTCCATCCAGTATATTTTGTTCATTCAAATCACAGTACAAGTCTTAAAACAAGTTATGTTTGCCTTATGAATTGACCAAGATAAAATAAAAACATTCACATAAACACATACATTGGATTAGAGTTGTCTAATTGAACAAGGTGCTGTTCATTTTAAATAACATGTTACACAGTAAAAAAAATAGATGTTTTCAGTCATATTTATGGGTTAGTTGAAACCTTTGCAAGACACTGAATGATTAAAAAAAAAACACTTAAAAAACCACCAAAAACAGAGATCACGTGTTTGTGGCTCACCACCGGCAGTTCCCCACAGTGCAAATCTTCAAACTGAGATGCTTCGTAGTGCACTTCATTCAGCAACACTACAAAGTTCTTTCAATTCATATGGTTTCCTCGGCCTTCATAGGGTCAAAAGCAGCCCCTTGATAGAAATGGATGGGTGGCCCTGCCTTTGGGGAAACACCCACAGGAAATATGGGACATAATGGAACAGGCATAGACACCTAGAAATTAACTAACACACAAAACAAATAAAAAAGAAGCCTCAGGGAAAGTGAAAACAAAGCCACAAAGTGAAGAGGGTCTATGATACTGTAAGTAAACCTTTAACATTAGAGATTTTCTGGAGCAGCTGTATTCATATATTCAGGCCATTCTGTGAATTAACCACTGGAGATTTACATATAAACTCTTAGTTAGACAGTAACATTGAAACAACCATCTGACTGAAATCAAATGTGTTGTGCTAATTTAATTCCATAGGTCTTACCCATTACCCCTAATGAAAAGGTAAAGCAGATATTACAATCTGTCTTTCAGTGCCTTCCATTCAAGCTGAAGAGGGTCCATTGATGTGGTAATAGGACCAGGCATCACTGCTACCTCACCTTGCCAAGGTGGACAGGAAGCACTCCAGCAAACACAGTGCCATCAGAGAAACTATTCAGTGCCAACGGGCACATTGTCTCTCTTCACAGTTCACAAATTACATTAGATAAATATGTTGACTTTTTACATTTCAATTTGCAAATCTTTGTATGCTTGTCCTTCTTCTTCAGTTTTAACAAACTCAGATTCCTTCCAGATGTTCAATGGAGCTAGGCAGGACTGTCCGTTTTCTCTGCTGCTTTTTATTATTTCACTGCAGCCTCTGGCAGTCACTCTACGTGTATAAAATACCTTTTCATCCATTTTGGTGCACAATACAGTCCATAATGTATCCCTATATGCTGATGACATTCTACTCTATCTATGAAATGCTCCATCTGACGTCCCACATATATTAACATTATTTTGCACATATAAATCCTTCTTGGGATTATGAAATTAACTGGAGAAAATCTGCACTTCTCCCTATAAACTGTTTTTACCAGTCTTTATCTTTTCCTTCTTTTAATCCTGTTGTTAACTCTTTCAGATATCTAGAAATCACCATTGCACCTTCCATTACTAACACTGTGCGGTCAAATTTCCACACCTTGTTCAGTGAAGATAAACACTCAATGATGTCCTGGAATATCCTCTCTCTCTCTCTCTCCTTTCAGACCTGTTTGGTAATATTAAAACGAATATGGCCCCTAAATTTTGTTAGTTCAATGCTCCCTCTGAGTACATATAGCTGATTAGCTCAGAAGCACTATTTCTTTTTGACGAGATGCACATCACACTTGCTCATTTGATTTGTTTACATTTGTGATCTTTTAATGGTAACAGATATGTGTTTGCATATGGTTAATAATTTGCCTTTTGCATGTTTACATGTTGTTATTGCATACTAGACAAATGCTATTTATAGCATTTCACTTTAAAACAAACTGATTTAAAACATCTGGGAGAGTGAAAAGTTTGTTTTTAAAATGATAATAGTTCATGTTTTGTTTAAATATAAAATGCGGTGACACGATTTCAAAGTGTATGTTTTTTCAAAAAATAAATAATTTCGATCACTATGATCTGATGTGAAATTTTGATGCTGTCCCATCTATACCCCAAAATAGGCCTCAACCCAGACAGCCTGATACCAAACTCAAAAAGCATAGGTCTTAAATTATGCTCCGACTATTAAAAGATACTGAAAATACACCATATAATGATGAACCGTAAAACCTCTGACTTTAAAAGATAAGGCCAATACAGAATCTTTATATATGAAATTAGGGGGCTTTGCCCCCTGCTCACTTTGCTCGCCAACCCGCCTGGCCTGTGCTATGTGCCATCCACTTTGCTTCTCTGCCACTTGTGTATGTGGATTTAATTTTCACCAAACAAAACATCTTTTAATTCTCACAGATATGCCTCTTCATTGGGAAGAAACACTACTTTTTCCTGATGACAACATGAATTAGACAATCTACAAGTCTCCGACTTACAGTTCAAAGCCAAACAAAATCTGCATATCACCTATGTCCATATATTCTCTCTCTTTTCACTGTTCCGTTATTTCAAAGAGTAATAATTTTCGTTTGTTAGAGCTAATGCAATCTTTACATTCATTTTTTTGAGGCTTTCGAATTTTAGTACTTTCATAATCTCTAACCTGCTCTGCATGTGTATAGCGTCAACGTATTTGAACCTCTTTATGACCTCTTTTATTTTTGACTCTGCTTGGAGCTGAAAATGCAGCAACTGTGTCTGACAACAGCATTCACATGAAAGAGAAGTGATTGGACCGTGGGCATGGTTGTAAATGTTCGAGAGGAGGGCGGGATTTGTCAAAATCTCTTGGCAAAAAGTCTCGTCTCGCAGGACCTGAAATTATGTCTTGCAGAAGTTGAAATTATCTTCGAGAAAGTCTTGCCCCAGGGTTTCCTTTTATAATAGAGAAAAATAGTTCATATCAGTGTTTCAGGGGGTGCTGGAGCCTATCCCAGCTATCATAGGGTGCAAGTTCATCCATCCATCCATCTTCCAACCCGCTGAATCCGAATACAGGGTCACGGGGGTCTGCTGGAGCCAATCCCAGCCAACACAGGGCACAAGGCAGGAACCAATCCAGGGCAGGGTGCCAACCCACCGCAGGACACACACAAACACACCCAGCACACACTAGGGCCAATTGAGAATCGCCAATCCACCTAACCTGCATGTCTCTGGATTGTGGGAGGAAACCGGAGCGCCCGGAGGAAACCCACGCAGACACGGGGAGAACATGCAAACTCCACGCAGGGAGGACCTGGGAAGCAAACCCGGGTCTCCTAACTGCGAGGCAGTAGCGCTACCACTGCGCCACCATGCCGCCCGTGCAAGTTCATCACACGGCAAATACACAAGCGTACACCTACACACAACGCCCATTTTAGCTTCACCAATTCACCTAATCTGCATGTGTTTGGTCTGTGGGAGGAAGTTGGAACACATGAGTAAACCCACACAGACAGGTGGAGAACATGAAAAAGCCACACAAGGACGACCCAGGTCTCCTTATTGCAAGGGAGCAGTGCTACCATTGCACCACCATTCCCCCTTAATGAAAAATGCATTTATATGAACAAAAGCAGCACAACCATGGCCAAACAAGGAAAAAGGGAACCAAGGCAAACAAGTCCAATCTGCTCTCTAGAAAATCTGAATTCAGAGATAAGCAAAAAGCCACAATAACCAGAAATATAATGCAATACAGACAATGCTAACTGTCAAACAATCAATAAACCTCTAAGGGTTCTTCTCTTCTTCTCCAACAAGCTATAAGGGTAGAGGGTGGTCTGCCTCTTGAGGTTCCACCCACAAAACACTAGGAATGTAGCCTTGAGGCCCATATATGCAATACATAACAATTAAACAATATGTACACAAGAGTATAAACAAAATAGAAAACAACAAAAGCAACAATAAAAAAGATAAATATTCATAAGCTAGAGAATACACCCTGGCTGAAACATAACAGTGAGATGCTTAGGAATCAAAGAAACTGCCAGATCAAGAAGGATATGTTGTTAGAATGTCTATAGGGCCCTTAGCTTGGGAGATCAATCAGTAACACCCTGTGTGAGAAGATCCAAGACACACCAGAGGGACTACTGTATATCTCTTAACTGATCAGGAATTCCTCAGGTGGACTTGGAGAATGCTGTTGTATTTAAGGTGGCTTAGTCTCTCCATAGTGACATTGTGACCCTTACCAGGATAAGTAAAGTGAAAATGAAGTGAAGAAGCGAAATAAAGAAATGTACTGTTCAGAGAGGTAATGGTGATGGGATTATTGAGTTTGAAATTGTGAATTCAGTTTATATTATGAAACATATTAGCATGCATATTAACTAATAAATCATGAAATGTACCAATGACATCTGAAACATATATGAAGAGAAAGCAAAAATTACACTCAAGTCTTTATTGAGGATGTTTTGCATGGTTTCATTAGTGGTTGCAGACTAGATCTTAGAAAGCTTTCTGGCAGGTGGATTAAACAGATTTGAAAACGACTGAATCAATCTTTTCGAAAGCCTCTAAGGAGCCTTTCACAAGAAAGGGAGAATACTTGAGGTCCCTATACCATCTGAGGTAATAAAAGCATCTAAGCCCTCAAATGTCCTGTCTGTCACTAAATGCTTGCTTTTCCCATCTAAATGTTATGCAGTATTGGAGTAGAATAAATGTTTTTCTCCTATTGCTCATTAAGGCAGGCCATTTACACAGTATAACGTACCAAAATTTAAAAAGTGCATGTGCAATTGCAAGAAATACATGTACAGTGATGTCCGTAAGCATTTGGATAGTGACACAATTATCATAATTTTGGCTTTGTACACCACTATAATGGATTTGAGAAAAACAATCATTATGTGATTGTAGGTTTTAATGTAAAGTACTTTGGCTACAGCATTACTGTTGTTTTAAATGTGCTCTATAAATAAATTGACAATGGCATTGATTAAAATGTAGACTTTCAGCTTTAATTTAAGGGGTTTATCATATGAGCCGTTTAGGAATGACAGACATTTTTATATATGATGCCTGCATTTCAAAAATCAAAAATATTTGAACAATTAAGTGAGAAGCCAGGTGTGAGAAGGTTCCTCATTATTTCATTAACTATTTAGCAGGTAAAAGGTCTGGAGTTCATGCTAACTGTGGAATTTAAATTTGGACTCTGTCGTTGTGAACTCTCAATATGAAGTCCAAAGAGCTGTCCATGCAAGCAAAAAGAGGCCATCATTAGATTAAAACAAAACAAACTCATCAGAGAGATAACATAAACATAAGGAGGGGTATGGCAAATCAGAAATTCATTTTGAGATATCTCTAAATGTTAATTTGGCTTGCCATAGAGTGGTCAAATCAACAGTCTGGTACTTTCTTAAAAAGAAGGAGCACACTGGTGAACTCAGAAGGCCTGGACAGTCACAGAACTGTGATCGCAGAATTCTTTCCTTGGAGAAGGAAAACCCCTTCACCACATTTAGCCAAGCCAAGAATACTCTCTGGGAGGTAGACCTGTCATTTCCACAGTCTACAATCAAGAGAAGACTTCATGAAAGTAAAGACAGAGGGTTTACCACAAGGTGCAAACCACTGGTAATTCTCAAGCACAGGAAGAGCAGATTAGACTTTGCCAGAAAACATTTTTAAAAGCCTGTCCAGTTCTGGAACAATTTTCTTTAGACAAAGGAAACTAAGATCAGTATATACCAGAAAAATGGAAAGAGAAGAGTATGGAGAAGAGAAGGAATCGCTCATGATCCGATGAATACCACTGCATCTGTGAAACATGGTGGAGGCAGTGTTATGGCAAGGGCATATGTGACTGTTAATGGAAGTTAGTCACCTATGTTTATTGATGATATGACTGCTGGCAGAAGTAGCAGGATGAGTTCTGAAGTGTATAAGACTATACTGTCTGCTCAGATTCAGCCAAATGCTACATAACTTATAGGTTGACACTTTACTGTACATATGGGCAACAAGCCAAAACATGCTATGAAAGTAAAACCAAGTGCTGTTCAGCATAAAATAGTGGAATATTCTTCAATGGCCAAGTAAATCAACTGACAGCAACCAAATTGGACATGCATTTCAATTGCTGAAGACAAAACCAATGGCAGAAAGTCCAACGAACAAGCAGCAACTGAAGACAGCCAAAGTTAAGGCCTGGCAAAGCATCAGTAGGGTGGAAACCCAACACTTGGAGATGGCAATGGGTTCAGACTTCAGGCAGTCATTGACTGTAAAAGATTTTCAACCAAATATTGAAAAGGATAATTATATTTAGGATTAATTTAATATATCCAAACACTTTTGAGCCCATGGAAACTGGGGAACCATGTATAAAAGTGGCCATCATTCCTAAACAGCTCATACAATATTTTTGTTAAACCCTTTGAATTAAAGCTGGAGCTGACTGTATAAGCCTGCAAGAGTAATAATGTGAAAAATATATTATCCCTAAGCAGAATGAAAAATATTTAATGAAAAATGCACTCATGGTGGTCAGTTGAAAGCACCACTTGTTATATGACTACTGTATGTAAATTTTCATACCGACTCTGCATGTAACATTGTGTTTGAAAATTAACCTCTGGGGCTTATTTATGAGTAGAACACTTTTCAAAAAACTAAAAAGAAATGTTTTCTTTTGCAAATTGGTGGACATCTATATTAATTGCCAACATTTTCCTCCTTGGCAATTCTCCTAAGAGTTGACATCAACACATAATTGCTGGTATGTTTTTTATTGCAGTGCAAATGTCATTTTAATGTATCACAGAGGTGTGCATAAGGACCTTAGAAAAATAATTAATTCATTTGTTGCTGTTAGTAATACTAATTTTCCACATTCAGCCTAATCTCTTTTACATGACATTTTATAATTTAGCATTTTATGCATGAACAATTTCATTTGCTATAAACACTTTAGCTCGAAATAACAATAGTCTTACTGTAGACTTGGTACTTGTTTATGAAATGAGAACTTGCTTCTAATTGACTTATATACAATTAAAACATTATTAAAATTACATATACACTCATTAATACTCTGTGCCCACTTTTCTAGTGTAACATGGCCATGTTGTCCACAAGGACAAGGCAAGAACCAGCACTAGGCATAGTACCAGTAAATCACAAGGCACACTTACTCAACCTGGGCAAATTTAAAGTCTCCAATCAACCAAACACACATAAATGATAAAAAACAATGGCACAGGAGAGAAATAGGTAAGGCATGCAAGAAAGGGTAAATTCCACATAAACCAGGTTGGCATTCACCCCAGGCAGCAACAGTCACCATTTTGTTTCACACTGCCCAAAACTGGATACATACATCACAAATGATTGTTTATTTCCATTTCAGGGCCTATAAATGAATAGCACCTTATAAAACCATCTGTTGCGTATCTCTAAAGAATGCAGCATGGTGTATAATATACCCATAAAGGTCCATTGGCAGAAAGAGAAGACAGACAATACATGGAAGCCCACTCTAATTTATAAAAATATGTTTGAAAACAATGAAATTGAATAAAATAATTTTTAAAATACTCATATAAGAGACTGTTGCTTGGTCTTTACACATAAGTTTAACATTTTTAAAGAAGTACTCCACTCTAAAATTATATTTCTTTTATTTGTTACTTATCCCACATACTTTATTTCAATGGCTGAGAAAAATATTTAATCTGATATTTTTCATCCAGAAGAGTGATATCAATTGAGGTGTATGGAAGTTTTTCCCAACCTTTGTGGTGTCACAACCCAGTTTTCACATGCCAGTGTTTTTGCACCCAAACCCATGTGGCCACCCTTGACAAAATGATTGTCAAAGTGGAGGGGTGGGGAAGTCACCAGAAAATCAGAGTTTTAAATTAATCATCATCCATATCATCAATGCTATTGGTGAACCAAGCACAGTTGTCATAGCCTGGGCTGGGGAAGATGTCCAAGATCAGCCATGATCTACCTGCCATGCTTCTGCTGTGAATAAAGTGCGGCCATTTTACAGGTGGATGGGGTTTTGTCTGGGGTCAGTCTTGATCAACCTGTGATGCTGCCGCTATAAATCATTGGGGCAGTGTGCAGGATTTCGTCTTTGGATCTGCTTTGGCCCACCTGCAATGTCTGTCAAGGTTGGGAAATGCTGGTCTTTGGTGACCAACATTATACAACAGCAAGCAATATCAAAATGTTCATGAAAAAAATCTCATGTTGTATATGTCAAAAAATCCACATATCAAGTTGTCCTGGTGTATGTAGTCTCAACATCCCATTCATATGTTCTAAAATAGTGTTAATTATGCCACCTCCAGAAAATGCTCTTGTGAATAAAAATGGAACACAATAGGATGCAAATGAGAATTTGAATCGCATCCTCATCCTGTTTTTACATTTAAATTTGTAACCACAACTAGAATACTTTGGGAGTACGGTGGTACCTTGGTATACGTCCGCTTTGGAATAAGTCCAACTTGGTATACGTCCTGTTTGGATGCGAAAAATTTTGCTTGGTATACGACCTTTGTTTGGAATACGACTCGCGTGCTACCCTTGTTTACCTCTCTCGAGACAAAGCCATGATGCCCACGAGTGTCAGTACGCCAGTTGCTAGCATTCAGTGAACAACCCACACTATAACTCTATGTGAATTTTCACGTGATTTTGTGTTTTTTCACGTAAATTCGAATTGATTGTTGAAAAGGATATAGTGGGTTGGATAATGGATGGATGGATGTTGAAAAATATGAAGGTGGCATGCGTATCCGGTACATGGCTGCTGCATACCATATACCATACCATACCGAGAACGACGCTATCTACGATTGTGAAAAACAAAAATGTTATTAAAAAGTACATTTTCATTTATTTCATCTAATTGCTTTTGTATTTATGTACTTTAGAATTAAGCAGTTTTTAAATTATTTTATACAACCACGTCAATGTATAATATGCCAATAACAATAGCATTTTTTTTTCATGGGAATGTATTAATCATTTTCCCTTTATTTATTATTGGAAAATCTGTTTGGTATAAGTCAAAAGATCTGGAAAGGATTAAGGACGTATTCCGAGGTACCACTGTACTTAGCAGCATCCTGTGATACTACACGGGTGAATCACATTCTGCTCATTCAAATATCTTGGATATGCACAAATCTTAGGAGTATTTTCTTCCTAAGTAAAGTTTTCACTCGCTTTTCTTTAAATTTTCTTTAATCTTAGTTTTAAATGTCTCTCAGTGCACGTTTTTGGTTATTATGTGAATCGCAAAGTTAGCCAGTGAATAAGCTGTTACTGGGTTGGGCTTCTGACTAATGAACAAGGCAGAGAGGTGAGTTCTCAATTCAAATACTCAGACAAATCGGAGTATGATTCATTTTCATTCAAGAAAGTGTTTTTTGGAGGTACTTTATTTAAAATTAATGTAGGAAAAATACATGTATTTGGGACATTGTGAATTCTGGAAGATTTTCAATGTGGATTATAACACACAAGTAATGTTCAACATTTGTCATCATTGACATCTATTCTATCAGAAACTTTTTTATCTGTGTTCTGCATGAAAACATAAAATTACTTTTTTTTTTCTCAGCCATCAATGCAAACTACATAGAGTAGGTGACATATGGAGTATTCCTTTAACAAAGTTTCCAAGATCTAGTCCGAGAGTCTAGTATGGGATTAGCTATAAGAAACATTTATTTTTATGCCACCTTCCCATAATGAACTTTGTTCCCAAACACATTACAAGTATACATTTGAGGAAAATGGAAGGCAATCTTCAACCATTCATAAATCCTGAGGAACACAAGTAGGAACCATGGAATGAAAAAAATGGCATGTTTTATAGCCAAAAAATAAACACTATAATTGGAGGCAAACACATAGAGCATAACAGAGTTCAAAAGACCAGGAAAACAATTAAATCGCCTGTCCTTTGGGTGTTTATATACAAGTTTGCTCTTTGAACGATCACATAAATTTAAACTAATATCACATAACTCTCTTCAAATTCTGCCTTCCTTTTCAGTGACCAGGGGCCTCATGTATAGCGCCGTGCGTAGAACTCGCACTATAACATGGCGTAAGCACAAAAGCCGAAATGTGATTACGCACAGAAAAATCCAGATGCAGGAATCTGTGCGTACTCCAACTTCCACGTTCTTCCGCTACATAAATCCCGATCAGCGTGAAAACTAACGCTCGTGCACGCGCTTTATGTAACGCCCCAACTCCTCCCATAATTACGCCTCTTTGAATATGCAAATGAATATAAATCTCCCTTAAACTCAGCCTTCTGTGAAAAGACAATGGGAAAAGCACAGGGGAAAATATAAGAATTTCAGCGAATACCAAGTGGAGGCAAAGGAAAAACATACTATTTGTTCTAATAAACCGTGGTATAATCAACAAAATGAAGTTGACCGAGTGACATAGCGTGTTGGAGAAACTTGAAAGCTCACATCCACAAAATCGCACAGTGCCGGAAATAAAAAAGAAGTCACATATCAAAGTCGCCGCAAAAAGCCGAGTTGTAAGCCCACTGTCTGAGTGTCATATGAAAGCTTATTAGGGTACAGAGAAAAAAGGCACACAGTGGGGAAAAAGCACAAAATGTCAACTTCAATCTCGACATTTCCACTTTAATCACGTAGTTTATTTTGTCATTAAAGTAGAACATCATAAACTTCATCTTAAAATCGTTTAATTAACCAGTTTCTCAAATCACATCGTTATTAAAGTAGCACATTAAATGCTTTGTTTTGTATTTGATTTTCTATGTGCTCTATGTGTGTGAATCACTACTTGCTTCTTAAACCGGCTCTCTTCCTCTAACTTGACACAGAGTCCATTACATTCGTGATATTACAGCTCTCTGAATAACTAAAATACTGAGATGTATACGTGATATCATTTTCATGATGATAGGAGTTAAAACACGTTATTAAACATGTGTTTCACTTCGGTGAAATAATTTATTGCAGCAGTACTCAGGGGCGGCTCTAGGCTTGTGGTGGCACTGGGCAGAGGAAGAATCAGTGGCTCCTTCGCCAGCCCGTCAGTAAGGTAGCTTATGCACAGTGGATGGCAACGTCCGTTGCAGACACTGCATAGCCGCCTCGTGCTCATGACTCAAGCATTTAACTTTTGCCGAAATTTGTCGCTGTGTTTTTAGCTGTGTTGTTATTTTCTCTTTCTGTTTTATATTCAATATATATTGGCGTAGCCGTCACTGCAGTCAGTGCTTTTCTTTCCACAAGTAACCGATCGCCATACAATCAGCTCTGTAATAGACGTTAAGCCATCTGTAAGCTTAGCGCCGATTCTTCAAAATGTTTAAGGAACATTGAAATATCTTCGTAGTACATGTTTAATTATTCTATCCTTCACGCCAGTACCAGTGAAGAATATAGATTATTTAAATGAAGTTAAAGTTTTATCTGTATAATTTAATAAAAATATTTTGCTGCATTTCACCTTAAAAATGATATCGTCATCATATGTAAATACGCGCTTTATAAAGTGGCTCAGGTTGTGCGATATTATAACTGTAGTGCAAGTTTACAGTGGGGTGATTGTACTTATAAGTACAAACAGTTCTACAAGGTGCAATTGGTTGAGTGCATTTAAAGTTCTTGGTGATGAAACTGTTTCTGAACCGCGAGGTCCGTACAGGAAAGGCTTTAAAACATTTTGCAGTGGCTGAGACAGCGTGTCCTTGAAGCTGTATACTGATAATTCTCTTTCCAATCAGCTGCTGCTGTGATTCACACTCCGATACAGTGATATAAATACTCCGAGTGATGCAGTGAGAGTAATATGGAAAAAGATGATCCGCTGTGGCAACTCCTAACGGGAGGAGCTGAAAGAAGAAGGAGGAGAAGTGAGAGTAACAACGCTAAAGCAGTTATGGTATTTGGAATACTATGGCTATTCCCTGGACCATTATATTGTTACAAGTTAATTACAATCAGATGCGTTACACTAATAAACAATATGCGGTTAGTTTCAGTGTATTTATAAAGCCGCGTCAGGAAAATAAGGAGTAACCACACACGAACAGCACCATCGCTTTGACGCTGGGTGCCGCCAGTCTGCAAAACCGAGCGGAGAACTTGCATACGACAAGGCATGAGGTACCGTGGAAAAGTGCGTGGCTTTTTGCCAAGTGTAGGTTTTATACATCGCGATTTGAACATGGAAAAGTTCTTACGCAACATTTCTGTGCGTACGCACCGTTTATAAATGAGGCCCCAGCTCTCCTCTTAGCTCCATGTTCTTTGACCTTTGGTCAGGAGTATCCTTTAAACCACATATTGACATATTGGGACACTTCCAGGTCAGAGGCAGCCCTTTAATTGTTTGAAGGACACCAGGCTAGGGGATCACCTGTCTGCACCTTGTGTACCTGTAGCCAAGTTTTAAGGTAGCTTCTTGGATGCTTGCAGCACGCACTCCTACATTCTACAGTTACTGTATTAACATATCTAAATGTCAGTTTTCTGCCATGTGCTGTCATTTCATCTTTACTTCTATAAACTCATCTAAGTTTGGTTGTTTGTAATTTATCAGGTAGTCAATACTTGTATTTGTTGATTTTTGAGTACTTCAGTTTTCCTTTTACAGCTTAAAGACATGCAAATTAGATTAATTGTCGAATCCAAATATGTTTGCATTATGGAAATTTTGATGTGCGTAAAGATTTTTGTGAGGTCAAAAGGTAAGATGAGAAATGCTGTGCCTAACATAGTCAAAATACAGGCAAAAGTCAAAATCTGAAAAGTAACAATACAAAACAGGCATATATGAGTCAAAGGGCTGAAAACAAAATTTGTGAGTTGTCACACACGAGTGATTAGGGGGCAGCTAAAACACCTGACGAGCCGCATGAAACCACAAGATGGGGGACTAAGACAATGTGTTAACACCTATCTCTTTATTTCAACAGGAAAGATGAACAACAAAAGAGTATGGCATCTTGAGTTCTTCTCAAAAGCTTCATCCAGACATCCAAGCCGCTTCCATGTTCTGAGTTCACCTCCAGTTGCAAATGACGTCGCCACCGTCCCAAGATCCTCGACGTCATTTTCCCAGCAATCCTACTTACGTTCCCCACCTCATAAATATGTCCATGCTTACACCATGCGTTGTCAATTGTACCTCACAAAACTGACCGTTATTAAGAATACCTGTTTTTCTAATACTGTGGTTTAAAGTATACAGGGACGGAATCCCCAACCCTTAACCTGTGTGTCTGTGTTTTCTTCACAGAGTCCAAAACTAAAAATAGGTCAACAGCAAAAGAACCAGTCCTAGCACTACCTGAAATAAAGCTAACTATTACAGTAAGATTGTTTATCCATAGAAGGATAAGAAACAATGGAAACAAAGACAAATTTATACCATCAGTTCCAGTGACCACAACATTCTGATTATGTGTCTTAAGAAAATGAAACAAAATTAAAATAAATTGAAAATAAACAATGGGAATTGATTCCTAGAACATCCGAACCTTAAATGAAGACAAACATATTTACAAAACAAGTATATTATTTAAGCTAAGGTGTGTGTTTCAGCGTGCTCTGCCTTGGGTGAATATCCCACCCAGGATCGGCTCCTGTCTTGCTGCCAGTGTCTCACAATGCTATCTTGTTTAAAACAGGTTGGAAAATGGATGAATGGACTCTAAATTATACTCTGCCACACTTTGAATAGCTTTTTGTGACACAGTAATCTATAAAGGGTTCCTGATTGACAAATCTGGTTGTAGCTGCTGGTGAATCAGGCAGGATCAAGTATGGGTCAAACGCATGCCGAAAGATATCTCTCAATCCACACAAGAATAAAGAAATAGGCTGTTACACATGTAGAATAAAAGGCATAAAAATTGGAAAAAAAAACTCTTCTCTAAACTTAGCTTTTCTTGTCAAACTTCAGTTGTTTCTACACTTACAGGTGCTTTATTTCGCCTTCAGTACGCTCTAAACGTACGCCACTGCACGTTCAGTAGAGCTTGTTGTGTTACATACTATTGAGCATGTTAAGGCACAGTTTGAAACCATGTGTCCTCCATGCCTTACTTACAGCAAGGCAGGTCATTAATTGAGACTAATCTATAGCCAGAGGGACAAGAAACAGTTAGAATATATCAGTTCAATTCAGCTTGTGGGGGTTATATGAACCTACCATAGAGTATCCACTAATTTATAGGCAAACATTTAATATAGCTTAAATAACAAACAAATGGCTTTTACACTGGTTGTCACACAACATTTTTGTCACGCCTGTAATAATTTGTTACGTGTTTTTGCAGAAAAGATCATTACCAAGGTTTAATTTTTTTAACACAGGGCTCCTGCTGTGAACTCAGCATTGAAATGATGTGGTATTATCTACTGGGTGCAGAATTCACCCTGTTTGTCATCCTCCACAGAAAATGGACATCAGTAGAGAGACTAACCTAAGAGTGATTAAGTTTTTTTGTTTTTTTTTTTTTGCCCTTTATTTCGCCTTATACAATTTCTTGTATTAGGAATTTGTTAGTTTTTGCATACCCCTTGGGGTCAAAGCTCAGGGTCAGCCATTGTACAGTGCCCCTGGAGCAATTACAGGTTAAGGGTCTTGCTCAAGAGCCCAGCAGAGTAGGATCTTTTTTGGCAGTGACGGGGGTTTCCTTAGCTATATAGTCAAATGATAATACTAAAAATGCCACGCTCATACAATGACTCATAAGTGTTACATTATTCTTCATGGTCCCTCTGCTCAGATGCTGAGCTGATCTATAAAATCACTTAGACTTTGGCGTGAGTGGTAAGTATGTATTGAAAGAGTCCAAGTCTAAATTGGAAACATTTCATATACTGCCAAACAGTTTATTCTTATTTTCGGTTGAGGGCCTACTGTGCATCTAATTGTGCCAAGTTATTATTGTTTTTTATATATAAAAGGAGACAAAGAAAACTCAAAACAATGTTATCTTTGATGTAAAATTGCTCTGGCAGAATTGCATTTAAACCAGTTTGTTGAACTTATCACATTCAATCACTGTCTTGTTAACACATTTATTGTGGATGTTTTTCATTAACATGCAATGACATTTTTTTCAGTTTCCTGCTGAACCCTGCAGATTTGATGTCTGATTTTCCATATTACTCCTATGGGATCTAATAATCTTCAACAATGACTTCCGTATTGGATATGGAAATTCTGTCACACTTTACACTACAGGCAGAGATGAAGTAGATAGTTCAACACTAACAGAAAAATGCTTTGCCAATCAAACAAATTTTTCATTTGACTCTGTGACTTTATTTTCTTTTGCATTACTTTTCCTTCACATTCATGGATTAAAAAAAGTAAACAATAATATTTTTGCATGATGGTAACTATACTAATTAAAGGCAAAGCCCTCACTGACTCATCACTAATTCTCCAAGTTCCTGTGTAGGTAGAAGGCTGAAATTTGGCAGGCTCATTCCTTACAGGTTACTTACAAAAGTTAAGCAGGTTTCATTTTGAAATTCTACACGTAATGATCATAACTGAATCCTACTTCCGTACATATATATGGCAATAGCCTGCAGCTCGGTCACCGTGTGAGGCGGGATTGGGGGTTGCAGGTTGCGTCCTGCGTTCTATGTCCCCCGGCCTCCCACGTACTTGGCTGCCTGCCTTATATAGATTTAAATGCTTAAACGAGCAGAGCAGACACGCTGGCAAACAATACTGAAAATAAATAATCGCGGGCTAATCCACAAGTTCATAGAGACGCTGATGCTAAATACTCGCGGGCAATTCCACAAGTTCATAGACACGCTGCCGCTAAATATTCACAAGCAAATCAAAAAATTAATACCGGAATGCCTGTTAAACATCTTAGATTCACGAGTAGCGATTTGGGTGGTGAGAAGTCTATCGTGGTGATCACTGTAATATTTATATGTCATTGAAATGTATTACTGTATTATCAGGCATGGTTTAGGCGCCTATGTCATCAGGAAGGCACCAGAAAAAGGGACCTCAAGGTTACTATTATGAAAGTTAATTTAGAGCACAGATGCCGTGAATGTAAGAGCTGTTATAAATAAAGTTCCCCTGCATACTTTAAAAGAAAGTCTCACCCTCATTTCAATTTTCACAATTTGTGAAAACAAGACATGGTGTCAGAATAGAGGAAAGTCATGGATTTTGTTGGAGTTCCCTCGCCACGAATTGACTGGGATTCTCTTAACCTGCCGGGAGAATGGAAAAAGTTCCAACAGCACGTGGAGCTGATGTTTTCTGGCCCGCAAAAAGGCAAAGACGAGAGTGAGAAATGCAGCTACCTGCTCCTGTGGACTGGGGAAAAAGGAAGAGACACTTTTAACACATGGACTCTCACCCAGGAGGAAGCCAAGGTACTGAAAACTTATTATGACCGTTTTGAGGCGTTTGTCATGCCTAAGAGGAATACGATATTCGCGAGATACAAGTTTAATGAGAAGACGCAGGGTATAAACGGGACTTTTGATCACTTTGTAACAGAGTTAAAATTGCTGGTGAAGGACTGTGCTTATGCAAACGAAGATGAGATGGTCAGGGATAGAATAATGTTTGGCACAAACTCAGTGAAAGTGCGAGAGAAACTTTTAAGTGCCGGGTCTGAGCTAACATTAAATAAAGTCGTGGACATCGCAAGATCGCACGAGAGAGCACAAGCACAGCTGAGAACCTTCAATGCATGTACTTCGAGTGGCTCACGTGAACTGACTGTGAACGCAGTATGCAGAGAATAAGCAAAAGCTCCAAAGAGCGCTGAACAAAAAACGCATTACACAATTGAGAAGGCAGCAAAAGAATATGAAGCGAGTGACGCATACAAGCATATTCATAAGCGCAGCTACTGCGGAAACAAAGCACACGGTGGAAAAAGTCAATGTCCAGCTAAAGGAAGACAGTGTAAAAAATGTGGTAAATTGAACCACTTCACTAAAGTTTGAAGGACTGGGAAAGGTAAACCCGTGCATGCAGTGTGTGATGTCTCAGATAAAGAGGAAGACGAGCTGTTTATTGATGCAGTAAGAAAGGAACAGCCCTCTGAATCTGAACAAGCCTTTGTAGACATATCAATAGGAAAGCAAGGAGTAAAGATTAAGTTTAAATTAAGTTCATAGACACGCTGCCGCTTCGCAGGCAAATCCACAACTTAATACCAGGAATGCCTGTTAAACATCTTAGATTCACGAGTAGCGATTTGGGTAGTGAACACTTCGATGAATGAAACCTGTTATCTTTACAACGGTTGACAAACACAGAATGTAACTTGAACACAACACATCCTCCAAATACGAACCTGATTGAAAGAAATAATGATAATCAAATTCTTGATGACAGCAACACTCATAACAGTCACAAAACATTTACATTGACAATTATGTTACGTTATTTTTAAAATGTTTCCTTTTCTTTTTCATAACTTCTTTAGCACACTACTTCTCCTCTGTGAAGCGCGGGTATTTTGCTAGTCTTTAATAACTTAATAAACATGTTTAATTAATCACTGGCAATACAATATAAGTGGTATGTTGGCTCAGTGGTTAAGGCTGTGGCATCATTGCTGTTGTGCCCTAGGTGTGAAACCCTTATGTGGTTTTTACATGTGTAAATTTGTTCATTCAACCCTCAGGTACACCAGATTTAATCTCATATTTCAAATAGATTTACATTATTTTAAATTGTTGTCTCTAAACTGGGTCTCTTTGAGTATGATTGTTGTCATACACATGCACATAATGGACATATCTGAAAGGTGACTGTAATTCTACCTCCACTCCAGGAGTTGACGCTGTGTCCTAATGCCTTTTTCTTATCCTCCATCTGCAGACTGGATGATTGGCAGCTGTAGCACCTCTGACATCATTTCCGTTGTCCATCCACTTGGACCTGCCTCTTCTTGCCAGAAGGATCCATAACTGAAGCTCCACCATCTTTGACAGTTCTGTTCTGCGTCTTCAAAGATGTCTGCACAATCATTGCGTGTTTTGTTATTCTTTTCCAAACCAGTTATACAAGGTGATGAGCCCTGTAACCCCAGCTCCTTATCATGGTTGTCTGTTTCTCTTGCAGTGTGTATGAGTTTCCAAAGTGATGAACTGACATCCTGTCAGTTGTTGTTTCCCATCTTGCACCCAGTGCTACTGGAATAAACACCAGCTCCTCAATGGTTACTCCAGCACAATTATGCACTGCTGCAACCCCATGCTTCTCACCTAAATTTAACTGAAACGAGTATGCTACATTACCTCAAAGCCAAATTATACTGTTTGAAAAAAAGTTGTGGTGGTGATTAATATGCAAAGACCTAATGTAGTCATTGGCATCACATGCACAACTGAGATATATTAGACTTTCACACTGATGGAGTTTGCTGTAGAGGAGTGGCTTTAATGCATATGCTGTTGCAGAGATGATCCAAAAAGGGGAATAATTAGCTGATAACATATTTTAACTTTAGATAAGCACCATAGTAATTTCAACTGTCAGTAGTTTGGTATTTTAGCATTTTTAATCTAATATTGGGAATATTCTTGCCTGATATAGAATTTTACCCCTCTTGAAATGTGCCCCACTGTCATCATTTAGCTTATCAAATGACTGCTGATGTCAATGTTACAATTAGCCACAACAAACAATGCAAGCAAGTCATAAAGCTATCAACATTTCTGTGATCTAGATCTTTAAATAGGCTGTCAAGAATAACTTTCATTCAGGGTTCTATTAATCTTTTTTTTCAGGTTTAACTACTGTGATGGAAACTGGGGTGTCAGTGAGCCCAAACCCGAGCATGAACACACAAGCACAGTCCTGAGTTCAAATAAAGGTTGATTTATTCACCAAAATCTTCTCCAAAGTTGCAAAAGCACAAAATCACAGATTTTCTCTCTTCACAATTTAATTTACCACTACAATTTCTCCCACCACTGCACTGCCCTCCTTCAGTTGAGTGTTGCCTCTCTTCCACTCCTCCTCCCAGCTCTGACTTGCCTGGCCAAGGGAGTGCGGCCCCTTTTATTACAGACTTGGGAGTACTTCCATTACAGCAAGGAGCTTGTCTCCCTTTTGCAGCACCTAGTGACTCCAGCAGGGCTGCTCTGCCAGACTACTGTACATTTCCCTGCATGCCCTGCTGGCTTTCTACTGGGTACCGATATCTGGTGCAGCAGCTATCTAGCGTGCTGGGGGAATAACAAACCCCTAGCGAAATCTTTTCTTTTCACTGGACTGTCCGTCCATTCTTTCCAATCCTTCCTTCCTTCTGGATCTGCTCCTTCTTTCCTTCCCAGCTGGGATGCTTGTCTCACTATTAGGAGTGTCCCGTCTAGGATGCCCATCCATCCCATGTGGCATCTACACTAAATATGTTTTAAAGTAGGCTCAAAAAACTCATAAAAAGTGTTAGAGTACTAAAAAGTAACCCTTTTTAATTGTCATAAATTGGGCACAAAAAGGATGGATGATAAATGTTAGATTTGGGCTACACGATTATGCTTTCCAGAGCAATTGGTTCTGGAATGATGTTAGATTTTAGGTTGTGCTTTTAAGTTATGTAAATGGAAAGGGTAGTAATGGAAATGACAGAGGAGGTGGTAGAGAGTTGAATCCTTGGCAAGCTAACATACACTTAGCAGAACAACATTATAGAGCCTTCACCTTTCATTATTTACAAATATTGTATGATGTCATAGGTTAGCATGGCAAGTGTTGGCTCACTTTGTATCTCATTTTTCTTTGACTGTTAATTAAGGGAAAAAAATTAACAATACTGTAAAGAGGTATGGGTCTTAAAAAGGAAGTCAATTAAAATTAATGTATAAGAAATCAATTTGGAGCTAAAACCAGTCACATCTGAGCTTGTTTTTAAATCATTGGCAGTCACATGTAAATCGAATGCTTTTTTTTTTTTCTTTGGTTATATTCTTGAATAAAAGCACACATGTTTATTTGATATTTGGATTAAAGCCTTCACAAATTATACACTTATTGTCATTATTAGTATAACACGAAAAATGTTTCTGCTTTAGGTGTATATCCAGCATTTTTTGCATTTCTCACATTTCCTTTCATCCTACACTTACCCAGATCATTGTAGACGTGCAACATGCATGAAATGCATGTTTTCCAAATGACAATATATTATTTACGCTATACAACTCCATGAAACTCACATGCAGATAAGGAGCCTTGGCTTGAGATTTGAGAGTTGAGATCCGTCAAGGCGCTGGATGGGACAGCAGGCTGCTTGCTGCTTGTGCTGATCGATGCATTTACAAAACAAAAAACACTGATAGAGAGGTGGGAAGGGATTTAAGTTGGGCTGGGATTACGGGTTTAGCGGAATCTGCATTAGAAAACTAGCCTGTTTCTTGTTTAACTAGGTGTGCACATTTTGCTTTTCAAATTAACATTCCCCTGAAGTTTTTGACTGATGCACCCATCATTAAGACTATTTATGGTATATGGGAAGTGAACATTTGTTTCTGTTAGAAGGAATCCAGAAGTGACTCCACTGCATGAAGGCCATATTCTCTTTGATCAATGGGTGACTCTGAGCTGATTCTGAATAAGGCTAGGCATTTGAGTGAGTGTGCCCTGTGATGGATTGGTGACCTGTCCTGGGCTTGTCCCTGACCTTGAGGTCAAAGCTCCTGGGAACCGAATTGCTGGTTAAGTGCTGAATGGAGGTATAGGTAGACATGTTTAGTAGTGTAATGATACAGTGGCAGAGCTGTTTTCCCTGCAGAGTTACAGTAGATTGCCCTTCTTAACTGACTGTTTTGACTGGATTGGAATGGCTCTTGTTTGCAGTGTTTTTGGAATTTGAGTTCCTATTACTGTGAAATAGAATACACAGGTTCAGAAAAGGAATGAATGTATCAACATACTATATTTAATAGTTGTAGTAGTGGTACTAATATTCTCACATGTTCATAGCACAGTGATCTTGTTACATGCATGTCTAACCAACACGTAACACATCAACAGTCTCCAGCATCTTTATAAGTAAGAAAATATTAAAATACAAACTTCATTTTATTTAATAGAAAACACAAAGCAGTTCCTGAAACTTTGTAGGAAACAAACGAAAGGAAAAACTCCTGCTATTCAGACCTGCTGAAAGAATGATTGATCTAGATGCTGCGTGGATAGTGTAAGCACCCAAGAAGAAGCTAATTAGCAGGTTAAGGTCTATTCAGAGTTTACAGCCTTTTAAATTTAATATTGGCTGATCGTTTAGAAATAATAACAGCAATTTGTGTACTGAATATTACATTATTTTAGTTGAATTTAAAGAAAACATTTTTTTTCATGCTGAGAAAGATGAGATAGTAAATAATTTCTGTCAATCAATATGAAAGCGAAGGAACTGTTCATAATAAGAGTAATGAGCAGATTCACAGCCAAACACTTAGAACAAGTTTGCTTTTCTGAGCACGTTCAAAATAAAGCAACATTCCATTTGAGATTTTTTTGCAAAACATTTTTTGATTATCTGTTCTGGTCACATTTATGGCTTCTTTTAGAAATGCTGAAAGCCAGGCATCCACAGAACACTTATCACAATGTCCATATTTGATACAGGATGCCAGAAACTGTAGCTTTTTCATTTGGATGAGATAATTTAACAATCAGAACTATTCCAAAGAGTCTATTTTTTAGACTTTATATAGTCAGCATGGTGGACCAGTGGTTTGTGCTCCGGGTCTGGGGTCAGTTTGCAGACTGAATGGAGAATTTCTTTTTTTTAGTTTTTTAGACAATTCACTGGTGAATCCCTTTGGATTGTGCCCTGTGACAGACTAGCACTCTGTCCATGGTTGGTTCCTACCTTCCAACCCACAATTCTAGAATAGGTGCTGGCTATTCTGTAATCTATAAAGCCAGGTCAGTAAATAGATAGATGAAATTAAATGTATATTTTTGTATCAAGCTGTGTTTTCCCACCAGTACACATTATCCAGAAAAATTAAATAAATCTGTTTTATTTTTATCTTTACAGCAAAGTTTACCATTTTTATTTTTTATTTCTTCACACACAGCAGTGAGGTATTCAGATGTACAATCTCTTGTATATGAAATCTCAAATGTTATCATACAGTTACCTATTAGTATTTTAGATGGCATTCTGTTCACCATACTGCATCAATGCCTTTCTTTAGCAACTATAGTTTTACAGAAAAAAATGCTTGCCAATGGCTGCAAGGAAGTTCCAGGAGAACAAATCTAGTTAATGTCAGCCCCCAGGTTTGTTATGAGAGCAGACTCTGATGATTGGTATCTGAGCTGCAACACTGGCATGACATATATTGTAAGTGAGGGTGATGTTACTAATGCACACTCACAAACAGGTCCATAACATTCACAGGCTGCTTTCATTTTATAATAAAATACATTTCATAATAAAAAAATGAATGGGGAGCTTAGTAATTTTGCCACAAAAACCATTGGTTTAGAGCTCTTCACTGTAGGACAAAATGGGCTTTGGTGGCACACCAGGCCTGTTAAGAAATCAGACTTTACAGGGATGCAGCATCAAGTTGAACCTCCCAAAAACACACTTGTGGGAACTCTATGTTGTGCCATGATCTGCCTGGACTTCTTCTGTTAACAAAGGTGTAAATAAGAGGTGATCTTACATCTTTCCAGGGTCCCTTCTGCAGACATTTTGAGCCTGAAGTCATGAAATGGATTTAGGCAAAGACTTATAATTCAAGAGATGACAACTAAGGTAGAAGAAGTTGCCTATTAGAAAACATTGATTTTATAACTGGAAGTGATTTCACTCAGACCAGAAGTTTGCCTTAAAACTATCTGCACCATCCTGAAGAAGCTCTGAGGGATATTCACTGGACACTCACTGAACATCTAGGGATTCTCTTGGGGATGGGGTAATATACAAAATGACCTTCTGAAACCTGATCTCTGGAACCTAAAAGGCTATGAACCACCCAGGGCTGTCTAAACATTTGGAGACAATGGGCACTGGCAAGGGGCACCAGACGCATAGGGGCCCATGATGTTTCTGATGCCTATGTATGTTTCTGTTTTGCAATCAAACCGGGAGCCCCAGTGCAGTACCTTGCCTGGGGGCCTGTGATGGCCCTGTGCACCCTCTCCATGAGGAGCTGAAAAGGTGACATTCTCTTCTCTTTGTGAACCTGTAGCTGACACCCAATGTGCCAAGACAAGGCTGTGTGCCATTAGTCTTATAAGGTTAAGAAGTCATTATTTCAAGAAAGGAACTTTAGCATCTAAACTCTTGGGCAAAAATGAGTAATGCCTATGAAGTGGCAAAATACAGCAGATGGCAAGCTAAGAGAGCAGAAGCATAGAACTATCAAGGACCACACAACAAAGAGAAAGAATACACTCCAACGCATGAAGAATCATCCACTTAAACTCCACTCTACATCAGACATCACCCATAAAAACTTCTATCATAAAGACTACTTTTGTAAAACTATTTACCTGTCCCATGATAAGGAATAACTCTAAATAACCAGTAAACAGACAGCTTATATGTTTGTCTTTCGAGTCTCCAGAATTATATGTCAATATACTATACTGTGATGCAGTTCTCATATTTCTATAATCCTTATGTTTATCAATAAATTGTATTATTATGTTTCTTAAAACAAGTGTTCCTGAGTTACCTTTGTGTAAGTATAAAGGCTGGAGACCTCCTACCACAGAGAAAGGTAAGGTAAATAAAGTAGGAGCCTTGCAGAATGATATGATCACTGACCTGTATTGCCAAAGGCAAAACTGAGAATTAATTAACCAAATTAAAATTTCTTTTTCAAATCCCACACTATCATGGTATCCTCCATAGTGGGTGTCTTATTGATTATTAATCTTCAAAAATCCTATATCACTTGCGTTGATCAATTTTGTAACCTTGCCCTGTAGGACCTGTTTCAAAACAGTCCCCCAGATTGATTTTTTACTCAATTATGTTAAAATGTTTTGTAAGTCATAATAAAAATGATTAGTGAATAAATGTAAATGTAAACACTGAATGAGTGATAGAGATTGATAAACCAGAGATAAACAAGCTACACTGAGCTGAATGGCCTGTTCTTGTTGGAATTATTCTTATAACATTGTGCTAGTAAATTCTTTTTTCTCACAGTATAAAAGAGAACTGCAACGATTAAGCTGGTTTCTGTGGCCTAATGCAGCTGAGGACTTACGTTCTTAGCTCACAAACAAAGGAACAAGGTGGGCTGGGAATTTCCATATTGGAATAGCTTAACATATATCTGTTTTCTAAAACCTTTGCTGTTTTATGCCTGCCAGATCAGAGAGGAGGCCACTCTCAAACTGAAGTGCCACCTGAATCATGCAGCACAATTAGACGCATTCTGTGATTAGCTAGTGGTATAGATTGTGGAAGAATAATTTTAGGGTAACATAGTATTCATCTTAATGAAATAGCATAAAGGGTCAAAAAAATGTCAGAAACCTGTTTAAGCATATCAGGAAACCAGATAAAGGTTAAGTGAACAACAAAATGTACTGAAAGATGACTACGAAGTGAGCAGATGTGCTGTAAACAACCAGAATGGACAGCTATTATAATGTATGCACAGAAATTTTGAGGGTGGTTGCTCAACTCAAAGGTGTAAAAAGAAACAAAATATAATATAACAGGCTTTTATTTTATATGTCATTTGGGTGTAACCCAACGAACCAACCAGAGTAAAATATATGCATTGATTGACACTGTATGTAAATTCAATAGTTTATAAAATGAACCTCTACTGTTTGGTTCTCTGATCTTTTTGACCATTCTGTAACAGACTGCTTTTAAAAAATGCTCCCTAAGGCATTTTGAAGAGGAGAAATTAAAAGATACAACAAACATCTTTTCTCCTGCCTAATTACTGATTTGTCCTGTTAGACAATAAGTTTCGTTCTTTAATTACGATGTCGATTTCTACCACACTGTTCTGATAGTTTGCATACAAGTTTATAAATATTTTGCATTTTTTTATTTGTAACGTAGACAAAGCAATGTAAAATTAGTGTTACATTATAGATAATAACATCAATGGTTTGATGGTTTACGAACCCCTTCCCCCCTTTTAGGAATGAGTCTCTATACAATTTTATGACAGGGTTGTGGGAAGTGCCTCAAACAACATTTCTCTGCTTGAGTCTCTCAGTCAACCCCCACAGGAAAGCCAGGCTGCCTAACTGCCAAGCTTTACCTTAACAAATGGTTTGGAGGGCAGCTGTGAAGGTGTTCTATTCCCCCCATTGGTCTGAAGTATGTCTGTTTGGAACTGGCTTGTATCAGAAACCTTTAAGTTCCACGATGCCCTATTGGCTCTAGGGACTGGACAGAAAACCTATAAATTTAAAGTCTGTGTGCCACCTGAAACTACATATCACCATTTATTAGGTTGTATGGTTGCCGATATTCTAATGTACTTTACATATTGTTATTATTTATGAATTTTTTCAATAATACATTGTTTAAATTGTAACTAAATCCTGCTTTTCTTTTACTATACCTAATTACCTGAGGTTATAAATGTAGAAGGGAAGGTGGAGAGAAGTTATACGGTACAATGCCTTATATACAGTGGTAAGTCTGTGAGATCTGAGGCATTATGACAAAGGCTACATAATAATACAAAAGGGGAAAGTAGAGTAATATATTACTCTACCAATACAAAACACACACAATCCAGGCCTTTTCTAAGACACATCGTAATGGTGTCTTTGAACTGCTTTCCCTAGCCACAACTAGTTCTCTAACTTCTGGTCAGCCAAGAACAGAGGATGTTTTTCGTGAAATGTTAGGCATGCATTCTGAATGGTCCATCGGTAGAGGATCACAGTTTCAATGTTGGTTATCTTTGCCTCAGTGAGGATGTTAAATTTTGTGTGGTGTTTTACACAAGGAAATGGATATTTATGATGGTAGTGCTGAAGTTAAGAAGTTAAAGAAAGTATATGAATAAAGGGAAATAATTATCTTAGAACAAAACAAAACATTAAAAATTATAAACCTTGTCAGTTAAGAAAAATAAATTCATCAGTTTAAAAGTTTATCAACACAAGAGATTATCCATTACTCTCAATCGGTATGCTGTTATAAATAGATTATCTTTGAATGTCACAGTGCAGCCTTGCTTACTATAGTGCAGAAGACACATGCATGGCTGATGAATTACAGACTGTCATTTGTACCTGGACAGGTGACACATCTTGCTGTTACATAAAAAAATGAATCCAGCACTATGCAGCTGTTGGCCTGGTTGAGGTTCTACCAGCTTTTGTGGTAGGCAGTCATGGGAATATAAGCTTTCTCAAGCACGAGTGTGAAACAGGTGCGATTGTCTTTAATTTGTAATTTGAGATGCTGCAAAGGACTTCAGGGCATCAGAAGCCCAGCAGGGAAGGTCATTTGACGCAGACTGTGCCTTCATAAAAATGCTTAGTTGTGCAATCAGTTCGGCCTTAAATAAGCACCATGCGAAATGTGCCACTTTCTTAAATGATGCATATGGCAAAAATAAATAAAAAGAAATGCTTTGCCAAGCAAATCAGCTTCATTTTCTGTTTTTTTTTTTTATTTTTAATCTTAAGGGTAGCTTTGAGCACTCTGATATTTTACTTTGTTGTGAAGCAAGTTCGTGAATTTTATGATGTGGATTTTACATATTCCTTTAGAAAACAAATATTTAAACGCATTTATGCATAAATTATTACATCAAGAAATATTTTGCTTGCCCAACTTCACAGATACCAGGTAGCTGAATAAATTTGTGTCTCATTAGTAGTCTATGCACCTTCCTGGCTGAGGATTTGGACTTATAAGAACAAGGCTGTGTATTCAAATTCTACCCTACAGCTCTGTGTGACCCTGAGTGAGTCACTTTAAATAGTGTTTCCTAAACTCTTCTGCTCACTGGAAGCTATAGATTTCTAAAATAACTGTTTAACAATAATGCAGATCTCATTTCCTGATAGGCAATCAGTTTAAAAGGGAAGATAGTTTAATTCAGGGTTATTCATACTCAGATCTATTCATTTAAAAAAAATACATATTTTTGTAGTATTGCTTGTGTAAAAACTAGTTGAAGTTTATTATGGAAAGAGCCCTTGGGATAACACAGCAGATGGCCTGGATGCGGCAGGAGCATTTTGTAGTCTGATAGGTGAAATGATGTGAATTATGGAAAATGGAGCCTGAGTTCATGAAGTTCCAGGGCAGGTGCGTATGACATCTTACCCAATCCATTTAATCACTTTAGATGGGGCAAAGTGAAGTCTCCAGTTTGTCCACAATGTCTGGGCAGGGAGACATAGGGTACATCTTAAGCTGCTGCTCAAAGATTCTAGGGAAAGTTGGTACATTTACCACCATAATTAGGTGCTGAAACCAATTGCAGAAGCCATAGAAGACAGAGATAGAGAGAAGACAAAGAGCGCATCCTCACAAACATGCAAAATTTATATACAGGTATATATATTAGATTCTATATATATATGTTCTATATATGTAGAAACACTTCATTAATGTAATGCTGCTGGAATGTTATTTTTGACAGGTTCTCCCCTCTCAGCAGAAGACTTCTAAAGTTGTGTTGGGGTGACTATTGAGTTCTTGGTCGTCTCCCTGGCAATGGTCCTTCTTTCCTGATTACCCTGTTTGGTCATATGGCCAACTCAAGAAAGTGTCCTGGAGGTTCCAAACGTCTTCTATTTCACAATTTTTGAGACCACTGTGCTCCTGGGAACACACAAAGATTTAAAATGGTTTTATACTATTATCCTTATCTGTACCTCACCGCAAATTAATCACGCAAGTCTACCGAAGGTTCCTAGGACTTCACGGTTTGGTTTTTTGTCTTGATTTGCAATGTGAATTGTGGGAGCTTATATACATAGGTATACAGCAAACAGGAGCTGCCTAACCACAATTTTGAGTGCCATAGGAAAAGGTTTGAATACTTCTGTGAATCAGAGATTTCAATTTTTGGTTTGTACTAAATTTAAAATACATTTCTAAAAACATGTTTTCAGTTTGCCATTAAGTGCTATATAAAGGCAATGCATTATTATTATTATTTATTAAATGTAGATTGATCAGCAAAATATTATCCATTGAAAATTAAATCTCCAACACAATACATTTGTGCAGAAAGTGAAGGGGTCTTAATTCACTATATATATGTGACTCACAGCAACCTAATGTAACAGGAAAGGACTATAACAGTTGTCTGACCATTTAACAAAAGGCTTGGACTAAAAGGATACTGCGAGTACTGGGTGAGCAGCCTACAGAGTTTCCTTACCTATACCTGACTGCAGAAGTGACCAAGGGCCTTCCTAGAGAAGTGATTTCTGGCATAAAAGTCTCTTCCAGTCCACATACCACTTTGTTTAAATTTGGGAGAAAAGTTGAACAAGTGTTATAGAAAAGATGGAGTGGAGAGAAGGTGCTGTAAGTAAAAATGGAGTAAATTGCGATTGTTTTGAGATGAGTATGTGTGTTAGGCATACCATCTAATAAAAGGGACCAGACTAGTTAGTAACAGCCAGAGAAGCCAGTAGTGTTTTCCTTTTATTTTATAACTTTCAGTTCTCCCTTATATTATTCCTTATTATACTGTAACATACTTAGTGTCATTCTGGGTTCGGGGACAGCATGAGAGCTTCCCTACATACCACACAATTCAGAATACATTAAAAAAAATAGCAGAAATGTGTTTTTATCACTTGTAATATTTCTTATTTATGTAGATTGCCTGTGTGTCCTCTGGATCATTATTAGTAATTCCTTAAACTCTGCCTCTGCCAGACAGAAACAAGATAAGCAAAAAATCTGTTATGTTTAAAATGAGAACATTTTGGATTTGCTGACAGAGGTAGTCTGGGTTTATATATAGAAACAAAAAATTTTACAGTTGCACCAGGAAGGGATTTTAGGTCAGTCTGAGGTCATTGCTTATATAGCTGTTTAAGGCCGTAAGTTTGAAACTTTGGGATTTTACATCAAAAAGATCTGCTTTGCATTGCATGGTAGGTTAATGGTTAACAACAAGAAGAAATTATTTCAAGTATAGCCCAAAAGGAATGTCGCAATGGGCTTTAACAGGCCCTGTTTTTTGACAGTCATCCAGCCTTGACCCCCTAAGAAGACAAGAAAAAATTCCAAAAATCCCCTTAAGAATTTTACATCAAAAATATCTCTTTTGCATGGCATGGTGTCTTAGTGATTAGCAACAATAATATTTCTTGTATAGCCCAGAATCACACAGCCTTGATTCAATAAGAAGACAAGGGAAAAAAAAAACCTTGTAGGGAAAAAATGGAAGGACTCTTGGGAAAGGCAAATTAAGAGAGACAAAGAGACACCTTTTAGGTAGGTTGGGTGTGCAATGGGTGTCAAAAAATGGAGTAAATGCAATGCATAAAACAGAACACAAGTAATCCTCTTCACAGAGCTAGACCGCCAATCTATCAGGGCCACCTCAGAAATATAACATAATAATATAATCTTTTTTCTTGCACATCTCTCCTCACCAAATGCAGGAGGAGAGTACCCCGGCAACTCTCAATGCAAAATGCAAGAATACACTAACTCTTCTGCCTCAAGGATCTGGTGTTCTGGGCTTGAAACCAACACCCTGTTGTCGGTGTGGAGTTTGCATATCTTCCATATGTGCTTGTGGGTTTCCTTTTGAATAATCCATTTTTTTTCCCAAATCCCCAAAGACATAGAGATTAAGTTGACTGGCATTCCATGTATGGATGTGTGTGTGAATGGGCCCTGCAATAGACTGCTGCCCAGCCCAGGATTGGTTCCTGCCACCTGCTCTTTGCAACATGTTTAGACCCTCTGTGAACAAGAATTGGATCAAGTGAGCTTGAAACTGCTCTGTCAAGTTTTGTGTTTTCAATTTCTAATTTCTAACCTGAATAAAGGTTAAACTACCAGTCATGGAATCCTGTCCATCTGTTGTAAAGGCATGCTAGATTAAGTTCAGCATGGTTTATTGAGGCAGAACCTATTTAGACAGCCTAAGGGACAAGGAACGGACTGATCCCGAATAGGACAACAACCGTTCCAAGAGCACTTATATACTCACACTCATACAAAAGCCAGTTTAGACTCAACAACACACTCAAAATACCCAATTTTTGTAGATAAGGGATGAAAACCAAACTATCCAAACTGTCAGACAAGAATGTGCCAATTCCAAACAGATAAGAATTTGAAAGATGGGCATGGAAAATATGTGCAACAGCAGTAACAACACAGACATACGACATAAACAAAATATCTAATATAATATTGATCACGGTTAAAACAAAACCCTGTGTGAGCATTGATGATTACATATAAAGAATTCTCAGCTAATAAAAACCAAGTCAATTGTCTACTTAGTCTGCTAAGCCAGGCTGAAAAGACAAAATTGTCCAAGATGCACAGCAATACCATAGCAAAGACATGGGAATTACTAAACAGGTCCAAAGTTGTTTAGATGCCAAAAGCTGAATCTTCAGATTCAGATTAGAAATGCATAACTGTTGACATGATTACCCCTACAGCTATTTACAGAATGTTCTTTTAAAGCACAATAGTAAGGGAACCCTTGACAGTATTATCAGATGCAAGATAGGAAACAAACATGGATGAGAGAACAGATCATTAGACTGCAAACTCACTAACATTAGGTAAATCGAAAGTCTCAAATCTACTGTAGATACATGACTGAAAATCTGGGGAGTTTACCAGAGGAACATGCAAACTAAACACAGACACTGGCTGGATTGTGATTTGGGCCATAGTCTGTGGAACTGACATCAGCAGCAAGTAAGTCTAACCACTGCGATACTGTGGTGTCATAATATAAATATTGTCAAGCTTGGTTCTCAAAGTTGAACAGGAGAGTTCTGCAGGTTTTCCAAGGAGTAGAAGCTGTATTGCTGTTCTTCCAGATACAAATACAAGTCTCTTACAGAGGCCTCACAAGGAACAGCTGTCAAACTTGATACACAAACTCGACTCAGAGTCATAGAAAGTTTTGGGGCAGCCACCCGTGTATTTGGTATCCTGGCTGCAAAGTTGCAAAAATGTATATAGCACTGATGTGCACAAAATCAAGTCTAAAACAGAACTGAGGGAATAGGGAAAAGATGGAAATTTTAAAGGGGAAGGCAGGAAGTGAGATCAAAGGGGTCGGGCTCATGAAGGACTTCAGCCATAGGTTCGAGCCCAGATGTGACATCACAGGGGCCTGAGCCGGCCAGATCTCCTTCCATAGGCTCGGTCCCGGAAGTGACGTCAAGAGGGCCAGGTGGAATCTCCCATGAATGGTCTACAGGAAAGGGAGAAAAAGAGTCAGTGCACTCTGCCACATCCCGGTTATGACTTGGAATTGCCCTTACTCAAGCCTTTTAGCTGCCTCCCATGCGCACGTGTGTGACACTTGACATATTGGCCCCGACTCCTGCTCAAAAAAACATAAAATCTTCTTCATCAAGGTGGCCCGGCAGGGCGGGAGCAGCGGCTGGAGCAGAGGGAGTCTGGGAAAAGAGAGACAAGACAGTGAGACCTCAGTCGCTGATCCTGCAAAAAGGAGCTGTAAGAGTGAGTTTGTTTCCCATTGAAAAAACTGTTTTAAGAGGGGGTTTTCTAAAGGGCCACCACGTACACCTGCAGCAGCAGTCACAATATTTATATGTACGTTTTGGATTTACAGTATGTTGGGTTTTTTAATTACTAAGAATCGCATCCCGATTTAAGACAAATTGATAAAGTGTTAACATCTTGCTTTCTATAGTTAAGTAGCCATGGTCAATTAACAAGATATTTAAATAAGACTACACTTCATTTAGTCTTTAACTCTTGATCCAACAGATGGGGGTCTAGAATACCAGGATGTAAGTCAGTGAAACAATTGCTAAAACTAGCAATGCAAATTACAAAAACCTTAATGAAAGAAGCCAGAGTGAGAAATCCCAGGACTAAAGTTGTTACAGATGCACATTTTAGCTTCCTTTAACACTAATGAGTGTTAAAACAAAAAATATCCAAAGCTTAGATATACAGCATTGGTCACTGCCACCTTTTAAACATACATGTTGTGATGTTGAAAATAACAATATGACAATCCCATGATTGGCAATGGGTGCTATTACTACATACCACATGGCCATGACCAAGCTGAAAGACAATCCAAAAAGAGCTACTGTATGGCAAAAAATAAAATTAAAGCTACAAAATAATGACTCGGTGACACAACGTATAAAATGAGCTGTAGTTCATTCAGTCCATAGCCCTTGGTAGATTCGACATTCTGAAGTTTATTAGCAAAGCTAGCTGAATAATAAGCAGGCAATGGCATCATGGTTTATTTTTAGTTTTTGTTTCACATATTTTCCTCAGCCCTTTGATTTTTGCTTATCTGGTTTTGGATTTGCCTTTACAATTTTTGTCTTCTGCCTAGCTATTGACTATGTCTTACCTGGCGTTCAACAGCTCCTGGTTATTTATCTCATAGTAATCCTTTCAAAATAATTAATGTTAGTGTATTGACCAAGACCAAGGATATTAAGAATGAATACATTCACACAGAGCAAGTATAGATAGATAGATAGATAGATAGATAGATAGATAGATAGATAGATAGATAGATAGATAGATAGATAGATAGATAGATAGATACTTTATTAATCTTAAGGGGAAATTGCACATACTCGAGCAGCATACTGATAAAAACAATATTAAATTAAAGAGTGATAAAAATGCAGGTAAAACAGACAATAACTTTGTATAATGTTAACGTTTAACGGGGTGGAATTGAAGAGTTGCATAGTGTGGGGGAGGAACGATCTCCTCAGTCTGTCGCTGAAGCTGCCTCTCTGTCTGGAGATGATACTGTTTAGTGCATGCAGTGGATTCTCCATGATTGACAGGAGCCTGCTCAGCACCTGTCGCTCTGCCACGGGCGTCAAACTGTCCAGCTCCGTGCCTACAATAGAGCCTGCTTTCCTCACCAGTTTGTCCAGGCGTGAGGTGTCCCTCTTCTTTATGCTGCCTCCCCAGCACACCACCACATAGAAGAGG
Organism: Polypterus senegalus; assembly: GCF_016835505.1. Classification (NCBI taxonomy): domain Eukaryota; kingdom Metazoa; phylum Chordata; class Cladistia; order Polypteriformes; family Polypteridae; genus Polypterus; species Polypterus senegalus. The sequence goes on from NC_053157.1 coordinate 213,184,211, forward strand.
GCACTCGCTACAACTGTCTGATAGAACATCTGCAGTATCTTATTGAAGATGTTGAAAGACGCCATCCTTCTAAGAAAGTATAGTCAGCTCTGTCCTCTCTTGCACAGAGCATCAGTATTGGCAGTCCAGTCCAGTTTATAAACCAGCTGTACTCCCAGGTATTTATAGGTCTGCACCCTCTGCACACAGTCACCTCTGATGATCATGGGGTCAATGAGGGGCCTGGTCCTCCTAAAATTCACCACCAGCTCCATGGTTTTTCTGGTGTTCAGTTATAGGTGGTTTGAGTCGCACCATTTAACAAAGTCCTTGATTAGGTTCCTATACTCCTCCTCCTGCCCACTCCTAATGCAGCTCACAATAGCTGTCGTCAGCAAACTTTTGCACATGGCAGGACTCCGAGTTCTATTGGAAGTCCGATGTATATAGGCTGAACAGGACCGGAGAAAGCACAGTCCTCTGCGGTGCTCCTGTGTTACTGACCACAATGTCAGACCTGCAGTTCCCGAGACGCACATACTGAGGTCTGTCTGTAAGATAGTCCACTATCCATGCTACCAGATATGAATCTACTCCCATGTCTGTCAGCTTGTCCCTAAAGAGCAGAGGTTGGATTGTGTTGAAGGCGCTAGAGAAGTCCAGAAACATAATTCTTACTGCTCCACTGCCTCTGTTCAAGCGGGAGAGGAATCGGTTTAGCATATAGATGATGGCATCCTCCGCTTCCACCTTCTCCTGGTATGCAAACTGCAGAGGGGCGAGGGCATGACATACCTGTGGCCTCAGGTGGTGAAGCAGCAGCCGCTCCATGGTCTTCATCACATGTGACATCAGAGCAACAGGCCAGAAGTCATTCAGCTCACTAGGACGTGATACCTTTGGGACTGCGGTGATGCATGATGTTTTTCAAAGCCTCGAAACTCTCCCCTGTTCCAGGCTCAGGTTGAAGATGTGCTGTAGAGGACTCCCCAGCTTCAACACACAAGCGATACTCCATCTGGACCCATTGCTTTGCTGGCACGAAGTCTCCTCAGCTGTCTGCTCACCTGGGCTGCTTTAATTGTGGCTGGGGATGTCTCTCCTATGCTGGTATCAGCAGAAGGATGGGTGGAGGGTTCAGTACTCCGAGGTGAGAGTGGGTTAGGGTGGTCAAACCTGTTAAAGAAGTTGTTCATCTGGTTTGCTCTCTCTCTATGTCTCTCTCGATGGTGGCATCCCGCTTCGAGCTGCAGCCAGTGATGATCTTCATCCCATCCCACACTTCCTTCTTGCTGTTATTCTGCAACTTCTGCTCCAGCTTTCTCCTGTACTGCTCCTTCGCCGCCCTGAGCTGGACTCAGAGTTCCTTCTGCACGCCCTTGAGCTCATGTTGATCACCACCTTTAAAAGCCCTTTTCTTCTGGCTCAAAAGGCCCTTCATGTAACTTGTGATGGTTTGTTGTTAGCATAGCAGGATACTATTCTTTCTGGAACTACAATGTCCATACAGAAGTTAATGTAGTCAGTAGTGCAGTCAACAACCTCCTCAATGTTCTCAATATGTGATCTCTGCAGGATATCCCAGTCCATAGTTCCAAAGCAGTCTCTCAGAGCCTGCTCTGCCTCAGGGGACCACTTCCTGAATGAGAGTGTGGTTGTAGGTAGCTCCCTCACTCTTGGTTTGTTGTGAGGCTGAAGCAGAACCAGGTTATGATCTTTAATGTTTGCATACAGTAGGTCAATAGTCCTATTTCCTCAGGTGTTACAATCCACATACTGGGAGAAGGTTATGTCTCCGACATTTCCTGCCTTTATTATTTATTAGCAAGGTTAAAAAAAAAAGCTGGGAAGAAACTTTCTATATTTGATCTTTTCATTTTCCAGTCTGCATTTTTTAGCACTTCAAATTTTTCTTTTTTTTTTACACATCTGGCTATTGTCAATGTGGAATTTACACATTTTTCACTACATCTGCATGGCATTTTCCTTTCTTTCTCACACTTTCCAAAAACATGTGTTAAGGTTAATTGGCAATACTAACTTGTCCTCATATGTTTGAGTGGGCTGTAAAGTGGTCTGGCTGCCTGTCCAGTGTTAATTCCTGCCTAATACCCAATACTGATGGGACAGGCTCTTGTGAAATGGTTCAGGCAAGTTAGGTACACAGTTTAGCATAATCTATTTAAAAAAGGTTCAATAGTGAAAATATGTTCATACATCAAATAAAAGTAAGAACAAATTATACCTAAGACTTTGGTCTACTAGCACTAAGAAGACTCATGGCCAATATGCTTGCATCTACATAATCTTCGTGGCTGCATTACTCTTGCTTTCTAGGGCAGCTGTCAACTTTTGCCAGAACTAAATGCACAGTCTGCTATAGGTTGGCCCATCAGCCTGTTATTAATTTATTCATTAATTATTGCATTGCCAGACATTAACTTTATTTTATATTGTTACACATGCAGAAACAGAAGAGATCAAAGGTCTCTCTAATCTGATTGTTCTGCATTTTGTCTCCCTTAATCCTAACCATTATGTTCATTCTAGGGAAGGAATAATGTTTTAATTAAGGTTAAGGTATAACACTTTAACGCCCAAGGCTGTCAATTTAGATCCCATTTGTGAATAACTCCCACTTACCCTGCCTGGACTCCATTTGTCCTATGTCTTTATTCTTGTTAAACATCCTGCTATTGAACATTAAGGTTGTTTGCTTGTTGCCTTTCTGGTTGTTTTATAACACAATCACTGAAACTAAAGGATTGTTTTAAGACATGTACTGAGCGCCTTGGTGGGGATGGACACTGCAAGTAGGACTAAGCACCCGAGAGTAAACACAGGACCCTACAAACCCCTTTTGATCATACAGGGCTGAAGATGGAAGTGAATACTTCATTAGGCAAGAAGTGAGGGGTTTAAAGTTGGTAAAACAGCAGAGTTTAAATGAGCTTGTAGTTGTGATGGCTATCTTGGATCAGATGGTAGGATACTGAGCTTGCATGGCCATAAGATTAAAATAGTAAATGAACCTGCAGATTCTTTGCAAAGAATTCTAAGGCGTCTACCAAATAATAAAACACTAAGGTCTGTGTGTCCTATTCCTCTGAACAATCTGATTGGACAATTTGGCTTTGGTGTGATTGGTTAGTTTGGCTTTGGTGATGCGATGAAAGAGGAGTGTGAGATGCATGAGGAGGAGTAAAGAATCATACTGAGAGAGTTGCCATCAAAGACTGAACAGGAGTTGAGAAAGGTGCCTCAAAAACAATGATGAAGTCTGAGAAACAGGCTTTATGCGAATGCGCTTAAGAAAGGGAGTGCCAGTGAAGACTGATTCACACACACGTGAATACTGAGGAAAGGCGCTGAAGGTGCACATAGCAAATATTTTTAAATTATTCTATTACGTGTCCTGGACAGGTTCCATGGCTAGTAAGTCAATAAAATGATCATCAGACCAGTAACACTAAATATATAAAGTGTAATAAAACAGAAACAGAGCAAAAAGTCACAGCAGTAATGTCATCATGGAATCACCTTTAGTCTCTGCTAACACAGACCAAATGAGTTTTAGGACAAAGAGAATCAAAAGCTTACACCCAAAGCTCGGGGCATTGCCAGCTTTAAACATATGTGTTGTGATGTTATATACTGTATAACAATGTGACAGTCACTTAATTGGCAATGGGTGTTGTTACTACGCACAAAATGGTCATGACCAAAATTAAACATAGTCATAATAGTGATTATGGCAACTAAAATAATGTCACAAAATAGTGGCATCACTGTTAGACAAGACTAAAAAAAAAAAAAAATTGATCAGATTTACACAAAAAAAACCTAAATCATCAAAAGCCTTACATTGGTAGGCAGAAGAATATTGTTCCAGAGGTCAACTGGTTGAAAGAAAACAGAATAGAGAACATATATAGAGAGAGATACAGACAGATGTGAAGTGCAGAGAATATTTGGTTGAAGGACTGTGGTTGATGGAGCAATTCACCCGACTTACTAGATAGGGAGTCAAAAGCCATGTAGCTCAGAGAGGCTAAGGTTTGTTTCACCCCCACCCCCATAGTTATTAGTACTTTGTGATTTCTAGCCAGTTTTACAAGCTTATTTCTAGAGGCTTCATACCACTTCACCATTTCATGGGAGTAAATAAATGCAATCATCAGTTTTGTGGATCCATTCCATTTAAAACAGAGTAAGGACCTGTAAAGCAGGCCAGGACTCTTACTGACCTGCTCAGAAGAGGCTCACCTTAAACCAGTCAGTCCCTGCTAGCTTTTGGCATATACAGGCCTAAAAAGGGGAGCTGGATTTAAAAGGTAAGATATAATGAAAGATTACAAAATAAAATTCAAAAATGCCTAAAATGTGTCAGAACTGTCAAACTCTTGCTTGTAGAAATAAGTCAAAGTGTTTTTATCAATAAAACAATTAATGAATAAAAGCAAATAACAATGAAATAATGTGCAAAAGAGTATGGTGGACAAGTAAAACATCCAAAATCAGAATCCAATAAACAGGCAAGAAAATCCAGAAACCACAAAACAAGAAATAAGAATAATTTCTTTAAACAGCCTCAAGGCAAGGCTGTGAGTGTCAGAAAGGGAAATGAGGAAGAAAGTACAGTAATCCCTCGCTATATCGCGCTTCGACTTTCGCGGCTTCACTCTATCGCGGATTTTAAATGTAAGCACATCTAAATATATATCACGGATTTTTCGCTGGTTCGCAGATTTCTGCGGACAATGGGTCTTTTAATTTATGCTACACGCTTCCTCAGTTTGTTTGCCCAGTTGATTTCATACAAGAGACGCTATTGGCAGATGGCTTAGAAGCTACCCAATCAGAGTATGTATTACATATTAACTAAAACTCCTCAATGCTATAAGATATGCTTGATTATTCTTTTGACTGCTTGATTATTTGCTTGTCTCTGCCTCTCTCTCACCCTCTCTGACATTCTCTGCGCCTGACGGGAGGAGATGTGAGCAGAGGTGCTGTTTCCACAGAGGCTGTTTGCTTAAAAGAAACGGACGCTCCTCTGAAAAATGCCGCTTTATTGCGGTGCCTCGGCAAACTTAAAAGGACACGTATTGATTTTTTGATTGTTTGTTTTTCTTTATGAGCCAGCTCTCTTAAATTCTCTTCTCCTGATGCAGACACTCCTTTGAAGAAAAGATATATTTGCATTCTTTTAATTGTGAGAAAGAACTGTCATCTCTGTCTTGTCATGGAGCACAGTTTAAACTTTTGACTAAAGGGTGTTATTTCATGTCTAGAGGGCTCTAATAATGTTAACAGTGTGGGAGAGTTTCTAAGGGCTTAAAATATATAAAAATAACTATACAAACATATGGTTTCTACTTCGCAGATTTTCATCTATCGTGGAGGGTTCTGGAACGGGAGGGATTACTGTAATTGGTCAAAAAAACAGGCATGAGTCAGAAACTAAAAAGACAGATCCGAGAGTAATGCCAGAGCCAAAACAAGAACCGGGAACTGTAACTCAAAGGAGTACAAGAATCAAAACCCAGAGATTTAGTTGTGTAGCAAAATACAGAAAGGGCTTTGCTTTTAAAAATTTGGAACATACAGGATGGGTTAAAAACTCTGTCACCATTACAGAATGGCGTGACTGCTGGTGCATGCCCCTTAGCAAACCGTGATTGCATCTTAGCGACAAGAGTTCAAAATAACACTGAAGCAAAATGGCAAATAATACCTTATTAATTAATTAATTATAAAAAGTTATTACACCTTAGTGCTCGACTGCTGAGTCTTGTCTCTGTCTGAGGGTTTAAAGTGAGATAGGGAACACAGCAGTAGTAATGTCATGGTGGCCCCAATTATTGGCAAAATAATTTCAAGTCATAGAAGAAATTAGCAAAATTGCCAGAAATGGCATGAATATTTCAAAAATAATCATTTAAAATTAACAAAAACATCCATAAAAAAATTAAAATATACATAAGCCAGGGAAAAAACCCAAGGTTTAATGTAACATAAGGCTTCTTTTGGCCTTCATAACACTTTTAAAACATCAGTAGACAGGTAATTCATCTCTGTGCTTTGTAGTCTATTGACATGATGGCAAAATGACAGGTCTTTTACAATCTACTGTATGTAATATCAAGAGAACTGTGTCTCGGTTAAGTCACCTCAGACAATTCCAAAGTGAACTTTTGTTAGTAGGTCATATTGCAGATCTAGATAAACAGTTCACTGACATGTTATGAAGACCCAAAGAAGACTTTATTGAGGTGTTGTGACATAAGTGACTAACAGATGCATTTTTGCAGCACCTAAACTAAAGTGTTACCCAGAAATTACATTCATTAAGACAATGGGGGACTTCTTCACAGTTGGATTTGTAAAGATTTAACTTCTCATCAAAAAATAGATCTGTCATCTGAGAGTGACAAGCATCATCCAAAAGAAAGGAACTGAACTAGCATAATACATGCTGAACATATAAATTAATTAGGACTGGAACATAAATAGGATGAAAATAAAAACATTATTGAAACAACCGACCACTGGATCCAATTTATTAGATCTTTTAATCCTTTTAAAATGGCAGAAAAAGAAGAAGAAAACATCACAGAAATGGTAAGATTTCGCAGGACTTGCTCAGAAGGCCAATAAATGTTGCCCTAATTGAGGTTAGCGCCCAGTCAGCAGTAATCTCGTTATGTTGATTTACTATGCACAGAAGTCACATCTGTCTCAGATGATCAGTGTCATTTGAGAGTTTTAAGTTATTTCACTAACATCAAAGAGACAATCTGTTTCATCTTCACTGTGATGAGCTGACCATCACAGAAGAAAAAAGTGTATAAGCCTCATCAACATTCTCAACAGCTTCCAAGGGTAAAAGCATGTAGATCATAATTGCTGGACCCTCAGTAAAAAATGTAGGCATGTCCACATTCTAATGTATTTAATTTTTTAGAAAGTGAACAGAAGTAACATTTTCTTTTGCACAGCTAAACTAAAATTAAGATCTGTTCATAATACAAGACGCAATAAAAAATTTAATGCCTATGGGGCCTGTTTATAAAATTTTACAACCACATCATGACCAATTTAAACTGGCAAATATGTATGAAACTCTTTTTATGCATTTTGGTACATGAATAATGCAAATAAACAAATATAAAGAAAAGCTCTAGAACTTTTCAGTAAAGTATAATAAAACAGTGCTGTTTAAGGACAGTTTCAGAACATTTTAATCTTAATTTAATACACTTTTTTATGTCCTTTGTACCATAACATTAAAAAAGGGGAATGATACTATTGTAGTATGTAGAGTCAAGAATGAATCTAATGATAGGTGATAAGAAGGAGTCCATTCTTCTTTATTCAATTCTCTCACAGTACATGATACTGTTGTCAACCGTTATTTACATAATCTTTTGTACTGTAGCCCTAACAGAACACTTTATATCACACAATAAGAGCTCAAGATAATATTTAATATATCACACAATCTATTGTGGTCATCTGCTTGTATAAAATGATGTACAGCCCAGCATGCCATTGACAACTTTAACAGAAGAATAGTTTAATACCTACAATCTAGCCCAACATTTTGATCAGGACTGTTTGGACCCTTACCTGGTGGTCTGAGTTCTGGACTGTTTAGCTAAAAGAATACAAAGACTGAACATTAATGTCTGCTTCTCTGATCATCTTAATTTATCCATGGGATCGCCTCAAAGTTGCTGCCCGTGTCATCTTCTGTTTATCTGATACACAAATGACTGCAGGAGTTCACACAAGGAAAGGCATATCCTGAAATCTGTGAATGACTCTTTCATTGTGAGCCTCCTGCAAGATAAGGAGAATAGCCAAGGACCTGTTGTTGATGGGTTTGTTCAATATTCACAGCTAAATATTTCTAAGACAAATGATATGCTTGCAGATTTTAGGTGTTCTCCTCCTCCCACTCTCAACAATAATTCAAGAGTAGACAGTGGACATGGTGGAGCTCTACAAATATCTCGGGACAATCATTGATAACAGGCTAATCCTAACACAGTACAAATTTATAAGAAAGAAAGGGCAGACACAGCTTTGCTTTCTTAGGAAACTCAAACATTTTAAAGCAGACAAAACTATAATAACACTGTTTGAAAAGCGATTAATAAATCTGTTGTTACGTTTTATTTTATATGTTGGTTTTACAACCTTAGCATTAAGAATATAAAACATCATAACAACATTGTACATTCAGCAGTAAAACTATTGGTTTCACAGTGGACCTTTGTCCCTGGACTGTATTATAAACAGTAAATAAAGGCCGACTCAGTTCTGTCAGACAGTAACCATCCTCTTTTTCTTAAATAAGCATTATGTTACTGGTGGAGATGCGATTAAATTCTAAATTATTATTTTGTGTGCTGTTAAAGGTAATTAATTATTCTTCTTTGTACGAATCCTGAGTGTGTGTACTTATGATAACACTAGTTGTCAGTTGTTGTGTCTTTGCTAATTTTCTTCTACCTGTGTAACAGTGCCTTATGTTTTGTACTTTCCCATTTCAAACAAGTTTCCCTCTGGGATACTAAAGCCTACTTAACCTAACCTAACTTACCATCCAATTGTTTAGTTATAGGTTTTATTTTCTGTGCTTTAGGTTCTAGCTGCCATACAGTTATCTCATGCTGAACAGTGGAAGGCCAGACACAGAAAAATTGGTAAGTTAAGCTCAATATTTTCCCTGGGTTAGTGTGTGTTTTCACATTATATTGATTCTGAATGTCTACACAAGTACTATATGCCTTTCAGCCTCTCATGGTGGCTCACCCAAATGTTCACTCATGAATATGAGAGGTTTTTGAAAAATGGGATGTTTGAAACTTTAAAGTACACCTAGTGAGAAAGACCTAGCAGTCATAGTAGCCTCACTACTAACTACATTCAGACAGTGTACTGAAGTGATCAAGAAGGCTAACATGATGTTAGGTTCTATAGCACAATGTGTGGAGTAAACGTCAAGGGAAGTTGTGCTTATGTTATATAACACACTAGTGAGGCCTAACCTGGAGTGTTGTTTGCAGTTTTGGTCTCCATATTACAAAAAAAGACTTTGCAGTGGAAAGTCCAGAGGTCGGTGACTAGGATGATATGAGACTAAGTGGTATGAGCAATGAGGAGAGACTGAAGGAGTTAAACCTTTCAGTTTCAATGTGTATTCTTGTAAGGGGAAGTAGGACTCTAGGAACCTTCATAGCTCAACTTGATGTTAATTTGGACAATCTAGGTGAATAGGGTGGTTGAGTTTGTTGGGCTGAATGGGCTATTGTCATAATTGTCTAATGTTCAACGGGTACATCAAAGCACTCTCTGTTTCATGTCTCAACTCTCTTCCTTTCTCTTTTATACCCCACCTTTCCTCATTCTCTTGCCAAGTGTAACTTCACTATTATTGTAACAAGATGGGACAAAAGGCTTATCATAGAGGACAGATCTATTAGAGAGAGAGAGAGAGAGTGAAACAGACCAGCAGACAAAAAGGTCTAAAAAGCAAACAAATGAACAGTAAGCAGGCTAGAATTTGATAAAGTCAACACTTTGAAAATAAGCAAAACCAAAAAGTAAGGCAGAAGTCTGAGTACAAAACAAAAGGCTGTGTATCAGTAAATATTATACCCTAACTATACTAAAATCAGTGATTGCTATTTGTTGCAATTTGAATCCAAAACCTGGGAAGCTGTGTTACGAGAGCCAGTATCTTAAATACTGTCAGTGATTTGATATCAGGTATTGTGCAGAGTGGCCGTGACCCTGATTAAATTACATGTTAAATAACATTAAACAAAATAGTGCTGCATAAACAAAATATTCTTTATTTTTTGCATAAAATACTTTTAAAGCACTATAGACTCATAATATCTCTAGATTTTCCACTAGGCCTAAAGATCCCTGTGTCATCAGGTGGCTTTTAAACCCCTTGTTTTATCATGTTACCAGATCACTTGTGACATACACCTAACACAAAAGGTACCAAATAACATTCTTAGGTTCTCTTCTTAATGTGGGGTAGGAAGAAATGTCAAAACCAACTATGCAACTGTTCTTTGTACCTGTACCTCTATCCTTATTGTACCCTGCATATTCAACCCTGGGGACCTCTAATGGCAGGCTGATGGTGGATTGGGACTGTCTTGTATTTTCACTTCTTTACTTCAGTCCAGTTTCCTACCAATAGAGGGCTTTACAAGAGTGTCGTCTTGTGCCCCTAAGGGACCACAACTATACAAGGTATAGGCAATCAAGCTTCTTGGCAATAGCAATCAGACAAAAATCAGACAGAGGCACAGATTTAATCTTTTTCTTAAAAATGATATTCATTTAAATTATATTCAATAGAAGGAAACAAGTGAAAAATATACAATCTAGGTGGTTCAACCAGTCGTTTATTAGTCCCAGAGGACAATTTCCCGAATGTCCTATTCCCAATATCCCACAAAATTATGGTGAGCTTAAAAATACCAGGAACACAATGCCGATGAACAAAAAGAGAAAACAAAACAAAAAATACTGAATGCCACCTAACTGCCTGATTTTTGACCAGCTTCACCACTAAACTAATTCAGGAAAAAAATGTTCATTTATCCAAGTGATACTGAACATTGGTGACATATTTGACCTAGAGGTAATTGGCTTGATCCATGGTCACAAGAAACTGTTTTCCAGTCAAGAAGCTTGGTGCACCAAAGTGCAATAGATGGGAATGGATCACGTGACATGCCAAATACAGATGCGTGCATTTTGAGGTTACATTACATATCAATGGCAAAAAGTTAAAAAATAACCAAGAAATACAACAATCCTTAATTGAAAAGTAAAAAAAAAGACTTCTTGTCAGAAACAGAACTCATTTACAGCTAAGCAGATAGGAAGCACCATTTAATTGTCTATAGCTTCATGAAAGTCTCAGAAAGGCAGCAAATAAACCAAACACTCCATTCTTATAGTAAAGCACCAACTGCAAAAAAAATTAACTGAAAACTGAATTGAAACTCTTTAACAAATGTTCTAATTAAAGACAGCCACACTCTCTCACAACTTCTAAACAAATAAAGTATACTTACCTTACTTACTACCCACTAGCGAAGTGGCTAACACTTTTACAGTTTCTCAAAAAAGAAAAGTTATTGCAGAAGCTCATAATCGATTCCCATGGAGATGAAAAGCCGCACTATGCAACAAACAGACTGGCTATAGAAAACTTTCTAATGTCTTGCTTTGCCGTTTACCTGAACTCTATCACCTCGCAAGGTAAAGAATCCCCATACACCCTGCCAGGGCAACATACATAGTCTGGGGAGCTCTCACTTTTGCTACAGGAAAAATTCATCTAGAATTCCATCTATTGGCCTCTAGTTTCCTTGAACCCCTTCATTTGCCTTTAGGTTGCCCTGTACAAACCTAGTGATCGTTGCATGGATGTCAATTGGGACAAACAGCTTAATTCTCTCTCCTGTACTTATGCACCCAAACCCAGACCACAACTCCAAAAAAAATTTGATCCAAAAAACTCCTTCTACAATATTTTCCCTCCTCCTTGTGAGATTTGTCCTATTCTACTTCTGACTCTGACTCTCCTGGACGAGTACACCTGACAAAAACTTAAGAGTACCTCTAGCTGAGAAGCACTTCTTGGTGAGATGGAGCTAGAAGATGGCAGGGGAGCCTTTCCCCAGTAGCTCCCCACCGGTGCTGCCCATTAAGTGTACATATCCTATGCTGCCCTGCGGTGTCCAAACAGTAGCATTCCCAGAAGGGTGATGCCACCTTGTGTACCGGGTGAACTAATATCCATGTGAGGGAGTCTTCCATTGTCCTTCCACTATCCTGGCCTACTAACCGTCACAGCTAAAATGCCAACCCATCCAAGGCCTAGGTTGCAAAAGAAAATATGTTATTCTAGCTTATTAAGGGATATGGAAGGATATTGACTTATAATATCAGTTGATTGAACCATATACATGGTGTGAAAAACTATTTGCCCCCTTCCTGATTTCTTATTCTTTTGCATGTTTGTCACACAAAATGTTTCTGATCATCAAACACATTTAACCATTAGTCAAATATAACACAAGTAAACACAAAATACAGTTTTTAAATGATGGTTTTTATTATTTAGGAGAAAAAATCCAAACCTACATGGCCCTGTGTGAAAAGTAATTGCCCCTTGTTAAAAATAACCTAACTGTGGTGTATCACACCTGAGTTCAATTTCCGTTTACTGCCACACCTGTTTCAATCAAGAAATCACTTCAATAGGAGCTGCCTGACACAGAGAAGTAGACCAAAAGCACCTCAAAAGCTAGACATCATGCCAAGATCCAAAGAAATTCAGGAACAAATGAGAACAGAAGTAATTGAGATCTATCAGTCTGGTAAAGGTTATAAAGCCATTTCTAAAGCTTTGGGACTCCAGCGAACCACAGTGAGAGCCATTATCCACAAATGGCAAAAACATGGAACAGTGGTGAACCTTCCCAGGAGTGGCTGGCTGACCAAAATTACCCCAAGAGCGCAGAGACGACTCATCCGAGAGGTCACAAAGACCCCAGGACAACGTCTGAAGAACTGCAGGCCTCACTTGCCTCAATTAAGGTCAGTGTTCACGACTCCACCATAAGAAAGAGACTGGGCAAAAACAGCCTGCATGGCAGATTTCCAAGTCGCAAAACACTGTTAAGCAAAAAGAACATTAGGGCTCGTCTCAATTTTGCTAAGAAACATCTCAATGATTGCCAAGACTTTTGGGAAAATACCTTGTGGACTGATGAGACAAAAGTTGAACTTTTGGAAGGCAAATGTCCGTTACATCTGGCGTAAAAGGAACACAGCATTTCAGAAAAAGAACATCATACCAACAGTAAAATATGGTGGTGGTAGTGTGATGGTCTGGGGTTGTTTTGCTGCTTCGGGAGGCTTGCTGTGATAGATGGAACCATGAATTCTACTGTCTACCAAAAATCCTGAAGGAGAATGTCCGGCCATCTGTTCGTCAACTCAAGCTGAAGTGATCTTGGGTGCTGCAACAGGACAATGACCCAAAACACACCAGCAAATCCACCTCTGAATGGCTGAAGAAAAACAAAATGAAGACTTTGGAGTGGCCTAGTCAAAGTCCTGACCTGAATCCAATTGAGATGCTATGGCATGACCTTAAAAAGGTGGTTCATGCTAGAAAACCCTCAAATAAAGCTGAATTACAACAATTCTGCAAAGATGAGTGGGACAAAATTCCTCCAGAGCGCTGTAAAAGACTCATTGCAAGTTATCGCAAAACCCTTGATTGCAGTTATTGCTGCTATGGGTGGCCCAACCAGTTATTAGGTAAATTACGCACACAGGGCCATGTAACTCCCTAATAATAAAACCATCATTTAAAACTGCATTTTGTGTTTACTTGTGTTATATTTGACTAATGGTTAAATGTGTTTGATGATCAGAAACATTTTGTGTGACAAACATGCAAAAGAATAAGAAATCAGGAAGGGGGCAAATAGTTTTTCACACCACTGTAGATAAATAATAACCTCTTGGCGGGATAAGATAACAATTAAGGAAATAAGCTATTAAAAAGCAGGATGAACAAAGTTGAACAGTGAAAGTAATATGAAGCAAACATGTAAGACAAAGGGTAAAATAATAATCAAGAACTGACATCTTGAAGGGAATATGGAATATTGGGCCCAGAGGTAAATAGACCAATCACTAAAGTGTAAAGAAAATTTGGACAGCACAGTTGTTATTTTTGGAACTGTTCTCTTCAAGTGTGAGAGATGCTGGGAAAACCTCTTGTAAAAACAATCCAGTTAATAGAATGAGTTAATGTACTGTAATTGAAAGTTACAACATATCAGCAAAAAGGTTAGATGGAATGTTAAATAGTGGAGAGCATGTGCCCTCTAAGTGGACTAAAAGTACAAAGAAGTGGAGAAGGTATTGATTGAGCTGCGTTAAAAGAGGAAGCAGCTAAATATTAGAAAGGATGCAAGTCCAGTGACCCCAAAGAGCAACAGCAACTGAAAGCAGAAAAGTAAAGGAAGGAAAATATCTATCTATCTATCTATCTATCTATCTATCTATCTATCTATCTATCTATCTATCTATCTATCTATCTATCTATCTATCTATCTATCTATCTACTGTATATGGACAAAGTGAAGTGAATGGCCCATTTGATAATATTCAGTCATTTTAATTTTTAGAATCTGAAGCATTCAATTGTGTTTTTCTGTACAGACAGAATATGTAAAATTAACCTTTGGCATATTGACAATCCATATGAACTTGGAGTCAATATGTAATTAGCCAGATAAATAAAAGTAACACTTTTAATTTTTTTGTTGTGAAATTGCATAAATTATTTTCTTTCATTCTCTTTTGCATATAGAGTTCAGGGAGCCAGTTCATTAAATAACATTACAGATGGAAACCAAAACTGTGGTGAAACTGTTGAAACCAAATCTAAATTCAAGGTTCCTGAACAAAAGCAAAACCAAAATTATAATCGAAAACATGTCAAGGTCAAAGCAAACACACAAATGCCAGACATTTGACAGCTCTACTGTCATTCATACTTATTATTTTTTTGAGTTGGTAACTTACTAGCATATTCATTTTACTAAATCATTTTATTGTATTCTGTGTTTCAACTGCTTCCTTCAACAATGCTTACCTGTATTTTTTTAGTTGCTTTTATATTTTTTATAGTATGTAGTTTTAGTTCTATAGTTATCATAACATAACATTCTCAAACTAAGTTAATCAAAATCCATCACAGCATTTAACTTACACAGGAAAAAAAATTGAATTGCCAATCACTCTAACGCAATAGACTTTAGGATGTGGCAAAAATCCTCACAGTCACGGAGAAACAGACACACTTACACACACACACACACACACACACACACACACACACACACACACACACACACACACACACACACACACACACACACACACACACACACACACACACACACACACAGTGACCAGATATTAATATCATCCAGACCAAATGCACTTCAGAACAAGCATGTTCAGGCCTGGCCAGCACTAGGATGGGAGACTAACAAAGGAAAAAGCTTGGGTTGCTTCTGAAAGAGGTGTTGGAGAGGCCAGCGGAGGGTGCTTACCCTGTGGTGTCTTTGTGGATCATATACATTACATATCAATGGAAAAAGTTAACAAAATCAAAAATAATGTTTCAGGGCAGTAATGGGCACACTGTGCTGTAAAAAAAATGGTGCCATCGGATGAGATGTAAAACTGAGGTCCTCACTCTCATTAAAGATTCCTGGGCATCCTTTGTAAAGAGTACAGTGTAAACCAATGTCCTGGTTAAATTGCCCACCTCAGTCTAGGCATTTTGGCCCCCTAATCATCCCCTGTTTCTAATTGGTTAACTATCTCTCACCCCTTCACCACCTAGCAACTAATGTGTGGTGAACGTTTTGGCACAAAAAAATGGCCACCATCGCATCATCCAGTTAGATGGTACACACAGGTGGTGGTTGAAGTGGCTCCTCATTTACTATGAAAAGCACATGGAGTAGTTAGAAAAGCACCATAAAAATGTAAAAAATTGTTGTTATTATTATTATTATTACTATTATTACTTGGATAATAAATGTATGAGGTGGCAGTGGCAACGTTTTTAAAGAAATATATGGTGTCCAAAACACAATTAAAATATTAATCTAATGATAGCTGGACTGTGTCTGTTGGTAGTATAATCACAAAACTTCTTTCTGCTTGTAGACTTGTTTGGTTGGGCAGGTTTACTTAAGCTAATTGTTTTTTAGTAAAAAAAAAATCATAAAACAATTCTTTCTTTGTATCATGTGATATTGACACAGGGCGGCACGGTGGCGCAGTGATAGCGCTGCTGCCTCGCAGTTAGGAGACCCGGGTTTGCTTCCCGGGTCCTCCCTGCGTGGAGTTTGCATGTTCTCCCTGTGTCTGCGTGGGTTTCCTCCCACAGTCCAAAGACATGTCGGTTAGGTGGATTGGCGATTCTAAATTGGCTCTTGTGTGTGTCCTGCGGTGGGTTGGCACCCTGCCCTAGACTGGTTCCTGCCTTGTGCCCTGTGTTGGCTGGGATTGGCTCCAGCAGACCCCCGTGACCCTGTATTCGAATTCAGCGGGTTGGGAAATGGATGGATGGATGGATATTGACACAAATCAGGAAAACATTTTTAAAAACACCTCATCAATGTGGTGCGACATGAGAAACCCTCAAATTATCATTGTCATTTTTAAAATTTTAATTATCGTTTGAAGCATGGTGGAACAGTGGTTAGGACTACTGTTTTTTGGATCCAAAATTCAGGGTTCAAATCAAGTCTTAGAATAATATTATTATTATCATATTTTGTTAACTACAAGAGGAAATATTTTATTCATATTTTGTTAAACAACACCAGGCTCAAAATGATTTGTTATTTTTTGTATTCTTATTTAGTTAAATTTCTTTAAAAAGCCCATCATGCTACCTAATAACAATAAATATACTATGGGATATTTTTAGATTATTGCAGCCAGCCACTTCATTGATCATCCCAAGCAACTGTCTCAGCAGGGAATGGGGTGCCAACTGTAGTCGTGCTGATTGCACGTTGTTTTGAAGACTCTTCAGCTCTTTGATTGATTCCCTTGTGTGTTTCTGGTTCAAAAATCTCCTTAAGTGTGAAGTTAGGATCAGAGGAGTAAGAACTAAATTTGTGGCACAAAAGCAAACTGGAGCAATTTCATCCAATGCTGTAGCCTTACTATTTGGGAGGCAATATTATTTGTAAACAGGTATCCTTTATGCTACTTTGCTTTAACTTATTTAGGTACACTTATTTCAATACAAGGCAATCTGGGGCTGCAGCCAGTCCTGGAAGTATTAGGAGCAATATAGGATGCACCTCCATCTTAAACAATTGTTATAAAAATAATATTACAGGCAACACCCCCATGAAATTCCATTCTTGAAGACAAAATCTCGTGGGAATTTTGTGAGAAGATAATGGCCCCGATTAAGATCACCAAAGAAAAGATAAAATGAAAATGATAAAAAAAATAATGACCCAAAATCCGTACAGTCATAACATTTCTGGTCTGACCTTGTGTTTTCTTTTGTTCTTTTGAACTATTTTACCTTAGTACTCTGTTTTCGGAGAAAACATTCTTTTTTCCTTCATTGACTTTCCATTCAGCTGTGCGGTCCTCTTTCTTCTCCTTGTCTTACAAATACATCACACATCCATAACACCATGGATAGATTTCCATAACCTGCCCCTTCTTGAACTCTGAGTTTTGGATAAATGAGTCACCCACTTCCAGTATTTGGAGTGGGCTGTCTGCTGTTTGGATAGTTTTAAGCTGGATAGCTGGGGCCATCATCATGGGGGTTCTTATTTGAAATTGATATTTCGAGTAGGAAGAACATTGAAATCTCATTTGTAATAATTTACATGATATAATGAAAGTAAGGTAATAGTCAAACTCTTGATGTTCCATAAGTTGTAAAAAATATATCTTGGCAACTGTTTTTCAAAACTCAGAGCGCTATCAAGAATAACACCCAAACCTTAACGGAGAGTGAAGGTAAATATCTGTGGGAGCTGAGATCCAGTAAAAAGTTATCAAGCTTTATGAGTTAAATTAGAGATCCAAAAAGAAGCAGTTTTGTTTTGTGTGGATATGAATATAGTAAGTTAGTGGGTGTCCAGGCAAAGATCTTCACTGAGAGCTGGATAATATCTGCATAGGAGTAAGCATAAGATTGTGTTGAAAAATTAGGTCAAAGGGCAGCATGTAAATATTGAAAAGGATTATAACATAGCATAGGATATTGATAAAGGTAGAAGAAAGTTAGGAACACATTCATGAGCAGCATTATCCAGCTAGTTCAGTATAGTTTGTAAGGTTTAGGGTGCTATGGTTTGTTGTTGCAAAGACAAAAGTGAGATCAAGAAGAAGGGCAAAGAGAAATTCTGTTTCAGAAATAAGGAGAACATTATGATCATATTGAAAACCTACCTAGAAAGATGGTTGTGGTAATGAGATTGTTGAGTGCAAAAGATGCATTCCAATATTTTTCTAAGAAAAGTAAAATTCGAGATTAGACATGTTAGCCATAAATGAAGAGTCAATAGCTGGTTTCTTCAGAATAAGAAGTTTTTGTATGGTTTCGTAAAGAACAGTATTACCCAGAATAGAGGGATAGGTTGATGATGTATATGAGATGACTGCAGCCACATCACAAGAGAAAGACCTGTGTGAGCATAGGATCTACTAGGCAAATAGTAAGTCGGGAATCAGAAAAACCGTAATAGGGTTAGAAAGAAGTAGGAAGTCGAGTAGAGTGTTGGGCAAGGTTGGGAAGGCATAAGGACTTCCCAATCTTGCTAAAGTTGGGAAATTGGGAAGGTTTTTAGGGAAAATGACTAAAAACTTAATTGAAATGGCATTCCTATGTTTTATTGTTTTATTTATTGGCCTTTGAACCAGAAGAAAAGGGCTTTTAAAGGTGGTGATCAACATGAGCTCAAGCGTGTGCAGAAGGAACTCTGAGTCCAGCTCAGGGCAGCAAAGGAGCAGTACAGGAGAAAGCTGGAGCAAAAGTTGCAGAATAACAGCATGAAGGAAGTGTGGGATGGGATGAAGATCATCACTGGCTGCAGCTCGAAGCGGGGTGCCTCCATCGAGAGAGACAGGGAGAAAGCAAACCTGATGAACAACTTTTTTAGCAGGTTTGACCATCCTAACCCACTCTCACTCTCACCTCAGAGTACTGCATCCTTCACCCATCCTTCGGCTGATACCAGCATAGGAGAGAGTTTTCCCCCACCCACAATTACAGCAGCCCAGCTAAGCAGAGAGCTGAGGAGACTTTGTGCCAGCAAAGCAGTGGGTCCAGATGGAGTATCGCCACAGCTGCTGAAGGCCTGTGCGCTGGAGCTGGGTAGTCCTCTACAGTGCATCTTCAACCTGAGCCTGGAACAGGGGAGAGTCCCGAGGCTTTGGAAAACATCTTGCACCACCCCAGTCCCAAAGGTATCACGTCCTGGTGAGCTGAATGACTTCAGGCCTGTCGCCCTGACATCATATGTTATGAAGACCATGGAGTGGCTGCTGCTTCACCACCTGAGGCCACAGGTCCGCCATGCCCTCAACCCTCTGCAGTTTGCATACCAGGAGAAGGTGGAAGCGGAGGTTGCCATCATCTACATGCTACACTGATCCCTCTCCCACTTGGACAGAGGCAGTGGCGCAGTAAGAATTATGTTTCTGGACTTCTCTAGCTCCTTCAACACCATCCAACCTCTGCTCCATAGGGACAAGCTGACAGAGATGGGAATAGATTCATACCTGGTGGCATGAATCATGGACTATCTTACAGACAGACCTCAGTATGTGCGTCTCGGGAACTGCAGGTCTGACATTGTGTTCAGCAGCACAGGAGTTGCTTATATACATCGGACTTCCAATACAACTCAGAGTCCTGCCACGTGCAAAAGTTCACTGACGACACTGCTATCGTGGGCTGCATCAGGAGTGGACAAGATGAGGAGTATAGGAACCCAACCAAGGGCTTTGTTAAATGGTGCAACTCAAACCACTTACACCTGAACACCAGCAAAACCAAGGAGCTGGTCGTGGATTTTAGGAGGCCCAGGACCCTCTCGGACCCTGTGATCACCAGAGGTGACAGTGTGCAGAGGGTACAGACCTATAAATACCTGGGAGTGCAGCTGGATGATAAACTGGACTGGACTGCCAATACTGATGCTCTGTGCAAGAGAGGACAGAGCCGACTATACTTCCTTAGAAGGCTGCCATCCTTCAACATCTGCAATAAGATGCTGCAAATGTTCTATCAGACGGTTGTAGCGAGTGCCCTCTTTTTACATGGTGGTGTGCTGGGGAGGCAGCATAAAGAAGAGGGATGCCTCATGCCTGGACAAACTGGTGAAGAAGGCAGGCTTGATTGTAGGCACGGAGCTGGACAGTTTGACATCCGTGGCAGAGCAACGGGCACTGAGCAGGCTCCTGTCAATCATGGTGAATCCACTGCATCTACTGAAAAGTATCATCTCCAGACAGAGGAGCAGCTTCAGCGACAGACTGCTGTCACTGTCCTGCTCCATCTGACAGATTGAGGACATTGTTCCTCCCCCACACTATGTGACTCTTCAGTTCCACCCCGGGGGTTGGTTAAACGTTAACACTACACAAGATTATTGACTGTTATACCTGCCTCGCACCCTCCACCTTGCATTTTTTAACTTGCACTGCATTTTTATCACTCTTTAATTAATATTGTTTTTATCAGTATGCTGCTGCTGAAATATTTGAATTGATTAATAAAGTATCTATCTATCTATCTATCTATCTATCTATCTATCTATCTATCTATCTATCTATCTATCTATCTATCTATCTATCTATCTATCTATCTATCGATTTGAAGGAAAACTAGGAGGTGGAACATTGTGGATGGAGTTAGTAATTGAAGCCAGCTCAAAAAGTGTTTTCACAGATACTTCAGAAAAGAGAAGAACTAAAAATGTTGACGTTGCCTCACTCATCTTTGATAGCCTGAGAGAATAACTTTATCATGGCTATAGAACGTATTTGCTACTAGTGTTGGGCAGAGGAAGTCAGATCACTTCATGGACAAGAGATCAGATAATCATCATTTACATTCCTGTCTTTGAATATAGCCTTTGAAATATTGTAGGTCTTCATTCTACCATTGAAATTATCATCTCCTTGGAAGTACAGTAATCCCTTGCTATATTGCGCTTTGACTTTCGCGGTTTCGCTCTATCGCGGATTTTATATGAAAGCATAATTAAATATATAACGCGGATTTTTCGCTGCTTCGCGCATTCTGCGGACAATGTGTCTTTTTACTTCCTGTACATGCTTCCTCAGTTGGTTTGCCCAGTTGATTTCATACAAGGGACGCTATTGGCGGATGACTGAGAAGCTAACCAATCAGAGCACGCAGTTAAGTTCCTGCTTGCTGAATGCAGTGTTAACCAGGAAGTCTCGTCTCGCTCATTCAGCATCAACGTGTTTCGCTGTGTAAAGAGTTGTGCTCTTTTGTGTTTATCTTTGTGCATAGTCAAGCCCTTCATTATGGCTCCAAAACGATCTGCTACTGCTTCAGGGGCCGTGCCCAAGCACAAACGGAAGATGTTAACGATTGCCGAAAAGGTAAACGTTTTGGATTTGTTGAAGGCTACGATTCTTTTTACTTAAAAAGTAGGAAAGGAATATAAGATCTACGGCCGCAGTGTCCTTTTAACCAGGGTGCAAAACAAGTTGTTAGTGGATGTAATAAGGCAGTAGTCTGGATGGTATCTGCTTTAGGGATTTGGATTGACGACTGCCAGAAGAAGAACAACGGCAGTGCTACACAAGCGCCTGAAGTGGCTCCTTTAAGGGCTGTAACGCTCTCCTTTGTTGTGCAGTAAAATTAAACTCATTGTTATCGGACAAGTCATCGTGTCATTGTTGGTGAGTAACCATAATTAATTTTCTACTTACAGTACACTGTATTTAGTACATGTACGTACGTTTAGTGTCACTGTACACACATTTACTGTATACTATTTTTGTTGCATTGTACGTATTTATTGCTGGTGGCCCGTTTATCGTAATGGCTGTAACACATGTGATATTGGAGACACTCGATATCTTTAAAATAATATTTAGGTTTTACTGTATATAAACATTGTGTTTATATACATAATTTCAATGAATCTTACCTAATATCTACGAGAATACAAAGGGATTATGCTGTATAACTCTGCGGGGAATATTTATAAACAGTGTGGGAGAGTTTATAAGGGCTTAAAATATATAAAAATAACCATAGAAACATATGGTTTCTACTTCGCGGATTTTCACCTATCGCGGGGGGGTCTGGAACGCAACCCCCGCGATCGAGGAGGGATTACTGTAGTCTGATTTTGACCAGAACTGCTAGATGTAAAGTATGAGTTGTAAAGTTGGACAGATCAACAAGAAAAGAGTGGAGAGGATGCTATGAAGCTGACTGACAAAGTTGTCAGAGATGTGAATAGGGACAAGCTCTTGAACAATATGTAGATCGTTAGCAATTCCAGCAACATGAGTAGGAGAGTGAACATTCTAGCTAAGTCAAAAAGATTTGAAGGGTGATAAAAATCTGAATTAATATCAGCATAAGTCACTAAGGATAAGGGAAACAATAAAAAACAAAACTCAGAAATCTATTGCTTATAATTAGAATTACTGCAAACAGAACTATAGGGGAGAAAGAAATTTAGTAGCAAACTGTCCCAAAGGCCTATAAAATGGAAGAGAGCAAAATTAAAGGTAACAGCATTTCCACTTCCACCGGCATTCCATCTGAATGGTGCATGTCAAGAAAGCACTTGCCAACAGGAGAAGCAAGATAAGGAGAGTGATTAGAGTGCCAGGTTTCTATAAGACAGAACAAGTTTATTTTAGAAGAAGTCACAACATTACTAAGGATTTTACGATTTATTTATTTTAGGGTTTAACTTAATGGTGATTAGTAAGACAGTTTTAAATAATACAAGCAAATTTGTCACGACTCCGATCTGAGGTCATTTCAGAGGCTGCCGAGACAAGTTTGTGGTACAAGCCTGTTTTGTGAGACTCCAATCACAGTTTACCTTTGAGGTCTACAGAACAGGCTCATACTGGAAATATGTGGGTTGGTTTATTTATTGGTTTTATTATTTTATTACGCAGTTCTCAGATTATTTTAGTAAAACTAAAACTAAGGGAGATGTATAGAATTGGCTGGGCCTCTGTTGTCAGGAAAGGAGGGGGAAGTGTGTAAGATGTTACATGCACTGTTAAAACCTTCTCAGTGTCATTGGTCTTAAATCTAACAAAACACCAACTGAGAGAATGGGGCCCACCTGATGACCTCGATGATTCTCCTGTGAGGTAGATAGTCAGCCAAGTCGCGAAGCCATTGTAAGCAACAGCAGTGTGGAAGCCTTAGTTCCGTTAGAATGAGATGGCGAGGGATTCCTCTCCGCCACCTGTTTGGTTCAATGCACTGTTTGATTAAATGAGTTAATAAGAAGTGTTTCAGACAAAGGGCAACTGCATTTCAAAAATTAAAGCTTTTGAGGTTTGACATTAGAGGTGGGGCGGCACGGTGGCGCAGTGGTAGTGCTGCTGCCTCGCAGTTAGGAGACCTGGGTTCGCTTCCCGGGTCCTCCCTGCGTGGAGTTTGCATGTTCTCCCTTGTCTGCGTGGGTTTCCTCCAGGCGCTCCGGTTTCCTCCCACAATCCAAAGACATGCAGGTTAGGTGGATTGGCGATTCTAAATTGGCCTTGGTGTGTGGGTGTGTTTGTGTATGTCCTGCAGTGGGTTGGCACCCTGCCCAGGATTGGTTCCTGCCTTGTGCCCTGTGTTGGCTGGGATTGGCTCCAGCAGACCCCCGTGACCCTGTATTCGGATTCAGCGGGTTAGAAAATGGATGGATGGATGGACATTAGAGGTGACATGGCCAATGACATTTGGTGTGGTGTTTTTAATTTTTTTTAGTATTTCATTAGTGTGCACGTTATGATTTTTTCCTTACTTGACATCTCTTAAATTGCTGCAGGTCAAATGCTCATGTTGTTGTAGTTCTGAAAATGTATGCAAAAAACATTGTTGTTTTTAAACCAGACGTAATGTCATTAAACATTGGTATCCCAGCTTTTTTCCTCTGCTTTGCTCTTGACTGAATTGGCATATCCTCTTTTTACTTTGACAAATCCTCTCCTACCACTGTTATCATTGAACATTGTTTCCCAGATGTGAATTAGTGTCTTTCTTCAGCAGACAACTTGAAAATAATCACATTCGTAATCATTCATATTGTTTCACTATGCATGATGAAGAAAATGAAGAAAATGATAAGACAAATCTAAAAACTGTTGGAACTCCAGTTATGTCATTTAGGGAAAATATTACTAAAAACTTACTAAAAATGGAATTCCTATGTTTTAGTGATTTCAGTTGGGGAAAGGAGAACTAGGAGATGGCACATTGGATGGAGCAGCTACTTGAAGGTAGCTCAAAAAGTGTTTTCACTGACACTGCAGACCCAACAATATAAGCAAATATGATAATAATAAGCCTTGAGCTTTGTTTGTGACTGATGCAACATGGTACTTAGGAGAAAAAGAGGTTTATTAAAGTACAGCTATATTGAAATGCTGGCTCATGTACTGAATCACGTGCACATACAATCTCACATATTAAATAACATACATGGTTTGATGGTAGATGTATTGTATACATATGCAAAGAAAACTGACCTTTTATTCTTGTATTTGCATACATTGTCAGGTCTGTCATGTCTGTAATAACATTGTGAGTGAACAAGTAGGATATTAAAGTCATTTAGCTTGAGCAGAAATTGGCAAATGAGCTGAATGTAAGACAATCAAACAATTTATGCAGTTAAATGGTTCTAAAAACGGCACTTACCTTGCTCCCTCTGACAGTTCTGGACAGAAGACATGCAACTATCTCTATATTACTTCATCTCTACCCTACTCACTAAACTGCTTATTACATTTTAGGGTCTCAGGAAATCAGACCACCCTGCCAGATTCAGATGTAAAAGAGAGCAGGTAGTGCCAGACCATTGCAGAATACGGATATCATCATCATGCCTAATTATGTTGGATTGGTTTATGTCACATGCTGTAATTATGATTCAGAATAGGAATACAATACATTAGTAAAAACATATTTTATCCATTTGTTTCAATGACGTTAGGAAAGTGCTTCAGTTTCATTTTTCTCTTTTTAATCTAAATTTTTAAATCATATGTTTCAAGTTCAAATTAAATCAAATATGTACTAGCCTGACCTTGGTAGAAGTGTCTGCAAAGCTATGCCACTTAATTGGTTAATGTTCTTAATGTTCATATTGGTAAGTATGTATATATATTTGTATTGTTATTTGTTGAAGGATCTTGCTATGTAGTTAAAGGAAATTTAGCACCATGTAGTAGTCTGAAATGAATACATTCTCAACAAAAAATGGCACCCCAAAGCCAGAAGGGGGACAAAAAAAGAAAATTAGACTTATCAAATACAAATGAACACGTTAAAGAGATAAACTAAAGAGATTAGTTGGAAATAGTAAATGACTCAGACCCCCAAATAAAAAAAAATGCAGAAATATTTCCCAGGTTTTGCTGGTCTACCTTATATAGACAGCAGGAGTAGCATTAGCTTGCCAATTTGCCATAGAAATGAGTCATTAATTGTGAAAAACATGCAAATAAATAAAATGTATTATTATTATTAATATTATTATTGAATTAAAGTCACCTAATTGTTATGGAAAACAATTTCATCGTTTTAGTTTGATAATGAATAAAATAATATATTTTTATAATATTCACAAATAATAATATTTGTGAATTTCCCCTTGGGATTAATAAAGTATCTATCTATTTATCTATCTATGAGCTTATTTTACAATGGAACTTTTCTGAAAGTCATATTTTGAGTGGTTGCTACAGTAACGATGTTACTTATTTCAGAACGCCTCTTTTCATGATTTCATCTCCTGTCAATCAAGACCTATCATTTGCTATCAATTACTAGCAGATAAGTCTTTGACCCATGATATTATATGGTCCTCTACTGAATCACTATGTGAACCCGATAAAGTAAGCCACAGACCGCAGAAAGCCTCTACAGTGGGAAGAGGCCTGGGCTGGGGTTTGATGTCTCATAAAGATCGCTGCATTTCAGCACACGTACCTGTATTTGGTAATGTTATGAAGACAACTTAAAAATCGCTAAACCTCAAGATGTCATGTTGGCACTAACTCTAAAAGTAGATCTGCCTCATTATAAAATGGATTTCAATAAATGTCTAACCACCAAGAAATAGTAAAAGTTACAAATTACTTTTAACTCACTCAAACATGGTATCCTCAGTCATCGCACTTCATTCTCTGGCATCATAGCTTGGCTATAATGCCCTTTCTCCCCATTTCCTCTGTACTTTTAATGCATGCAAACATCATAATCATCAGAGGGGACTGGGTGGTCTCATGGTCTGGAATCCCTGCAGATTTTATTTTTTTCTCCAGCCGTCTGGAGTATTTTTTTTGTTTTTTCTGTCCTCCCTGGCCATCGGACCTTACTCTTATTCTATGTTCTATTTAGTGTTGACTTATTTTAATTTCCTACTATGTCTTTTATTTCATTATGTAAAGCACTTTGAGCTACATTTTTTGTATGAAAATCCATCCATCCATCCATTTTCCAACCCTTTGAATCCAAATACA
Organism: Polypterus senegalus; assembly: GCF_016835505.1. Taxonomy (NCBI): domain Eukaryota; kingdom Metazoa; phylum Chordata; class Cladistia; order Polypteriformes; family Polypteridae; genus Polypterus; species Polypterus senegalus. The sequence continues at coordinate 213,210,572 of NC_053157.1, forward strand.
GGGTCACGGGGGTCTGCTGGAGCCAATCCCAGCCAACACAGGGCACAAGGCAGGAACCAATCCTGGGCAGGGTGCCAACCCACCGCAGGACACACACAAACACACCCACACACCAAGCACACACTAGGGCCAATTTAGAATCGCCAATCCACCTAACCTGCATGTCTTTGGATTGTGGGAGGAAACCGGAGTGCCCAGAGGAAACCCACGCAGACACGGGGAGAACATGCAAACTCCATGCAGGGAGGACCCGGGAAGCGAACCCGGGTCTTCTAACTGTGAGGCAGCAGCGCTACCACTGTGCCACCGTGTCGCCCTTTGTATGAAAATGTGCTATATAAATAAATGTTGTATGTATTATATTGTATACCAGAACAACACTGAGTGATGATTGGTATTGCAAACATGCAAAGTTCAAAAATCAGGAATAAATTGACACTGCCTTTTTGATAATGTAAAACATTGCTTATATAAAAAAATAGCATAATCAGTTTTTTTCCGATTTATTTTCTTGTGTATACAGTTCAATTACATTCCTATTTGTCCACAAGACCAGCAACCATTACACCACCACTTTCCTTGTTAGACATCCAGATATCGCTCCATAGGTTATGTAAAGTATAACATTATAAAATATCGTAATGGTATTGTCAAGTTGCGTCAGCTTGGAGATGAGTCATCAACAGAATTAGCTGGCATTCCAACATAACTACCTTATTATATTTATCTACTTATTTGTCGGATATTATTATTTTTATTACTTATTATTATCTTTGTAGTGATGTTTTAGCACTTGTATAAGAAGATTTGGGTAAACTGCTAAGAAAATTACAAAGCACAATCTACATTTCCAAAGAAACTACAAAACGTCACCATCTGTACCACATTGTAGCTCGTAAAATCATGACGTCATTCATTCTCATAATTGAACTACTACCTGTAGGTGAGAGTAGGTGGAGGATGCTTCATACATAGCTCTCATGTCCTACTTTGAGGTAGGACAAATTTTTATTCTAGTCAGACTTTAAGTGCAATTCCTGTAGTAACTTTGAGATGCTTGATAAATAGAGGCCCAGGCTCAGGTGGCCCACTGGATCTTGACTTCATCAGTGTTCAGATTATGGGAAAACTGTAAAAAAAAAAAGTTTGATTTATGAGAGGTAAGTCATTTTATCTCTATCGCTGTAACAAATTGAACTAGTTGAAAGAACCTTCATTTTAAGTATGTCTAGCAATAGGGAAACTAGTATAGTGCTTAAGGGAAGTTCAGGAGAATATGCCAAAGCATGCAAGAGTTATTAACATATCTCATAAAGAGATCAAAATGGGAAAAAAAGTGCATCTTATGGAGCGAAAATATGGTAATTAAAATAAAATAAAGTTAACACACTAAGCCCAATCTCTTTTTCATTAGGTCCTTACACTGGCATAAAGACTTTTTTTTTTTTTGCAAAAGGATGCATAAAATCAATGAATTGAGTCTGAGGATTTCCCATTAAAATGATGTATTCCATGGCTCTTTACGTCTCCCCATTGTCTTGACAGCCGTACCAAATTTGCCACTTTGGGGTGGGAGTTTCACTCAATAACTAAGATCAAAGATCAGGCGTTTATCTTGTTAAAAAAGAGTGAAAGCTGAGCTTCCAAATGGATGTGCATTTGTCTCTGTGTGTCACAACAATTAGTTGATAAAGCACTTGCTTTGTGAGTTTTTGCAGCTGAGACTTCAGTTGTTGTTGTCAAAAGATGGGAGGCATTTCTTTGTCTATGTCAAAGAACTGTTCACATTTTGCACATTGTTAGAAAGCTGAGATGCTCTACTTTTTACATACAGATGTAATGAAAGAAAAACCTTTATTGTTTTTTATGTATTTAGAAGTGTATATCCAAACAGCCCCTCACACTTTGCACACCTGGGCTGTCCAAGTCAATGAGAAAAGGTGACAAACCTATGATGTGACTCATTTGCCAGCAGGGTCTTGAAGTTACTAAAGTGAAAACAACAGTGCCATACCATCACCACTTAAAGATTAATTTGCTGAGGCTTACTTTAAATTGCAAAACTTTAATTGTTTATATATTTTTATTACCATGTTCCCCTTGAAATATGCATTTATAAATAAACTGCTCTTTTCATTAAAAGTCTGAGGTGCATTTTTTTCTTGTCTTCATTTCCGTTGTTATTCAGGGTATTCTGTAGTAAGAGAAACTTTATGACTTTCTTTTCCAAAAAGCATTTTTTTCTGATAGAGGCATGGCAACTTCAGTGTTCTAAGCAATTCGCCTAACAGATATTCAACTATACTGTATATTTTGAAAGAGCAATGATTAGTCTTTAAATAGACTTATGGAGGAATTAATGTTGAATAAAAGAGTATGTTCTGAACTGAAAGATGGAAAATTAGCAGACTAAATAGAGAGTTGGACTAGCAGATGAGGACAGCACTGGTGCCTCCAGAACACGTTTTACAGGAAGGCCAAATAGTGTTGAGGGGGGCACAACGTAACCAACCTGTGCCAGTGAATGATGTCAGAGGCAGGTGTTTTGAGCAAATCCAGCAGCAGACACAGAAGTGTACTTTCTTTTGTTTTGATTGGTAAAAACAAAACTTGTGTTCTTAAAAAAAACAACATTTTAAAATCTTGATTTTTTCTTGTATTGTTCACGATTTGATGTGCTAAGAAACATTTATTTATATAGCACTCATAGCAATCATACAAATGATGTAGCTCAAAGTGCTTTACTAGATGAAAAAAGAAAAGTTTGTAAAAAATAAAAATAAGATTAGGCAATGCTAAATAAAGAGCAAAGTAAGGTCGGATGGCTTGAATGACAAAAAAAAAAAAAACAACAAAAAAATCTCAAGAGAGCTAGAGGTAAAAAAAAATCTGCAAGACCACCCAGCCCCTACTGGGCATTCTGCCTAACATAAATGATCTAAATCAGGTTTTCAGGCTTTACATGGAAGAATTAGACAATGATGGTCATGTGGACATTTTGCTTTCAATCTATCAATGTAGGGTCATCACGGTGCTTTGATCAAGTGGTGGTGGTGCAGATCACCAACCACAGAAAACCAGAAAAAGAACAGAAGAAAAAGCAGGAGTAAATAAAGTAGGAGCCTTGCTGAATTGTTTGATTAATTACTGGTATTGCCGAAGGAAGATCTGATAATTAATTAGCTAAGTTAAAATTCATCTTTCAATTTTCAACATTTTTTGATGTTCCTCTGGCTGGACACATCATACCACTGAAATAAGTACATACATTGGTTTTGGTTAGCGCAGGGAAGGCACTTATCAAATTTTGTGAAGATGGGGCCATAAATAAGAAAGTTCAACATGGCGGACGGTGTCAACCGTTATGACCGTTACACGTAGAATTTCAAAATTAAACCTGCTTATTTTTGTAAGTAAGCTGTAAGGAATGAGCCTGCCAAATTTCAGTCTTCTACCTACATGGGAAGTTGGAGAATTAGTGACGTTGGAAAGTTCAATATGGCGGCCGACAGTGGCGTAATACCATCAAAATAAGTACGTACATCAGTTTTGGTTAGCGCAGGGAAGCCACCTGCCAAATTTCGTGAAGATGGGGCCATAAATAAGAAAGTTTTAACATGGCGGATGTTGTTGACCGTTATCGACCGTTATAACTGTTACGTGTAGAATTTCGAAATGAAACCTGCTTAACTTTTGTAAGTAAGCTGTAAGGAATAAGCCTGCCAAAGCCAGCCTTCTACCTACACGGGAAGTTGGAGAATTAGTGATGAGTGAGTCAGTGAGTGAGTGAGTCAGTCAGTCAGTCAGTGAGGGCTTTGCCTTTTATTAGTATAGATTAAATATCAATTTCTACACTGCCAACAATCTGAACAAACTGTATTTTTACTTCAAGGCAAAAACACTACCTAAAACAGTACTAATTTCTTAGAACAAAATCTGGATTCAACAGTGACCTGTTCAGTTATGCTTCAGCAAAAAATAGTATCAATATCATCACTAAGTCAAGTCAAGTCAAGTTGGGGAGCATTCACTGGTACAGTATGTTGCCGCACCCACTACATGACGAAACAGCTTGGGATCCTGGTTGGCAACCCCCCAGGTAGACACGTGGTCCAGTCCCACTCTCCAGAAATGACCCTCTATCTGCTGCAGCCAGGTGTTACATGGGCAACCCCTTGGCCTGGTCCAGCCACTCGGGTCCCCAACAATAAGGATCTTACAAGCTGGATCACCCTCGGGGAAATGCGCCACATAGCTATAGTGCCATAACTGATGCTCCATCACAATGCAGATAATGTGCCTCATTGTCAAACCAATGGTACCCAAGGATTTTCTGGAGAGGCACATTACCAAAGGAGTCCAGTCTTAATCTGAGGTCACTGGATAATGTCAATGTCTCACAACCATATAGCAAGACAGGAAGCACCAGGACTCTAAAGACTTGGACCTTCGTCCTTTTGCATAGATATCGGGAGCGCCACACACCCCTTTCCAGCGACCTCCTGACCCCCCCATGCTCTCTCAATCCGTCTACTGACTTCATAGGAAGAGTCATCAGAGACATGAATGTCACTGCCAAGGTAAGTGAACCTCTTGACAAGGTCGACACTCTCTCCGCAAACAGATACACTGCTGATGGCTATGCCCAAGAGGTCATTAAAGGCCTGGATCTTATCACCAATGTTACACCAATTATTATTATTATTATTATTATTATTATTATCATTATTATTACCAATGTTATCACCAATAACATTGGAACACCTGCCTCTCCTTCAGATTCTACCACTTTAAAACTAAAATTCAGAATCAGTATCTAATCAGAAGAAATCTGTAGCTACATATAAATTACCTTTGTGGGTCCCAGACTCAAAGGTTTCAAAAACTCACATGACGCTATAGCTTTTCATACCGAAGAGGTCTTAGTAGAGGTCATAGTAAGATCACCATCCCTCTTGAATGTTGTTAAAGGTGACTAGTTGGCTGGCCTCTAGCAAGGCATCTGGCAGTAAAAATGAATTCTCCAATGCCCTGTTTGCGTGGACGAAACCAGCCTGCCTGTGTGAACCTTGAAAAATGGCCATGTAGAGCACATTGACAGGGGTGGAGAGATCAGTAATAGATTTTTGTTGTCGCAGCTTCAAGACAGTAAGCAAGAGTTAAGTGAGGCACTGAATAACTGTCAAACAAAAAACACTGAAGTGCATATATGTTGTATATATATACGTTCATAACTCTAGTAGGCTTTAAATTAAAAATGTATAAATACTGCATCTCTGACACCAGAAATGTGCTACAAATAAAGCACTCTCATTCTACAATATTAGCTTTAGTAGTTCCCTCTGCAACTTTTTAATCCTTCTTCCAATTTCTGATGCACAGTATCAGCATTTTTAAATTTCTTTTAAGAATATTATCTCTCAGTCTTTAGGGTGGTGCACAAAACTGATAATCTCAAATTTTTTTACACACTGTAAAAATGATTTCTTTCTATACTTCATCATTCAATTTTCCACTTTTTGCAACATTTTATTTTGCACACAGATGCCCTGCTTACGAAAGCCTGTTGTCTATTGTAAATGCAAACCAGATTCATACTCTGAAACTCCTACTCTAATATAACAGGAAGTAGATGACCATAATATTTAGAACCTTATAAACATGTTCCTAAGGAGCATTTTACTAAGTCTACATGAGACTGACAGCTTCTTTTGTTTGTTTTGATGAATCTTGCCTATTATGCTGTCTTACAGTTTCACATTGGCTATGTAGAAGAGAACAGCTGTTTTTCCAAAACACAGAGTGACACATTAAGGGAGACTGTGTGCTTGATATGAAAAGAGGTATTTACATTAAAAGAAAAAAAAAAGCTCATTCTCATACTGCCTAGTCCGACATCTTTGGGAGGATGATTGAGTGGAATAATTGCATTTTATATTGTCATCCTTTAGCATAACATAGAAGATTTCTATAAAGGTGATGATCTTAAAATAATACAGATCTTTCTTATTTTTAATAATTCATCTAAGTCCATAACACTGTAAAAGCAATAAATATTGTCTTGAAATAAATGTAAAAGTTAAAAAAAAAACTGCACTTTAGTTGTATGATGTAAATTTCCATGCAGACTTGACACAAAGGAGCTGGAACCTTGACTAGATTTATTGATAGCGTACATCCTCTCCAGGAGCTAACTGTCCTCTGGAGGGTCTGTGTTATAATCATTTCTCATTGATCTGACATTTTCATCCATAGAGCATAAGCTTTGTATAGGACAGACTTCTTCCCAAAGAGAATGTTGGATTGGTTTATTAATCTCTGCAAATGGAAGTGAATATTAAATTTAAACAACATATTTTATTTCCGTAAAGGGATGCTGGCCATATTTTCTCATCCTTTTTTTAAACTGTTGTTTAAATTCAAACCATTTTTCTTAAGGGAGTTCTATCTGCCCCCATGAGAGTCAGAAGGATGCCTCTCCTTTCTCAGTATTTACCACCAGTAATTATCCCAGTCAACACAGATGGGTAAGATTTCTTGTTTATTTTTAAGGTCCTTCATTTATAATAATTGCAGGAAAATGTCCTTTAATACCGTTTATAACCTAGGCCCTGTTAATCATTTACAAATTGAAAGAAGAAGATGTTGTCTTTATTTATTTGTAAATTATATTTGCCTTGCAGAAGCAGACTGAAACTAACATGACAGACAACAATATGTGCCAAGAACCACCTTCGTTATGCCACCGTGTATGGAAATAACAGTAAACACTATCAATGATCCACAGTAGGACAGTTGAGAAAAAATGATACCTTTTGCATGTTTGAGTAGTTTTTATCACTCTTTAATTTCATTTAATTTATATATTTTTTATCATCAGTATGCTGCTGCTGGAGTATGTGAATTTCCCCTTGGGATTAATAAAGTATCTATCTATCTATCTATCTATCTATCTATCTATCTATCTATCTATCTATCTATCTATCTATCTATCTATCTATCTATCTATCTATCTATCTAAAGGAGCATAGGTGTCATAACAGAAGACTTCTAGTTCTATTAAAAGGGGTACATACAGCATACATAACCAGAGTATCAGAATGTCAGTGCCCACCATGGAAGACAGGCTAGTGCTATGAATATAAGTTGCGGGAAGAAACCTACAGATTAGATAAACAACAACAGCACATTTTCATACAAACAATGTAGCTCAAAGTGCTTTACAGGATGAAGAAAGAGAAAAAAGACAAAATAAATAAGAATTAAAAATAGGGAACACTAATTAACATAGAATAAAAGTAAGGTCTGATGGCCAGGGAGGACTGCAAAAACAAACAAAAAAAACTCCAGACAGCTGGAGAAAAATAAAATCTGCAGGGGTTCCAGGCCGCGAGACCGCCCAGCCCCCTCTAGGCATTTTACCTAACATAAATGACCTCAATCAGTCCTCACGGTATTCAGGGTTCTCATGGTCATGTGGACTTCTGGCCTTTAATCCATCAATGTAGGGTCATGACGGTGCTTTGATTAGGTGGTGGTGGCGCCACCACAGAAAACTGGAAAAAGAACAGAAGAGAAAGTAGGGGTTAGTATGGATTTTGGAGCCACCATGAATAATAATGACAATTAATTGAACATACAGAGTATCAGTATTAAGTTAAAGTGAAGTTATAAAAAGGCCATGTTAAAGTAATGTGTTTTCAGCAGTTTTTTAAAGTGCTCTACTGTATTAGCCTGGCGAATTCCTATTGGCAGGCTATTCCAGATTTTAGGTGCATAACAGCAGAAGGCCTGCCTCACCACTTCTTTTAAGTTTAGCTTTTGGAATTATAAGGAGACACTCATTTGAAGATCTAAGGTTACGATTTGGAATATAACGTGTCAGGCATTCCGATATATAAGATGGAGAGCGATTATTTAAAGCTTTGTAAACCATAAGCAGTATTTTAAAGTCAATTCTAAATGACACAGGTAACCAATGTAGTGACATCAAAACTGGAGAAATGTGCTCGGATTTTCTTTTCCTAGTTAAGATTTGATTGATTTCTTTTTTTGGGAGTCCTGAGAGGAGTGCGTTACAGTAATCCAGTCAACTGAAAAAAAACGTGTGAACTAATTTTTTAGCATCTTAAAATGTTATAAGAGGTCTAACTTTTGCGGATACTAGTTGGTTATTTTAATTAAAATAATGTAATATATTACAAGTGTTAAACAAGTGGGTTGTGTGAGGTGCTGTGCTGACCAACATTGCATTTTCAATGTTCAATTTCTGGATTTACTGCATTATGTGCTGTGCTGTGCTATTTGGTGGTTTTCCTTTGCATTGTGTGATTTGATTCAGACTCTTAGTTTTTACTCTTAAGGCCTCTTAAGAAAATTATTTCAAGAAAAAACATCACTGGAAAAACCTTTCCAAAATGGTAACTTCAATGGCCAATCATAAGTAACTGACAAACAAATAAAATCTTTTAATTTGTCAATCATGGTAAGAAGACGCATATTGAATGTGATTTATTGGTGAATTTTATTTAAATCAGCCCTAATGGTCTCTGGAAAGCTGAAAATGTCCCATGGATGACAAGGAAGTGCACACCTGTAACAGTGCTTGGAACAACATGCTTTATTGCTTTGAGTAGACAAGGACAACAATCTGGAAATCCAAAGTGCAAGGCTTGTCATCACTTGCCATGGACTTCCTGTAACCTAAGCGTTGGACTCGAGCGTTAGTCTGGCTGTGAAAACCATGCTAAAAGCGTTAGTCCCGAGTGTCACTTGGGCAGTTTTACAGATGTGTCTTGTGAAAGTGTCAGAACCGAGAATCACTTGGACTGTAAATGTGCTGTCAGTGCTGCCATTTTTTGGAGAAATTATGCCTGAGTGTAGGTTTTCACTAAACTGCACTTTGCCAATAGTGAAGAGTTTGATGAGAATACCCATCCATCACCCAGAATGACGAAAATTTGGAAGATATACCAGGCGATTGTAGTAAAATTTCAGAGTGTTTACATTCCAGACCGCAATGTGAGTATCGATGAAAGTCTCATGACTTATAAGGGCAGACAGTCATGGATACAATACATCAAAAAGAGCAAGATTTGACATAAAGCTTTACGAGCTTTGTGAATCTAAAATGGGATACATTTGGAATTCAGTTCTGTACACAGTGAAAAGGACAATGTTTGATCTGAAATACAATCAGTACGGCATTGTTATGTCATCGGTGAAGACTTTGATAGATGCTCTGCTGGATCAAGGTTACTGTGTTACATGTTACATGGTTGATTTGCATACTTCACAAGAGGTATTTGACATTTTACTGCAAAGGAAAACTGGCGCCTATAGAACAGTGCATCCTAACTGTCATTGCAAGCCTGAAGACTTTGGCAGTGCTACATTATAGCGAGGTACGGTAGTAGCTCGATAAAAGGGTAAAGTGCTTGAAATGGAAGGACAACAAAGATGTTTGTCTTTTTAGCACTGTACATAATGCAGCTACAATCACAGTACAGGCAAAAGGCAACAAGCAGGTTATGAAACCTTGTGCTGTGGTTGACTACAATAGCACGATGGACAGCGTAAATCATATGGATCAAGAATTGACTTTCTATCCTGTTATGTGGAGGGAACAAAAGAAATATTGCAAAAAGATATTTCATCATCTGGTACAACAGTGCATTTGGATTGCATTTGTGTTATACAAACAAAAAGCTGGCAAAACTGTGTCTCATGCAAACTTTATATGCCAGCTTGTAGAACAAATCATTGTTGCACATCCACCACCCACACTACTGCTAAAGATATGTGGTCGACCCAACACATTGTGGATCAATCCAGAGTGTCTTATTGGTAGACATTTTATTGATTATATACCTTCAACAGAAAAAAAACAGAATCCAACTCGTACCTGTACAGTGTGCAGTGGGTGTTGTGAACTGGTCGTTTGTGGGAAAGAGGAGGTTGAAATTAAAGAAAGAAAACGTTTGGGCAAAACCTGTGTGTGATGAGTTTTTGTGTCTGGATACAACATTTTGGCAGATGAGAATGGCTGAGTTCACGTTACCACCTCCTAACCCGTTCCTGACCATCCCAGGAGAGCCTCTGGTGCCCTGGCAGAGATGGATTGAGTCATTTGAACTATATTTGGTAGCCCTTGATGTTCAGGATATGGCGGATGCTAGGAAGAGGGCTTTGTTGTTTCACTGTTTGGGAGTAGTGGGACAGTGCATTTTCTCTACGTTGCAACCGGACGCACCTGCGTATGCAGCAGCAAAGGCAGCATTAGCGGCATATTTCAGCTCTGGTCGCAGTGTCCTTATGCATTGTTTTCATTTTAGTCAACGAGCACAGCAGCCGGGTAAGTCGATAACTCGGTACGTCTCTGCTTTACATGAGCTAGCGCAGCATTGTAATTTTGGAACCCTGCATAACGAAATGATCCGCGATCAAAACATTGGCAAAACCGGTTGCAATAAGTTGCACGCTAGGTTACTGCGTGAACCTGATGACCTCACACTATAGAAAACAGTGTCATTAAGAAAAGAGACAGAAACTGCTGTCACGGATGCACAAAGGTTACAAGGAACACACGCGGAGACTTCAAATCAAATTCCTCTGCACAAAGTCACAACTGCGACTACATCGCAACGTTCTTCAAACTATGAGTCAAATCAGCATAATACGAGGGCAGCCACATGCCCTGCACAAGGCCAGTGATGCTGCCACTGTAACAGGCTTAATCATTTCGCCCGCTGGTGCCAGTCAGCTCTCGCACCAGTCACTGCACGAGAGTATGGGCGTGCTCACTCACCAGAACCTATAAATTGGGTGCAGCGGGACACACCGTTCTTAAAACACTGCATCTGTGTTGTGGGTGGTGTGGAAATCCCACTCCTACTAGATACTGGTGCTAGAGTGTCTCTTTTAACTCTTTCAGGGCTGATGTTGACTTTTGTCAAAAGGAGGAGTTGAAGATAGTAATCAACTGTCAAGTTTGACAAAACCAACTGTTATGTTTTAGTTGGAGTCTTGTTGCTAGAAAGAAAATTACCTTCATTGGTTTTGACCGAGATTTCCTACACTCCCATTAGTACCAAGGCACAAACAATGGCAAAAATGGCCCTGACACCTGCAAAGAGATACACGTGGATGTGTAAAGCAGAACGCTCCGGGGATGACGTTTTACCTGTAATCTCTGAACTGGATTATGACTTGCCAGACTCTGATTTTGATAAAAGCGATCAAAGACGATTGTGAGGTTCTGGCTTCAGCTGATTGGTCCCCAGCTATTTATGGTGCTGAACATGTTCAAGTAGCTGACACTCCTATGGCACTGTTCACCTGGGAGGACTGCCACTTAACAATGACAAGAGGTAGAAACCAGATAGCAATGCACAGCAACAGTGACTGCTGTTGCTGCCCCAGCCACGCGAATACAGCCTGGCAGCAAGCCTGCCGCACATTCTTGGCAAACTGGCAGCCACAGCATGCAACAACAGGTATTTTATGTTGATGTTTGTGTGACGCCATTACTTTTCAGAAACCTATGTTTTTTGGAAAAAATATTCAGCCCTCAAAGAGTTAAATAAAACCACATTTGACAGTTTTTTTTTCTCATGTGCCTGTTAAACCCGCAGTTGTGCAACTTACTGGCTATGATCAGTCTCCTATAATGGTCCTGGTTACAGTTACTTTCACTGTGAGTTACAAAGATAGAACCACTTCAGCAGTGTCTTTCCACATCACAACAGGGGGAGCTAACATCATGGGGCTTGATCTTTTCCTTGCTTTAAGCTTTACAGTATCAGACTTTGAGGGTTGCCAAATTTTGCAAGTTGTGGACTCCTGGCTACAGAGCTTTCCGGCCTTATTCACAGGTCTTGGTTGCATCACTGGCCTTGTCCACAAGCCGACAATTAACCCAGACATGGCCCCAATGATTTAGCCTCTTCGTCAGATTCCGCTGGCACTACGTGAGGAGGTCTCTGGGGAGTTAGAAAGGTTGCAGGAGGCTGGCCTCATTGAGCCAGTTGATGCTTCACCTTGGATATCAAATCTTGTTATGGCACGGAAAAAGAATGGCAAAATTCACTTGTGTGTGGATTTGAGGGAAGTTAATAAAGCCATAATTCCTGATAAATATCTATTGTCTACAACAGAGGAGCCCAAAACACAGTTCCTGGGCTCAGCCATTTTCACTAAATTGGACCTGGCACAGGGTTATTTACAAGTGCCATGACATGCTGCTAGTCAGGATCTGACTGCTTTTGTTTCTCACTTGGGGGTTTTCAGGTTCACATGGATGGCTTTTGGACTGAGCTCAGCTCCAAGCTGTTTCCAAAAGATCATGTCACTACTACTGGCAAACATTCCTGGTGTGTCGATATATCTAGATGACATTGTGATACATGGCCCCACACAAGAACAACAGGATATTGGTTTGAAGCAGGTACTGCACCGACTGTAGCAAAGCCAGGCCACCTTAAATGCTGAAAAGTGTATTTTTAGCGCTCCAGGAATTGACTTTGTGGGACACAAGCTTACGCGCAATGGCATCCAGCCCTTGCTGTCTAATGTAGATGCTATACTAGCCTTGCCGGAGCCTAAATCAACTGCCGAGTTGGCTTCATTTTCGGGTATGGCAAATTACTACCTTCGTTTTCTACCACATTATGCTGACACAACAGCACCATTGAAGGCCCTTTTGCAAAAAGGATGCTACATGGGTTTGGACTACTGCTTGTACACAGGCAATTCATGACATCAAACAACAGCTCACAAGGCCACCGACACTAGCTCATTTCAGCCTAGCTGCCCTCACGCTGGGCACATGTGATGCCTCAGCTGTGGCATTGGGTGCTGTTCTATACCAGATAGCTTATGGCATGGAGCGCCCAGTTGCTTTTGCCTGCCGTGCCCTCACAGAAGCTGAACAGAAGTATTCTGTGGGAGAGATTGCTTGTGGGCCTGTTAACATTGGCATATATATCTATATGGCCGGCATTTTATCTTGCGCACTAACCACCAGTCACAAGCCACTGCGGCTCCTCCGGTGGGCAAATCAGTTAAACCAGTATAACTTTAAACTACAGTTCATACTTGGTTATGAAAATACAGTTGCTGATCTACTTTCTAGGGCTGTTTCCTTATCCATGCCTGTAGGTGTCGTCTCAGAGGAGGAGAGGGCCTGGATTCACATGCTGCAGGAAGCACTTAAGGGCACAATGGCCATGGAGGAACTACGTCAGGCCTCCTGTGAGGATGAACTACTCTGTCTGATACGAAAGTATATTGTGGAGGGATGGCCAAAAGTTGTGGAGCCAGTACTTCTTCCCTATTAGCGGGTGCGAGATGAACTTTCTTGTTTGGACGAGGTATGTGTAGCAAGAGGCCACCGAACTCTAATCCCTGAATCTCTCCGGGCAAGAGTACTCCACATGGCCCATGAGGGCCATCTGGGGATTGTAAAAGTAAAACAACACTGCAAGGACACGGTCTGGTGGCCAAACATTGACCGTGATGTGGAACTGCTGGTTAAAGACTGCTCAGCGTGCTTAGCGAGTGGCAAGACACTGAGGCCCACACCAGCTCCTTTGACACCTGTGGCATGGCCGGAATACCCTTGGGAACATTTAGAAATAGATATTTGTGGGGAACTCCATGAGGCTCCGGCTCATGCAAGGTACCTTTTGGTTGTGCATGACTTGTATTCAAAATGGCCTGAGGCCATCATGCTGAGCTTCATCACGACACATGCTATCATACGCTCCCTAAGCCACCTGTTCAGTCAGTGGGGTTTGCCAAGTGTTATTACAATAGACAACAGACCCCAGTTTCATCAGCAATAATTACTTCTTTTCTCAAAGATAATGGTATTAAACATATCAAAACAGCAGTGTATCACCCTGAAGCTAATTGTGGGGTGGAACGCTTGAACCGTAGACTGAAAGAGGGCATCAGAGCATACTTAATGGAAGGAAAGATTTTTGATGATGCTCTCCACCTAACTCTGCTGCACACACGAGCTTCCCTGCATGCTACTACAGGTGTCTCCCCTGCTTCTTTAATGATAGGCCGGGAACTAAAATTGCCTTTAACGCGACTAGCGTCAAAATCCAAACCTGGTTATGGGGCACAGATGCCCACAAAAGCAGCTCAAAAGGTACTACAGTCACAGTATCAAATGAAATGTAATTATGACAAGGCCAAATATTCAAAGTCACCCAGACTGGCTGTTTCAGATTGGGTAAGGGTAAAGCATGCAAATTGCATTCAAATTCTAAGGCAACTGGGTCCTGCCACTTTCCAGCTTACAGATGGATCACATTGGCATGCTAATCGTCTGTGTGCTGTGCCACCACCTTCATTAGCCAGCACTACACTTTCGGAGACTTTGGTCCTCACTTGGCAGTGCCCCCCAACAGAAGCTACATCTTTTGGGTTATCTTCCCAGACTCTTCCTGCTTCTTCACAAAGTTATCATTGAACCTAAAGAGCACAGGTTCCACCGCATTGTCTCAGTGACTATGTAACGGAAGGTTAAGGAGGAAAGGGGGGAAAATGTTATGTCCAGAATTTAACCCTGTGTTTCTTTAGGAGTTTTGTACATTGTTGATTTCATAAAAGGGGCAGGATGGGAATAAAATGGGTGTGGTGAACTGGTGGTTTGTGGGAAAGAGGAGGTTGAAAACAAAGAAAGATAACGTTTGGGCAAAACCTGTGTGTGACGAGTTTTTGTGTCTGGATACAACATTTACCATTATTATTTGTATAATTATTGTAATTTTGAGATTTAATAAAATGTAATTTTTCATACCAAAAAAATGCAATGCTTTTTACATGTTTTTTGGAATAAAATGAAATGGTATAGAGGTTAAATAATGATAGTTGGAAGTTTAGTCTCTTCTTAGTAAAGGAATGGCATGAATTCAACTAAATGCACCACTAAAGGAGTGGCACTGTGACTGTCACTGTAGCCTGACAGCTCAAGCTCAATAACCCTAGGTTCAATTTCTACTCTTAGAAGTTTATAGTAGTCTGTTCTTTTTGCGATTTCCGCACACAGCACAAAGATGTGCAGTTTGAAATCATTAGTATCTCTAAATTGCCCCTTTTTTGCATGATTCAAGGCTGGTTTGTGCTTTTCATCTGCAGCTGCTGGGACAGATTCTGACACCCCACTATCTATTTAGGACAAGCATATTCTCAAACCTGCATAATCCTGTTCAGCATTGTGTGGGAGCCAGAGTTTATCCTGGCACCGTTAGTTACAAGGAATGAACCGCCTCTTACCTTGCCTAGACAATTTTAAAAGAAAAGTGAATGGAGAATTGAAAGGCAGAAGAAAAATGTGCTTTGTAATAGCTTGCCTGTTAAACTAGGATATCTTGAATTCATTTGTATTAGCACATTAGAATTAGAAAATGAGATTTTACACAACATTTAACCTTACTGAATATTGTGTCCTCTTATAACATTTTACATATAAGAAATCATATTTCTTTTAACCAGGTTTTATAATGTGAAATATTAGGGAAATTTCTGGACTATACCATTCATCTGTATACTGACTGAAGTAATTAAAATGCTTTAGAGTCATTATATGGAAATGCACACTGATTAAAGGAAACTTTCTATTAGATTTCTGCAGTCTGCCATGTTGCATTATACAAAATATGTGGGGCTCTACCAGTTGGTGTAAATAAAGGATGGTCATGTTGGAGTACATTTATAGTGATGTCCCATTATAATAGCTTTTCTGTGCTGTGAGACCAGTCTTATCGGACATTGAGGTGCACCCCCAAGTACTTGTACTTCCCCATGCATGCCCTGAATAGTGACTAGACAGTGAAGCTTTATGGTATGGCAAAAGTCAATAACCTCTTCCCTTGTTTTGCTGATGTTAAGTTGCATAGAATTATTAAAGTTCTCCACCTGACTCCTATACTCTGTCTCATCCCCTTTATTAATATACCCCATTAGTGCAGAATTCTTTGAGAATTTCTGCAAGTGACATAGCCTGGGACCTCATGTATAAATGGTGCGTACGTAGAAAAATGTTACATACACCCATTTCCACACTCACTTCGAGATATAAAGACACACATTTTCACAGCAGCCTCACACCATATGTATGCACGTTTCTGCTTGGATTTGCAAACTGGCGGCAGCCAGAGTCAAAGTAATGCTAGTGTTTCTGTGGTCTCCCTTTCTTTTTTAGATTCACATCCATGATGCAGGCTTTGTCAAATACACTGAAATTAATTGCATATCGCTTACAAATTTAAGGCACTGGACTGTAATCATTCTGTAACATAATAATTGTGCACAAAATGGCCAAACTATTCCCAATACCATAGCTACTTTAGCATTGTTACTCACAGTTGCACCACTGAAAGTATTCCCATTGTATCTGTGTGTGGTACTGGTATCACTGCTGCACAGCAGCTGATCGGAAAGCTCTACAGCAGGTTGCATTGAGGATTATCAGAATACAGTTTCCGGTCCTGGAGGACATTTATAGCAAACACTACTGCCTCAAGGAGGGCCACCAGCATCTGCATGGATTCCACTCATCCCATGCCGCAGTCTATTTGAACTTCTCCAATCTGGCAAACATTTCAGAGCCTTTCCTCCACGGACCTCGAAGCGTAGAAACAGTTTCATCCCAAGAGCTATAAACACACTCAATCAGTCCATCAAGTGCTCCCAGTAGAACTGTTTGTACTTAAAATTATAATTACATCACTGTAAATTTGCACTACAACTGTAATATAATACAACCTGAGCCACCTTAAGAACCATTTGCACTCTCTGCAGTATATGTACATGTACTGAATGTTGTACTTATGCTTTCATATTGTATATTTTTCATTGTTTTTTTATCATATATAGGATTTTATAGGAAAATTAGTTTATGGAGGAGTTGCGTATTGCATCTCATTGTGCCATACATTGACAATAAAAGAATTCAATTCAATTCAATAGAAGAGAGCACATATTTACAAATGATTATGATTGACTTCTAAGTCGATTTAGATTTCCAAGAGCTATCCTCTTGGAGCTGTGTCGTGTTAGAATGCTAGGTTATATACTTGATACCATTTTTATGATGAAGTGCATTAAAGTATGTATATTACATCCATCTATCCATTTTCTAACCCGCTGAATCCGAATACAGGGTCACGGGGGTCTGCTGGAGCCAATCCCAGCTAACACAGGGCACAAGGCAGGAACCAATCCTGGGCAGGGTGCCAACCCACCGCAGGACACACACAAACACACCCACACACCAAGCACACACTAGGGCCAATTTAGAATCGCCAGTCCACCTAACCTGCATGTCTTTGGATTGTGGGAGGAAACCGGAGTGCCTGGAGGAAACCCACGCAGACACGGGGAGAACATGCAAACTTTTACTGTTAAATTGTTAACTTCATTTAAATAATGTATACTGTTAATAATTAAACATGTTGGGGCATGGTGGTGAAGCACTAGCAATTAGCTGATGCCCCATCCAGGGCCTGTTCCTGCCTCACGCTCTATGCCTGCTGGGAATGGCCCTATCCTAGATGGATGGTGGATAGATGGATGGAATAATTAAACATGTATAATGAAGAATTTTCAATGTTCCTTAAATGTTTTGAAGAATCAGCATTCTAAGTTTACAGCTGGTTTTAGATTTATTACAGATGCTTTATTGTGTGGCAATTGGTTACTTGGAGAAAGAAAATGGAAGGACTGGAATTGGGGGTTGGTACATTTGATAGAGACAGTACTGCTGCAATAAATTATTCCATTATCCCTCATTGCTAATTGCTACCACTGTGCCACCGTGCCCCCATATGTTTAATACACGCTTTAATGAATTTCATCATGAAAATGATGTCTAGTATACATCTTAATATTCTAAAATGTTCAGAGAGCCATAATATCATGAATGTAATTCATCCTGTGTGGCAATCAATGCCTGCATGTTCTTCTTGGCGTAAGAGAGAGCCAATTTAAGAAGAATATAGCAATTAATGAGTAGTCCGGGGAACACTTAGAATATGAAGCATTTCACGAGCCACTTTAGTTACGATGGAATTTAAGAAACTCTAGTTAATTAAACATCGATTTTAAGATGAAGTTTATGATTTTCTACTTTAATGACAAAATAAACAACGAGATTAAAGTGGAAATTTCAAGATTAAACCTGAGAGTTCAGCTTTAATCTCAACATAGTCCATTTTTTCATCAATGTGGCCCAAATGCGCTTCCGTATGATACTTAGGCACTGGCCTTTTCACGTTGACTTTGACATCTGACCACTTCTTTTTTATTTTGGGTACTGTGTGACTTTCTGAACTTGAATTTTAGAGTGCTACTCCATCAATTTAATTTTGTTGCTCATACCCTAAGATACCAAATAGTACATTTTTCCTTGCCTCCACTTCACCGAGTAGGACCTCCATTTCGCATTCAGTGAAATTCTTATTTTTTACAAATGCTTTCACCATTATTTTACCAAACTGAATGGAAGGGGCTATTTATATTGATTTGCATATTCAAATACGTAAAAATCTGGGAGGAGTCAGAGTGGGCTTGTGCATGTGTGTTAAAATTCACATTGATTAGGTGTTGTATAGCGGGGCCATAGCTCCCGCCAAAAGGCCAGTTTTAAATAAATAATCGCCGCACTTGATTGTGTGGCTGAAGTGGTTCCTGAGGTGTTCGTGATGTGGGAGTTTCTAGCCTAAGTGCACAGGTGAGAAATCGTCCACATTTGTAATTGTTCCCCGGAGCTGCTGTTTGCTACAGCTGCCACGTCCTCTTCATAAATAGAAGCACGAAGCAGCTAGAGGAAGGGAAAGAAATAAAAGACCCGGAGGTTACAGGATTGCAGGAAGCGAGTGAGTGAAGGCTCGCAGGTAAGCATCTGGACAGTGAGCCCTAGCAGGGGTGTTTGGCCAACAGTCGGGCAGTCGGTAGTGGTCGCTCCCGCTGAGCATTTTATGAAGAAACAGGAGTGACCTTCAGAAGGAATACTGGCCGTGTAAGGCCGAGAAGGCAGCGGGTGTCGGCAGACTTGGAAGTAGAAGCTCCAACGTGAGTGTCCTGGCCGTTGGGTGAAAAGCCAAGTATCGGTCTGGAGAGTGCTCAACCGAAGCCAGGGGTCGCGATTCCTCCAGACCAGTAGAGTGAGTGAGAAGGTCAGCTGCTGAGAGGGCAACTCTCCTGTTGCAGGGCCCAGATGGGAGAAGCAGGAGAGTCGCCAGGTAAACAGAAGACACTGGGCTTATTTATTTATTGTTTTAACCTCCACTCTTCACTTATTTTATGGATTGTTTATTTGAAGATTTTTGAATGCACTGCACTTATTAATGTGGATATTGTTTTTGTTTGTTGTTTTTAATAAAAGCACTTTTGCACTTTTTTTTTTACACTATCCCCTTGCTCCATTGTTGTGCCTCACTGCCGTGCTCATCGGTGACATTACCGACGGTGACGGGTTCAAGGGCTCCCGGACGGAAGATGGGAGCATGCAGCGAATCTGCATCATCACATTGGGATTTATAAAGGTAAAGTGCATGGAGTTTTGCTTTTGGACAGTTTTATGCATCCGAATGTTTTTGTGCATATGCTGTCAGATAGGGAGGCGCTCTCGCTCCCTTGAACCCCTGTCCATGACTCCAAACACCAGGTAAAAGTCCAATACTTGACTTTATTAAATCTCCACAGTGCACAAAGCACCCTCTCCTCCACTATACTCATATAATCACAATAATACAAACAATAAACCAATCCTCCACTCCCAGACGCGTTGCCACCCTTCCACCCAGCCCAGCTCGCCATCTGGGAGCTCCCACAGTCCTTTTAAATACCCTGACCCGGAAGCGTTCCAATCCCCAGTCCATGTGACTCTCAATCACTTCCAGGTCAGGTACAAGTCCTTTCTTTTCCCCCCGGAAGCTCGTCGCTCTTCCTCTGATGCACTTCCGGGTTATAGGGCACGAAGAGATCTTCGGTCCTCCCTGCAGCTCCCTCTTGCGGCCCCTGTGGTATCCAGCAGGGTCTTGTATAAAAACTACATGTCCCATTACTTCCTGCTGGTCTTCGGGGCACCTCCATACTGCAGGGAGGGCTCCATCTGGCGGCCTGGGGGTATTGGCCGGGACGACAAGCCGGCCACATCTCACAATGCACATTTCTGTATTTGTCTGTATGCCATGTGAATTCTAGGCACCTTGTTATACATG
Organism: Polypterus senegalus; assembly: GCF_016835505.1. Classification (NCBI taxonomy): domain Eukaryota; kingdom Metazoa; phylum Chordata; class Cladistia; order Polypteriformes; family Polypteridae; genus Polypterus; species Polypterus senegalus. The sequence goes on from NC_053157.1 coordinate 213,230,809, forward strand.
AGGCCCTTTGTGTTATATTTCTAGTCTGAGCTGTACAAGGTGAAAAGAAAAGGAGACAGGGCTGTTCTTTGAGGTGCTCCAGTGCTGCTCACTTCCACATGTGAGAAGTAGTTGTATTACATGCATTTAAAGAGTGAAACTTGAAGTTTAGGGAAAAAAGAAACTGAGAGGCGGAAAAGAAAAAGAAAAAGGAAAAAAGAGTGTAGGGGAGGTGAAATGTCAGAGATGTGAGGGAATGATATGTAATTAACATGACTTGTAGACAAAAAGAGAAAGAGGGTGAGAAACTGATGTGTGGAGTCGAGAAGCGCGTGAAGGAAGCTGTGCCGAGAAAAAAAAAAAGGACAAGACAGAAACACTTTGAAGACCTGAAACGGAAGGGGGATGTCTAGCTAGAGTTACAAAACTTGGAGTTGTGAATACTGCTTACATGTAGATAACCAGTTACAAATGGAAAGAATAATTCTGACTGTTGTTCTGAAGTTTGTTTATTCCTATCAGCAACTTGACAGTAAAGAGTGAATTTTACTATTATATTATCTAATAACACAATACTGAAATGGAGACTGTGCTTGTGGGATCCCAAAACTATAAATAAGAGACTGTACTGTATATTATTATGATGTTGATGATATATTGCTTAGTAGATTGTGTGAAGTCTGTTTATTCTCCTAAAGAATTATGTTACTCCATGTACTGTGCAATTAAATGTGAGTTAGTAAAGTTTATATAATAAAATAATTTAAAGATTAGTGTGTTGCCATAAATTCTCTAACATCTCATAAAGATTTAAATATTTTTTTACCTATAAGACAGAAGAAATACACCATGAAAAGGATTGTTTTTTTCTTTCTTAAAAAGTAAAAAGGTTTGTTACATTAACATGGGTATGAAACGTTGTAGTGGTGACTTAGAGATCACTGAAACCTACTGGTGATAAAGGGTGCTACATAAACAAAGCTATTATTTGAATATCACAGCTTCTAACATCCAGACTGTTCCTTTCATACTCTACCCAAAGGCAATGCTACTGCTTTATCTTGTGGGATTTTTTCATCCTTGAACTTGAGGGCATCATAGAGGAAAGGGAGAAAAGGAACTGAAGAAATGATAATAAAAGATCTTTCTTAGTGCGTATTTAGTTCTTTACAGGGTTGTGTGTCATGTGTGGGCTGTGCTGTGAGCGCCCCCAAGACTCTTCAGTAATCATCATACCACATTCAAGCATTAAAAGAAGGAACCTCACCTCTCGATCCAATAAATCATGCAATTAACACCTTGCCATTGGACTTCATTAAGTATTCAGCAATCTCCAGACACATGCAGTATGTGACCTTAATAAATTTCACGTTTGTTTTGCAAAATGAAAGATTTACAATTATACTGTTTATCATAAATATCAGCTTCGCATTCTGGAGGTCTGTGGTGCATGTTCCTGATGTATATATATATAATTTGTAATTACTATATTTACATGTTTCTCATATATCATTTTATTACAATGATAACCTTGAGGATGTGTTGATGCTGTTTTAAAAGAGCTCAACTATTTCTCATGAGGATTCTCATGTAGAACTTTTTTGTGACTTTGAAAAAAAACTTTCTTCGCTCTTTCAGAAATGTGATAATTCTGTTGCCCTTATTTGGATTCGTATAAAGGGAACATGGAAATGAGTGAGGATGAGGGGGCGGCAATGTGCCATGTCTTTGTGTTTCCTCCCTAGTCTGGAAAGTTGCTGACCTGGGAGAAAACCTGTGTTCCCAAAGTGAGTCCTCCTACAATGTTAGAAATATGTGGAAGTACTGTAGATACACAAGTGTTACAGGTGAGAAAAGAAACAATGTTGGAAGCTGCAGAACTTTAATGCAACCTCAGGCCATTGAGTGGATTAGTGTTTGTTTTTTTCATTTATATGTATTCTTGTCTGCTTTAATAAGGGGGACCAGAGGGTGTGTTCCAACTACAGGGGGATCACATTCCTCAGCCTCCCTGGAAAAGTCTATTCGGGGGTCCTGGAGAGGCAGGTCCGTCAGACAGTCGAACCTCGGATTCATGAGGAACAGTGTGGTTTTCGTCCAAGTCGCGGAACAGTGGACCAGCTCTACACCCTTAGCAGGGTCCTGGAGGGTGCATGGAAGTTTGCCCAACCAGTTTACATATGTTTAGTGGACTTGGAAAAGGCATTCGACCGTGTCCCTTGGGGAATCCTGTGGGGGGTACTCCGAAAGTATGGGGTACCGGACCCCCTGATAAGGGCTGTTTGGTCCCTGTGTGAGCGGTGTTAGAGCTTGGTCCGCCTTGCCGGCAGTAAGTCAAACCCATTTCCAGTGTGAGTTGGACTCCACCAGGGCTGCTCTTTGTCACCGATTCTGTTCATAACTTTTACGGACAGAATTTCTAGGTGCAGTCAGGGCATTAAGGGGTCCGGTTTGGTGGACTCAGGATTGGGTCACTGCTTTTTGCAGATGATGTTGTCCTGTTTGCTTCATAACGCTGTGATCTTCAACTCTCTCTGGATTGGTTCACAGCTGAGTGTGAAGCGGCTGGGATGGGAATCAGCACCTCCAAATCCCAGACCATGGGCCTCAAACGGAAAAGGGTGGAGTGCCCCCTCAGCGTTGGAAGCGAGATCCTGCCCTAAGTGGAGGTGATCAAGTATCTCGGGGTCTTGTTCCCGAGTGAGGGAAGAATGGATGCAGTGATGCGAGCTCTGCATCGGTCTGTCATGGTGAAAAAGGAGCTGAGCCATAAGGCAAAGCTCTCAATTTACCAATCGATCTATGTTCCTACCTTCACCTATGGTCATGAGCTATGGGTAGTGACCGAAAGAATGAGATCGCGAATACAAGCGGCCGAAATGTGTTTCCTCCTCAGGGTGTCTGGGCTTTCCCTTAAAGATAGGGTGAGAAGCTCAGTCATCCAGGAGGGGCTCAGAGTAGAGCCGCTGCTCCTCCGCATCGAGAGGAGTCAGATGAGGTGACTCGGGCATCTGATCAGGATGCCTCCTGGTGAGGTATTCTGGGCATGTCTAACTGGGAGGAGGCCCCAGGGAAGACCCAGGACACACTGGAGGGACTATGTCTCTCGGCTGGCCTGGGAACACCTCGGGATTCTCCCGGAAGAGCTAGAAGAAGTGGCTGGGGAGAGGGAAGTCTGGGCCTCTATGCTCAAGCTGCTGCCCCCGCGACCCGACCTTGGATAAATAGAAGAGGATGGATGGATGGATTAATCTCTTATTACAGACCGCTTGGTCAATCTTTTTATGTTTTTGTTTTTTTTTTTAAATAGTTTCTTTTATTTCATTTATAAGTTATTCAATTTGTGACTGTTTCTATTTACAAAATGTTTAACAATATTTATGAAACCTTTCTAATTTTCTTTGTTATTACCTATGGAATTCACACGGATGCTTACAAACTGCTTTTGTAGAAGGCTGTTGGGTAGATGGTGTAGTTCATTTGCAGCTAGTTTCAATAAGACCTGGTATTAGCAACGTCAAATATTCTGGTACTATCTCAGACCAATTAAAAGCTTGGAAACCCTGAAAGTGAAGAAAGAGTGTTGGACTTCAAGTTTACCTGAGGCAGAAAAGTTTTAAACCTCCATTGCTAATGAGCATTATGAGCAATGTGAAGTCCTTACTGAATAAACTGGAAGAGCTTAGGGTATCTGCACCGTACAATGGGTACTATGAATGCTGTCTTACATCCTTTACTGGGACTTGGATTAAGAACACCGAGTCATTGTTTGCACTGTGAATATTGACCTACTCACTGTTGGACTTCATCCAAATTATTTTATATAAATTTAGTTAGATTTTTGATACTGATTTGTGACAGACAGGTACTAGCAAGTGTGAAAAGGAAGGTCTACAAGACGGTAGTGAGACCAGCTACGTTATATGGGTTGGAGATGGTGGCACTGACCAGAAAGCAGGAGACAGAGCTGGAGGTGGCACAGTTAAAGATGCTCAGATTTACACTGGGTGTGATGAGGATGGGCAGGATTAGAAATGAGGACATTTGAGGGTGAGCTCAAACTGGACAGTTGGGAGACAAAGTCAGGGAAGCGAGATTGAGTTGGTTTGGACATGTGCAGAGGAGAGATGCTGAGTATATTGGGGATAGGATGTTAAGCAAGAGCTGCCAGGCAAGAGGAAAAGAGGAAGGCCTAAGAGAAGTTTTATGAATGTGGTGAGAGAGGACATGCAGGTGATGGGTGTGACAGAGCAAGATGTAGAAGACAAGAAGATATGGAACAAGATGATCCTCTGTGGCAACCCCTAACGGGAGCAGCCGAAAGAAGAAGAAGATGAAGAAGTCGATTTTTGGTAAAACATTTATGTATCACTCTATGCTGATGTGGGAACTGTAGCTGAAACCATCCAAAAACTGGAAACTGTCCTGCTTAAAGCGAAGAAAGGATAAGAAATGGACCAGGAGGAGAGTCAAAGTTTAATACCAGTAAGTATGTGTCAAAACACAGAGAGTTATTATCAAAGACTTACTGATAACCAAAATCAAAGACACAAAAGCCAGAATTCACTAACAGTGCAGGTTATACACAGTCATGGATGGAATGATAACTGTCATGCTAGTATTTAAAGCTTTGTGCATATTATGTCAGACACCACAACTTCTAAATCCATACCTGCTAGCAATGGCCTCAAAATGGTGGTGCCCATAACAAAAACAAAATGACATCACTCTGGTAAAAATAAATATATATTGAAAATAATTTTCTATCATCACCAATAAATCCAATCACTATGAAGCTATAATCTATGAGGTTCCAGGGATCACAGTTTACTTCAGAAATTGTACAAACAATACTGGAGTTTTTCAAAAACAAAAAAGCAACATTTGAATTAAAAGATATCAAAGGCGTAATCTTCAGAGCTGTCAAGCTGCAAAGGGACAGGTCACAAGCTCTATGAGGAGTCTGGAAGACATAAGAACCAAAGCCTGGGGAGGAAGTGCTTGTATTAGACTCATTCAGTTATAATGGTTTTCATTAGGATGAGATATGAGACTCATGCATGAAGGCAGCTAATTCTGCCTTCGTTTGCCTACTGATCTACACACAACTCAATAAACCATCGAGTGAGTCTTTATGTGATTTTTGACTATAAGGTAATTGCAGCAGCACATGATCAGTTACAAATGTAAACTTTAGACCGAAAACATAATAACAGAGTGCTACAAACATCCATTTTATTACCAGACATTCCTTTTCAATAGTGAAATAATTATGTCCCCTGGGCAACAGTTTATGGCTTAAATGCATAATGAGGTGTTCCTGATTATCAAAAACCCGAGATAATAGAGCACAAAAGCTAGACCTGCTTATTGGATTCTGTGGCTAAAAAAATATGACAATAAAGCTCATTTTGCTTTTTGACCAGGTCAATGCAGACTTCTGTCTCCGTACTGTCCAAGGGACATGACACATATTTTCTCTAAATAGTTTTGAAATTTTGATCCCAAGAGAAGATTCAACGCCTTCCTGGAAAAATGCTCCAAATATGCTTGCTTTATTTATTTATTTGTTTGTTTATATGTTTTTTGATGTTAACAATCATTTCAATGTAACAAGCAACAAACCCACCCCATCAACACAAATCCTGTGAGAAACAAAACAAACAAAAACAGAGAAAGTGACTAAAGTGGAGTTTGCTTGACTAAAGAGAAATGTCAGAGGTCTTAAGCCAGACTGAAAATGAATGGCAACATGGAAGATAAGTTCCCATCATCACTAGTCACCAGATAGCATTTTACCCAAAAACTAGGTGACCGAACTTGGTCACTCCCAAATGTTGGAACTAGGTGCTCCATTAATCCTCAATGCGGAGAGTTCAGGGAAAGTTATGTTATAGAAAGAAGGTCTTAACACAGGTAAAACACAGGAATATAAATTGAGAGGCCATAGAAAGTTTGCCAGTGATGGTTCCAAGAGTTGGATTGAGTTTAGAGAGCGCATGGAAAGGTTCAGCAGAAAGAAAATATGAGGTGAGAGAGGAATCTGAACAGAGTATTGGAGAGAGAGAGAGAGTAATTTGAAACAGCAAACCAAAAGGGAATGATAGAGGGGCAGTTCCAAAAAATGTGGAGGAATGTTCGAGGGACATTAAGGAGCAGAAGTGACAAAGGAGTTTAGTGCAATTTAGCCTAGTGGCCAACTCAATGGACTATAAACCAGAACTGTATCTCACTGTATGATCCTGCACAAGTCACTCAGTTTCTCAATGAGTTGGTAAGCAAGAATTTCATGGCATTTTGTATGGACACTGAAACTGGACTTGTATAAATATGGAAACAATTGTAACATATTTTTGTGATCTGTAATTTATTCACCTTAATAAAAGGATAAGAGTCTGTGTGTGTCTGCCTGTTTGTCTATCGGTGTGTCTATATGTTTGCTATGTCTCTGTCATTCGGAAAGATGGCACATCTCAAACATTAACCCTGCTTTTATAAAACCCATATCACATGGCATATAATGGAGACATACGCATTGCATATTACACTGCACATTTTTCACTAAGATCAACATACATAACTTAGACATCTACCCGAGTTAGATGGGTAGCACAGCTAATGGCAAACAGCTTTGAATTATACCTCCACTACCTGCTATTTGTCCATGGTGGTGGGGGTGGGAGATTCTTTAGACATTTGACTTTAAATTGATATAACATGAGATTGTGTGTGTTTAAGTCCTGGTTTGGTTCTCTATTTGCACCCAGGCCCAGGCTCTCTATAACCCTGAATTGGATACAGTTGTTATAATACAAACAGATGGATATTAATGAATCTAATTAAAATAAATATTAAATTTAAGACAACAGAGCCATGCACTATATTAAACACTTAAATGTACATAATAAATGTGTGAACAATAGCCACAGGGTTTTTATTATGAGAAGAATTAAAGACAGAAATTACTTTCAGATAAGCATTTTAGCAAATACATGGGTTTTCTGGACTCTTTTCTTTAAGAAGAATAACAAAATAGAAAATAATATTTAATAAAAGATTGGAAGAGGAAAGAGTGGTGCAGATGTGAAGCGTTGTCAAGGTAAAGAATGTGGGATAGCCATTCATTTGAATCATTTCATTTAAAGTATAAACCTACAGAACATACATAAGGATTATTGCCTTTTTTGCTACTTCTGCAAGGTACTCCTATAATGAAATAGTAAGCACAGTACCGTGTGCTAAAAAACAAAACTGATTTTTTGCAACGTCTTTCTAAAACTTGACAGATGAATGCAGTGAAACACTATTACATAAGAATAATAATAATGCTTCAGTTGGTGGGATTGCATCATTATTATGTGGCTTCCTTTTGGCACATTATTGATAAATGCTGAATAATAAAAAAAGGACTAAGAGAGCTTATCACACCACTGAGGACTGAGGGCTTGTCTTTGATGATCACTTAGTAACAAGTTGAGAAATGACAAAGGACAAAACAACTAATCAGATCTTTTATCTTAATGAGTCATGCGCTCATGAGGGAGAATACTAATCACATGTATGGTTGCTGGTAAGGGTTAGTGGATTTTTAAAATGGGATCCTCATTCTACATTTTAATGAAGAATGTTGAATAATGCATAACTTTAACAGTAATTATCCTTTTATGTGCCTGAGGCAGGTGCACACTATTCAGACTTTCATTAAAAGTTTGTGCAAAGGTTGATGTGTTTAGTGTGAAACGCACCAATGGTTCTTTTACTAAATCTGCTTAAAATGCCAAATAGTTTCTAGGAGGAAAAGAGTTTACTATTGTGGGTGCGTAGGTGAATAAGTGAAATTTGAGCAAAAGTAGGTAGTGCCAAGGGTGAATGTTACCTGAAGAGCCAGCATTTGCCTCAGACCACAAATAAAAAAAAAAAGAAAAAGAAGAATGAGAGGACAGGAAGGTCTCAGTATAATAAGTAGCCCTCTGAGGGACAAGAGAAAGGTGATGGAAACAATGAGAGGATGTTACACATAATTGACTTACCTTAAGGGGTTCATAAAATTCTATTAAGGGAGAGAGGGGGATGCATGAAAAAGATCTGCTTTCCTCTCAGGATTCTCGTGTCTCAACCTCTTTAGCCCAGCACTACTCCTCTCCAGCATGTTCACATAAAGTCTGTTCCTCAGACTCTGTCATTCTGAGGTGCCTTGCTCGCCTCCTGTCCATTTTTAGACTACCACCAAAGGTAGATTGGCCCCTATTACCTACTCTACATTTGTATGCTTGCAAATATTTCCCATCTTTGACGGTGACTGTGGGTGTAGTATTTATGGATCCAACGACACTCAGTAAGTTATTTGCTTTGTTCTCATTATAATACTTCCTTTTAAACTCCTTTTTAACAAAAATAATAAGAAAAAAATCATCACAATAATGAAATAAACTGATCACCCCTAAAGTATGGTGTCATCATCATCCCCACCACTGACCAATCTAAACAATGAAAGCCAAACTGACCAATCAGAGAAGGACTGGACTCAGTTACACAGACAGTAGAATTTTATTATATAGTATAGTATAGATCCCTGACTAAAGTTCAAAGATTGTAGAGTTGGGGAAAGATCAAGAACAAGCTTAGAACTAGTGAGAGACTGACGAACAAGAGAATAATGAAAGACACTAAGTGTTTGGATTTTAAATCTTTTATTTGTATGGGGTTTTTCTTCAATACTTTCAGATGATGTAGGGTTTTTTGAGTTCCTGCACTCAGTTCTGATTCTTATTTTTCATTTTCTGTGTTCCTGAATGGTCATTTAATTTTAGCACAGCTTTGGCTGCCATTTTGTTGTCTTGGTGGTTGGTGACATTTTGAACAATGGCTCGTGTTTCCACAGACATGACCATTTTAAAGGATACAAAACCCTTTTCTCAAATGTCCCTTTGCTGAAAACTTTCATTTTGTTTTGTAATTCTGGTTCTGACTTTTTTGCTAATGAATTTTTGATTATCAATTTGGTCTTGCTTTGTCTTGTTGATTCTGCCTATTGAAATCCCATTTTTGCACCATTTCTGTCCTTTCATTTTTCTCTCAATTCTGCTCTCAAATTATCGTCAGGATTATTGCTTTGGTACTTCATGGAAGAAACAACCATATTAAGAGTCAGGAGATCAAGACTGTAGCTCAAAGCTGTCATAAAAATGTATTGATGGAGCAAACACAGTAAAAAATGTACTAAAGTAAAGCAAATTCTAGTACTTTTCTAAGCCTTTTATGCAGGCTTGTACCTCTGTCAGTTGGGATGGCTCAATTAATTATTTCCATTTCAACTTCCACCTTCTGCATCTCTATTTCTCACACTCTCACTGAAACTTGGTTTTACTTTTTCCTATCAGTCAGGGATAGGAGGAGCAGAAAGAAACTGAGAAAAACTGGCACTAGCAAAAACATAATACTATATATACAGTAAGTGCAGAAAAGTCCATCTGTCTGTCCATGTTCTAACTATGAATGAAGCTTGACGGTGGGGAGCAGTACCGGCCTCAGAAGTAAAGGTGAACTAACCACCATAGGGCCACACCTAGACAAACTCACACACGGTCAATTTAGAGTATGGTAGGCAATTAACAAAACATGCATGCTATGGGATTTGCAAGAAGAAAACCTGTAGAACCCTCTCAAATTTTAAGAGAACAGAAAATCCACATAAACCATGACTGCACATTTCATTCACATGCAGGACTCTGAAGCTGTGAGGTGGCAGTGCTAACTACTTTGCCACTGTGAAGCCTGTAAGGACATTTGGTTAATCTGTCTTCTCAAAGGTTTTGTTAGTCTAAATGTCTTCATATTGTTTTACCTTTCCAACGTACAATGAATTGTTGAGTGTTGTGCTGTTGATTCAACCAGCCCAACTAGACAAACTGTTCCGCTAGATGTTTTTAATTGAGCTCCTGTCTTAATTAAATGCTCTATTTTGTCAAAGATTCCTACTTTATACATTTAATACTTAAATCCCCAAAGGGTTTCATTTAGTTTAGATGGGAATTTAAAAATTTGACTAAACTTAGTTTACTTATTTATTTTTTGCTTTCTACGTTCTGAGAATATCTTGGTTGTCTGCAAATGGTCACATAAGAGAGGTTACAGTGGTATAAAAGCTGCTTTACTGTTCAAGGGTTGTGTGCAATTGTGTCTCTTCGTTTTCACTAGAGATATTTTTAATATAGATAATGTTTTTAATTAAAGCCCTAGTTCAGCTTGAACATTGTAAACAACTGACTGGGGCTATGTAGCTTACAAAAATCTCAGTAAATTATAATATTTACAGGATAAACAATGCAAAAGAATAAAGACTACTGTGTTACTCTCAGTATTTCAAACAGCTTGCCCACATATATAAGTTTTGAAACACAACACATGTAATAATTCTCTATTAACTTCGAACTATCAGAGAAATATACATTTCCAAACAATACTATTAGGGTTTTGGCTTGATTTTATTTTTGTATGTTTTTCCGCATGGATTTCCGAAATTAAACATTCAATTTAGAGGATGTAATGGTTCCTTAGTGTGACTATGTTTATTTTTGGAAATTTGAAACACATAAAAAGTTATCAAATTTTCTGGACCATTTCATCCCCAATTTTGTATTATTACTATTATTATTTTTTTCTCGAAACTGCTTCTGGGGCATGTCCTTGGACCTTCAGGTAACAATACAATGGAATGAAGGGTCATCTTGGAAATCACTACCTTATCCGAGGTGTGAACACAAAACCCTTTTTGGTAGTGCTCTTTCTAAATGTTTTTGGTATTTTTTTTTCTAGTTCAGATCGTTTTACCCTGTGCTTTTAACCACAATTTTTGTCTTTTGCTTTGGCTTTGATGATCATGTCTTGGTTTTGACCCTTTTGTGTTAATCGTCTGTTCTTCTTGTCTTGTCAGTTTGCTGACATAACAAAATCACTTAATCACAAATTATCACTTTCTGTGCACTTTGAACAAGTGTGATGGTTAAAAAAAAAAACAAAAATAGATATATAGGCAGCATCAGGAAAAAAAAAACATTCTGTCCTGCATTCCTTATAACAGACATATAAAGCTGCAGTGGGCACATAGTCATCACAATTGGTCAACTGAAGATTAAAGACATTTTGCCTGATCTGATAAATCCCAATTTCTGCAATGTGTGGAGATCATAAGGTTGGAATTTGGTATAAATGGTTCCATTGTGTTTTGTGTCATCTGTACCTTTCTAGTTGCCCTTAACTAATGGCATAGAAATTGTTTTCTTAATACACATAGGGTCCTTAATAACAACTAAGCCTAACTATTTTGGCATCCCTTTACAACCACAATCTGCCTTTCGCAATTGGACAATTGTGTGAAACACAGCAAGTCACAAAGCACACCTCATCTTAAGGGGTTCCAATAGCGCCTTTAGTTTACTCTAATTGCCTGCACAGCCCAAGATATCATTCTAATTGCACAACTTTTTTCACTCATTTTTTCTTTTCATTTCTTTGTTTGAAAATAAGATTCACATGTCTTATCTTGGGCTTTGTTTACTCTGAATATTTATACTGTAACTCCCAAGAAAAACATAGATCTGTAGATGAATAAAACCAGACCAAATGTTTCAGATAAACAAATAAGTAATTACAGCTTAGGAAGAAAAAAGAATCCTACTTCTAAATTTCAGTGAGTAATACAGAAAGTGGATAAAATGAATTTGCACACAAGCTGAAGGAAGCATTTTTGAGAACATATTTAAGTGATTTTTATATTAAATATACAGTGAAACAGTTAGTCTAATTGATGTTTCACAGACAAAGAATCAATGATGCATTACAAGAAACAATCAATTACAATTTCTAAACACAGTGATCCACAAGCACACAGCTGATCTAATTTTTGTATGTAATCTTTTACATAAATGTCCAGAATGATTTCATAATAGTCAACAAAATAAGAAAAATGGATGATGTTAATACAATAAGTTGTGATGAATTGAACTGTAGTTATCTTATTAACACTGGGGATGGGAAAGGCAGAAGGATTTCCTTAGTTTGATAATCTCTGGGCTGACATTTATGAGCCATGGATTCACCTTGATGAACTCACAGAATGTTTTGCTTAGGTTTACAAAAAACATATATATATATATATATATATATATATATATATATATATATATATATATATATATATATATATATATATTATTAATTATTTTCTTGATTCTATATGTTATTGACTGTCATATTGTCTTTGAAATAATAATAAAATGCCCAAATGGAAAAAAATGGCTGTAAAAAGTTGTGTAACAAATAATTTTCTTTGATTCATTCATTTTATTATGACATTATGAACTTTGCCTATCACATCCAAACCTAATTATGTCATCCAAACCTAATTATGTCATATCATCTACTGTTAAACCGTAATTCTAAAATTTTTATTATTATGCTGTTTTAAGGAATTGTTCTGTTCTGTATATTGTATTGTATTGACCCCCTACTTTTGACACCCACTGCACGCCCAACCTACCTGGAAAGGGGTCTCTCTTTGAACTGCCTTTCCCGAGGTTTCTTCCATTTTCCCTACAAGGTTTTTATTGGGAGTTTTTCCTTGTCTTCTCAGAGAGTCAAGGCTGGGGGGCTGTCAAAAGGCAGGGCCTGTTAAAGCCCATTGCGGCACTTCCTGTGTGATTTTGGGCTATACAAAAATAAACTGTATTGTATTGTATTGTATTGTATTGTACATCATTGCAAATCTGATTATATTAAGCACACATCAGTTTAAAAAAAATATTAGTTCTTAATTCTTAGAGAATCCCCATGTGTTAACTGTACCTCTGATTCTCTCATTACCAATCTCATCAAGCTTCAACATCCGTCTTTGTTTTGCATTCAGTTCCCTTTCATCTGCCTTTCTAATTGCCCAGGTTTTGTTACATATAATACTGGCCTGACGACTCTTTGTACACTTTATCCTTCAGTCTTGCACAGATTATTTGGTCAAATAACACTCCCGATAAACTTTTCCAGTTCTTCCAACTTGATGACGTTTTTTTTGGGTTTATTTCTAAATTTAGCTCTCCGTCCTTTGTTATGCCTGATCTGAGATTCTTGAACTTTTCCATCCTTCAAAGCTGTCCTCTCTGGTGGTTAACCATTCCATCTTGTTCTTGTCCTGTAACTCTAAGATAGTCTGTCTTTTTCCACTAATCTTAAAGCCTTTATACCATTCATAGTTTTCAACTGCTTCAGTTTTCTTTCCACAACATTCTTAGTGGTGCTACATTGCACAATGTCATTTAAAATAGCATCCACCATGGTGTCTGATCTACTGCTCCATTCATAACTAGAGCAAAAAGATATGGTGTTAGTGACAATCCTTGATGTAACCCAAACTTAACAGTAAATCCATCTATTATTCCTATGCTACTTCTCACTTATGTGTAGGATTCCTCATATCCTTAACTATCCTTACATACTTGTATACTTGTGGTACCTTTTCCTTCTCATATATCTGTGCATTTCTTGCCAAGGAACTCTATTATATGCCTTCTCTAAATCTCTAAATACAATGTGCAGTCCTTTCTGCTTCTCTTTCTATTTTTCTATAATCCGTCTCAAGGTGAAAATCACATCTGTTGTACCTTTCCCTGACATAAATCCAAACCGTTCTTCCCCTATCATTGTCTCTAGTCTCAGCCTTTTCTCCATTATCCTTCCTCATATTTTCATTGTATGTGACATCAGCTTTATACAACGTTAATTTCCATAATCCTGGATTTACTTTATGTCCTCTCCTTATATATAGGCCCAATCACACTATTTCTACACTGAACTGGCAGTTTCTTTTCAAAATAGATCTTTGACATCAGCTTCCATAAGAAATCTATCATTCCTCCCACAGACTCTTAAATGCTTCAACCGGTATCCCATTCTTCATTCTTTCCAATGTCTGACTTTTCCCTACATATCCCTGCCATTTTGTTAGACTGAATCCTGAAAATTGTTTCATCAAAGGCACAAGTAAGGAATTAGTTAGCTGTATAAGACAGTGGAACAATAGACTAGAGCTTAGTTCTTTTAAAATCTGTTTGCCTAATGCCTAAAGTGAAGGGTTATCCAGTGCCACTTGGGTAATCTTACCTTGTTGGTCAAAAGCCTTATGTGGCCACCTCTGGCATCGGACATAATTCTATGGCCTGTCCCAAAATTAACTCCCAGGTTTGGATTTGAGTTGGTTCCCCATCAAAGTCTGTTGTCAGGGGGGTAGTTGGGCAGGGCTCAACTGGTAGAGGAAGGTAAAAAATGAACATGGTCCACCAGAAAATCTTAATAAGTAGGAACAATGAGAGAATTTGTTAATTTTTTGTTTGTTATATTCTTTTGATGCTTTGTGCGCTCCCTACAGTCACACATGCCAAGTGTGTTTTAACTAATGATCTCACAGTTTTTTATATATGTGTTTTCTTTATTAATTACTAGCAAAATACCCGCGCTTCGCAGCAGAGAAGTAGTGTGTTAAAGAAGTAATGAAAAAGAAAAGGAAACATTTTAATAATAACGTAACATGATTGACAATGTAATTGTGTTATATATATATATATATATACACACATACAGACACACATATAAACATATATATACACACATATATATATACTAGCAGAATACCCGCGCTTCGCAGCGAACAAGTAGTGTGTTAAAGAAGTTATGAAAAAGAAAAGGAAAAATTTTAAAAATAACGTAAGATGATTGTTAATGTAATTGTTTTGTCATTGATATGAGTGTTGTTGTCATATATATATATATATATATATATATATATATATATATATATATATATATATATATAAAAAATACCCGTACTTGGCAGCAGAGAAGTAAAAAGAAAAGGAAACATTTTAATAATAATGTAACATGATTGACAATGTAATTATATATATACTGCTCAAAAGAATTAAAGGAACACTTTTTAATCAGAGTATAGCATAAAGTCAATGAAACTTATGGGATATTAATCTGGTCAGTTAGGTAGCAGAGGGGTTGTTAATCAGTTTCAGCTGCTGTGGTGTTAATGAAATTAACAACAGATGCACTAGAGGGGCAACAATGAGATGACCCCCAAAACAGGAATGGTTTAACAGGTGGAGGCCACTGACATTTTTCCCTCCTCATCTTTTCTGACTGTTTCTTCACTAGTTTTGCATTTGGCTACAGTCAGTGTCACTACTGGTAGCATGAGGCGATACCTGGACCCTACAGAGGTTGCACAGGTAGTCCAACTTCTCCAGGATGGCACATCAATACGTGTCATTGCCAGAAGGTTTGCTGTGTCTCCCTGCACAGTCTCAAGGGCATGGAGAAGATTCTAGGAGACAAGCAGTTACTCTAGGAGAGCTGGAGAGGGCCATATAAGGTCCATAACCCATCAGTAGGACAAGTATCTGCTCCTTTTGGCAAGGAGGAACAGGATGAGCACTGCCAGAGCCCTACAAAATGACCTCCAGCAGGCCAATGGTGTGAATGTCTCTGACCAAACAACCAGAAAGACTTCATGAGGGTGACCCAAGGGCCCCATGTCCTCTAATGGGCCCTGAGCTCACTGCCCAGCAGCATGCAGCTCGATTGGCATTCGCCATAGAATACCAGAATTGGCAGATGCACCACTGGTGCCCTGTGCTTTTTACAGATGAGAGCCGGTTCACCCTGAACACGTGACATAAGTGAAAGGGTCTGGAGAAGCCATGGAGAACATTATGCTGCCTGTAACATCATTCAGCATGAGCAGTTTGGTGGTGGGTTAATGATTGTCTGGGGAGGCATATCCATGGAGGGTCACACAGACCGCTACAGGCTTGACAAAGGCACCTTGGCTGCCATTAGGTATCAGGATGAAATCCTTGGACCCATTGTCAGACCCTATGCTGGTACAATGGCTCCTGGTGCACGACAATTCCTGGCCTCATGTGGTGAGAGTATGCAGGCAGTTCCTGGAGGATGAAGGAATTGATACCATTGACTGGCCACCACACTTTCCTGACCTAAATCCAATAGAACACCTCTGGGACATTATGTTTTGGTCCATCCAATGCCACCAGGTTGCACCTCAGACTGTCCAGGAGCTCAGTGATGCCCTGGTCCAGATCTGGGAGGAGATCCCCCACAACACCATCTGTCATCTCATTAGAAGCATGCACCGATGTTGTCAGGCATTTATACAAGAACACAGGGGCCATACAAAGTGCTGAGTACAATTTTGAGTTGCTGCAATTAAATTTTGGCAAAATGGACTAGCCTGCCACATAATTTTTTCACTCTGATTTTAAGGGCATCTTTGAATTCAGGGCTCTGTAGGTTGATCATTTTCATTTCCATCAAACGATGTGGCATCCTTTCGTTCCTAACACATACCCAGTCTATATCAGTATAGATATCCAGGAGGATTTCTTTTTCCCATTGAGATCTGATGTGTTTTCAAAGTGTTCCTTTCATTTTTGAGCAGTTTATATATATATATATATATATATATATATATATATATATGCACACACAGACACACACACACACACACACATACATAAACATATATGTACACATCATATATATATATATATACATACATATATACATTGTGGTACCCGGCCGGGATGCCCAGGGGGACCAGAGTAGGGCTTGTGCCTCCTCCAGACCACGAGGGGGCGTCCGTCCTGGTTATGTTGGGGGCCTCGGGTACAGGGCTTGGAAGCCCAGCCCTGTAGGGACCCGTGGTCACCACCAGGCGGCCCCCAGGTGCCTGAGGAACCCTGGAGCCCAGCACTTCCGCCACACCAGGAAGTGCTGGGGGGAAGACGACAGGGGACACCCGGATGGCTTCCGGGTGCACAGCCAGCACTTCCGCCACACTGGGGTGTGTCCAAAGGAGAGTGCCGGGAAGCAGCTGGAGCCCATCAGGGTTCTCATTTAAGGGGCCGCCTCCTTCCAGTCAGCGGCGGAAGTCGGGTGGAAGTGGACGGAGCTGGAGTGAGGACTGGAGACAGCCAGGAGGAACTGAGGCACAGGACTGTGTGGCCTGAACATTGGGGGAATCGGTGCAAGAGGCACTGGGGTTTGTGCACGTCCAATTTGTAAATAGTATTGTAAATAAACAGTGTGTGGTGGAGCCAACGATGTTCGTCTGTCTGTGTCCGGGTCCAAGTTCACAGTGGCGTAGTCAGCAGGATGGGCCATCTGGTACAAGACGGGGCCCTGCTTTGTTCCAACAAAAGTCTGTGAACGGCCCGGCGCAGCAGCGGACCCCACACACTGGCCGCAGGAGCGGCCCGTGCACAACCCCGCGGGAGCGGTTTGCCCCAGAGACCGTCGCCAGACTGCAGAATGGCCATCCCCGGGTGCGGAGGAAGAACAGCCGTTGCCTGAGCGCAGCGGGCTCCGAGGGTCGCGCTGTCAGGACAGACAGCCAGGCTGGCGTTGCGACGCAGAAGGCCACACTGGGGCAGGGGCCTTGGCATGACGGGATCCGGGAGGTAAGTGCCCTGCCCTGCAGTAATCGGGCCTTCAGGGGTCGCACTTACCTTTTTCTACAGGGAGGGACGATCCGGATCCGCGTCAAGACAAGATGGGCGCGGGCCGGATGTCCCGCCCGCTGACAGGCACGGGATTGGCTGGTGTGTCTTGTGTGCCCGCCAATGATTGGATGGAGGCGGGACCAAGGAACCTAGAAGGGACCCGATTGGGCAAGAGGGAGTGGCCCACAGGCGGCAGGCGTCGAGTGGAGCTGATGGACAGGTAAGCTCACCGGCGTCTGTCTCATTGTTTCCACCAGCGGCTCGGCGTGAGCTGGAGGAATCTCTTCGGCCTGCCGAGTCGCCCTTGGAGCAGGTGCTGGGTGATCTCGTGCTCCGTTTGGAGCATCTGAGGGAGAAGGCGGTCGCGTCGGGAGAGACGCCGCGTTTGACGGAGGGTTGGCTGCGACACTGGAGCCTTTGGCAATCGGGACACCACGGGGAAGGTGAGTAGTATCGTCCCTGTAAAGCATAAAGGGGGATCCGCCGCGACTTATTTAAGGAGGACCGACTTCAAGTAAGCGATCCCCCACAGCGGACGCGGCGGTGCAGACGGCCGGTCGGGCGAGGAGAACAAGCACGCAGGCGCTGGCAGGACAGGGGCTGATGAGTGCCCTGGGTTCTAGCGCCCTGCGCTCCAAGCCCGCGGCAGTCTCCTGTCGCTCTGCAGGGACGCAGACGGGACTGGATTTGATTTGTTGCCATGCTCAGACCCAGACCATCAAGGCGTCCAAGAGGAGAAGGAGGAACCGAGGGGTGAATGCCGGGACCTCCGATAGGAAGGGGCGTCTCGCTGGGGGCGAGCGCCCGGAGAAGTGGATGTCGGGCGGTAGTGGACAGAGCTGAAGTGAGGACTGGAGGCGGCCAGGAAGGAAAGGCACAAAGGACTGTGAGCCTGGACAATTGGGGAATCGGTGCAAGAGGCACTGGGGTTTGTAGTGCACGTAAATCTAGTCAATAATTTGTAAATAAACAGTGTGTTGGGTGACCTAAAGCGCAGTTTTTCTTTATATGTGTATATATATATATATATATATATATATATATATATATATATATATACATACATACATACATATATACATATATATATATATATATATATATATATATATATATATATATACACATACATACATATATACATATATATATATATATATATACACACATACATACATATATACATATATATATATATATATAGCAAAATACCCACTCATCGCAGCAGCGAAGTACTGCATTAAAATTTTTATTAGAAAGAAAATTTAACCTTTTTAAACTGAGGGAAAATATGCCAGTAATTATTTGTTAAGGATCTCTTTGTATACAATGTTGTCAGTTCGGCCCTGCGATTGTAACATGACCAAGCTTTGCGCTGAGCTTACTCTTGAGCATGCAACTTACAGTTGGCCTTGTAAACAGTAATCTTGTCTCAAATCTCACAGCTTGGATTGTTGGTGTCATAATCGGTTTGAGTTTCATGGTTTGTTTCAATTATGACAGTATGTGCAGGATTTGTTGTATTGAAGTGACATTCTGCATCTGTCAAGCGTTGTAAGCACACAACCGGTTTAATCGATAACTTCACATCCAGCTTTTGAGAGTTTAAACATTCATAAACATCAAAGTGTCCACTACTGAAATCGTCACCTGTGAATCTAAGATGTTTAAGAGGCATTGGCGGTTGTCAAAAGGTGTAAAATATTTGGCCATTTCGGTACTCTTGAAAGCGACAACCGAACAATTCAGCGGCAGCCATCAACTCACATGCAGAACAATAGGTGAAGGGCTTAAGCATTTCACTCTTATAGTGCTCCTGAGTAGTATAATTATCTCCTGTACCGTCATCAGTCCACACCTTGAACCTGTTCCAGTCATTCAATACATAAGACACAATGTTCCTCCCGATATCAAGAGTGAGCCAGATATGGCCGTGCAATATGTAACAAAGAGAATGGAAAAGGTAGGTGGTATCTCCGGGCATGGAAACCACTCGGTAAGTGATACTTCTTTGATCGATAGTGATCATATCGATAGACATGGTAATGGGGGTTGGAATGATAAAGGAAATGGGTACCTGAGCAATGTAAAGTAAGTGTAAAATACCTATACAATAACTATAATTGTAATAAATAAAAAATAAAACGGCGGAGAAGCCGTGGATTAAACAAAAAGGCTGTAGTTATCAGTAGGGAGACATGAATCCCGTGGCGAAGCAAGGAAGGGAATGTAGAGACGGACAGCCTTATATAGGTAGGCAGCCAACAACGTGGGAGGCGTTGGGATGGGGGACCCAACGGCACCTCACACAGTGACCGAGCTGCAGGCTATGGACGTATATATGTACGTAAGTAGGATTCAGTTAGCGTTGGGAACCCGTGTACCAAATTTCTTGAAGATGGGCCCATAAGTAACAAAGACTGTTCAAAAGTTCAATATGGCGGCCGACAGTGGCATCATACCACCGAAATATGTACATTGGTTTCGGTTAGTGCAGGGAAGCCGCCTACCAAATTTCGAGAAGATGGGGCCATGAATAAGAAAGTTCAACATGGCGGATGTTGTTGACCGTTATGACCATTACGCGTAGAATTTCGAAATGAAACCTGCTTAACTTTTGTAAGTACGCTGTAAGGAACGAGCCTGCCAAATTTCAGCCTTCTACCTATACAGGAAGCTGGAGAATTAGTGCTGTTGGAAAATTCAATATGGCAGCTGACAGTAGCGTCATACCACCGAAATAAGTACGTACATTGGTTTCGGTTAGTGCAGGGAAGCCGCCTACCAAATTTCGTGAAGATGGGGCCATAAATAAGAAAGTTCAACATGGCGGACGTTGTTGACCGTTATGACCGTTACGTGTAGAATTTCGAAATGAAACCTGCTTAACTTTTGTAAGTAAGCTGTAAGGTATAAGCCTGCCAAATTTCAGCTTTCTACCTTTATGGGAAGTTGGAGAATTAGTGATGAGTCAGTGAGTCAGTCAGTGAAGGCTTTGCCTTTTATTATTATAGATATATACATATACATTGTCAGGGATGCCAGGGGCAACGACCCAGCTGGGATGCCATGAGGGACTGGATGTGGGTCTGCGCCCACCCTGGATCACGTGGGGGCCGCCTTCCTGGTTGCTTTGGGGGCCACGGGTTAAGGGCATGGAAGCCCCACCCTGATGGGGCCCGTGGTCACCGCCAGGAGGCGCCCCAATGCCTTGGGTCCTGTTCCCTCAGCACTTCCGCCACACCAGGAAGTGCTGGGGGGAAGATTAGGAAGGACACCCGGACAGCTGCCAGGAGAACAGCCGGCACTTCCGCCACGCTGGGGCGTGGCCAACGAGGGAATGCTGGGAGCCACATGGAGATCATCCGGGAGACTATAAAAGGGGCCGTCTCCCTTCATTCAGGGCTAGAGTCGGGTGGAAGAGGACGAGGCAAGAGAGGAGAGAGGAGATGGCCCGAAGAAAGGCATTAGAGTGTTGGGGTGTTTTGTGCACGGAACTGGGTCTGAGTGACCATTTAATTGTATATATTATTGCAAATAAACATGTGTGGTGGTGAGTAACAACATGTCTGGGTCGGCTCCACAACATACATATATACATATATACACATATACATATATGTATATACATATATATATATATATACATACATATATATATACATATATACACATATATACACACACATATATATATATATATCTACATATATACTGTATATACACATATATATATATACAAATCTACATATATATATTAGGGGTGGGACTTGATTAAAAAAATTAATCTAATTAATTAGAGGCTGTGTAATAATTAATCTTGATTAATCGTATGTAATCACACATGAAAATTTGCCCCAAATCGCAAATGTTGTTTTTTAATTTAAAAGGGTTTTAGTGGGCGACAGAATCAAATAATAGACATGGACACGAATATTGTAAACTCAAGCTCTTTTAATTTCTGAAAAAAAATGCTTTTAAACTGCATTTGAATTCAAAACAGAAACAAAAATATCATCCCTGGCTAAAATTGGGCAGACTTAAAAATAAAGTGGTATTTTAAGTACTTTTCAGAATGGTATTGTCTTTAAATAATAACAAAAATTTCAACATAAAGTGCAGTTTTTCTTCTTAAAAAAACAAGGCAGAAACATAAAAGGTAATTTGACCACCCTCACCTTTAAACTATGAGTAACCTTAGCCAAAATTATTTTGTACATTAGGCTAAAACAGTGTTAGTTTTAGTCTTTTCATTTAGTCTTTTGAAATGAAATTTGCCTCCGATCAGTCCTAGGAATGCGCTTTGTATCCATTATTCATAAAGCTTCAATTGGTGATCTGTCTTTCTGCGTTAACCGCATATTTTTTCATACGTCTCAAACCAAGGGGATGCGAGGGTAAAATGATTTGGGAAGCGCGCGTACATACTCAGTGCACCCCTCTCGGGAATCAAACCTCGGACATTGGCGCTAGAGGCGAAGTCTCCACCATTGCGCCACGGCGTGTGGTTTGTCTATTTGAAAGTATGTAGATCGGGGTATGTTAAAAAAGAGAGTGTGTTAAAAAAGTTATGAAAAAGAAAAGGGAACATTTTAAAAATAACGTAACATTACTTTCAATATACAGTATTTGTTTTGTGAGTGTTATGAGTGTTGCTGTCATCAAGGATTTGATTATCATTATTTTTTTCAATCAGGTTCGTATTTGTAGGATGTGTTGTGTTCAAGTTACATTCCGTGTTTGTCAATCGTTGTAAAGATAACAGGTTTCATTCATCGATTCGTTTCTTACTGCATCAATAAACAGCTCATCTTCCTCTTTATCTGAGACCTGACACACTGCATGCACGGGTTTTTTTTACACTGTCTTCCTTTAGCGCAGTGTTTCTCAATTATTTTCTGTCATGCCCCCCCCAGGAAGAAGAAAACATCTTGCGCCCCCGCGCGACTATAAATAGTATCATTTGTCTATAAAATAAGTACACCTCTGCATAACACTGTATCCTTATTAACGTATAAGAGAATAAAAAAAGAAAGAAATATGGACCAATTTACAACAAAGAATAGCTTTATTAAATGTAACAGAAAAGATTTAAAGTGCATTCTAAATTCAAAAAAAATTTAAAAGAAAAATAAAAAAGCATGTTCCCCGAGGTCGAACGCGCCCCCCTTGACGGAGCCACGCGTCCCCCCTGGGAGGCGCACCCCACTATTTGAGAAACACTGCTTTAGCGGGACATTGACTTTTTCCACCGTGTGCTTTGTTTCCGCAGTAGCTGCACTTATGAATATGCTTGTATGTGTCACACGCTTCATATTGTTTTGCTGCCTTCTCAATTGTGTAATTCGGTTTTTGTTCAGCACTCTTTGGAACTGTTGCTTTTTGTCTGTGCACTGCGTCATTTCACGTGAGCCGCTCGGTGTACATGCATCGAAGGTTCCCAGCTGTGCTGGTGCCATCTCGTGCGATGTCCACGGCTGTATTTAATGTTAGCTAAGACCCAGCACTTAAAAGTTTCTCTCGCAGTTTCGCTGAGTTTGTGCCAAACACCACCCTGACCATCTCATCTTCCTCTGCATAAGCACAGTCTTTCACCCGTGAATATTTAGCGGCAGTGTTTCTATTGGATTGCCACTGACGGATGGCCTTATATGGGCAGGCACTAAATTACGTGGGAGGCGTAACTCCGCCTCCCACGGCCATCGAACAGACGTCTATTATAGTATATAGACGAAAAAATAGGTTCCAGTTATGACCATTACGAGTAGAATTTCAAAATGAAACCTGCCCAACTTTTGTAAGTAAGCTGTAAGGAATGAGCCTGCGAAATTTCAGCCTTCTACCTACACGGGAAGTTGGAGAATTAGTGATGAGTCAGTGAGTGAGTGAGTGAGTGAGGGCTTTGCCTTTTATTAGTATAGATAGATCATACACTAAGGCACAATGACCCTGAATTTGAAAATTAGATTTACAAAATGGATGGTGGCATAGACATTTGGTATTTATTAAGAAGTTGTGAAGTTGAAAAAATTTTCTACATTGAAAGGTCCAAAAAACCTATAACCATTGTCTAGGAGCAAGGATGGCAACTCCATAATTAATTATTGCACACTTTTATCCCCCTGTGTCGAGGGCTTGTATTGAATTTCTTCACGGGCTGAAAATCACTATGTCGGATAGATCTGCCATTCTCTATCGTTTTTGCTACTGATGAAAAAAAAACAAAAAAATCTGAAAACTTCTTTCCAAAACTGACTTCCCCGAGTTTCCTGCTGGTACAATATTTTATAAAGCTGACCTGGAAATGTAACTAGTGGTATAAACCGTGATCATAGTCAGAAAGGAATTGTAAAAGTTGTTCAATCAAGAAAATCCTATATAATAACCAGAGCCAAATCACTGATGAAAAGTGAATCTTGATAATAGAGACTCAAAACCAGAATATTGAATACTGCACTTTCCATGAGTAATAGTTCACAGGTTAAATCCGGATTTTGGACAAAGCATCTTGTGTTGCTACATCATAATTTAATAATTCATATAAGGAGGGTATTCCCTAGCCACTGCTTAAGGTCCCATATAAAAGTCATTGTCTGCTTACAGTGACTTTCAGGATGTGAAAAAGAGATAAAATTAAAAAAAAAATCTAAAGTGTTTTCAATAAAAATAAAATTCAAATTAATGAATGGAATGAAAGCTTGAAAAATAAACATTCAAAATAAAAAAACTATGACAAAAATATTGAGAATGTAAAATAAAAAAAATTAAACAGACAAGACAGTCTTCCCAGTTCTCAATGCAATCTAGATTTTCCTATCTATACTCTCCTTATTCCATACCATTAAACAGGTAGCATAAAGCATAGAGTTGCAAATTGTTATTTCTTTTTTTCAAATTACCTATTTATTTTATTATCCTTTTATTCACTTTCAGGTTACTTGGCATTCCTTCAGCTATTTGGTTAACCTAAATGTCATAAGGCTTCTCTACTGTCATTTCTGACTGTGCCTTCAACTTTTCTATTTTTGCTTACATCTGCTAAAGGTCATAAACATTAGTTCTTCTGCACGATAAAGTCAGAAAGAAATTAAATATAATATTTGTGGAAAGCTAAGGATCACTAACCTTACATAAAGAGAGTTTTTGCTATCTGAGATCCTCTATTTTTTACTATCAATGGTTCCCTTTGATAAAAAGTAGGGTATCTTTCAACAATTAAATAAACCAGTTACCAAATACATAAAGACCATGGATGATTGAAGATTAGTTAGGAAAATCATGGCCACCATGACTGACAGAGCCTTCAAAAGCAAACATTACACAATAAAGACAATTAGGGAGGTACAGTATATGGTGGATGGAGAAGAATAACTGTTATATATAAAAAAAAAAAGATTTAAGCAATAAATCATAGAATAAATTGAGTAATTTTAATAAGTCACAGATAAGAATATTAAAGAACACTGCAAACATCACAACGTTTTGATAAAAATGTAATATGAAAAAGCATAGGTAATCAACTTCTTTTCATCCATAGTTTGCAAAATAATATTAAGTTAAGCATGATATTCCCTCGGGGTTAGACATTGTAACCTACTATATAAAGTATAATTATTATTATTGTGGAAACACAATTTTCTAGCATTCCCTTTGATTATCTTCCTACTTAATTTCAAGTTAAAACATTCTTCTTTTGTTGAATAATAGTTTTAAATTAGCAGTTGGTGTTGATTTTACTTTATTTTTAAATTATAAATCATACTATTGTAGAATGATATGTCAGTGATTAGTGCTGCTGCACCCAGCTTCATGGACATGCATGTCTGGTTTATACATTCTAAAGAAGCTGTAAAAGTGCACATAATGTTAAAAGAATGGTTGTGGTCCCACAAACTAGGAAAAACTCCTTAACACTGTAGACTGGATTTTGTATGTTAGTATTAATTGAAGAATATGTGTGAGGACTCATTAAGGGCCTCTAAAAAGTATTCATCCCCTTGGTAGTTTTCACTTTTTATTCTTATACAACATTGAATCACCATGGATTTAAATTTGAACAGAAAAAGATGACTTAATGTCAAACTGAAAACAGATCTCTGAAAAGCGGTATAGATTATTTACAAATATAAAACACAAAATAATTTATCACATAAGTATAATATGGAACACCTAAACCAACAGTGGTGCAGGAAAATGATTGTAGAAGTCTCATGATTAGCTTGATCACTTCTCACATTTTTAGTTAAGAGGTTTCAACTGATTGTACAGTAGAATAAATGCAACTGTATGTGGAAGGGCTAAGTTGTGGTGAGTCAGTATGGTGGCCTAACCTACACAATGAAGGCAAAAAGAAAACTTCTAGCAACTCAGTTAAAATGGGATTGAAAAGTATGAGTCAGGGGATGGAGACAGGAAAGTATCTAAGTCACTGAATATCCAGTTAAACCAGTCGTTAAGAAATGGAAAGAGTATAGCAGAGCAGGCTGTCCACAAAAACTTGAGTGACCATGCAAGAAGAAGACTAGTGAGGAAAGCCACCGACAAACCTACAACCATAATTCAAAAAAAAGTTGGGACGCTGTGTAAAATGTAAATAAAAACAGAATTCAATGATTTGCGAATGTCATAGGCCCATATTTTATTCACAATAGAACACATGAATCCAGAAAGAGTTACAAGCTACCTGTGCAACTATTGTTCATGTGCTTTATGAGGGATTTTTAAAAAAAAACATGGACAACATCTTAAATAGAGTTTTCCGGAAGACAAATGGAAGGCTATGAATTCAGAAGTTTCTATCAGCCAATGAGACCAAAATTGAGCTTTTTATCCATCAGTCTAAATGCCAAAAAATACACCGTCCCCAACATGAAGCAGGGTGGCGGCAGCATCATGTTGTTGGGATGTTTGTCTGCAGCAGGACCTGGAAAGGTTGTGAGGGTAGATGGTAAAACAAATGCAATGAAATACTTGGAAATATGGGAGGAAAATCTACAAGAAACCTATGCCTTGGGATAAGGTTTGTTAATCCACAGCTGCACAGGAATGGCATAAAAACATCCCTAATGTAGTGTCTGAGTTGAGTTGATCTCAATCCAAATGAGAAATTGTTGGCTGGACTTAAACAAAAGCTGTCCACCCATGATCCTCATATCTCCTGACTGAGGCTGAGCAGTTTTCCAAAGAAGAATTGGAAGAAAGTGCAATGCACAGATGTGCGAAGCTGACAGAGATCCAATGGACAGAGGCTCAAGGCTTTCATGGCTATCAAAGTCACATCTACTAAATACTGACTTGGAGAGAAGAATATTAATGCAATATTTGCAATTTATTAATATATCACTTTGCAGAGATCAGTCTTGACTTTGACATTAAAGTGTCTTTTTCGGCTGTTCAGTGTAAAAAAAGTTCAATCAATTCGATTGGGATTAAATGTTGCATTAGAATAAAATATGAAAACTTTCAAGGGGATGAATACTTTTTATAGGCACTATACAGGGTTATGGGTAGTGGTGGCCTTGCTTTCCTCTTCCAGATCAGGGTGCTGTAGACTGGAAAGAAAGTAAGCAGGCATGTGATCTTGTAGGTTACTCCAAACCCTTCCCCTGTGTTACGTGTAATTCAATCCCCTGCAAATCAGACAGAATTGTCGCCTTCAGGTATTTCTGGTTCCTCTCACATTTATTTTACTTTATTACCAAACAATGTCAGCTGCATGGGCAACCTAACGTAAAAAGTAATAATCATCAACTGAAGACCTAGATGATTCATACAATTACAGGAATTTGCCTAGCCTTGGACTGGTGAATTGTCCATACTTGAAATTCTGCCTTAACTTGTATTTGAACTTAGATCAATGGAGGCATGAAGAAGCATCACTGACCATCAAACCACCTTGCTATCCAAACATGTACATTATTTATTAAATCTTAAACTTTATATCCCTAACTGAAGGTGCCATAAGTTATGACCAATTTATATGTAGCTTAAAATTCTTTAGGAATAGTGCCAGTTTTGTAACATTTTTTGATTAATTATTAGGTTCTCACTATTTTTTAACGAAGTAGCACCACCCTTTTTTAATTAATGTCAAATACCATGAATAGAAGGGTCTTCATGACCGTGACACTGAGTGTTTGCTATTATGGGACTTATGCAATTAACACAGGAGCAGATCTTTCTGATTACATAGCTCTGAGGACTTCAGAGACTTCCCAGGCTCTCAACCACATTGAAGTCACAATCCCTGTATAAAGGTCAAAAAAGTGTTAATATTAACATATGAAAATAACACATGGCATTTTAAACATATTAATTTATTAGATATCAGCTTACAACATATGATTTATAGTAACATTCCCTTAAAGAAAATTTTCTCTCTTTTGTTATCATGAACAGACATTGCTCTCTTTCTAGTCTGGTATATCATGTTGGTCCAATAGAAACAAACACCAATAAAAGCATTTTAAAGTACAAAATTGAATTATTAGGACATTTTGTAAAATTCACAATTATTGATTAGCCCAATTTTCAGCGTAATTATTGACACTCATCACAACACTCAGCTGAACACTCCAGTTCTCCCTAAAGCAGAGGAAGATTGTATTTAAGAAACTTGGCTGAAAAAAGCATTGTGTGAAATAAAAGTTAAAGTGAAAATTTTATATTCAAGTAAACTAGATATATTCTCAAAACAAACTCAAGATTATTAACATAGCATTTCTATATGGTTAATATACAACATTGAAGTGACATGGTTTTGCAGAATTTTTCTTGTGTTCTCATGTAATACCAGGACCTCATACTAATCCAGGATAACTAAAGCTCACCAAGCTCCATGAATATTTCTTTAGCACTCGCTTGATCTTTTTTCTTCTCCTAGGCTGGGCTTATCATCCTCAGTTTATCGTACTTGGAATTGGATGAATGTAACAAAACTATTATATTTGTGAAATTATTACTTGCTGTTCTTTAAACTACAATAACCTATGAACAGAACCATCACATTTTATTTAAGTACTTACTTCTTGATAGCAGATACAGTACATGCATAGCTTCTTTAAGTTCATGTGCAGTGTTCTTGTCTTTTTGATGCCTGTTGTGGTCGTCCAAGGGAATGACAGTCTCAACAAAATCAATGCTGGGGTGCCAACCTGATCGTCCCCAGTTACTTCAAAGAAAAACAAAAACAAATGCTTGATGGCATCAATAACAGAGCAAAATATCCATCTGTTAATGTGGGGCCAACTAATTCTCTAAGTATCTTTAGGTTACAGAGGAGCTCCACGTGTCTGTTTGCACGGTTGTGAAATGATGCATTCTCCCAGGCAGTCGTGCTTTTATAGCCCAGGGACCTGAAGGGGTGGAGTCAGTTGCCCTGACTGGGCTGTTTCACAGCACTGTGGAAGAAAAGGAAGCCCATACAGTTAGCTGCAGTGGCCCCTTTTGGTCTGAAATGGAACTACATACCTTTGAGGAACCCAGAGGGTGTTTATTTCTGTGAAGAATGTTTTTGATAGTGCTGATTATAAGTAAATTTAGCCTTGCCTGATTAACTATAACTATTCTTAGCACAGAGCAGAAGAAGAACTAAACGAAGGACATATGAATTCACGAATTTAGGTAGGTTAGCATTAAAACTCATTTGCACTCCAAAGATTAAGGATACTGCAAACAGAACCCACAGATTAACTATTTATATGGATACATTTGAGCAACAACCTAAAGAAACAAAAACCTTGTCATTCTATGGACTGTTTTCTTTTTGGTTATCTTCTTTTCTGCTTAGGCACAAACAGCAAATTAGGACCTGGCCTGGAAGGTAACGTATCCTAAGCCTAAGTATCCTGCTCTTCACTCCTAACTTAAGCAGAATAAGATAAGAAGAAAAAAAACAATATAGTCAGCTATACAACATGATATAAAAGCAGCTTGAGTGTGTTCTATTTTTAAATCACTTTAATGAAAGTTTTCCACATTCAAATCTTACTTTTTTGCAATATTTAATTGATAACTCTCTTCCTCTTGCACACTTCTGAAAATGAGTTGATATTGCTTTTCAAAGCTTTTGTAAAGTAATTAAAATTTAATATGTTAAATCTAAAGAGTGAGAAAGAGCTGAAAAAATTATTTCAAAAAGGTAGCGTATCAATGGTAGGATTTAGAATCTTCCTTGAATACCAGACATGCTAATTAAACTTTTAACTATAAATATAGGTTCCTTTAAAATTTATTGACGGGAAAAAGCATTAGAACAATATAAATTAATTTAAGGACAGTTGGCAAGGTTACTCATCTAATTATACACCTGTCTAAGATGTATTATTTGTTTGCTTGTTAATTATACATTAATTATCACATTTTTTGGTTCTTATCAACTCTGAAAACAGCAGTTTCAAATGCGGGTCGGGTTTGCTGTGAAGGATCATGAATGCGACTGAGAGAATAAAACTGAATAAAAAAAAAAAAAAAGCTAACCTTTACAAGTATCATAAATTACACCGGCTGTTACAAACTGGAATCAAACATATGTTTTTATTCTAAAATAGTAAGAATGCGAGCAGCTCACTTCTCAAAACGTACTCATCCAGGATTGAACCCGTGAAGTTTTGATTACCAGTCAACAGTTGATACAGAAGCGGTCGTAGCAAATGCATGTCAATGTTGCACCCTAACGTGGGTTCTCTTTCTTCGGTTAAATTCTTGAATAAAAGCACACGTGTTCTGTTATATTTGTACCTTTTGTTAAAGTGTTTATTTGATATTTGGACTTCAGGCTTCACACATTATACACTTCATGTCTACATTTTATCAATTATTACTAAAACATGAAAAAAAAAATTCTGTTTTAACGATGTGTTTACATAGATCATTGTAGACACAGAACACACATAAAATGCATGTGTTCCAAATAACGATATAGTATTTATTAAAGGTGTGAGTTTGCTTGACTTCTCACTACAGGTAAACAGACTTGAGCTGAGAAAACTGTGCACCAGTGGGGGATGTGATAGCAGAGTGCTTGCTGCTTATCAACACATTTAAAGGACAAATGCTGATGGAGAGTTGTGAAGCGATTTAAGGTGGGACTGATCTACGAGTTTTTTCGTAGGCTCTGGTAATTCTAGTGTTAAATGGTACTATTAATAGGACTTCATGACTAGATTTGTGAAGAAAGTTCTAAGCTGCATAAACCATAGAGTTTAATGAGTTCTGGTAGAGAATCCTAGGTGTCTGGCAAGAAGGCATGTGGAATTTAACACTAGAATTACAAGAGCCTACGAAAAAACTCGTAGATGCGTCCCACCTTAAATCGCTTCTTAAATCTGTTCACACATCTCTGCCAGCATCTTTTGTCATCAAAATGTGCTGATAAAGACAAACTGCAAGCAGCTGGTTATTCCACCCACACTTAGAACGTACACGAACTTCTCCCAGCTCATGCCTTGATTGATTATCTGGGAGTGAAGTGGAGTTTTAGAGTGGAAATAATAGATCGTTATTTGAAACATATGCATTTTATGTATTCCGTTTCTACAGTAATCTGTGTAAACATATTCTTAAAACAGAAACTTTTTCACATTTTAGTAATAAATGTTACAAAATGTAGGCATAAACTGTAAAATTTGTGAAGCCTGAAGTCCAAACATCAAATAAACACTTTCACAAAAGGTTCAAGAACAATACAATAGCTTTCGTGGCGTACTGTTAAGATTTGCTGTCTCAGAGCGCAGCAGGCTTACTGTGCCTCCGAGTTTCATTCCCCGCTGGGGAGAAAATGTTTTTTTTTTTTCTTCTTTTTAACCTCCGCCACTCTGCCTGCCTGCCTGAACTCCCTGTCTATCTATATAGTAATAACAGTAATTTTATTATTATATAGCAGCTTCCCTGTCTGTCATATAGTGCCTTTCTTCCTATCTATCTATATATCTATCCCCTTAGCTGTTTTTTTATATATCTATTATACAGTGCCTATGGGGTGCCAAACTGGCAATTACATTGATTTTCAGAATATATAAAGTCAGAGTTAGAATATATAAAGTCATTAACGAATATATAAAGTTAGCGTCAGAATATATAACCTCATTCCTGAATATATAAATTTAAAGTCAGATTATATTGATATTGATTGAAACGACTCAGGCACATTTTTAGTAAACTCAATGAGTTTCTAATACAATGCAATGAAAGTTAATAAAAACATCTTTAGAAAAATATTTTTTAAAAAACCCACTGTTCAATTAATTCATTCAAAATGATGTATGTGCACTATAGTGCACTATAGTGTATGAACACTATATTTATTTATTCTTTTTGTATAGGCGCATTTTTGGACGAACCTCACAAGCCCGATCGACTCTGGGTGGCTTCTGTCGAAGTTTACCTTTCACTATTACGAGTGAAATGACAAGCACGGAAATTTTATATATTCTGGAATATATTTATATATTCCTACGCTGACTTTATATATTCAAAAATGAATTTATATATTCCAACGCTGACTTTATATAATCAGGCTTTGATGTTATATATAATCAGGAATGATTTTATATAGAGAGACAGACAGGCAGAGAAGTCACTAGATATATAAATAAACAGGGAAGGCACATGTACTAAAAGAACAAAAGATCAACATGTGCTTTGACCCTGCTGCACAATGCACATGTAACCGATCTGACTCTAAGTAACAGCGCAAGTACAGACGCAAACATAGTGTAAGCGATGTTACGGTGTGCTGGGATTTAAGGGGGGCCAGATCTATGAGTTTTTTTCGTAGGCTCTGGTAATTCTAGTGTTAATAGCTTTATAAGTCAGTGGCTGAATTTAGAAGATAAAGATACATCACACAGAGAACCAATGTAGCAGAGCCAGTTGCACGGTTGTGCATTCATTAAGATTATCTAATATCTGAATTCTGGCAGGAGAATTGTTAAACTTTAAATCATTTAAAATTGTGGAAAGACCACAGAAAAGCGCATTCCATTTTTTCTATGAAGAAATGATAAGAGAATAATAGAAAAGTGATCAAATCAATCAATTTATCTCTCTCTCTCCCCCTTGATCGTTTTGAACATTTTATTTCACCGCAATCCTTCTTCTTGTTTAATTTTTTATTTATTGTATTTTTTTGTAGAAAGTGTCCTTCAATGTTTATAAAAGCAAAATAGGGATGAGACTTGACTGTTTTAGGGAAAGTTAAAGAGGTTAAAAATAATTATTTCTTTTCTGGACATTATATTAATTGATGCTTCTGTATTTAGCCAACTACAGTAGGTTAAAGTAATGCACTCCTAATAAGACTACCTATGAAAGACAATAATCAGTTTAAATTACTTCAGAACGCAGCAGCAAGAATCTTAACCATATAAATAAAATCTGAGCATATCTTACCAGTTTTTGCATCATTACACTGGTTACCTGTGCCCTTTATTACCAGTTGTAATCTTAGATTCTCAAAAACTGGTTTGCTTATTATTACAAAAGCTAAATATAAATGATGTGATGAGGAAAGCTTTTGCTTTTATCTATTGTAAATCTGGAATACTTCACTAATAGAGATATTCCATGCTGGTATCTTGGAGCACTTCAAAATACAATGGTGCCTCGTTCTTTAAACTTAATTTGTAAGGCCGTTTGAACTCTGAATTGTTCAAAGTCCAAATCAATTTTCCGATTAGAAATAATGGTAAAGACAAAGAGAAAAGTTACTGTTTGGAAAGAGAGGTCACCTTCCAAAAACACGCCACATTTCTTTTCACTTCAATCATCAATACAACAACATTCCTTTTAGGCTTTTTTTGCTTCCACACTGTTCTTGGATTCCTTGGTTAAAAGAAAAGGGTTATATATATATAACCAAACACAAAAAAAATAAAGTGAAAGAAAATCACTGAAAATAATTTTGTAATGCAAGAGATTCTTTTACAGCAACAACGAGAGACGACTTGAAAGCACAATAGATGACTGCATTTTTTTCACAGTGTGCACTTAGAAGCATCATTCAAACTCTGGGTCATATTTCTCTTGGATTTAGCATTCAAACTCCAAAGTGTTCAAAGTTAGAATCACTCAAACTATGAGGCAACACTGTACTAGTAGAAAACCATTGATACAGCTCTCCAAACTGCATTGACTCACTTGGAACACCAGTAGGCTTACTTGAGAATGTTACCTGTGGACTTTAGTTCTGACTTTAACATGATCATTCCCAGCA
Source organism: Polypterus senegalus (assembly GCF_016835505.1). NCBI lineage: Eukaryota > Metazoa > Chordata > Cladistia > Polypteriformes > Polypteridae > Polypterus > Polypterus senegalus. The sequence continues at coordinate 213,264,574 of NC_053157.1, forward strand.
GGATGGTAACCAAACTGGTCAATATGGCTGTTAGTCAGAACACTTCTTAATAAACAGATTATAGACTCCCACTGCCCAACTCTGACACTTAGCACCTGGGCTCCACAGGGCTGCGTGCTGAGCCCTCTTCTTTATTCCTTACATTCCTATGATTGCGCACCAATACATAGCACAAATATAATCATCAAGTTTGTAGAAGGCTTCGCTGTAGTTGGATTAATACATAATGGTGATGAGTTTGGCTATAGGGATGAGGTCAGCAAACTGTCTGAATGGTGCTTCATTAACAACTTGGCACTCAATGCCTCCTAAACAAAGGAGCTGATAATCAGCTTCAGGAGGAAGGAAGAGGAATTTGTTCCCCTATACATCAAAGGAGATGTAGTGATGGGAGTGCCTAGCTTTAAATTTCTTGGCACACACATGTTAACACAATATCTCTGTGAAGAAGGCACAGAATCGGCTGCACTTCTTAAGGAGGCTGAGGAAGGTTAGTCTGTCCAAGCAGCCGTGTGTGTGTTCTTCTATTGCTGCTCTGTTGAAAGCATACTTACCTGTGGCATCCTGGTATGGTATGCTGGCTGCTCCATGGCTGACAAGAAAGCTCTTCAGAGAGTCATCAAATCAGCACAAAATTTACCAACACCCAGTTACCTTCACTAGAGGATATATACAGAACTCGATGTTTACGACTGGCCAAAAAAATCACTAGGGAACCATCTTTTCTTTCTTTTGAATTTTCTTGCTTTATAGCCATTCCCGTATGTATATATGTATTTATTTACTTTGTTACCTATCTATGTATATATTTATTTACTTAAAAATGTCTGTAAAAAGCCAAATTTTCCACTAGGGCCAAATAAAGATCAATCTGTCTAGTTAGCTAGCTAGTTATCTATTTAATTAATAAGTAAGGACTCTGCCTTTTCTGTTTCTTTTTTATCTGTATTATGTAAGTGCATATTGATTTATTCTTATTTATTACATTTGGTATTTCAGTTATTTTTTCTTTTTAACATCTTGTAAAACAATTTAAGCTACTTGCTTTGCATAAAAATGAGATATACTGTAGAAGTAAATGATGTTGGTACCTGGTTATGAATTTAGTAAGATTTTCTCAGCTTGAACAGCTTCATGTCTCCTAACCAGTGACGTAATAGAAGCATAGACCATTAATCTCACTCCATATTCTTGTTTTTAATCTAAAGACTAAAGCGTTTGTCTGTTTAGGATGAGTTATAAGTTACTGTAAAATATGAGTTATGAATGAATTATTATTTACAATGTTTCAAGGTATAGAAACCTAGGAAAGAATCTAACTATGGCCAATAGTTGCTTTTTCATATGTAATCTTGAAGAGGTATGCTCTGCTTAGCTAGCATGTGCTTTATAATAAATCTTAAGAGTCTAAATAGTTAACTTAATGTATGGTATATAAATTTTAGTTTAAGTACCATTTTTTTAAGAATAAAAACTCAGAATGTAGCTGTATGCAGCTATCTTAACATGCATTTCTTCTGCCATATAATGAAAAAGGCAATGCTTATAATGCTAGAGCAAAGAGATGGCAGTTCAGATTGACTGCAGCACAAGCAAAACATATCTGCTTTTTCAAGTCCACACTTCCCTGCTACAAAATATGTTTTCTAAAAAAAATTCACAAGTTGGATTGTTATCAATAAAAACCAAAGTAGATTCGTTTTCATAGGAATTCAAAATAATCTAATGCCAAAACGAGAATGCTAAATAGATTTGAAGTAAAAAATTAATTATTAATACTGAAAGCCAGAAAAGTACTAAATTCTTGTGATTTAGTTCACAAGTGGCCAAAGCGGTGTGAGGCCTTCGAAAGCACCCACAGCAGCTTGCCAAGAGGAGGTGCACCAAAAAGCAGTCTAGCTTCCACTTGACTGTCTGCCTTCAATCTACACTTTAAAAAATACACTTCACTCTCAAAGTTCAAAAATATAATTTCTGTATAAAAATAATATCTGTAATGTCTCAAAACATACTCAAAATGTCCTACACAGAAGAGGATCACCATCAGCCCGTGGCTTGTCCAGAACAAGGCCACAAGAAATCTTTGTAAAAGAGAATAAAAAAAGAAAATTTTCAGCAAAAAAGTTCAAAAAAGCAAAAAATAAACATAAAAGGACAATACAAGGTAAAGAAAGTTCTAAATCAAAATTCTCAATGACAATCCAAGAAAGAGCAGCAAAAGTGGAGAAGCCACCCAAAAAGCAAAAGAGACTTTCTTTGGTCCAGAACTTGCTCTACATAAAACCTTGGTGCTGAATACCTTGAAGCAGCCCTAAGATCCGCTGTGCCACGGCAAGTTCTGTGCCAGAGACTGAGAAGGCTGAAAAGCAGCACCGTTTGAAGAAGGGAACTTGAGCATCTAAACCTAATGTGCTAGGAAGAGTAACACTTTCTCTGTAAATAATCTAACAGAAGGCTAAGGAAGGCAACATCACACCACACAGTGAACAAAAGACAATGTAGCAAACACAAAGAGTGCACTGCAACAGAAGAAGAGTCCTCCACTTGGACTTGGAGTAACAACATTGGACCTCATCCAATAAAGCCTTGGTGTCATAAAGCCGTTTAAATTAAAACTCTACTCAGTAAACATCTGGCCTCTTTTGTGTTATATATTTGTCTGTCCCTTCTGTCTTCTGTCCTGCCTTCTATGTTGATATACAGTGTATGCAGTTATCACGTTTTATATAATACTGACATTTATTGAAAAATTGTATTATTCTGTTTCTTAAAAAATGTGTGCTGCATTTACCTTGATATACAGTATGTTTCATGGATGGAAATTCCTTCTACAGCAAAAGGTAAAAAAATCAAATAATTACTTACTGGCTTTGAAAAAGGCAAAATTGTTAATTAAATATCAATCAATAGCTTTATTAACTCATAAAGTGTGTCACAATGGCACAATGCACTTAAGATACAGGTCATGCGTAAATAAATAATAAGATAAATAAATAATAATACAAGAATAAACTCTGTGTCTTGCATACACACAAATGTAAACCTACTTTTGCCCACCACTGTATATATGTCAACGTCTGTGAAATTATTACACCACCTGATATCACAAATTTTAATTCAGTTTTCAATTCAGATTCTAATGTATTGGCCCAAAATGGAAATTTGGGCTGTCAGAAAGGTTTTTATAGGCTAATGAAGACACCACATTAAAAACAAAGGAAACAGGATCTCAGCCATTAAATAAACTTTGACAAAATAAGTAAATATAGTAGTGAAAAGAGTACTTAAAGTATCAGATCATAAATATTACATACAAAATTCTATCAAAACTAAAAGATGAGAAGTCTACAAACATGGGCTTTGCATGAGTCCTCCAAGTGGTCATTCAACTGATGAAACAAAGTAGCAGTGGGATCTTCTGCCTCTCTACTAGCCTAGTAGGTAAACTGAAATAGATCTAATAAACCCATTTTTTCTGTCACCCTGATCTTTCTGTTTTTCAAAAGATTTCATTGCCATTTAAGGTTTTGGGTCATTTGTTTTAGCTACAGGAATTACTGAAGCCTGTTGCCACAGCTTTTGATTCTTCTGCTGTTCTAATGACAACCAGAAAATAACATAAAAATTTGGGCTGAGCTACACTTCACGAGATTTCAAGAGCCTTCAGCTAACATGGTCTAGCCCAGGACTTTTGTTTGTTTTTAATTTTCTAAAAATGTTTCCTACATCTCTTTGAACAAAACATGATGGCACCCTTATTAGAATCTTTCAGCTTTAAGCATTGCATTTTATCAGTATAATCAGCATGCTCGAATCTAAAATTGAATTCATTTCATATATAAGCTAAATAAATGTTGGTATTAAACCCAAAAACCCTTATATGATTATTATTTTAACTTATTTTAGCCAGCTTAAGTTTAATGCCTGACCAGGCATATCTCATACTATGTGTGGGCAGTTTCTACCCAGCCTTATCCTGTTTTAACTTTTTTTTTCTTTTTAATTATCAGCTTTAAATTCCTCTTTGCAGTATATGCCTTATTCCTATCACCATGTCTAAAACTCAATTTTGTTTAAAATAATAATATTATGATGGATATTTTGAATCAAGAGTTTATTGTTAGGATAAACCTGAATGGTTTTAGTTGGAGCAAAGATATTTTCACGAAAAGTAACATAGCTTTAGAAGACATCTGAAATTTCTAAATCTAAATCTTTGCTTACGTCTCTACACAGTCTGTACGTTGAAAGCATCCTTGTGGGCGCTGAATAGAAGCTCATCTCCAGAGCTTATTTTATTATTATTTGTTTGTTTGTTTTGTGTACTTTTTCTCTTTTCAAGGCTGTCATGTAAGCAAGGAGAAAGTAAGCACAATTGTCACCAGAAGAGCCTAGCAACGGTTTTGCTCTCATTTCAATGCTTCTTTGATTGATCATAACAAATATCAAGAGTTTTATTGCTCTTTGTTGGGCAGGTTACATAATGAGAGAGACATTTGTCAAATATTTCTTAAGGTTTCTATGTTACTAATTGTATACTCCGCAATAGTAAAGCTTACTCTAAGGATGAGTTTGCTCAGCTGTAACAAATATTATTCAAAATGTTAGAGGCAATAGGGTAGTCTAAGAGAAGTGAAAAGCAACTCCGAGTCTGCAGGGCACACGGTTTTTGTAAAGGTTATTGATTAACACCATTGTTCCTTTACATACAGAAAGACTCCACAGCAGTTCCCTTTACCTTTGCCTTGATCCATTCTCTGCGATGCTTCAAAGCAGTCAGTTATAAACTCTCATACACAAAAAAATCATAAAAGCCATAATGTAGGCTTCTCTGCAGTCCAGTCTGAAAATGAGCAATACCTTGTTATTCATCCAGTATATTGCATAAAGTATGCACATTCACCAAGATTTTAATAGGAAGAGGACATCCTAGCCTAAACCAAATACTTCCACATCTACCCTGTGGATGTGGCTTATGCTTGCTGCTTCCAACTGTATTATCTTTCAGGCTGAATACAGTATATAAAAATATATGAAAATGAGTAGCAAAATTACTTGCCATGTATAAATAATGACACTTTCAGGCTTATGAGTTGCCCGATAAACTGCTATTGGTGCAGATAATATTCCTGAACTTGGAGATACAGAATTGGAGACTTTATGAAACAAACAACAAACTTGACAACTTCTTTAGTTGTTCTGCTTCAGTGATGCATTCTTCTGATTAAATTAATTCGAAGGAGTCTTCCTAAGGTTTATCATGTTTAAGGGAGGCAGGGGCCACAGTGCTGCACAACATCTGAAAGACAGAAAAATAGGCCAGGAAAGTGAACAGATTTACTACTGGGTCAATTGCTCAACTTTAAAGACTCCTATCACAATAAGATATGAGAATTCATGCGCTGAGCTGCAGCTTTCTGCAATTGGTCTACAAGGATAAACTGCCAACTGTCTAAAAGTGTGTTCTCTCTGTACTTGAATTGGCTCTAGAAAACAAAAATGCCATCTGATCACTCACAATAACTTCATAAATTTTAGCCCACCCAGTTTTGTCACTTGTGCCTTGGCAGAGCACTTGTAAACTTGAAGATGCTGGGTAAGAGAGATGACAAATCCCTTCTTTCAGGGTTCCATTTGCAAACTAGGCCACCTAGCCTTTCTATGTTTGTCTAGTTTAGTCTGCCTGCCTCCTGTCCTACAGTGGGATGCAAAAGTTTGGGCAACCTTGTTAATAGTCATTATTTTCCTGTATAAATCGTTGGTGGTTACGATAAAAAATGTCAGTTAAATATATCATATAGGAGACACACACAGTGATATTTGAGAAGTGAAATGAAGTTTATTGGATCTACAGAAAGTGTGCAATAATTGTTCAAACAAAATCAGGCAGGTGCATAAATTTGGGCACCACAAAAAAAAAATGAAATCAATAGTTAGTAGATCCTCCTTTTGCAGAAATGACAGCCTCTAAATGCTTCCTGTAGGTTCCAATGAGAGTCTGGATTGTGGCTGAAGGTATTTTGGACCATTCCTCTTTACAAAACATCTCTAGTTCATTCAGGTTTGATGGCTTCCAAGCATGGACAGCTCTCTTTAACTCACACCACAGATTTTCAATTATATTCAGGTCTGGGGACTGAGATGGCCATTCCAGAACGTTGTACTTGTTCCTCTGCATGAATGCCTTAGTGGATTTTGAGCAGTGTTTCGAGTCGTTGTCTTGTTGAAAGATCCAGCCCCGGCGCAGCTTCAACTTTGTCACTGATTCCTGGACATTAGTCTCCAGAATCTGCTGATACTGAGTGGAATCCATGCGTCCCTCAACTTTGACAAGATTCCCAGTCCCTGCACTGGCCACACAGCCCCACAGCATGATGGAACCACCACCATATTTTACTGTAGGTAGCAGGTGTTTTTCTTGGAATGCTGTGTTCTTTTTCCTCCATGCATAACGCCCTTGTTATGCCCAAATAACTCAATTTTAGTTTCATCAGTCCACAGCACCTTATTCCAAAATGAAGCTGGCTTGTCCAAATGTGCTTGAGCATACCTCAAGCGGCTCTGTTTGTGCTGTGGGCAGAGAAAATGCTTCCTCTGCATCACTCTCGCATACAGCATCTCCTTGTGTAAAGTGCGCCGAATGGTTGAACGATGCACAGTGACTCCATCTGCTGCAAGATGATGTTGTAGGTCTTTGGTGCTGGTCTGTGGGTTGACTCTGACTGTTCTCACCATTCGCAGCTTCTGTCTATCCGAAATCTTTCTTGGTCTGCCACTTCGAGCCTTAACTTGAACTGAGCCTGTGGTCTTCCATTTCCTCAATATGTTCCTAACTGTGGAAACAGACAGCTTAAATCTCTAGGACAGCTTTCTGTATCCTTCCCCTAAACCTTGATGGTGAACAATCTTTGTCTTCAGGTCATTAGAGAGTTGTTTTGTGACCCCCATGTTGCTACTCTTCAGAGAAAATTAAAGGAGGAGGGAAACTTACAATTGACCCCCTTAAATGCTCTTTCTCATTATAGGATTCACCTGTGCATGTAGGTCAGGGGTCACTGAGCTTACCAAGCCAATTTGAGTTCCAATAATTAGTTCTAAAAGTTTTGGAATCAATAAAATGACAACGGTGCCCAAATTTATGCACCTGCCTGATTTTGTTTGAACAATTATTGCACACTTTCTGTAAATCCAATAAACTTCATTTCACTTCTCAAATATCACTGTGTGTGTCTCCTATATGATATATTTAACTGACGATTTATACAGGAAAATAATGGCTATTAACAAGGTTGCCCAAACTTTTGTATTCCACTGTATATGTTAACATACTGTATATATGCAGTTAACATTTTCCTATGATTCTTATATTTATGAATAAATTGCACTGTTTTTTTCTTAAAATGAGTGTGCTTCAGTTACCTAGATATGAGTCTAAAGGCTGGAGACCCACGTCCTACAATGGAGGTAAGATAAATAAAATACAAGCCTTAACAAATTAGTGGATCAATTACCGGTGTTGCCAAAGGCAGAACTGATAATTAATTAACTAAGTTAAAATTCATCTTTTCATTTTCAGGATTTAATGGTGTTCCTCTGGGTGGACATGGTAATTTACACTCATTCCTAAATTTGTTAGCATCTCCATGGAGGGATGTCTTATTGATTATTAATTATCAGTTCCTACAGATACAATTACAACTAAAAATATATAAAAGGTAAACAGCACTTTTATTCACCCTGTTCTTCTAATAAGGCACCAACACTTCTTGAATCTGTTGAATCAATGGTAATGATGTGTGTTTCATCCTAGCACCTTTTAAACTAAGATGGAAACAGTAATGATAACACCATTTGACAACTGACATTTAGAAACATATGGTGTATTTAAAGAATGCAAAAAAAGAAGTAAACTGAAAGTATCAAATGTTAAGAGTGACACGGCTGGAAAGGAACATATACATTTGTAATGTGCTATGTTTAACATTTTGAGCATTGCACTTAAGTAAATACAGTGCCTTCAGAAAGTATTCAGAACCCTTCAGGTTTTACACACTTTTACACTGTTTTGTTTCAGCCTTTTGCTAAAATCATTTAATTTTTTATTTATCAAGGAACACTGAATAGCCCTGAATGACAAAGTAAAATTAGGATTTTAGGAAATTTATTAAAAATAAAAAACTGAAACATCACACCGACACAAGTATTTAAACCCTTTGTTATGACATGGGAATATGTGGCTTAGGTGCATTCCATTGTTTTGATCATCATTGAGATGTTTCTACACCTTTCTTGCAGTTCTCTTGTGGTCATTTCAATTAATTGGACATGATTAGTAAAGGCACACACCTGTCTATAGTGGGCCCCTGAGCTGACAATTTACATTTGTGTAACAGAGCCACGAACTATGCAATGAGGTTGGGGGATTGGCCTGCAGAGCTGAGAGACAAAATTGTAAGGGAGGGCTGCAAAATATGTCTGTAGCATTGAAGGTTCCCAAGAGCACAGTGGCCTCCTCAATGGAAGAGGTTTGGAATAACCACAACACTTTTTAAAGCTGTTCAACTGTCCAAACTAAACAACCACAGGAGAAATGTTGATGGTAAGAGATTTGACTATAAATCTAATGGTCACTTTGACTGAGCTTCAGAAACAGTGTGTGGAGATGATAGAAACGTTTAGGACAACCACCACTACAACACTCCACTAACTTGAACTTTATCACAGTGTACAGACAATCCATGAAACCAGTTGGAGTGTACAAAAAGGACCCCAGACTATGAGAAACAAGATTCTCTTGTCCGATGAAATTATGTTTGAACCGATTGTCTGATGCAACCAGGATTTGGCCTCATTTCTAAGCGTCAGTTCTGGAGGAAACTAGACACTAGTCATTACCTCTGCAATACCATTCCAACAGTGAAATATGGTGGAGGCAGCATCATGCAATGGGTTTTTTTCAGTAACAGGGACTGGGAGACTAGACAAGATTGAGGAACAGCTGAATGGAGCAAAGTACAGAGATGTCCTTAATGAAAGCCTACACTCTGGACCTCAGACTGGGTCGATGGTGCAACATCTAACAGGTCAATGATCCTAAGCACAGAGTTAAAACAACACAGGAGTGGCTTAAGATGAATTCTGTGAATGTTCTTGAGTTGCCCAGACTTAAGCCCAATCAAACATCCCTGGAGAGACCTGAAAATACCTGCACACTGATGATCTCCATCAACCTGACAGTGCTTATGAGGAGCTGTAGAGAAGAATGGCAGAAAATTCCCAAATCAAATTGTGCAAAGCTTGTTGCATTATACCCTAACAAGACACCAGGCTGTAATAATTGCCAGAGGGGCTTCAAGTAAATATTGAATAAAGTGTCTAAATACTTGGGTCAATGGGATATTTCAGTTTACTTTTAATAAATTAGCAAAAATTCTAAAATCTTGTTTTCATTTTGTCACTCTGGTGTATTGAGTGTTGCTTGATGAAGGAAAAAGAAACAATTTAAATGATTTTAACGCAAGGCTGCAGCATCAGGAAATCTGTAAAAATTGAAGAGGTCTGAGTAATTTGTGAAGACACTGTATATATTGACTAGCCATCTCCTGCGGCTTTGCCCGCATATTATTGAAACAGGACAGTGAGGAGGGCCCCGCCCATCTCTCTACTCCTGACGTCACTCTTCCCCCTCCCCTTGGCCTGCAGCCTCTGTCTCGGATTAGCATGAATATATTGCTCCAGCAAGCGAACTATGATTCTTAGCGCAATGAGGGAAGTTTCAAAATCAACCGTAATGTTTAAGCAAATCATAGAAACAAAAGATCTACTGTAAATCCATTAAGTAGTTCTCTCATTTGCTAACTAAGCAGTAGTTAAGGTTACGCCCCGAGGGAGACACGTGAGTGAGGAGGGCTACATCCCCCTCCCAGCCCGATGAGTCTCTCTCAGATTCGCACTAATAAATCGGTACCACAAGCGAACTATGGTTCTTAGCGCAATGAGAAAGTTACAAAATCAACGGAATGTTCAAATAAATTATAGAAAAAAAACCCGATCTAAATCCAGGTCTAAAAAACTATAAGAAATTTTTAAAACCGTTTGTTAGCGAGCACCTATGGGCCAAGGGTAACCTCCATTCCAAATTTCAAGTCCTAAGTCCTCCTGGTTAGGGAGATTTCATGATGAGTGAGTCAGTGGTATTTGGCTTTTATATATATATACATAGATTTGGGAATGCCTATGGAAAACACAAGCAGACTTGTATCTGCCTTTGCAAAGAAGGAGGACTGCCATGAAAGTCTGCTGGGAAAGTACAACAAGGGCATTTAGAAAGTCATTAAAGACTGTTAAATACACAGAGAACCACAGACACTTAGAATAAGCTACCAAAACACATGGTAAACAGCAGAGGTGGGTAGTAACGAGTTACATTTACTCCATTACATTTACTTGAGTAACTTTTTAAAAAAATTGTACTTCTAAGAGTAGTTTTACTGCACCATACTTTTTACTTTTACTTGAGTAGATAGATAGATAGATAGATAGATAGATAGATAGATAGATAGATACTTTATTAATCCCAAGGGGAACATTAACTTAGTAAATTTGTGAAGAAGAAACACTGCTCTTACTCCGCTACATTGGGTAACACTCGACTCGTTACTTTTTTTTCATTTATACATTAAACTATATTTTTGCAAGAGCGAAGTTGCCAGTGGATCTACTGCATGACTGTTTCAACAATCAGATGTAGCCATGTAGTCACATGACCACAGACAAACTTCCTGCGTCTTGCAGCCTGTGAGAGACTTTTTAGTCATACAGGGCTCCTGTTCACTGCTAAATGGTCACAGCTTCACTGCAGGAACCAGATCGTCGTTCCCAAGCCTGCCTTTCATGTATTTTAACCTCATGTCTTTTCTCCTTTTCTTTGATCCCCCCTTCTTTTTTGTGCTGTCCCGTATATATACACTCCAGTCTCCGTGGGCCTTAATCACATGCCGCAGGAAGCCAATAAATCAATTGAGAATGATCGAACCTGCATGTGCAGGTGCGACTCGCTCCAACTACCTCATTAACTCCCCACGGTCGTGCAATTGCGCTCACGGAGAGTGACACGGCTTAATGGATTTGAAACTGGCCTTTTTTTTTTTTTTTTTTTGAAGTCGCGGACCAGCTACACTACAAAGTGCATATGCAGTATTATACTGTCAGTGTACAGGATATCTCGTCACTGTAAGTAGTTTGCACTGTTCAAACATACATGTTACCTACTGTAGATATCGGCTTCAAAAGCTTTGTTATGAAAAACTGAGATAACTTTGTGTTATTTGTGCATCTTTATTTTGTAAAGATGTGATTTATTTTTACTCATTTTTTTATTTTATTATTTGGAAATAGCAGAATTTGCACATTAGTTTATATTTTTGTCTGTCTTATTACAACATTTCTAAAATATAAATAATTTATTATGTTCAAACAGTTACTCAGTACTTTAGTACTGAGTAGTCTTTTCACCAAGTACGTTTTTACTCTTACTTGAGTAAGTTTTTGTTGGACTACTTTTTACAATTTTTGGCTACTCTACCCATCTCTGGTAGACAGTAAGACTTTAGGGACATTGAAAAATATACTTGATGTTTTTTAGAAGAATTAAGAGATAAGACTGGTGAACTTTGTTGGGCTGAATGGCCTGCTCTCATCCGGATTGTTCTAATGTTCTCATGTTCTAAAAAAAAAATAGACAGCAGCACTGAACACGCAAACGAATGTTCAAAGAAAGCTTGGTGAAATAGGCAGATTTTTCTACAGAGATTTTTCCAATATTCATACTGTATTTACTCATTTATTTACTTACTTACTTGTAAGCTTGCTTATTTAATAGTTTAATTTAGTTTTAATGTTTGTTAATTGTGGTGGGCTGGCGCCCTGCCCGGGGCTTGTTTCCTGCCTTGCACCTTGTGTTGGCTGGGATTGGCTCCAGCAGACCCCCGTGACCCTGTATTAGGATATAGCGGGTTGAATAATGGATGGATGGATGGATGTTAAAAAGTCTTTTTTAGTCAGTCACTTATTTGTTCGCCAACTGCAAAGCCCTATAACTGTGAGTGTTAACTATGAAATAAAAGGAGCTTTGATTCACTTTGGAAATGATAAAAGTGTTCCTTAATTACAAAGCTGTATGTCACTGCAACTTCAGTGGCGGATTATGTCAGATTCCTAATTAACTAGCCACAAAGATTATGAACAAATGTGATATGATGTGCAGTTTATTCATAGTTAATTAGCACATAATCAGTAACATGCCACCAAGAAAGTCCCAAAAAAATTAGCATTATGTATTTGCTTTGTGCAATGCATAATTGAGTTATTTCTTTTCAGGAGCAATAACATCATTCTAATTTGCACAAGACTGTTACTTACTAATTCATCTTCCAGTTGTCACTTCCTATTATCCCACTTCATGGTTCAAAACAACACACATATTTTCTTCTTGTAATCTTCCTAATGTGGAGCTTACATTTCATTCATCGTGCATTGAATATGACAACTAGTTAAGTCTCTGCTGTTTACAAAAACTGGAGTAACTAGGACAGCTTACTGCTGACACTGACACTGTTATTCAGTGCCTTTTTGGTAGGGGCACCCCAAATATTCGGAAGAGCTGACTACTACTGTGGTCTTGACAACATTAGCTAGAATGTGAGCAGCAACAAAAGGTTCATGTCACAAACAACAAATAGGAAAAATATAGATACATGGTTGCTGTAAATGTTCTGCTCTGTCACAAAGAGACAAAAAACAAGGACAGCATGCGGAGGTGAAAAGGGTTGAAAGATGCTATGGCTAGCCTAAATAAATAAGGAACTAAATATTGGCAGGTCTCATTTATAGCTCACAATTTATACTGAAAATGTCTGTTAGTGGCAAAAATGTGTTACTTAATTTACGGAAAAATGTTTCAAACATTAATAAAATAGCAGCAGTGAAGCATTATTACTACACATTAAATAACAAAACACAAAAACTTTAAAGCTAAGAGTTTTCTAGTGGAGTTCTAGACATGGCAAAAGGGGATGGGAGGCCATCAAAGTAAACCACAAAGCAGGCCAGAAACTTGATTAGCCTGTCCGGAAAGATGTAACCCCACATCAGGCAGCCCCAAATGCTACCTGAAGGCTGTGCCAAACACAGGCCTAAAATAGGTAGCTGCCTTTAAAGGGTGAAATTACACAAAAATGCCTTATGAGAGGGGGAAACGCTCAGGCCAAAACCATAAAGAAATCTTTATAAACACAGAGTTTGCTTATATAAATTAGAAAAAACCCACAAGGAAAATATGAGGCAAAAAAGAGTTCTCTAAAATGGTAATACTTGGGGGGAAAAAAAGTTCAATCTGTTATCCAGCAATCAGAAATCCTAAAATGGAAGTAAAAAACCCACCAACCTGCAAAAAAAAAAAAAAATCAATACTGGCAGGAGCACAAAAATAACTGTAAATGATCTACCACTGGATTCCGCTCTCTGACCAAATATAAAGGCAGCAGTAGCAGAGTGGTCTCACCTCCTGGGGCTCATTCCATAAATACAGGGAACTAAATCATATTTAAAGACACAGTACATAAATATTAATACATAAATAAATGATAAACCAACATTACAGAAATTACATAAAAAATAATAATTCAAACATACACAATAAAAAATATAAATTCAAGGCAAGGGAAAAAACCTTGGATGTAATACAATGCTAGCAACTTGAACTTTATACATACAGTATGTCAGACTAAAGCTATGACATCCTAAAGTTCTTGATAATGATGTAATACTGGCTTGGTCTGCAATAGAAATAAAATCCTACAGTACTTCTTTATATTCCCTGCTTTCTGCCCCAATAAATGCAAGTTATCGCCAATATACTAACAACCTAATTGTGCTTCACTCACTCAGAATATGGAACCAATGTAGAAAGTATTTTAAGATAGAGAAGCTTTTATCTGTGGCACCTCTATATGAGAACCACTTTTTTCAATTCTCGCAAACGTATGCAGTTTTTAATACTTGGAAAACATCTGGGATTAAATCACTTAGAGATCTGTACATACACAATGTCTTTGCATCCTCCGAACAATTACATTCCAAATTTAACTTTTCCAGCAACATATTTCATTCTTCAAATTAGAAACTTTGTTAAACAGAGCCTGCCCGATTTTCCTTATCTCCCTCCTTCCTCTATGCTGGAAAAATATTGCTCAGTTTCAAGGACTCAGACAGCATTTCTGCAATATATAAAACCATTTTACAGTCCCTGCCTTTCAAAGATCCAAGAAGACATCTCAGAAAAGGAGTGGAAGGTAGCAATGCAGGTAATTCATATGTGCAAAGGATACAATCATTCAACTCAAAATTATATATCAAACACATCTGTCTCGTTTAAAATTGTCTAAAATGTTTCCAGGGCAAGATCCAACCTTTGAACATTGCAATCTAGTTCCAGCCTCACTGGGTCACATGCTTTGGGTGTACACTAAATTAACATCATTCTGGGCCAAAATCTTTAAATCCCTTTTAGACAGCCTTGGTGTCACAATCCCTCCTAACCCATTAACAGTTTTTTTTGGTGGACTCCCAGATGGGCTTAAAGTGGAGAAGGACAACCAAACTGTAATTGCCTTTACTACACTACTGGCACGCAGACTTATCTTGCTCAACTGGAATGATCCTAACTCCCCTCTTTTAGGTCAGTGGGTAACTGATGTTTTATACTATTTGAAATTGGAAATAATCAAATTCTCACTTAGAGTATCTGTGCAGAACTTTTTCAAAACCTGGCAGGATCTCATCAATAACATTTTAGATTAAGCTCTTAAAGCACTGAGGAAGCAGATTCTCTTCCAATTTGTTTTTCTTCTCCATTTATTTTTATCCACTTATTAAACTTTTCAATTTATTTATTTTTACTAGCTTTAAGTTTTACTCTGTTGGCCATGCTCTCTTTCTCAGGGGTGGGGGTTGATTTGTTTTCAATCTTAGTTTTGTAAAAATTTATCTATTTATATAGAATGATTACAATAAAGTCAATAACATTAAAAAAAAGATAATGATGTAATACTTCAAAGAGTTGGAAGAGTCATCTGCACTTGTGGAATTGTCCTAATCTGAGACACAGCTGTATACAGACTTTTTAGACAAAGCTTCACCCACATAACCCTAAACATGCAACTGTGAATGGCTTTCTTAAATAACTAGCTTCTTTTTTTTTATTTTATTAATTTTATTGCAATCCATACAAAGCAATCAAGTTTTTACAAAAAGAAAAATTGAATAGAACAGATCGATCCCCACCCCTGATAGAGAGAGCAAGCCAAACAGCGTAAAATTTAAGGCTTGTAGACATACCTAAATTAATAAGTTCTCTGTGCTTCATGAACTTATTTTAAAATATTACTGATTAGATCCTGCCATGTTTTGAAAAAAGTCTGTACGGATACTCTAACTGAGTATTTGATTTTTTCCAATTTCAAATTATATAACACATCGGTTTCCCACTGACTTAAAAGAGGAGAGTTAGGATTCTTCCAGTTTAGGAAAATAAGTCTGTGTGCCAAGAGTGTAGTGAATGCAATCACAATTTGTTTGTCGTTCTCCACCTTAAACCCATCTGGAAGAACCCCAAACACAGCTGTTAATGGGTTGGGAGGGATTGTGAGACCAAGGCTCTCTGAAAGGTAATTAAAAATTTTTGTCCAGAATAATGTTAATTTGGTGCAGGCCCAGAATATGTGACCTAGTAAGGCTGGGGCTCGGTTGCAACGTTCGCAGGTTGGATCTTGCCCTGGAAACATTTTGGAGAGTTTTAGTCGAGAGAGATGTGCTCGATATATAATTTTGAGTTGTATAATTGTATGCTTTGCATATGGAGCTCAGTGAATTCTCTGCATTGCTACTTTCCACTCCTTTTCTGATATATTAATTGAGAGATCTTTTTCCCAGTGTCCTCTTGGATCTTTGAAAGGGAGGGATTGTAAAATGATTTTATATATTGTAGATATGGAGTCTAAGTCCTTAAGATTGAGCAATATTTTTTCCAGCATGGATGAGGGTGCAAGATGAGGAAAATCTGGAAGGTTCTGTTTAACAAAGTTCCTGATTTGAAAATAGTGAAAGAAATGTGCAGCTTGAATGTTAAATTTGGAATGTAATTGTTCATAGGATGCAAAGACGTTGTCTATATAAAGATTTCTAAGTAAGTTAATTCCAAATTTTTTCCAGATATTAAAAACTACATATGTTTGTGAAGGTTGAAAGAGATGGTTCTCTTGCAGAGGTGCCACAGATAGAAGCTTCTCTGTCTTAAAATACTTTCTACACTGGTTCCAGATTCTAAGTGAGTGGAGCACAATTGGGTTATTAGTGTATTGCCGATAACGTGTGTTTATTGGAGCGCAGAGCAAGGAATACAAAGAAGTACTGCAAGATTTTACTTCTATTGCGGTCCAGGTTCTTATCGTCTGTATATTTGCTGCCCAGTAATAAAACTGGAAGTTAGGTAGAGCCATGCCGCCTTCTGCCTTTTGTCTTTGTAGGGTCGCTCTTTTGATGCGTGGATGTTTTGAATTCCAAATCAATGAGGTTATTGTTGAATCTAATTGCCTAAAGAATGATTTATTAATGTATATTGGAATGTTTTGAAATAAAAAAGGAGCTTAGGAAGAATATTCATCTTAACAGTGTTAATTCTTCCAGCTAGTGTGAGTTGAAGGGTTGACCATCTATGCAAGTCTTGTTTAATTTTTTTCCATGCAGATGGTGAAATTTTGTTGATAAAGAGCTTTATGTTTACTTGTGATGTTTACCATTAGGTATTTAAACTGTTCTGCTTATGGTTTATAAAGCCTTAAATAATCTCGCTCCATCTTATATATCGGAATGCCTGACACGTTATATTCCAAATCGTAACCTTAGATCTTCAAATGAGTGTCTCCTTATAATTCCAAAAGCTAAACTTAAAAGAAGTGGTGAGGCGGCCTTCTGCTGTTATGCACCTAAAATCTGGAATAGCCTGCCAATAGGAATTCACCAGGCAAATACAGTAGAGCACTTTAAAACACTGCTGAAAACACATTACTTTAACATGGCCTTCTCATAACTTCACTTTAACTTAATCCTGATGCTCTGTATGTTCAATTCATCCTAATAACTATTCATAGTGGCTCCAAAATTCGTACTGACCCCTACTCACTCTTCTGTTTCTTTTTCCGGTTTCTTTGTGGTGGCGGCCTGCGCCACCACCACCTACTCAAAGCATCATGTTGCCCCAACATTGATGGACTGAAAGCCAGAAGTCTACGTGACCATCATCATCACAAGTCCTTCCATGAAAACCCTAAATACAAAGAGGACTGTTTGATTTATGTTAGGTAGATTGCCCAGAGGGGATTGGGTGGTCTCTTGGTCTGAAATCCCTACAGATTTTATTTTTTCTCAGCCATTGGAGTTTTTTTTGTTTTTCTGTCCACCCTGGCCATCGGACCTTACTTATTATATGTTAATTAATGTTGATTTATGTTTATTTTTTATTGTGTCTTCTATTTTTCTATTCTTCATTTTGTAAAGCACTTTGAGCTACATTTTTTGTATGAAAATGTGCTTATAAATAAATGTTGTTGTTGTTGTTGTGTAATGATAAAAGGTAGGGTATCTAATCTAATATTATATGCTTGAGAATTCACTGGAAAGAGTACACTTTTATTCAGATTAATTCTGAGACCAGAGAGCTTTTGAAATTCTGTGAGTGCTGTTAAGACTGCAGGCACAGAATTTTCTGGGTCTGATATATACAATACCATATCATCTGCATATAATGAGATTTTCTGTTCCAGTCCTTCTCTGCTAATCCCCTTTATCTGATCAGTATTTCGACAATGTATTGCCAGTGGTTCAATGGCAATCGCAAACAGCAGCGGTGACAAGGGGCATCCTTGTCTAGTGCCACGTTCTAGTTTAAAGTAGTCTGAGCAAATGTTGTTGATGCAAACTGAAGCTTCTGGGTTAGTGTACAGTAATTTAATCCATGCACAAATGTTCGGGCCAAACCCAAACTTCTCCAATATAGTAAAAAGGTATTTCCATTCAATCATGTCGAATGCTTTTTCTGCATCCAATGATAATAATATTTCTGGGGTGTTTGATTTAGTTGGTCAGTATATTACATTATCCTGCGGTGGGTTGGCACCCTGCCCAGGATTGTTTCCTGCCTTGTGCCCTGTATTGGCTGGGATTGGCTCCAGCAGACCCCCGTGACCCTGTGTTCGGATTCAGCGGGTTAGAAAATGGTTGGTTGGTTGGTTGGTATATTACATTAAACAGACATCGAAGATTTGAAGATAAGTATTGGCCCCTAATAAATCCAGTTTGGTCTTGTGATATTACCGAGGGGAGCACTTTCTTCATCCTTCTAGCTATGATTTTAGAGAGTATTTTAACGTCGTTATTCAGAAGTGAAATTGGTCTGTATGATGCACATTGTAATAAGTCCTTATTTTGTTTTGGAAAACAGTGATTAGTGCTTGGCGAAAGGTTTGAGGAAGAGATTGGTTATCTCTGGCTTCTGTAAATGTTGCTAATAGGAGGGGAGCTAGCTGAGCAGAGAATTTCTTGTAAAATTCTGCAGGGTAGCCATCAGGGCCTGCTGCTTTCCCCTTGGGTGACTTTATAGCATCTAGTAATTCTGATAACGCCAGAGGTTTATCAAGTTCCTCCCACTAAAAGCGTCTATTTGTGGTATCTGTAATGTATCCAGAAATGCATTAGATTATGTATTGTCTTCTTTAAACTCAGTAGTATATAGGGATTTATAGTAGTCTCTGAAAGTGTGCATTATATTTTTGTGTTCGATGATTTTATCTCCATTCGTGTTGGTGATTACCGAGATTGCGTTGCACTTCTTGCTTGTGAATTTGTTGAGCTAAAAGCTTATTAGCTTTCTCTCCATGTTCATAATAATGATGTCTGGATTTGTAGATTAGTTGTTCAGTTTCTTTAGTTGTCAAGAGGTTTAATTCTGAATGTAGAGCCTGCCTCCTCCTATGTAGAGTCTCGCTTGGTAGTCTGGCGTTTTCATCTATTTTAGTAATTTCGCTTTTTATCTCTGCTACTTTCTTGGCTTGGATTTATTTCTGTGGGAAAGATATGAGATAATCTGTCCTCTTAAGAAGGCCTTAAGAGTTTCCCAGAGTATTCCTGCAGAGATCTCGGGGATGTATTTGTCTCTAGAAAGAATTTGATTTGTTTGGATATAAATTTCGTACAATTCTCGTCAGCTAATAGAAGCGGGTTGAGGCCATCTGGGGGTGAGTGTATGGGGCTTAGTAATTTTAGCTCCAAGATCATAGGTGCATGGTCAGAAATAACAATAGCATCGTATTTGCAAGATTTAATCATAGGCAAGAAGTTATTGTCTATAAAGAAGTAATCAATCCTTGAGTAGCAATGATGTACTGGTGAGTAGAAAGAATATGTTCTTGAATTTGGGTTTAAAAACCTCCAGGGGTCTGATAAGTTGTGATCAGTTATAAACTTTGTAATTATCTTTGCAGTGTTAGATGCGTTCCCCTGTGGAGGAAGTCCTATCTAAAAGTGGATTTAGAACACAATTAAAGTCCCCAGCCATTATAACTTTATGAGTGTTCAGATTGGGAATGGATGCAAATAAATTTTGTATAAATTCCTTATCATCAACATTAGGTGCATAAACATTTATCAAAATCATTTTACAGTTAGATAAGTCTCCCATGACCATTACATATCTCCCTTCAGGATCCAATACTACATCTGATGCTACAAATGGTACTGTTCTATGTATGAGAATTCCCACACCTCTAGTTTTCTTCGTAAAACTAGAATGGAACATTTGGCCAGTCCAGTCTTTTTGCAGCCGGAACTGATCCTTGCTTAGTAAGTGGGTCTCCTGTAAAAATACTATTTTAGCATTTAGACCTGTTAGGTGAGAGAGTACTTTCTTTCTTTTTAATTCGTGATTCAGGCCTTTAACATTCCAGCTTACGAAGTTAACTGTCCCATCATGGAGACACTGATTCTGAGTTTTTGATGTCATTTTATAGTCTTAACTGGAAGTGAGACAGCTTGGCCTTAATTTCCTATTTCCCCTAGAGTTGTTGCCATGCAGCTTATTATTACGTTGGTAGTTATAATTATAAAGATTAATAGGATAGATTAGGTATAGATCAAGCCTGCTCTCTTTCTCCCCCCCTTAACCCCCACCCTCCTTTTTGCCTCCCCAAGTGAGGCTAAAACCCACTTCACACAGTCCCAGTCCTCTGACATACCCAGAGACAGAGCACGTCCAAAGCAAAACAAGCCCCAATGCAGCGCGTTTAGGGTTAAAAGATAGAGATATCTATTACCAATATAGTCTTTTTTAAAAAAAAAAAAGAATTTTGCACTTAAAATATATATATAGTCTTCAGCAATTTTAGTGCATTAAGATGATACACCCAGATAATAAACCCAGGCGATGATGATGTGTCCAGAATAAGGATAACAAGTCTTAATGCAGTAATAGCAATAACAATATACCAAGGGTATGATATTGAACAGTCTTGTTTAGGGTAGAGATGAAATAATGAGAAAAAAAGATAAAGTAATTAAGCACAATAAAACATAAACAGTTAGTGCCCTAGTAATACTAAGTAATAATGAGAATATATGAGAATATATGCTGAAAAACCCGTATTTTAAAACGAATAGATCAGACAGTAGATTATTAATCCTTGCTTTATCATTAACTGCCATGACTCACTATTATGTATCAGAATAGTCCCGGGATCAGCTTTCTTAATTCCTTTTCTGCTTCTTCCTTGCTAGCGAAGACATAGAATTGACCTGCCATTCCACTTTCAGTTTTGCCGGATACAAGAGGCTGTATTTGACGCTGGCTTGCCGTAACCGCTGTTTAATGTTGTAGAAGGCTGCTTGTTTAGTAGCTGTTGCTGGAGAGAAGTCAGGGAAGATACGAATGTGGTTATTTTCATATATAATATCTTCCTTGTTTCTGAGGAGTGCCATCACCTCTACCTCGTCCGATGCGAGAGATGGACGTCTGAAGTGGAGCTCCGCTAGCAGTGGTGCTATTTTTCATATTATTTGCTTATTATTCAGAGATATCCTGTATTTATTCAACCCGAGAGGGACTGCTACAGTATATGTAAACACATATAAACATGGCCAACAAGAAGGGGTCCGAAAAATCGAAGACTAAAGCTACATCCAAGCTGCGATCAGCAAGCCCTAGTTCGAGATACGGCCTCTCAGAGACAGACCTGGATCAGATGGGCGAAAGTACAGACTCCTCGGGACCACGGTCCGCTACATCGTCGCCGGCTGAGAGCGAAAAGGGGAGCAAAGGTGCGATCGTGAGTGCAGATGTGGATAGCTCGCCGATTGGAGAGGATTACCTGAAACTGGAAAAGGCCGGGAGGTCCGCGGCTTCAGTTACGCAATTACGCGGGACTGGAGCAGCGGGGACACCGGCTTCAGCAGAGTCTGCTGCTTCATCTACGGCACAAGAAGGCACATTTCAGCTATCTGAACTGAAAGTGTTGCTCGCTGAGCTCAGGCAAGATATAAAGAAAAGCGAGAAGGCTAATGAGAAAGCAACGGCAAAGGCACTTGAGAGACTGAAACAGGAATTAAAACAGGAAATCCAACAGGCAAATGAAAGGCTGCGCAAGAGGTACAACTGAACTTCGACAGGTACTGGGTAAAATTGAAGAGCGCATTGAGAAAAACTCAGTTAAACTGAGCACGCTTGCTGATCGATTGGAGCATCTTAGTGAGACATTCACGAATCGGATCGAAATAGCGAACATCTAGCTGCCAGTGCCGAGGAAAGAGCAGTAAATGTCAGTTGAATGTAAAAACTCGGAGAAAAACTTGGAGACAGACTGGCTGCTTTAGAAGATGGGAATAGAAGGTATAATGTCAGAATTGAAGGCCTGCGGAGAATCGAGAAAGTTTAAACCGGTGAAATTCGCAACTGAACTTTTTCTAAAATAATCGGGGCGACTTTAAAGCAGAATCTGAGATAGCAGCGGCTTACAGCGTCGCGATCAAACACCGTCAGACCCGACCAAGATCTTTTATAGTTCGTTTTGAGCGATTATCATTTAAGTTAGAGGTGATGGAACTCCTCAGGAAAAAAGGAAGATATTATATATGAAGATTGCCACATTCGCGTCTTCCCTGACTTCTCTCCAGCAACAGCTATTAAGCGCGCGCCTTCTATAATATTAAACAGCTGCTACGGCAAGCCAATGTCAAATCGGCCTCCTGTATCCGCAAAACTGAAAGTGGAATGGCAGGGTCATTTCTATGTTTTCGCTAGCAAGGAGGAGGCAGAAAATGAGTTAAGAAAGCTGATCCGGGACTATTCTGATACATAATTGTGAGTCATGGCGGTAAATGATAAAGCTAGGATTAATAATCTACTGTCTGATCTATTTGTTTTTAAAATACGGGTTTTTTATCAGCATATATTCTCATATTCTTATATTATTATTACTTACTTATTACTTATCATTACTTAGTATTACTAGGGCTAAATGTTTATGTTTTATTGTGCTTAATTACGTTTTCCTCCTCTTTTTCTTTTCTAATTATTTCATGTGTACCCTAAATGAGACTGTTCAATATCATACCCTTGGTTTGCTGTTATTGCTATTACTGCATTAAGACTTGTTATGCTTGTTTTGGACACATCTTTAACACCATCACCTGGGTTTATTATCTGGGGATATCATCTTAATGCACTAAAATTGATGAAGATTATATGTATGTGTATGTATATGTGTATATATATATATATATATGTATATATGTATGTATATATATGTATATATATATATATATGTATATATATTAAGTGCAAAATTCTTTTCTTTTTTTTCTTTTTCCTCTTTTAAAGACTATATTGGTAACAGATATCTCTATCTTTTAACCTTAAAGCGCCACTGCATGGGGGCTTGATGTGCTTTGGGCGTGCTCTGTCTCTGGGTATGTCAGAGGACTGGGACTGCATGAAGTGGGTTTTAGCCTCACCTGGGGAGGCAAAAAGGGAGGGTGGGGGGTTAAGGGGGGAAGAGAAAGAGAGCAGGCTTGATCTATATCTAATCTATCATCTCAATCTTTATAATTATAACTATCAACGTAATAATAAGCTGCATGGCAACAACTCTTGGGGGAATAGGAAATTAAGACCTAAACTATTTCACTTCCAGTTAAGACTATAATATGACACCAAAAACTCAGAATCAGTGTCTCCATGATGGGACAGTTAACTTCGTAAGCTGGAATGTTAAAGGCCTGAATCACGAATTAAAGAGAAAGAAAGTACTTTCTCACCTAACAGGTCTAAATGCTAAAATAGTATTTTTACAGGAAACCCACTTACTAAGTAAGGATCAGTTCCGGCTGCAAAAAGACTGGTCTGGCCAAATGTTCCATTCTAGTTTTACAAAGAAAACTAGAGGGGTGGGAATTCTCATACATAGAACAGTACCATTTGTAGCATCAGATGTAGTATTGGATCCTGAAGGGAGATATGTGATGGTCATGGGAGACTTATCTAACTGTAAAATGATTTTGATAAATGTTTATGCACCTAATGTTGATGATAAGGAATTTATACAAAATTTATTTGCATCCATTCCCAATCTGAACACTCATAAACTTATAATGGCTGGGGACTTTAATTGTGTTCTAAATCCACTTTTAGATAAGACTTCCTCCACAGGGGAACGCAACTAACACCGCAAAGATAATTACAAAGTTTATAACTGATCACAACTTATCAGATCCCTGGAGGTTTTAAACCCAAATTCAAGAACATATTCTTTCTACTCACCAGTACATCATTGCTACTCAAGGATTGATTACTTCTTTATAGATAATAACTTCTTGCCTAAGATTAAATCTTGTAAATACGATGCTATTGTTATTTCAGACCATGCTCCGATGATCTTGGAGCTGAAATTACTAAGCCCCATACACTCACCCGCAGATGGCGTCTCAATCCGCTTCTATTAGCTGACGAGAATTGTACTGAATTTATATCCAAACAAATTGAATTCTTTCTAGAGACAAATACATCCCCTGAGATCTCTGCAGGAATACTCTGGGAAACTCTTAAGGCCTTCTTAAGAGGACAGATTATCTCATATCTTTCCCACAGAAATAAATCCGCGAAGAAAGTAGCAGAGATAAAAAGCGAAATTACTAAAATAGATGAAGAACATGCCAGACTACCAAGCGAGACTCTACATAAGAGGAGGCAGGCTCTACATTCAGAATTAAACCTCTTGACAACTAAAGAAACCGAACAACTAATTTACAAATCCAGACATCATTATTATGAACATGGAGAGAAAGCTAATAAGCTTTTAGCGCAACAAATCACAAGCAAGATGTACGCATACGCAATCTCGTAATTACTAACACGAACGGAGATAAAATCATCGAACACAAAAATATAATGTACACTTTTAGAGACTACTATAAATCCCTATATACTACTGAGTTTGAAGACAATATACAATCTAATGCATTTCTGGATAAATTACAGATACCACAAATTGACGCTATTAGTGTGGAGGAGCTCGATAAACCTCTGTCATTATCAGAATTACTGGATGCTATAAAGTCACTCCAAGGTGGAAAAGCAGCAGGCCCTGACGGCTACCCTGCAGAGTTTTACAAGAAATTCTCCGCTCAGCTAGCTCCCTCCTATTAGCAACATTTACAGAAGCCAGAGATAACCAATCTCTTCCACAAACCTTTCGCCAAGCACTAATCACTGTCTTCCCAAAACAAAATAAGGACTTATTACAATGTGCATCATACAGACCAATTTCACTTCTGAATAACGACGTTAAAATACTCTCTAAAATCATAGCTAGAAGGATGGAGAAAGTGCTCCCCTCAGTAATATCACAAGACCAAACTGGATTTATTAGGGGCCGACACTTATCTTCAAATCTTCGACGCCTGTTTAATGTAATATACTCACCAACTAAATCAAACACCCCAGAAATATTATTATCATTGGATGCAGAAAAAGCATTCGACATGATTGAATGGAAATACCTTTTTACTATATTGGAGAAGTTTGGGTTTGGCCCGAACATTTGTGCATGGTACTGTATATATCGGACCCAGAAAATTCTGTGCCTGCAGTCTTAGCAGCACTCACAGAATTTCAAAAGCTCTCTGGTCTCAGAATTAATCTGAATAAAAGTGTACTCTTTCCGGTGAATTCACAAGCATATAATATTAGATTAGACACCCTTCCTTTTATCATTGCAGAACAGTTTAAATACCTCGGGGTAAACATCACAAGTAAACATAAAGCTCTTTATCAACAAAATTTCGTGTCTGCATGGAAAAAATTAAACAAGACTTGCATAGATGGTCAACCCTTCATCTCACACTAGCTGGAAGAATTAACACTGTTAAGATGAATATTCTTCCTAAGCTCCTTTTTTTATTTCAAAACATACCAATATACATTAATAAATCGTTTTTTTAAGCAATTAGATTCAACAATAACCTCATTTATTTGGAATTCTAAACATCCACGCATCAAAAGAGCGACTCTACAAAGACAAAAGGTAGAAGGCGGTATGGCTCTACCTAACTTCCAGTTTTATTACTGGGCAAATATACAGTCGATAAGAACCTGGACACAAATAGAAGAACATACACAGGCATGGACCGCAATAGAAGTAAAATCCTGCAGTACTTCTTTGTATTCCTTGCTTTGTGCACCAATAAACACACGTTATCGGCAATACACTAATAACCCAATTGTGCTCCACTCACTTAGAATCTGGAACCAATGTAGAAAGCATTTTAAGACGGAGAAGCTTCTTTCTGTGGCACCCCTGCAAAAGAACCACCTCTTTCAACCCTCACAAACATGTGCAGTTTTAATATCTGGAAAAATTTTGGAATTAACTTGCTTAGGATCTTTATATAGACAACGTCTTTGCATCCTATGAACAATTACATTCCAAATTTAACATTCCAGCTACAAATTTCTTTTACTATCTTCAAATCAGGAACTTTGTTAAACAGAACCTTCCAGATTTTCCTCATCTGGCACCCTCATCCACGCTGGAAAATTTATTGCTCAATTTAAAGGAGTTAGACTCCATCTCTACAATATATAAAATCCTTTTACAATCCCTTCCTTTCAAAGATCCAAGAGGACACTGGGAAAATGATCTCTCAATTAATATATCAGAAAAGGAGTGGAAAGTAGCAATGCAGAGAATTCACTCGAGCTCCATATGTGCAAAGCATACAATTATACAGCTCAAAATTATATATCGAGCACATCTGTCTCGACTAAAACTCTCAAAATGTTTCCAGGACATGATCCAACCTGTGAACGCTGCAAATTAGCTCCAGCCTCACTAGGTCACATGTTCTGGGCCTGCACCAAATTAACATTATTCTGGACAAAAATTTTTAATTACCTCTCAGACAGTCTTGGACTCACAATCCCTCCTAACCCATTAACAGCTGTGTTTGGGGTTCTTCCAGAGGGTCTTAAAGTGGAGAAAGACAAACAAATTGTGATTGCATTCACTACACTGTTGGCACGCAGACTTATTCTGATAAACTGGAAGAACCCAAACTCTCCTCTTTTAAGTCAGTGGGAAACTGATGTGTTATATTATTTAAAATTGGAAAAAATCAAATACTCAGTTAGAGGATCTGTGCAGACTTTTTTCAAAACATGGCAGGATCTAATCAGTAATATTTTGAAATAAGTTTATAAAGCACAGAGAATTTGTTGATTTAGGTATTTTTAAAAGCCTTAAATTTTACACCGTTTGGCTTGCTCTCTCTCTCAAGGGTGGGGATCGATCTGTTCTTAGCATAATTCTTTTTTTTTTTTTTTTTTGTAAAAATGTGATTGCTATGTATTGATTGTAATAAAATTAATAAAATAAAAAAAAAAAAAAAAAAAAAAAAATGATAATCATTCAAAATGAACTATAAAAGATTTGGGTCTGGATCTAACGATGTTTGATCCACGTACGCGGTAAGCCGCTGCTATCTCAGATTCTGCTTTAAAGTCGTCCCCGATTATTTTAGAAAAAAGTTCAGCTGCGTTTGAACTTTCTCGATTCTCAGGCAGACCTTCAATTCTAACATTATACCTTCTACTCCCATCTTCCAAAGCAGCCAGTCTGTCTCCGAGTTTTTTGCATTCGGAGCTGACATTTTCTGCTTTTACTTCAGCACTGGTAGCTAAATTTTCGGCTAATTCAATCCTAGTCGTGAATATCTCCTTGAGATCCTCCAATTGATCAGTAAGCGTTTCAATTTTACCCAGCATCTGTCGCATCTCCACTTGGATTTCTTGTCGCAGCCTTTCATTTGCCTGTTGCAGCATCAGCCGCTGCGTTTCGTTTGCTTGTTGCAACTCCTGTTTCAATTCCTGTTTCAGTCTCTCATGTGCCTTTGCCCTTGCTTTTTCATTTGCCTTCTCGGTTTTCTTTATATCTTGTATGAGCTCAGTGAATATCACCTGCAGTTTAGACATTTCAATTGTGCTTTCTTGTACCGTAGGTAATGTGTCAAGCCCTACTGTCACGATCGCGGACTGTAAGGCCTTTTCCAGTTTCAGGTGTTCTCCGATTGGCGAGCTATTGAGATCTGCACTCACGATCGTACATTCGCTCCCCTTTTCACTCTCAGCCGGCGACAATGTAGCGGACCTTTTTCCCGAAGAGTCTGTACTTTCGCCCAGCTGATCCAGGTCTCTCTCTGAAAGGCCGTATCTTGAGCTAGGGCTTGCTGATCTTAGCTTGGGTGCAGCTTTAGTTTTCAATTCTTTCAGGACCCCCTTTCTTGCTGGCCATGTTTATGTATGCTAACATATATACTGTAGCAGTCTCCTTGGGTTGAATAGATACAGGATATCTCAGGATAATAAGCAAATAATATGAAAAATAACACCGCTGCAAGCGGAGCTCCACTTCAGACGTCCATCTCTCGCATCAGACGAGACCAAATCATTAGCTTCTAAAGGGCAAATATAGTCAAAAATGGGTTCTTTTGAATTTGGAAGGCTCTTTTATAAGTATTTGATAATCACTGTGATAATATATGCTAGCTTATCTATGCTATATATGTTAAATACTTAGCCAAAAAGTACAACGATTTTATGTAACGTTATTGTTTCATGTTTTTTGTCACACTTAATATCTGGCTTATTTTAAAATCTAAATATATATGTTTGATATCAATCTTTTCAGAATTTATCAAACTTTAATGTGATGGTGTTATATTTTCCGATTTTTATTCAATTTTTAAATTATAACCTAAAAAATATCAAGAACTCACATCCCGCGAGACGAGACTTTGTGCCAAGAGATTTAACCACACCCATGGCCAGAAATAAAAGACAAAGAGTAGTACAGCTGTTGTACAGGCTTTTAAATGTTCACAGTGCTGCGCAAGATGAAGACCACACAACATGACAGCGGCAGCAAGCCAGCAGCTGATCGAGCAAAGAGGAGGTAAAAAAAAACTGTATTTGTTTCCCATTGTATCACCGTTTAAGAGGGGTGTTTTGGAGGAGCGGCTGCGTCTCCTTGGGGTGCGTTCAGCCCCTCTCTTTACAACGGGAGCAGCAGAGATGCAAAGTGGCTGGGGCGTAGCACAGGCTGGGGGAGTTGGCGAGCGAAGCAAGCAGAGGGTGAACCCCCTAGTACTCATATAAGATCATAAGACACTGGGCAAACAGGAAGAGACCATTCAGTCCATTAGACTCATTTGTTTAGCTAATAGCTAAATTCTCCCAATATCTCAGCCAGATACCTCTTAAAGATTGCCAAGGTTTCTGATTTAAGTACATGATTTCCCACAAGTCTTTGCATAAGGAAGAGCTTCCTGCCTTTAGTCCTAAAAGCACATCCCCTTAATTTCCACTGGTGTCCTTGTGTATATGATTCACCCTTTGACTTTGAGAATTTTGAAGACATAGATTTGGTCCTCAGAAATTCTCTACTGCTCAAGATTAAACAGATTTAAGTCCTGGGATGCACTTGGTTACTCTCCTCTGCACAGAGTTGGGAAACAATAAAACCATATTACCTTGGAAACAAACAGAATGAACAAAGGACAAACTCGCTTGAATGTATTAGTTATTTAGTAGGCAGCTTCCTTTTTGGGAAGTAATGTTAAAAATGAAGGAATCTGTTTTTAATTTATGCCTTTTTCTATGTCTTCCTACAATATTGTGTGACATGGGAACCACCATACAATGGATTGTCTTCTCACTGCAACATTATAAAAGCAAGTATTTTTCTTTCCAGGGGCCTCATGTATAAACGGTGCGTACGCACAGAAACGTTGCGTAAGAACTTTTCCACGTTCAAATCGCGATGTATAAAACCTACACTTTTCCACGGTACCTCATACCTTGTCGTACGCAAGTTCTCCGCTCGGTTTTGCAGACTGGCGGCACCCAGCGTCAAAGCAGTGCTACTGTTCCTGTGTGGTTACACCTTATTTTCCTGATGCGGCTTTATAAATACACCGAAACTAACCGCATATTGTTTATTAGTGTAATGCATCTGATTGTAATTAACTTGTAACAATATAATGGTAGAGGGAACAGCCATAGTATTCCAAATACCATAACTGCTTTAGCCTTGTTACTCTCACTTCTTCTTCTTCTTCTTCTTTCAGCTCCTCTTGTTAGGAGTTGCCACAGCGGATCATCTTTTTCAATATTTCTCTCACTGCACCACTCGGAGTATTTATATCACTGTATCTGAGTGTGAATCACAGCAGCAGCTGATCGGAAAGGGAATTATCAGTATACAGCTTCAAGGACACGCTGTCTCAGCCACTGCAAAATGTTTTAAAGCCTTTCCTGTACGGACCTCGCGGTTCAGAAACAGAAACGATATCATTTATAAGGTGAAATTCAGCAAAATATGTTTATTAAATTATACAGATAAAACTTTAACTTCATTTAAATAATCTATATTCTTCACTTGGAGTGTTGTTAAGGATAGAATAATTAAACATGTACTACGAAGATATTTCAATGTTCTTTAAACGTTTTGAAGAATCGGCGCTAAGCTTACAGATGGCTTAACGTCTATTACAGAGCTGATTGTATGGCGATCGGTTACTTGGGGAAAGAAAAGCACTGACTGCAGTAACGGCTACGCCAATATATATTGAATATAAAACATAAAGAGAAAATAACAACACAGCTAAAAACACAACAACAAATTTCGGCAAAAGTTAAATGCTTGTGTCATGAGCACGAGGCGGCTATGCAGTGTCCGCTACGGACGTAGCCATCCACTGTGCATAAGCTACCTTACTGACGGGTGGGCGAAGGAGCCACCGATTCTTCCTCTGCCCAGTGCCACCACAAGCCTAGAGCCCCCCTGATTGTACTGCTGCAATAAATTATTTCATCGAAGTGAAACACATGTTTAATAACGTGCTTTAACTCCTATCATCATGAAAATGATATCACGTATACATCTCAGTATTTTAGTTATTCAGAGAACTGTAATATTACGAATGTAATTGATTCTGTGTCCAGTTGGAGGAAGAGAGCCGGTTTAAAAGCAAGTAGTGATTCACACACATAGAGCACATAGAAGATCAAATACAAAACAAAGCATTTAACGTGCTACTTTAATTACGATGTGATTTGAGAAACTGGTTAATTAAACGATTTTAAGATGAAGTTTATGATGTTCTACTTTAATGACAAAATAAACTACGTGATTAAAGTGGAAATGTCGAGATTGAAGTTGACATTTCGTTCTTTTTCCTCACTGTGTGCCTTTTTTCTCTGTACCCTAATAAGCTTTCATATGACACTCAGTGGGCTTACAACTCGGCTTTTCACGGCGACTTTAATATGTGACTTCTTTTTTATTTCCGGCACTGTGCGATTTGTGAATGTGAGCTTTCAAGTTTCTCCAACACGCTATGTCACTCGATCAACTTCCTTTTGTTGATTATACCACGGTTTATTTGAACAAATAGTATGTTTTTCATTTGCCTCCACTTGGTATTCGCTGAAATTCTTATATTTTCCCCCGTGCTTTTCCCATTGTCTTTTCACAGAAGGCTGCGCTTAAGGGCGATTTATATTGATTTGCATATTCAAATAGGCGTAATTCTGGGAGGATTTGGGGCGTTACATAATGCGCATGCACGGCGTTAGTTTTCACGCTGATCGGGATTTATGTAGCGGAAGAACGTGGAAGTTGGAGTACGCACAGATTCCTGCATCTGGATTTTTCTGTGCGTAAACACATTTCGGCTTTTGTGCTTACGCCATGTTATAGTGCGAGTTCTATGCACGGCGTTATACATGAGGCCCCAGCTTTCTCAGGAGAAAGAGTTAGCATCCTCCAACTGTCCACAAAGTGTTAATAAAACAGTTCAGTTGTGGCTCAGACGACTTTGTATGAAGTGACATTTCAGAAGCAATAATAATTATGGAGATGAATAGAAAGTTTAAGGTAAGCAGGTTTGCAATGTAGGTACATTTTCATTCCATCCAATTCTTCTTTGAGAAGAATTGATTTTCTGGTTAGATTTTGACAGTTTCTGGCTTTTTTCTACAAAAAAACAAGGACCACCAGTCCTGCCATCCAGAAGCACAGGACACAAGTGAAAACCAAATATCCACTTTTGTAATA
Source organism: Polypterus senegalus (assembly GCF_016835505.1). Classification (NCBI taxonomy): domain Eukaryota; kingdom Metazoa; phylum Chordata; class Cladistia; order Polypteriformes; family Polypteridae; genus Polypterus; species Polypterus senegalus. Next base: position 213,296,346 of record NC_053157.1, read on the forward strand.
TCATCTCAGGCATGTTTATGGCCTCAAAATAAAATAATGTGTTTTTTTAATTAAAATGTGTTAATGTTGTGCTTTCTGTTTTTTTTTTAATAGTAGCAAGTATCAAACATTTACAAGTGAAGAGAATACCCAAACAAAGAGAGAGAAAAATAAACTCAGAACAACATGCACAATGCAAAAGCAAATCTTTAATGATCTGATTGCCACATTCAAGTTCTGTTCCAAGACAGTTCAATACAAAGGCAACAATGCATCAGATAGACAGCTTTCCTTCTTGTGAATAAATATAAGAACAAATTCCTATTAACGTGATTAAAACATTGAAAATCTAAAACATCAGCCTGTTGTTCTCTGAGTGGAATGATTATAGAGAGCACTGAGTCTGTAATATTTTATTGTAAATTCAATAATACATATGACAGCCTGGTTGCAAGAAACATAATATTGCATATCAATCTTATCTATAGCTTTCTTCTCATTCTTACCTTTAGCAAATTGCCATTACAAAGTGAGAAACTGCAGCTTTATCGATCCCTCATATTTCTGGGGTCTGCACAGAAGTGTGGGTGTGGTCTTTGTTTAACTGAGCTCCTGTCACTATCAGCTCATAAATAATTAAAAAAAAATGAGATTAAAAAGAACAATGTGTGTGCCTGAGGTTTTCTTTTATTATAAAATGAAAGAAAATAAAAGTATATTGATTTTTTTTTTATCTTTGATATGAAAGAATGACTATTTCTCCCCATACAGTATATGATATTTAGATGACTTCTTTGAATGCTATTTGGAGTCCAGTTGATGAGATGAGGTTGGAGATGCCCTGTCCTATAAAATGGTTAGCACTGTTGCTTTTTGGATTCTGTGCCTTGGGTATGAATACTGTTCTAAGTCAGTGTCTGTGCGAAATTCACATGATCTTCATTAGTGGATGTGGATATTACTCCTGTTGATCTTAGTTCTAGTTATTATCATCCTGACAGTAATGCATTATATATTCAGCTAGTTGAAGTACCTGGCTTTGCCAAGATAAATTTGCATAATAGGTTAAGGTAAGAAACTAAATATTTATGATTTTTTTAATGTTGATCCTTTTCTTTTTGCTGACTGAAATGCAAGTGCCCCATCTGTCATTTTGCTCTGCTCTCCCGAGTTGAGTATTTGTTCTTTTTGTGTTTGATTGGATTCTGTAATAGGGGGTAACTCCTTGCTGGGTTGGAACCATCGACGCTAGTTCTTTGTATTTTCTGATTTAGTTTGGCTTCATCACATTAATAAACTGGACGACTTGTTGAATAATTGAAAGCATCTACAGTTTTGGGGTTCACAGGCATCACTGCAGGTCTCTGTATTATAATGGCAGACAGCACCAGTGGTGGTATTCAATAAAGTTATGATGATTCAAAGTTGATTCATTCAATGTTGATTCAAAATTGCTACCAATCACAATGCCGTATTGGTATCAAAACCAAAATTATATGTGCCTCATTATAAAACAGACTTGAATAAATGTCTTTCATTAAGAAACAGTAATAGCCATTGTCACAATACAATACTACGTATTTTGTGTACAATGCTCTTTACTGAGTGCAGACACGGAGCGCTGGGAACAATTCTCAGTTAAAATACAAGCATAGGTTATACTAATTACTAAATAGAGAACTGGTACACATTTAAATGCAGATTTGTTAAAACACACAAGGAACGAAGTAGAAACTGATTAAGCATAAACTGAAACCATCAGTATCTTTCCATTAATATATTAATGAACTATTGCTAGTTGACAATGATGGATATTAAAATTGTAAGAGAGAAAATCAAAAATAAAGTCAAGGTTCTGTAGACCTCGTCCACCTACCTGCTCCTGGGTTTTCTATAGAGGAATCAGTGCTGGCCATCCAATCTGATGAGAGAATTTTTCCATTCCACTGAATTCCAACGCTTCTTCATCCGAAGTTACTTTTCCAAGTGCAGGAGAGCAACCTGACAGTACAGAAGTGGCATCAAATGCCACAACCAGATACAGAGAAAACACAATGCAGTGAAATATCTGTCTGCAAGTTTGACCAGCACAGAGCAGGTGGCTGTTTCCTTGTTTGGTGACGCCAATCTCACTCTGTTGGTTATGTAAAGTATAACATTATTAAACAATTAGCTGTGCTACATGTCTAAGACGGTTTGAAATCTAAATGATCACTGCAGACCTCAGCGTTAGTGTTTTCAGTGCACCATGAAATGAATATTCCTCTTTTATATGCCATCTGGTGTAGAATTTGTAAAAGCAGTGTTAATGTTTGTGATGCACCATCTGTTGGAATAAAAATGCAATCTTTTGTAATGACAGAGACATATCAACCAGACAGACACAAAGCCACCTATTCTTTCATTAAGGTAGATAGGTAGTGGTGAGTGAAACAGCTGAGTATCCTTTCACATACCACAAAATTAACTAAAAAAGGTGTTTTGGAGTTTTAAACACTATTGCTCGTTAAGGGCTTGGCAGTACTGTATACTGTTTTTGGGCCTTTTTATGTCTCAGAAAAGGATCTAAATGAAAATAAATGCGGAAAAACAGTTTTCTGGAAATTCAACATGGCTAAACTTAACCCACTTTTTCAAAAATGACGAACTCTAATGCAAAATCAGTAATCCAGTTACAATGAACTTGTTATCTAAATTAGTTAAGAAGAAAACAGTGTAACTGCCGTCTTAGATAAATCCCACTTTGGCCAGTCCAAAACTTTGTGTGCACTGATAATAGTGTCTTCCCGTCAGCCCCAGCGCTCTCCAGCTGCCTAAAGGGAGTTCTAATCCCTGTATCAGCACTGGTTGTTTGGGTCACCTGTTTACAGTAAAAACTCTCTCCCCGATACTCCATATAAGCTTTATTTTAAGTTGGGCCTACAAGCATACAACACTTTGTGAAATTTGTATAGGGTGGTCCAGATCTAATTATGCAATTTTCATTACGCCATAACATATTAAGTTTATTATATAGAAAATCACCCAAAAAATCCCGGACCCTTGAGAAGTGTCCGAACTGACAACATGAAGAATCGTCTTTGCACTGAACTGGAATTGTCCCCGCATAAATCAGTCATCCAGACGATCTGCATCTGTATAATTAGATCTGGACCACCCTATATGATTGACAAACAAACAGACAGATTACAAGCTTATCTATATAGATCAATTACATCAGCCTATATGGTTGTGCATACAGTTTGGAATGGTTGGGGAACACATGTTATAAATATCACTCAGCCACAAATGCATACTCTTACCAGGACAAAGAACCCTCTCTAGTTTTAGTTAAAGATATTAATAATATACCAAGTAAAACAAAACACAGACATCCCATATAGGGTTAGGCATGTGTTTTTCTATATCCGCTTGTCATATATTTGTAATGTTTTGTCAAATAGCAGGAACCTACTAGATAGCCCCTATTCTAAAGTACTATTATAAAATGAAATTGATATAATTTATAACTTCTTATCTGAAATGGTACATTCATCTGGGTTATAAGTGATATTATTATTTTAACTAAAGTGGGTGCTTACGTCACTGTGATGTTTTAATAAGAGCTACTTGCTGTTTTATGTCCCACTGCTGGCAGGATACTCCCAAATAAAAACTAGATGTGGTGCTCCATATAATGAAAGTCACAATGGATTTTGTTGATATATGCAATATACTGCATGAAATTGAGCATTCATGAAAACAACTCTTGCTAGTCTATGAATAATTGCAAAACATATACAGTACATATGCCACATTTATGATCTATATGTTATCTTTAACATTCTTTCTAATATTTCAGATTGAAAAGAACTTTTATTTAGCATCCCACTTTCAACTGCTGCACCTGATTATTGTCTGTGAAGTGTGTCGTTGTGTGTGTGTGTGTATAGATTTTTTCTTCTCAGCCTCGATTTTCTCCTATGTCCCAAAGCCATTTTGAGGATAGGCCCTGTCATCCCAAGGCCCTGAATTAGGTTAAGTGGGCTTGAAAATGTCATATTATTTTTCATCTTACACAAATATGTCTCACTACAAAGTAAACACTCAATTCCACATTAATAGACTTGTTGTTGCTGTTTTTGCTGTTGTTGACTGCTACGTCACTATTTATTTATATAGCACAAAGGTAATAGCTTAACTGAGTTAAAAATGAATAAACAGAAACATTTTAAAACTAAAGAAAAGTTATCTACAATAGGTTATATAAAATGGTAGCGTCGAGGGTGCCAGGGGCCACGACCCAGCCGGGATGCCTTGGAGGACCGGAAGTGGGTATGTGCCCATCTGGGATCACGTGGGGCCCGACTTCCTGGTTGCTTTGGGGGCCACGGGTTCAGGGCGTGGAAGCCCCACCCTGTAGGGGCCTGTGGTCACCGCCAGGAGGCACCCCAATGCCTTGGGGACCCTGGACCTCAGCACTTCCGCCACACCAGGAAGTGCTGGGGGGAAGAGAAGCAAGGACACCCGGAGAGCTTCCAGGAGAACAGCCGGCACTTCCGCCACACTGGGGCGTGTCAGCGGGAGATTACCGGAGAGCACCTGGAGCTCATCCGGGTGTGGATAAAAGGGGCCGCCTCCCTTCATTCAGGGCGAGAGTCGGGAGCGGAGAGGTCTGAGCTGGAGAAGGCAAGGAGGCGGCCTGAAGAGAGTGAGAGAAAGGCATTGTGTGGCCAGGACTTTGGGGACTTTGGAGGTTTTGTGGTGCACTTATTGTAAATAGTGGTGAATAAACGTGTGTTTGGGTGGCAATGATGGTGTCTGCCTGTCTGTGTCCGGGTCAACTTCCACAGTAGGAATAAAAAAAAATGGTCCAGCCCTCCTAGAGTAACTGCCTGTCTCCTAGAATCTCCTCCATGCCCTTCAGACTATGCTGGGAGTCAAAGAAAACCTTCTCAAAATTGATTGCCATCCTGAAAAAGGACTACCTGTGCAACCTCTGTAGGGTCCAGGTATCGTCTCATGTTACCAGTAGTGACACTGACCATAGCCAAATGCAAAACTAGCGAAAAAATGTCAGTGGCCTCCACCTGTTAAACCATTCTTGTTTTGGGGGTCGTCTCATTGTTACCCCTTTACTGCACCTATTGCTAATTTCATTAACACCAAAGCAGCTCAAACTGATTAACAACCCCCTCTGCTACATAACTGACCAGATCAATATCCCAGAATTTTCATTGACTTGATGCTATACTCTGATTAAAAAGTGTACCTTTAATTTTTTATGAGTTGTTTTATATATATAGGGGCTTTGCCCCCTACTTGCTTTGCTCAACCACCCCCCCCCAACCCCTCTCTCCTGGGGCGCGCTTCACTCTCACCACTTCGCGTCTCTGTCGCTTTCATTGTGAAGGGGGACTGAACGCACGCTAAGCAGATGCAGCTACATAGCTGTGTGTTCTTCATGTCACGCTGCGCGACAATCATTTAAAAGCCTGTACAGCAGCTGCCCTTTTCTCTCACTTACTTGTCCCCCGGGACATTAAGGTGAGAAAATTGTTTGTAAGCAGGGCATGACGTGCAAATAGTCTCGCGGGACTTCAAAGTGTCTCCCTGAAATGATCATGTCTCGGCCCAAAGTTTTTTTATATTATATTTGTAAACATTTAACTTTGTGTTTTGTTCTCTTATAACAGTCTGAATTTTAGAAGTCTTATTTCTTATACTAAGAATCTTTTAGAATGTTTAACTAGTTTGGGACTTTACATAATATTTAAATCAGAGGTTAATTTCTAGAATATACTATTTACGAACACGCTCATTGGTACTATTAAAGTATATTTACAATACTTATATAAATGGATCTACCTCATTAAAGAAAGTGCTATGCATCATTTCTGCATGATTTCTATTGAGTGTATGGGGACTTCACCTGTAGGTGTAAATGAAGGATGTTCATGTATAGAGTTCATATATGATCATGGTTCAAAATTCTTCTTTATTTACTGAGTGTTTTCTGCAACACCAGCATAAAAAATACTATGCTCAGATTTCCAGGAAGGAAAGGAGACCACAACTTCGACAAATTAGACTTCCAATGGTTCCAAGGTCAAAAGGCTGTTTAACTCCTTCTGGACATTTTACAGTCCATGAATTTGTTAATATTAACTCTTGTAGAGCTTTCTTTATCTTCAGAGCATTGCAGATGGCTTCAGTCTGCTTTGTTTAGATGGCAGTTGTGTAAAATTCCACCACTGAGTAACAACAAAAAATCACAAAGAGGTAGTGATTAAGTGACCAGTGTATAAAAGAGTAAATAAAAATGCATTTTATGATAAGAGCTTATTACCTCCTACTTTGCCCCCAAAACCCCCATTATGGAATACTAGTGATGTTAGTCAGTAATTAAGAGATTAAGAAAAAGCCAAATTAAATAATTAGTTATAACAGACCGATAACTATAATCAGTTTCAGACTCTGATGAGCTGCCATCTTGCACTATCATAACCTAAAATATCAACAACCATCATATTCAATTAGCACTGTGACTCCTGGTTTCAGTGAATTAGCTGGAAAACTATACTACCAAAATAAGACATGGCAGCATTTTTCACATCCAAAAGGACTTGATATGATAAAGATTCTTAATATGAATACAGTATAGTACAGACGTATTGTGCATTCTTTAATGAGTTCTGCTATCACACTGTGTTCAGATATGACTACAAACACAGAGATGTTATTTTAGTGAAGTGGGTTCATCCCTGAGCAGGCATAACTGAGGAGAAGAAAGTGAAAGATTTCTATTAATTTCTCAGGAGTTTTCACAAACTCCATTTAATATGAAGATGCTTAAACCAAGCAATTCAAACATCCTACAAAGTCATAAAAATGCTTTTGAAGATTCTGCCCTTCATACAAGTATTGAGAGGAAGAACACTTATAATATCAGAATACTGCTTAAAATTAATTTTCACTTGTGGCTATTAAGAGTGTGTAGCCAAAAGATGACTGGCAAACAATGTAGGCTGATAATTAAAGTTTCTAAATGGCATTGGATATTGGTACTCATGAAAAACCATTGTCATTCATGTAATAAGTACGTCTATTTATTTAAAAAACTGATGAAGTTTAACTTATAAGAAAGCATAAACCTTTTGAAATGCCAGTGTATGCAGTGTATACCAGCATGATGGCAGGCAGGATGCAGGCATGATGACTGTTACTACTGTGTCCTGGATAAGCCTGGGGTTTGATACTTTGAATGCCACAGGTCATTTTTTGTTTTGTTTTTGCATTGTGGGAACCTTTTCCCACTTTCATATTTTTTTGATTTTATTCATATAGCATATTTAAGTACATATATATATATATATATATAAAGACTTTATGACCAACAGCTTCTGAACCCCACCTAATTAATCCATCCCCCAACCTTACTCCCCTCCACCCCTATTTTAAGATGTGTGACTTGTTTTCTCTCTTTGTGGATCTCTGGCTACAAATATGCATACTGTATCACAGACCTTCATTCCATATATATATGTATTGTGACGGATGGCCGGGCCCTTGTCCAGCTTGGGAGACCGCTGTGATGTAAGGACCAAGGGAGTGGGCATATTCAAGGCAATACATCCCCTGGAAAACAAGAGGTCAGCCCCCCTAGCTCAGAGTTGGGCCACAGGTTTGAAGCTTAGAAGCTCAACCCAGCTGGGGCCTGTGGACCCCGCCAGGTGTTGCCTGGACAGTTTCAGAGCTCTGTGTTGCAGCACTTTGGAAGTGCAGCTGGAAGAGGATCTGAGAGCTTCCAGATGCCCTATAAAAAGGGCCGCTTCACTCAGTTCGAGGAGCCAGAGTCAGGAGGAGGTGGAGTGTGAGAGGAATGGAGGTGGCAGAGAAAGAGAAAGGAAGAAATTACTGTGTTGTGCTACTGGTGTACTGTACTGTGCTGTTCAGTGGGAAGCAAAAAGAAAGGGCTTCCCCATTGGAATAAACGGGTGTGTCGGTACTTAGTGTTAATTTCACACTGCTTAATTTGCTGTGCAATGTCAAAGTGTGTGTGTGTCATAAAATGTGGCTTTTCTGCGTGAATCTAGTTAGAAGTACAAGGAGAGTGTAGTGTAGTTTTTGTTCATAGATTGTATATCTGTGATTGAAGTGATTCATCTACTTAAGAGAAGCAAATTCTAGTTTATAGTATTCTCCGCAGGTAATTTGTAACCCATAGTACCAAAGTAAGACATCATTGTTCAACCAACAGTGGAGCACTAAAAGGACTCATTCACCCATCCCAATTACAACAAGGTATTTCTCACACTGCTTAAGAGATTAAATTTCATCTACTGTATATAGACCCTTTGCAGGTCAAGTCATTATGAAAAATTGTTTTTTTTATTTTCGCTGAAACATGTAATAAAATACGATGATTCTCATTATCTGGTAATAATAATATTCATCATAATGAAGACTTTAAACCACAGAGGGGATTCCATTATCTTTTCAGCAGTTTCCATTACACAAGCAGTCATAACATTGGCAGCGGCAGGCCCTAAGTGGGGCTCATCATGAGATAATGGAATTCCCTGTGTGGTCCAAATGTTCAGTCACTGACAATATTTTTTTAAATCCCTGTTAATGTAACGATAACAAGCAGAAAAAAGGTAAATGCATATTTTCCTCTAAATAACACCCTTCTATTCTTTAACTTACCCCACCTAACCCAGTTTCACAGTTTTACGGAACTGGGTGTCTCGTAACAACATTCTGTGCTGGGTAGAACCATCTCTTGATGATGCACATGTCATGTATATTCTGTATGTGTCTGCTAATTTTATGTGCAATGATTTCTTTTTTCTAGTTTAGAGTGAAATACATACTGTAGATACTTTATTTTCATAACATTATCAATTGCCTAAATTTAATTTAGACGAAGCTCATATAAATAAAACATCAATCAATCAATCAATCAACATTTATTTATATAGCACATATTCATACAAAAAAATGTAGCTCAAAGTGCTTTACAAAATGAATAGAGAAATAGAAGACACAATAAAAGATAAACATAAGTCAACATTAATTAACATAGAATAAGAGTAAGGTCCGATGGCCAGGGTGGACAGAAAAAACAAAAAAAATTCCAAAGGCTGGAGAAAAAAATAAAATCTGTAGGGGTTCCAGACCAAGAGACCGCCCAGTCCCCTCTGGGCAATCTACCTAACATAAGTCAAACAGTCCTCTTTGTATTTAGCGTTTTCATCGAAGGACCTGATGATGATGGTCACGTAGACTTCTGGCTTTCAGTCCATCAATGTTGGTGCATCATGATGCTTTGAGTAGGAAGAGAGAGTAGGGGTCAGTATGGATTTTAGAGCCACCATGAATAGTTATTATGAAGAATTGAACATACAGAGTATCAGGATTAAGTTAAAGTGAAGTTATAAAAAGGTCATGTTAAAGTAATGTGTTTTCAGCAGTGTTTTAAAGTGCTCTACTGTATTTGCCTGGCGAATTCCTATTGGCAGGCTATTCCAGATTTTGGGTGCATAACAGCAGAAGGCCGCCTCACCACTTCTTTTAAGTTTAGCTTTTGGAATTATAAGGAGACACTCATTTGAAGATCTGAGGTTACGATTTGGAATATAAGATGTCAGACACTCCAATATATAAGATGGAGCGAGATTATTTAAGGCTTTATAAACCATCCATCCATCCATCCATCCATTTTCCAACCCGTTGAATCCGAACACAGGGTCACGGGGGTCTGCTGGAGCCAATCCCAGCCATCACAGGGCGCAAGGCAGGAACCAATCCTGGGCAGGGCGCCAACCCACCGCAGGACACACACACCCACACTCACACCAAGCACACACTACGGACAATTTAGAATCGCCAATCCACCTAACCTGCATGTCTTTGGACTGTGGGAGGAAACCGGAGTACCCGGAGGAAACCCACGCATGACACGGGGAGAACATGCAAACTCCACGCAGGGAGGACCTGGGAAGCGAACCCAGGTCTCCTAACTGCGAGGCAGCAGCGCTACCACTGCACCACCGTGCCGCCCTGTTTTTTGCTTTATAAACCATAAGCAGTATTTTAAAGTCAATCCTGAATGACACAGGCAACCAGTGTAGTGACATCAAAACTGGAGAAATGTGTTCGGATTTTCTTTTCCCAGTTAGGATTCTAGCAGCTGCATTCTGCACTCGTTGCAAATGATTTATGTCTTTTTTGGGTAGTCCTGAGAGGAGTGCGTTACAGTAATCTAGTCTACTGAAAACAAAAGCGTGAATTAATTTCTCCGCATCTTTCAATGATATAAGAGGCCTAACTTTAGCTATGTTTCTTAAGTGAAAAAATGCTGTCCTAGTGGTCTGATGAATATGCGATTTAAAATTCAGATTACAGTCAACGGTTACCCCTAAATTTTTTACTTCCGTCTTAACTTTTAATCCTAGTGCATTAAGTTTATTTCTGATAACCTCGCTGGATCCATTATTGCCAATTACCAAAATTTCAGTTTTCTCTTTATTTAGTTTGAGAAAATTACTATTCATCCATTCAGAAATACCAGTAAGACATTGTGTTAGTGTATCGAAAGAGTCGGAGTCATCAGGTGCTATTGATAAGTACAGCTGTGTGTCATCAGCATAGCTGTGGTAGCTCACGTTGTAACCTGAGATAATCTGACCTAACGGAAGCATGTAGATTGAGAATAACAGCGGACCCAGTATAGAGCCTTGTGGAACACCATATCGGATATCATGTGTCTTTGAGATTTGATTACCACAACTCACAAAGAATTTTCTCCCTGCCAGGTAGGATTCAAACCAATTTAAGACACTGCCAGAGAGGCCCACCCATTGACTAAGGTGATTTCTAAGAATATTATGATCAATGGTGTCAAATGCAGCACTCAGATCTAAGAGGATGAGAACAGATAAATGGCCTCTGTCTGCATTTACCCGCAAGTCATTTACTACTTTAACAAGTGCAGTTTCTGTACTGTGATTTTTTCTGAAGCCTGACTGAAAAGTATCAAGAATAGCATGTTTATTTAGGTGGTAATTTAACTGCATAATGACTGCCTTCTCTAGAATTTTACTTAAGAAGGGTAGGTTAGAAATGGGTCTAAAATTTTCAAAGGCAGAGGGTTCAAGATTATGTTTCTTGAGCAGGGGTTTAACTACAGCAGTCTTAAGACAGTCTGGAAAGACCCCCATATCTAATGACAAATTTACTATGTCCAGAATATTGTCAATTAGAACGCCTGATATTTCTTTGAAAAACCTGGTTGGTATTGGATCAAGGATGCAGGTGGAGGGTTTCAGTTGAGAGATTATACTATGTAATTCAGGTAAATCTATCCTGGTGAAAGCATTTAATTTGTTTATAACAGAGTACCGGGGCTTTGGAGGTTCTGCAGTGTTGGGGAGATATACTATGTTATCTCTAATATCATTAATTTTTTGAGTGAAAAATACAGCAATGTTCTCACAGGTTTCACTGGAAGTATTCTGGGGGCATTCCTTTGTATTACCTGGGTTTAACAGACGGTCAATTGTTGAAAATAAGACTCTGGGATTACTAGCATTGTTATTTATAATATTAGAGAAATAGCAGCGCCTCTCAAGACGGACAGTGTTATTGTATTCTGTTATTTTAACTTTTAATATTTCATAGTGGATAGTTAGTTTAGTTTTCCTCCATTTACGCTCAGCTCTACGACATGTACAACATACAACACAACAACAACCAAAATTATTGTTACTCAACAGCTCACAAACAATATAATGTAAAACATCTTAGATATATTTATTATATCACAGTAGACGACTCTGAAGTCTAAGATGTTAAGTACATACATCCCTCAGTTATAGGGTAAGATCTTTTATAAAAATGTGGTGCTTCTCGTCAGTAGTGAGTTAAACCATATACCAAATAGAAGGAGAGTGATGAAATACAGGAAGCGGTATGATGAGTCAGAAAAGAAATGTGGCAACTAGTAAAAGGCAACACTAAATCTATACCTGTTATAATGGTGCTTCATATTTAATGTTTTATAAAAATTTCATTCATATTTATTTTAGATTTTTCCTACCCAGGTTGGGTTTTGATGATGGACATTTTTATGATAATTATGTTGGTTTCCTGTTTTGAGATTTGTTTGTCATGATTAAAATAATACTATGCCAATTCATTACCATTTTTGATTTCTTACAGCTGCTGCCATTTGTCGATACGTTTCTCAGAAATGACCCAGAATCAGAGCGATGGGAAAAATGTCATTGCTGATGTCCCATGTTTATTTGAGATTGCAGATAACTCGAAACACTTTAAATACTTCAAAATACAAAACTTAACTCTTTTTGATCTCTTCGTTAAGAATCTTTGAGCATGTCGTTTTATCCTGGATTTTTGGTTCATGTTTAGGATGTGTTAAAAAATGATGTCCCGGTTTTGATCTTGGCTTGCTTAATGATGTTTTTTCACAAGTTCCATTTCCAAGTAGCAAAATACCAACAGTCCTTAAATTTTTAAAAACTAGAAAGTATAGTGTCCAAACAAACAATATGCCAAAAATAAGACAAATGAGAAGAACTAATTCAGTTTATCAATGTTACTCATTTGCCTAATCGCTAAGTTGTCCTACTATGTCATCCAGATACTCTTTTCAAAGTTATTATGGGTCCTGTTTTTATCATTTAATCAATGTGGTGTGTCAGTGAGAACAGAAGAACCATACTAACTTCTGAAAATGCCCTCTAATTGAATATTCAAGTTGTAAAGAGTATGAGAATGTAATTCTTAAAAATACAGAAGTGTCTGGGTTATTTGCAGTGTTCTGCACTAGTGACAGAGTGAGGCTGTAAATGAAGTATAAAAATATTTTATTAAACAATTATACGTAAAGCTGGGGATTTGATCCTTCAGTGGATCATTAAGTGTTGTAGGAGGTAGTATTGTGAATATTGTGTTTCTTTGGATTACTGGTTTATTGGACTTTTAACTTCTATTCTTGAATTGTGCTCTTTAGATTACATCTTGGATTTTTTTGTCCTGGATTGGCTTTTTAGGCATACTCTTTTGACTTCTATTTTTGCCTTTGATTTTTTTTTTTTGTTCGTTTTTGATTTATTTCCAAATAAATAATTTATTTATAAAGATTCTTGTTTAAACATGTATTATCCTTTATGTATTTTGAGTATGTGTTTTGGATATTTAATGGCTCTTTTGAATTGTAAAAGCAATGGCCTGCTTATGATTGTTGGGGGCTGACTGCCTAACTTTATGGCATTCCTGCTTTGTGTGATTTTTAGCAAGCCTCACAATCCAGAATCAGAGTGATAGGAAAAAATGTCATTACTGATGTTCTATCATTAGCTGAGATTGCAGAGAATTTGAAACACTTAAAGTACTTCAAAATACAAAATTGTTCACAATGTTTGTGGTTATTTGTCACAACAATGGCCACAATAGCCCCAAAATATGAAACTATGTTAAAATAATGAAAAATATATTTTTATATCAATAATAAATCAAATCAATCTGCATACTATAGCCTTCATATCTGTTTAAATCTGAGTGTTGCGCTAAAAAGTGTTACTAGTCAACAATTAAAACAAAACAGCTTCAACACAAAATGCTTAAACTTTTTTTATGATAGGTTGACACCTTAGTACTTACAAATACTTTGAAATATTTACATATGCCATCTTACAAAAAACAGCATCTAAATATAATCTTTTATAATAAATTAGGCATACTTAAATCTTCTCAAAGCAAACTACAAGATAATACATGAATGAATGAAATAATCAATTCCAGCAGCTTTCAGTTTTAGGTTTTAACTAGACTTTATTATCCCAGCATGAATACTAACTTCTAACAGTATGCTGTAATTATTTAGAGTTCAACAAGGTCCAACCCATTCAATATCTAATTTCTGATTTAGATTTCAGAATGTTAATAACCCTGGGAATAAAGGAATTCTAAAAGAAAAATCTATTACTCATAAGTCTTTGGAAAATAAACTTTGAGACTCATGTCGATATTGGCAATTTTGAATTGAGAGGGTGGCTATTTCCTACGAATCTATCTGTGTTAAAGCTCAAGGTGAGAGAATTTCAGTGATAAACAATGTTATTAACAATTTTAAATGATAGTTTATATTCTTATAGCTAATATATAAATCATATGAATGCAAATATTACAACATATTCCTTGGAAAAGGATGTCATACACAGAGGAATGAGCTGTTCACACACCTCTTAACATAATACTTCTGGATAATGAGAGGAAATAATACTTCCTGAAATAGTTCGTCGGGCTCCACATAAGGAAAGAATTGTATTGGCCAGCGAAACAGAACACGGATCAATTAGGGGAGCCAACTATGTGCATTGTTTATAGCAGGGGACAGTACTTAGAGACACAGTGGAGTCAGCTACCTGATTGAAAGTAAACTCAAGTGTGAAAAAGGTTTCATGAGGCCTGGAGTTACTTGAGGCAAGTTGTTAGAACAAGAAGCGGCCTGCATGAAAAGAACCTCGGGATGGATGACAGCATTTGGAGGAAATTAGGCGAGACTGCAGGCAGCAGGAGCCCTTAGGATTCATATGTGGAAAGGAGAGAGAATCATCATGAGTCGCTGCTTAATGGAGTATGGCCCTCAATCATTACAATAGTGTGTAGAGACTGCATCTCGTGAGATAAGTCCTGACTTTTTATAGTGCAAAGTAGCATAATTGTTATTTTGTTGATGTTCCCCATGACCTCTAGTGAAAAGAAAGTAGCATTGGCAATAGGATTCAGCAGTTTGCCTATTCTGTTGTAAAGTAAATATGAGTAAATAAGCCCATTTGTCTGGGAACTCAGATGTGCTTATGGTATCTCTTTGTGTATGTGTCTCTCTCATCTTGGTGCTTGTTACAATATACTGTTTACTGTAGAAGGTATACTGTACTTTAACTCTTTGAGGGCTGAATATTTTTTCCAAAAAACTGTTTCTGAAAAGCAATGGTTTCACACAAAAATCAACATAAAAAATTAGTTGCTGCATGCTGTGGCTGCTAGTTTGCCAAAAATATGCATCAGGCTTGCTGCCAGGCTGTCTTTGCGTGGCTGGGTCAAAGTCACAGTGTATTGCAATCTGGTTTCTACCTCTTATCATTGTTAAGTGGCAGTCCTCCCGGGCGAACATTGTCAGTACAACGATTAGCTGGGGACCAAGTCATAGTCCAGTTCAGAAAGAATAGGCAAAACGTCGTCCTCTGTGTTTTGCTTTACGCATTCACTTTGATCTCTCACCAAATGTCAGTGCCATTTTTGCCGTTGTTTACGCCTTGCTACTCACATGAGCTCAGGAAATCTCAGTCAAACCAATGAATCTAACTTTACTTTTAGCAGCAACAGTCCAACTAAAACATAATGGTCGGTTTTGTCAAAGTTTACAGTCGATTACTATTGTCAGCTCCTCCTTTTGACAAAAGTCGACATCAGCCCTGAAAGGGTTAAAGATATAAAGATAAAAAATAAAACTTTTACATTTTTGGGCTTTAAAATATTTTGGGCACTTAAGACTGGTATCACACTACATGACTTTTCTCAAAATATTCAGTCATAGTCTTCATTAACATAGGAAAATCTTAGGAAAATTAGTGTGCTAAAGTCAGGTTCCCATCCCTGTCAGTCCTATAGTGTGACCTGCAGCACTCTGCAACTCTCCGAGTCTGATTATAACAAAATCAAAATGTCTGTTTCATTCTTGTTTCTAACAAATTCTGAAGGCTGTCATAATGGCAAAGGGGTATTTAAAATAATGCAGTTTCAAAATAGTGCAATTGAAATACATGTAGCTACAAAGCATCATAGTGGGATGACAGTCCAATTTAAGCAACAGAACAGTTTTGCTCAGTGCACACTGACAGATGCTAACATATGTGCCAGATTTCTGGCAGGTAAACCCAAGGTGTTGGACCTCTGTGTAGAATTGTTAGACCGTGTAAAGCACAGCTAGTAGAGAGAACCCATGTTGATGTTTAATCCAGCATGGATGGCAAAACAGAAGTCTTGGCAAGTGAAAAAAGCTAGATGTATTTTATTTATAATCTGTAATCCAAAAGGCAAAAAACAGGTAGAAGAAGACAGTTATAAAATCCACTAAGGTAAAATGCAAAAGCAGAACCCAAAGAGCAGGTGATAGGTCAAACAATGGCAAGGTATATGTATCTAACCAAGTACCAAAAAAAAGGGAGTCAAAAACATGCAAAAACAAAATTTCAGAAATTCACCAAAATATATAAAAGGAACATCACAAAAGTGCTTTACCTTTTAGAAGCCTTCTGGTCTTAACCCTGCTTCAATCCTTCCTAGACAACTGTGTGCTACTAGCAGAATCTCAGAGAGCAACACCTTCTCATTTCTGTTCCTCAACTCAGCACTGAGCTCTATGAATTTGTCTTGTAGAATTATATACAGTATGTTCCCTTACATATACTTAGAACAATAGCAACTGGATATACCAGAGGTCTGGCTGGGAGCATATTCAAATGCCTAGAAAAGTGTCACACCTAGGAACCTAGAACACACCATACAAGATTCCACATCATTGGAACATTCCTGTGTAATAATCCTCAAAATAATTGTGTCTTATAAAATTGTAGCAACCTCAATGTGACAGGTTCAAAAAGGAAGAAACAGAGCAGGACAAAGAAGAGATTGCAGAACAGTTTGCACGAACAGTCAAAAAAAATACATGAATGTAAAAGCAAAATGAACGATTTTGAACCTGAACTATTTATAATTATCTAATATTTCATTGTTAAGGCCCGGAGAGACGAATGTCTACAGACCAAAAAAACAACCTCTGGTTCCACATACATAACCCTCTTCCTTTCTATCTCTCCACCTTCTTAATTATTCCCTGAGCCATCCAGAAATCCCTGCTTCGATTCCCTTACCTTCCATTCAGGGTGCCACCCCTTTTCTTCCCTTCACTTGCAATCATAGCCCTGATATCAGTCCTACGTGCTGTTCTCCGCCCTCCCTGCTTGAACCAACAGTCACTTTCCCTACAGGCTTCACCCTGGCCAGGACATTATAATATCTATACTTTCCTCTTGCTATGTCAGAGGTAACCAGATAGGGCAACTCAATCTTGCATACTGCCTCAAAGTTGTCAGTGATTCTACCCACCTCTGCAATGTTCTGAAAACTGTTGGACACCTCAAGCTCTTGGGTTATTAACCCTATGCAATCTGCACCTCTTATGCTGTGCTTACATCTGACTGTAACCCTCACGTCTCTGGCTCTTTAACATTATTTCTGAAGCTTACAGTTTTTTTTGTTGTCCCTGACCTCCTTAAATTTTCCTGACATACACCAAGTAGCTCATAGCACCTTATCACTGCACTAATAGCCCACTTTTGTTCTGCAAATGTGTGGTTTAGCAGAACACAGCCTGCTACCCCTCCCCCACCCCCCTTTCAGTCAGATGAAGGCATTGCCCTGCTGAAATCCTCACAGCTGAAGTCTGTGTTTAATTTTTTGTTTTTTTTGTTTAAGTGTTTATCTGGTGATGCGTTTGTAAGGAATTATATAGGTAATGAAATATTAAGTTTGAAATACATACATTTCATGTGTGTTCCGTGTCTACAATGATCTGTGTAAATATAGAATGACAAAGAAAATGCAAGGCATGAACTGCTGAACACATGGCTAAAACAGAAACTTCTTCCATACGTTATAGTAATAATGACATAATTTTAACATGAAGTGTAGGACGTGTGAAGCCCAAATATCCAAGGAACACTTTCAAAAAAGGTGTAAACAAAACGTATGCTTTTATTCAATAATAAAATAAAGAAAAATAAATTGCTCAATTGACATGTTGCTATCATTCGGTACAACACAAAAGATGTGTGTGTTTGCACGTTTCATTTTCAACCAGTTGTCACAGTGGTAACGCTCCTCCATTGCAGATCTGTACAGATGGCGCAGTGGATAAACTGCTGTTTGGCAATGGTAATAACAGGTTAAAATCCAGCGTCTTCTCTTTATTTACAGCTTTGAGTAGTGAGCTTGCTATTATTATTATTATTATTGTTATCATATAACTGGGGTGTACCAACTGCGGCCCCGTGGTCCATTGTTAATTGGCCCGCAGCAAATTCTAAAAATATAATGAAATATGGCCCACACACAAAACTTGTTCTTAACTGTATTGTACTTCTTAGGTTTAGCACAAGACGTAGCTACTGTCTTGTTCAAGGCAGTGTCTTCACAAACAAACACAACCAAAGAACAATTGTGCTATGGGTGACCAAAAATGGCAGAACCAGAGAAACGCACAATAGCAAGTGAGTGCAAAAAATTTCAGACACGGTGGGAAAATGAATATTTCTTCCTAGAAGTCAAGGGCAATTGTGTCTATTCGATTTGCAATGAAATTATTGCAGTGATGAAAGAGTATAATGTGTGTCAACACTACGAAACCAAACATTCAACCTACACGTCTTATACTGGTGCCGAGCAAGAACAGAAAGTTAAGCAAATGGCAGCTAGTCTGCTAGCTCAATAACGGCATTTTTTCTGTGCTAGCAAAACACAAAAAGAAGCCACATTAGCCAGTTATGAGGTAATGCAACTCAATGCCCATCACGGGAAACTTTTCTCAAGTGGTGACTTCATAAAACAGTGCCTCACTAAAGTCGCAGGAATTTAACAACATTCGCTTGTCCAGAAGTGCAGTGGTGCACCGAACTGAAGATTTGTCAGCTAACTTAAAACATCAAGTGTCAGATAAAGTTTGTGCTTTTGATTTTTACACGATTGCATGTGATGAGAGCACTTTGTAATACAATAAGTGAAAACCCATTAATTGAGAGCTGTGATGCTGTTTTGTCTTTAAACATATTCAGTTATGAAGCATAATTTACATATATTTGATTGATTTTGCTAGTTTAATACACAGCAGGTGAGGAAATATACCTCACCTCTAGTGGGTGACCCAGCCCTTTGTATATTTCTCTGTATGTGGCCACCAGTGAAAAAAGTTTTGACACCCCTGGCCTAGAATAAAAACATACATTTGATGTGAGTCAGTAATATCTTGTGTAAGTTTATGGTACTTGAAAAAGATGTTACTTTTCCTCGCACATGGACATTCATGTCAACATGTCATTTGAACGATTTTTTTTATTGTTTTATTCATGAATAAAACTTAATTTGAACAATTGTTTATTCAGTTTTACTCTTGGACTCTTGAATAAAAAATTGTTCAAATGACATGTTGACGTGAATATCCGTGTGCTAGGGAAAGTAACATCCACCATAGACACTGTGGTGTCTGTTTGCTCAACAAGTCACCAAGAAGAAATGATTGCGCTGCATTTGTGTGTCTGCTGTTATCCCTTCAGCGCTAACTTTTACAACTACCATAAATTTACACCGACTGTTACAGATTCAAATCAAATGTACGTTTTTATTATATAATAGTAACAATAATAACAGCTTATTACTCAAAATGGTAAATACAAGGAGGACCAGGGATTAAACCTGCAATCTCTTGGTTATGAGGCAGCAGTCCTTACCTCTACACAAGCCAAGCAGACATGTCTGCTTTATATCAATTGACATTTGGGCTTCAGTTTATACACGTTGCCAGTAACACATAAATTGAACAATTTCTTTTTCTTCGGTTATATTCTTGAATAAAAGCGCACTTGTTTTGTTATACCTTTTATGAAAGTGTTTATTTAATATTTGGACTTCAGTCTTCACACATTATACACTTCACATCAACATTTTGTCAATTATTACTATACCATTTAAAAAGTTTCTGTTTTAGTTTTATGTGTTCAACATTTCTTGCCTTGCATTTCCTGTCATCCTACATTTACAGATCATTGTAGATACGGAACACACATGAAATGTATGTATTCGAAATAATGATGTATTATTTACCCTGTACAATTATAGACACCTTACTCCCAGATAAACAGACTTCAACTCTGAAAATTTTGCTTTTGACTTGACTTCAGGTGCCTCAGTGGGGGATGAGTGAGCAGGCTGCCTGCTGCCAGTGCTGATTGACAAATTGGCAAAACAAAGATGCTGACAACAAGGTGGCAAGGGAATTTAAGGCGGCCCGACATTATAAATATTTTCATAGGCTTCAGGGATTCTAGTGTTAAGTGCAGTAACCACACCACTGTAGAGATGTACACAATCACCATAGTGAGTTAATCCAGTTCTCTCTATTAAACCAATCTTCTTTTCAAATTCAGTATTCTTGTACTGACAGAGTTGAATTAGGGGGGCACTCTTGAAAATGTGAAAACTACATTATCCTCTGAAAAGTCAAAAACCACACAAATCAGATATTGCTGGTATTTTTAGTATAACACTCTTAAATTGAGAATTTAATTTTACTTTTAAACAATGTCAGTAGCAGTTAATATTCTCTATTTTAATTCTTAATAATGCTATCACTCCTTTTCACAGCCCACTATGTGTCTCTGACTGCAATGGGTAGCTTTCAAATATTTCTTAGCTTTCAGTCACTTCTGTGCCTTTTTATTCATTTGTTGTATCTTCCGTTCACTTGCCTACATGACTGTGTCTCCTAGAACCTAGCTGTCACCTTGCTTTCTCTATTACTTTTTTCTCCTTTACTTTCTAGTACAAACACCACTACCTTCTCTGTATGATTAAATGTGCATCCCCTGTTAGAATATAAACTTTGCAGTTTCTTTATTTCTATTGCATGAGCACAAGATAACTAGCACTCTAGTATTATCTGGTATTCTATTTATACAATATCTTCTTCTTTCTATGGATTGTTTAGATTAAAGGATAAGGAAGCCAAAAAATCACTTAAATTATTGTCTTGCTGAGTGCCTCCTACCTTACCTGTGGCATTGTTGTTACCACTGGAATTTTCCATATATATCCTCATTGGCCACTTTTATTTATTTTAGTGTCAAAGATTTTAGTATAATTACTGAATGTAAGTTGTAGTTAGCTAAAGTAAAATATATTAAGACAGATATTGTCATGTTAAAGGGAATGCACTAAATGCATAATCAGAGGCAGAACCATAATTGAAGTCATAATTTCTCTGATTTGAAAGTGTGCTCAAAAAAAAAGTTGCAAAGTCTTTCCTTTATATTTCTACAAAGTCTTGATGTATTATGTTACAGCCAGGATTTATGTGTATTTTCTGTTTTCTTGTTGCTTTTGTTAAGTTTGGATTATTATTTTTCATATTTTTTAAGTACTTAAAAAAAAAAATAAGCCTAAACACACCAGTTGAGAATTAGTGCTATCGTATATACACACAGTTAAGATTTGCTCAAAGAAGAATAATTATCTTTAACAGTATGCAAAATAATAATTCAGAATTTAGCAGCATCCCAGTAAGTAACAGAATCTAAAATGCATATAGCTTTGGAAATATAAAAGGTCTTAAATCTGTTGCTGTTTACCCTCTGGAACCTAAACACGCAGGCTGATGGAAACAAAGAAAATTGTGGAAAAAGACGATGGCTACTATCTGACAGAACTGAGTCAGCTTTCTTTCCAAATTGTAATACAACACAGTGACAGAGGTCTGCTGCGAACCAATGATTTTACTATTGGATTTTATAATGTTGTTAAGATGGTTTGTCACCCTCAGCATCTATACTAATAAAAGGCAAAGCCCTCACTCACTCACTGACTGACTCATCACTAATTCTCCAACTTCTCGTGTAGGTAGAAGGCTGAAATTTGGCAGGCCCATTCCTTACAGCTTACTTACAAAAGTTAAGCAGGTTTCATTTCAAAATTCTACGCGTAACGGTCATAACGGTCGACAACGTCCGCCATATTGAACTTTCTTATTTATGGCCCCAGCTTCACGAAATTTGGTAGGCGGCTTCCCTGCGCTAACCGAAACCAATGTACGTACTTATTTCGGTGGTATGACGCCATTGTCAGCCGCCATATTGAATTTTCCAACGTCACCAATTTTCAAACTTCCCGTGTAGGTAGAAGGCTGACCCCATCTTCACGAAATTTGGTAGGTGGCTTCCGGCGCCGCCAAAACCGATGTACGTACTTATTTCGGTGGTATGACACCATTGTCGGCCGCCATATTGAATTTTCCACACGTCACTAATTCTCCAACTTCCTGTGTAGGTAGAAGGCAGAAATTTGGCAGGCCCATTCCTTACAGCTTACTTACAAAAGTTAAGCAGGTTTCATTTTGAAATTCTACGCGTAACGGTCATAACGGTCAACAACGTCCGCCATGTTGAACTTTCTTATTTACGGCCCCATCTTCACGAAATTTGGTAGGTGGCTTCCCTTAGCTAACTGAAAACAATGTACGTGCTTATTTCGGTGGTATGACGCCACTGTCAGCCGCCATATTGAATTTTTCAACATCACTAATTCTCCAACTTCCCGTATAGGTAGAAGGCTGAAATTTGCAAGGCTCATTCCTTACAGCTTACTTACAAAAGTTAAGCAGGTTTCATTTCAAAATTCTACGCGTAATGGTCATAACAGTCAACAACATCCGCCATGTTGAACTTTCTTATTTATGGCCCCATCTTCTCGAAATTTGGTAGGCGGCTTCCCTCCACTAACTGAAACCAATGTACGTACTTATTTCGGTAGTATGATGCCACAGTCGGCCGCCATATTGAACTTTTCAACAGTCTTTGTTACTTATGGGCCCATCTTCAAGAAATTCTATCGATCAAACAACTGTCATTTACCGAGTGGTTTCCATGCCCGGAGATGGCACCTACCTTTTCCATTCTCTGTGTTACATATTGCACGGCCATATCAGGCTCACTCTTGATATCCATTGTGTCTTATGTATTGAATGACTGGACAGGTTCAAGGTGTGGACTGATGACGGTACAGGAGATAATTAGACTACACAGGAGCACTAGAAGAGTGAAATGCTTAAGCCCTTCACCTATGGATCTGCATGTGAGTTGATGGCTGCCGCTGAATTGTTCGGTTGTCGCTTTCAAGTGTACCGAAATGGCCAAATATTTTACACCTTTGGACAACCGCCAATGCCTCTTAAACATCTTAGATTCACAGGTGACGATTTCAGTAGTGGACACTTTGATGTTTATGAATGTTTAAACTCTCAAAAGCTGGATGTGAAGTTATCGATGAAACGTTGTGTGCTTACAACACTTGACAGATGCTGAATAGCTCTTCAACACAAGTCCTACAAATACTGTTGTAATTGAAACAAATCATGAAACTCAAACCGATTATGACAGCAGCAATCCAAGCTGTGAGAGTTACATACTCAAGAGTAAGCTCAGTGCACAGCTTGGTCATATTACAACCGGAGGGCCGAACTCACAACGTGGTATACAAAGAGATCCTTAACAAATAATTATTGGTATATTGTCCCACAGTTTAAAAAGGTTTAATTTTCTTTTAATTAAAATTTGAATGCAGTACTTCACCGCTGCGAAGCGCGGGTATTTTGCTAGTTAAAAATATAAGCTAATATGTAAGAGCAAATGTAACAACAGATCAAATGCAAGACTTATACAAAAGTGTCATTATGATTTTTGTCCATGTTCAAACAGTTTCCTAAGAAAGAATACCTGTTTCTGCCACTAAATTTGTTCTGTGTTAAGATCAACGTTTAGCCTTTTATCCCCTTGAATTATTGTTGAGAGAGTGGAAGGAGGGGAACACCTAAAATCTACAGTTATATCTTTCGTCTTAGAGATGTTTAGTTGTAAAAACAAATAATCATACCATTAAACAAACTCATCAACTAGATGTCCGTGGCTGACTTACTTATCTTGAAGAAGACTCAAAATGACAAAGGTGGTTACAGATTTCAGGATGTTTCTCCTTTTGTGAACGTATGCAGTCATTTGTGGAGAAGACAGAGGAGAAGTGGAGGCAGACAACAGTCTTTAGGTAGGGGCTGGGTGGTCTTTCTGCATTGGAACCCCTGCAGATTTTGTTTTTTTTCTCCAGCCTAAGTGGAGTTTTTATTTTCTGTCTTCCTGATTATCTGACCTTACCTTTTTTATTTTACTTATTCTTAAATATTATTGCCTAATCTTGTTTTACACTTCTTGTAACTTTCTTTTGTCATCTTATAAAGCACTTTGAGTTACATTTTTGTATGAAAATGTGCCATATAAATAAATGTTGTTGTTGTTGATTCCATGGATGAATTAAGTGTATAAGAAAGCAGCTGTTAACACTCACTCCTTGTGTTCTGTTAGTTACAAAGTTTAGAAAAACCAAGTCAGAGTACAAAGAGAATTGATTGATTTCATGATTTTATGTATTTTCTGTTATGTTTGTTTATAATTTAATATTTATTTACTTTGTCTTTAAATATACATCTAATTCAAGTGTTTTGTGGGTGGAACCCCACACTGACTGAGTTTTGCTGCTCTTTAATTTATTTACTCGTTGCTTGATTCTTTTGCTGTGTTTATTGGATTTTTTCTTTTGGTGCATTGGAACATGTTTGCTATTGGACTACATTTTAGACAAAAGTTTTTTCCTTTGTGTATTTTTTCTTATTGTTGTAGTTTTTGTTAATAAAACCATAACTGATAAAGTTTCTTATTTTGGGATGTCTCCACAAGGAAGAGTTTAAAGGTTCAGATAATATAATAC
Organism: Polypterus senegalus; assembly: GCF_016835505.1. NCBI lineage: Eukaryota > Metazoa > Chordata > Cladistia > Polypteriformes > Polypteridae > Polypterus > Polypterus senegalus. Next base: position 213,320,976 of record NC_053157.1, read on the forward strand.
ATTTTGAGTGCTTCTTTATTTTTTGAACTTTTAAAACCAGCACCCCATTTCTGGGCTAGGCCTGCTTAGGCAGAAGCCTGCAGGTAATAGCTGGTAACTGACTGTCTAAGGGAGGCAACATTAACACGGGGCAGTGTAGGTCTTGGCATGCTTTATGGCTCATTTTGAAGGTTTCACACACCCCTTTCACCATGTATGGAATTCTTCTTCACAACAGGTTGCTGTTTACTGCACGTAGCCATCTTGTATAGCGTAGTCACATCCTGATCTGACAGAGGCAGCCATCTCCCTTTTCCAGGCATAACGAATAGAGATCATAGGCAATGGTGACTTCGGGAAATCTAAAGTTCAACCAACAATTCTTTGAGGCTAGAACCTGGTGATGGAGTTTTAGCAGGATTGGTTACCTGTTGACAAGTCCTTGTTGTCCTGTAGTTCTTGTTTGTAACTGTCGTTTACATATCAATGGAATCCCATCCACCTGAACCTTTCACACCAGAAAAACCTAAGGTCTAGGCCAGATTAATGATTAAAAGACTTCCTCTTATGTGTGTTTATGTACATAGCAAATTATGATAAAATATTATATGTGTATGTATATTAAATACAATAGGCTAACTTCTTTCCTGTTTAATACAGTGCATATAGCCTTTGTAACACAGTGTCATATGTGGGAGCCTGAAACAAGTCCTAAGGGAACTGTTTTCTAAAAATCACCGAGGAAGGATTTTATGGTTACACTGCAGCTCACACATTTGTCTTTTGTTTCTAGATTTGGAAAAACATTGATGAAGAAGAATTTTCCTAGCCAGCCTCCAATCTTTTGATGATTCCCTCCTTTCTACTCTCCAGGGCACAAAGCACAGAAGATCTATCAAGTCCTGTAGCAATGTTACTGAGATTCTGCCCTTGTCTTCTGTCTTCAAAGGAGGACTCTGTTTTAATTCAATAATCCTCCAGAATTTATAATCAAACTCAGAACACGCTTCTAAACCTTTTTTTCTGTTTTTATCAACATTTGGGCTTTAACAAAAATCCTAGTTAAAACCATTTTGTAGTAACTCAGCAATCACCTTTAGTCCTCCTGTTTTCTTCTCAATTTAATGATATATAGAAAATATAACATTTTCACTTTTCCTTATATTTGGTTACTATTAGCAAACATCTACTACCAAAAACAGCAATCTTACTATTTAGTTACTTTAAAAAGTACAGTGTTATATTTAAATATTGAAATTTCATGACCTAATAGAGCAGAGATATTGGGACATGATATTTCTAAGTAAAACAGTCCTGCATAGAATATAGGCCACAAAAAAGGCACATTATCCTTGGAGTTTTGCATACTTTGTAGGTTTATAGGTTTACATCAAGGCCTACTGTCAGAAATGTCTTACTGATCTGGCTTAGCAAGGATTTTTGCTTAAATTTATCATTTGAAATCCTGACAGCTCCTATGCGTTTTTACTGTTGTTTAAACCCTAGGTTTTGCAAGGTCATTTATGACCTGAATCAGTGTTTATTCTGGGGTTTTTCTAATGTGTCTTCTTGAAAATGTTGCCTTGCAACTACATAGCATCATAGTGACCAGACACACATGAAAATCAGAAGCACAAAATGGTGGGACCCAAACAAACACATACACACAAAAGCACCTCCAAAGAAAATATCATTTACATAATGGCAATAACAGACTTTACTGAATTAACTGTCAAAAATAATAAAATATGTTTTATAATTAAATTACATTAAATTTAAACAAAATGTTATGTGTGTAGTCCTGGCAGCCAAAAGCTACTGCACATGCTTTAAAGTAAATACAAGTAAGTAAATACAAAATCCATTCAACTGATCGAAAATCATACACTCAATGTTGCAAGGCTCTTTAATATCAACCAGACTTTTGCCAGCAAATGATATTAATACAATTAAATTTGCACACAGATGAAAACAACAATAACATTTCTTCAACAGTCAGAAACAGTGACATTAGCATGCACTGTGTACACAGACACACCCAGTCGCCATTAGTCAAATGCCTGGACCTACAGTAGCAAATAGTCAACACTCCAAAAGTACACATGGTGTACATTAATATTAAAATGTCAGTCAGTCAGTTATTGTCCAACCCACTATATCCTAACACAGGGTCACGGGGGTCTGCTGGAGCCAATCTCAGCCAGCACAGGGCGCAAGGCACGAACAAACCCCGGGCAGGGTGCCAGCCCACCGCAGATATTAAAATGTGCAAAGGACATTTTGAGTGATTGTCATCATGACTTTTATTTAAAGTTATTTCTTTGCAAAGTTATTTTTTTTACTCTATAGTCTGGGGGAACCTATAGAGCAAACTGGGGTATTTTTAATTTTTCATCCATCCATTCATCTGTTCATTTTAGAAAATTTACACTTGCACCCAAACATTTAGAGTTACAGCCCCTTAATTGACAAAATATCCAAGGAGCAAGTCAAAATATACCTCGAAATGGAACACCAGTCCATCACAGGACACAAATACAGTACATATACACCACTTCACCTGTTATTTAGGACAGGTTTTACATGACCATTAGCCATGTTAGGAATTGAACACAGTTCTCTGGAGCTGCGAAGAGGCAGTGTGTTCATTACTCCACCCTTTTATAACTTTATTATTACATATATCCTTAAAATAGCTATTAATTTCAAAACTTGGAGTCTGATTGAACTAAAAAGTAAGCATCAACCATGTATGCAATTCCTCAGGTGTCCATGCATCACAATAAAGATTAAAGAAGCTAGCAAATGCGCTTTCTAATCTGAGTTGATTATTTATTAGATCTCTTAATACTTTATATACCATATTACAGCTTACAGAAGCACAGCTTGTTGGATGATGTTTGATGTTTATAATATGTAGATACATTTTTATTTCTGCATTTATGATGTAAACCCAGTAAAAGCATTTTATTGTATAAACAGGGCAAAATTCCAACTATGAAGGAATATTTTAGACAAAATTAAATATATAATGAAATGAATGCATTGAGAAATGTGACAATAAATAAATAATAACAAAATGATTTGCGAGTATAAATAATTAAATGTGTCATTAATTCTGCTTTTGTTGCGTATTTCTTAATGTATTTATTTCATTATTTTTTCATTTGTTTATTTCAGAGACACCACAGGCAACAATGGTTATGATACCAAACTATTAAAAACATTTGAAATAGTAAATGGGCGAAGAGAGATAGTCAAAACCAGTCAATGGATCAAGATCCAAGAAGTTAGGGTTATTTGAGGTTGAAGAAAATATATGTATACTAATAAAAGGCAAAGCCCTCACTGACTGACTCACTCACTCATTACTAATTCTCCAACTTCCTGTGTAGGTAGAAGGCTGAAATTTGGCAGGCTCATTCCTTACAGGTTATTTACAAAAGTTGAGCAGGTTTCATTTCGAAATTCTACGCGTAACGGTCATAACTGAATACTACTTACGTACATATATACGGCCATAGCCTGCAGCTCGGTCGCATCCCCATCACCATGCCTTCATGAGTTGGCTGCCTGCCTAGTTGCATCCCCCATCACCATGCCTTCATGTAGTTGGCTGCCTGCCTATATTATAAATTAGCAACCCTCCATCCCCACGCCCCAGTCCTTTATCTGAACTTTCTTTAAAAGTTTAATTGACTGCCTGCTTATATAAGGCCATCCATCAACAGCACTAATCTCTTATTTATAAACGCCACAAATATATTCACATGTACATAACCTATATTACAACTATATATACATATAAATTAGACACCCAGACACGCAAAATCCCCACACGTTCCCCAGTCCTTTATCTGAACTTTCTTTTAAAAGTTTATAATCACACAGCCTGGGAAGTCTGCAGTGAATCCTGCGACCAATCCTGATGTGCGCCGCAAACGCGTTTACTTAATTTATATGTAAAGACGCGATCTCATCAGCTCGGGGACAATTCCTTTATTATACTCGCAGACAAATCCACAACTTCATAGAGACGCTGCCAAAAACGAAAGAATGCAAGAAAGGAGGAAAGAAACAGAAAGAATATCTTATTTATACAGTAAACGGTGCAAATATATTCACATGTACTTAACCTATATTACAGCTATATACACATATAAATTAGACACCCAGACACACACAATCCCCACACATTCTCCAGTACTTTATCTGAACTTTCTTTTAAAAGTTTATAATCACACGGCCTGGGAAGTCTGCAGTGAATCCAGCGGCCAATCCTGATGTGCGCCGCGGACACGTTTACTTAATTTACATATAAAGAAGCGGGCTCACTGGCTCGGCGACAGTTTCTTTATTGAAGAATGAAGTCGGTCTCACCCGGGTGACTCGGTGTTGGTGTCCATCCATGGCCGACGCCCGTTCCACAACAGACAAGTAAAACCATCAGCTCCGAATATCCCTTTTAGGTTAGCAGGCACCCCTTCTATGTGCACCCAACCATCCTTATTTTGGAGTCTTCCTTGCTTTACCGCTGACTATGTTATTTTTAAAATGTTTCCTTTTCTTTTTCATAACTTCTTTAACACACTACTTCTCCGCTGTGAAGCACAGGTATTTTGCTATCTCCACATATAAAAGGCAAAGTCCTCACTGACTCATCACTAATTCTCCCACTTTCCGTATATGTGGGAAGCTGAAATTTTGCATGCTCATTCCTTGCAGTGTACTTATAAAAGTTAGGCATGTTTCATGTCCTATTACAACACCCAAGGGGGGGAAATGGGTGTACCCCCTAAACTGTATATATAGATTGGGTAAACCCCTCCTTACTATTTCTGCTACTTCCAGTTTTCCCATGCTCATCCTTTACACTGTACTTACAAATGTTAAGTATGTTTCATTTTGTGTTGTGCCCCGTAATGAACTTTTGAAAATAACGTCTTCTTTTTGGCGGTTCTCACCATTACGCCATAAGGAAGTTTAGGAACTGAGCTCTCCTTTTGGCGGTTTCATTCCTTATTTCCATTAAAAGAGGATTTATTTCACACACAAGGGCCACCCCCGGTCCCCCTTCCTTTTTCCACACGGATGATGTCCACACAGCTACCTCGTAGTTGGCTAACTGCCTATATACATTAACGACATCCCGTGCTCCTGTGCCTCTTCACTCGCTTCCTTATTGACCTCAGCTGTTCATGCTCACTGCTCCCTTCTTCTTTACTCCACCGCTTCAAGCCTGTTATTGTTCACCTTGCTTCACGTCTGCCTGCTGGTGACTCCTGCCTTTTCGTTTACTCCACCGCTTTACTACGAAACTTACAACCACCAAAACTTCATAATGGCACCAGGCTTTAGATCGAATCTTTGCACAAGAACCTCATTGAGGCAACTGACTTCACTGAAACAGGCTCAGAGAAGACTGTATTTATTCCTCGCATCCCTCTCATACCCTCAGACCTCCCATTCAAATTCAAATGCCTCCAATTTCCAGTAAGGGTCTGCTTCCCTATGACAATAAATGACTCACAGGGCCAGACTCCAAAAAAGGTCGGCATTGACTTGACACAAGATTGCTTCTCACATGGCCAACTGTATGTTGCATGCTCAAGAGTAAGCTCAGCAGACATTTTATAGCCTGAGGGCAGAACTGCAAGCGTTGTTTACAAAGAGATCCTTACATCCTAAAAATGTGTATTTCTCATACACAACATTTACAATCAAACTCATCATTCTCAATACTAAAATAAGCCTACGACAATTACATTGACAATCACGTTGCATTATTTTTAAAATGTTACCTTTTTTTTCATAACTTCTTTAACACACTACTTCTCCGCTGCGAAGCGTGGGTCTTTTGCTAGTAAAAGGATAAAAGAACCAGAGTATTCAGAAGTTATTCATAAAATGCTGATCAAAAAGTCTGTTTTGGAATCTGTCCGCTTGGATAAAAAAGCAACCTTACTGAGCAACTTTCAACCCAACGAGCACTTGGACAAGGATCATAAGTCACACTCCTCGTAATGCACAAATGGATCTAGCAGAAATAACACAAAATGAGCCAACCATACATATACAATACGGTGGTGATAATGGTAAAAAAAACAAAAAACAATTAAGGCTTAGTTACAAAAACTAACAGTGTTAATCTACAGCCCTCAAACTCCTAAATTAACCATAAACAGACACCAATTGAATGTTATTAATAAGAGGCACAATATAATGACACATGCCATGAAAATAAAACTGTCACTTTTTCATCTGTCAAAGCTGAGAGGGTGGGCTATAGTGAGTACTGTGTTTTGATTGATAAATTGTTTGCAGAGTGGACTCAAATCTTCGGTCGAATTTACCCCCTGATATCTCCAGCGCAGATTCCTGATGAGCTTCTCAAATTAAAGAAGCCACTCTGCTCAGTATTTCTGTGCAGCTGTTTTCCTTTCACTCATATCCATCATGGAAGTGCATAGTCACAACTTTGAACATGAACTTCACCGATGATTCACCAATCAAAAATCAGTACTCTGACATGTTGTATGCAGTGCCACTGAAATAAATAAACAAAGAATATTTAAATAAATTCATAAAGAAATAAGCAACCAAAAATATATTTCATGACATGTTTAATTAAATCTAAACACATATATTTATTTTTTGTTTTCAGATTTCACAATGCATTTGTTTGTTTGCCTATTTATTTATTTAACTTTATCCACAATATTCCCTCTATAGCAACAGTTGCAGATATGGTTTAATAATTGCAGTAATACTGACAATTAAGGATTTTAGGGTTTCTGATTAAAAACTAAATGCATTTTAAAAGCAGTGAATCAGACAGTGTAGCGTATGGACAGACAATAAAAGGGACGGCCTGATATGCACCCTGAGCACGATGGTACCATACAACAATTTACATATTCAGTTTACATATTACAGACTTTGTGAAAACAGGTTTTACAATTTTAATATCATGCTTGGCATAACTTGCCAATGCAAATTTCATCCTATGTGATGTGAGGACACGGCGAGTTTTAAAGGTAATAAACAGCCTTTCAGTAACAAGCCAATAACACACTTAGTGTTTGCTAAGTAAACAGATCTATGTATAAATTAGCAATTTAAAATACATTATTTGCAGCATGTGTAAAAACCAGGCATCTGTCTCAACAATGTATTTTAGCTGAAAAGATATGCATCCAATTCTTTGGAATTACTTGCATTACTTCTCTCAGAAAACCAAAAAAGAAAAATGAACAACTTGAGCATTCTATCCAATTATTTTATTCCCTTATATTGGGTAAGGTCAGAATTAATCATTCTAGCAGCAGCATAGGAATTAAAAAAGACAACTACAAGATTGCACTTTTGGAGTTATGCATTGGGAGATGTAACATTTAGCTAATTGGATTACTCCAAGGTTAAGTGGGATCTGATCAGGTTGTGTTTATTTAATCCAAAATGGCACTGTAATTACCAATCTGTATGACTTTAAACTGAAATTACTGACCCAGCTCGCACTTATTCATTTGATCCTGAACTTGCATGTTTTGCTTGAGGTGCTGTGCACGAAAAAGTATCAAAGCATGACACATCGATGCATTTTAAATTGATATATGCTTTACAGTAATTTGTAAATGTGTATTTTCTTTTGCACATCATTTCACTGCCTTCTTATTATGATCTCTACAATATTACCAGCCTTATCATTTATGGAGCTTGACAGTTCTTTCACAGAATGCTAATATATTGTATTAAAAGTATGCCCCATATAACATTGTCTCTGCTGTGGAATTCACTCAGGCGACACCCCACTCTCAGTTGCTTGTCCCTTCTGAAACAACAGAGGCAGGACTTGCACAGAACACTCCTTTCAGCCAGTGTAGCTAAAGAGAGCACATTTTGGTACAGTGGATTATTTGGCTTCTAACTGTGAGGCATCCTTTCTCGCTCACAGTATATCTACACTCACTCCTGTTATAACAAACATGGTCAGCTATGTGTTAATGCTTTTACAGGTTTCTTACCAACCTTCTGCTGTTGCCCTGTACTATCCAGGAAATACAGTATGACAGTTATTGTATCTTCCTTTATTATCCTATAAAAATTATAAGTTTTTGTGATACTGTCTTGCAGATCCAGCCTCCTGGTCTTGATTCAAGCACCTTGATTGTCATGTTTGAGAATTCTCTCCATAATTGTGAAGGTTTTTGTTTGGTTATGTCAATTTTTGTCCCACATAATAAATGGGATTGTTAGGATAATTAAAAAACTCTAACCTGGTCTGAAATGAGTGAGTATGAATATGTGCATGAGTGAGTCCTTAGACAGGCTGGTGTTATGCCAAATTCTATAGAGGCAGGGTTCAGTCATTTGTGGTCCCTTTGTGAAGATTAAAAGGTTCTGAAATTCTAACATAATATAAGTAAGGAAAATTGTTCCTTACTATTAAACACTAATCATATGTTACCAGGTAGTACAGGCGACGCCCAAAATTCGTTCCTAGAGCACCTGCGAATTGTGAAAAACCACGAATTTTAGATGTGGTCAAAAAAATGTCTATAAACATTACATTATATAATACATTACCCTAAAAAAAGAATGTAAAGGTAAACCCGTATACTGTACAGTACTGTACTGCTATGTCTCCTGCAGTGGTAAAACGTAAAATACAGATGTTACCTCTATGTGTACTGTAATTCATGCAAGTGCGTTTTCTTTGTATGTGCTGTTATTTTCTTTGGTATAAGTAGGGTAAATACAGTAATAATTGAATAAAAATACAGTGAAAAATGTACGGGTACTCACAAATAATGATTGATATTGATTGAAGATGATGATGATGAATTAGCTGTGTAGTACGATGAAGGTATGTAATGAAGATAATGACTACACAGCAATGCAGAGGATTTACAGCTCCTTGGGTGGCGAAAAGTCTTCAGGCACTTCAGGAGAAGTCGTATCTTCTGACTTTTCTTCTGATGGGGTTTCGTGCTGGCTTTTTTGATTGTGATGGGAAGTTGCTGTCATTGTTTCTTCAGTGGTGGTGAGGAGGGTTTTATATGTCTGAATGGCAGCATCGATGCCATTATTAACTTTGAGAGCCTGAATCATATAGCGATCCCATGCTTGGGTTCATTGCCAAAAGCCTTAGAAGGTGCAGGGTGTTTGGGCGGCATCTTAGGGCTTTAAGAAGAACAAAACGAAAAACACGAGAACACTCAAGATAGCTACACGCACTAAACTTTTATGATGCAGGAATGCTGGGCTGCATCTGCCGGAGATGCATCACAGGGCAGCAGCCAATTAGCAGCAAGGAGAAATAACTAACGCTTTCAGATTGGCTACTTTCAAACCTCCTGTCTCCGAGTACAGGGGTACAGTATTTCACAGTCCCAAGCCGTGTTTTCCTCTACGGCTTGTGTTCTCTCTAAAGTACTTAAAAAATTATACAGTATTATATTTTATATGGAAATTTAGCTGAATTTACGTTCTTAATAATTTAACATTAAAATGCATTAAAAATTATATATTACCACAAAAAAAGCCATAAAAAGTTGCGGAGGATATTTGCAGTTTCCGCAAACAATTGTTAGCTAGGTTCAAAGGAAAAATCCACAAACGACGAGGCCACGAACTCTAAATCGCAACTTTGCGGGGGTCAAATGTATTTCCCTATTTACTGTATTTTATTACAAAACTGAGCTTTACCTTGACTTTTAGCAAATACTTCTTGTTTCATCTTTGGTTATCTGATGCCAAGTATCACCTAACCCAAGTACTGCTCTGACCTTAATTTTATCGATGGCTGAGGTTAATTCAGCTTACCGTTTTCTGTAATGAAAATGAAAAGTTGGTGCCTACCTGATACTTTACAATTTGCTGCCTACTTAAAAAGATAAATTCATCACATTTGATCAAAGTGTTTTACCTTAAATCTGATGTTTATAAATTTTGGCTATGGTAACTATTTTGTACATTTTCTAAATGTCAGTTCTACAATTATAAATATCATGATTGGCAATACAAATTTCCTCCTATGTGACTGGAATACATCACTATTTCTGGAGGCATAAACAGTCTTTCTTTATCAAGCCAATAAAACAGTTAGTTATTTGCAGTGTACCTGAGATATTACCATACTAGCTGTGGATCAACACCAGACAACATATTATGATACTAATCAGAGACGATCCTCAGGTCTAAGTGCTGCTGCAGTAAACATCACAACAAAATCAACAACATTTTTAACTAATATGCAGCTAGTGTTGTTGTTGTTTCTTGTTTCCTCCTGAATTTGCTCAAGTGTCCATCTGGTTGCCTGGTAATGGTGGCATGCCAGCAACTAAAATCTTACCCTCTCTCAGTTAACAATTTGTAGCTTCACATCCCTCTCGATTTAAAGGGACAGAGTAAAAGGGGAAAAAGAATTCCACATGTAAATTAATAAAAATAATAGCAATCATTAAGTTACATTAGATCAAAATGAGTTTCATGGTCGTTATTGTGAACATAAATATTTTTTTTTAAATATTAATTTCAAACATCCGAAAAAGGTATATAGAAAGTAATGACAACAAAAGGTAAATGTTAGTAGAATTGTATATAAAACCTAAATGTTTCTGCAATTCCTGGGTGGTTAATGATCCACCAGTAGGGTGACCTGGGTGTAGGCCCTGACATATGCAAGAAAAAAGTAATGCAGGTGTTATACTGAATTTACTCTCACCCCAACCAAATCACTACCCCGCTTTTACGTGCACATTCCTCACCCAAGCCAAGAGGTATTATTTTACCTTTCTTAAGGTAAGTATGTAAGTGCTACTAAATAATTCTGTCATACTATTAGGAGAACATAGAGCAATCTTAAAATCATATTTGTTTACATTTTACATGTTACTGAATTGAGCGTTAGGCAGTATTGTTTGAGTGTAACTGCAACAGGTAGGTCAGAATCACTTTAGATGTTATTTGCTGTCACCAACTGACCTGTAGATTATGCCTTAGAAGTTTCAGTCCTACCTAAAAGCAGCTGTGTTGCAGCTACAGTGATAAAATTTCTAACACCTCGGCCTTTCAATCAATCAATCAATCAATCAATCAACATTTATTTATATAGCACATTTTCATACAAAAACATGTAGCTCAAAGTGCTTTACAAAATGAAGAATAGAAAAATAGAATACACAATAAAAAATAAACATAAGTCAACATTAATTAACATAGAATAAGTAAGGTCCGATGGCCAGGGTGGACAGAAAAACAAAAAAAACTCCAAAGGCTGGAGAAAAAATAAAATCTGTAGGGATTCCAGACCAAGAGACCGCCCAGTCCCCTCTGGGCAATCTACCTAACATAAATCAAACAGTCCTCTTTGTATTTAGGGTTTTCATGGAAGGGCTTGATGATGATGGTCACGTAGACTTCTGGCTTTCAGTCCATCAATGTTGGTGCATCATGATGCTTTGAGTAAAAAGAAACAGAAGAGAGAGTTGGGGTCAGTACGGATTTTGGAGCCACTATGAATAGTTACTATGATGAATTGAACATGCAGAGTATCAGTATTAAGTTAAAGTGAAGTTATAAAAAGGCCATGTTAAAGTAATGTGTTTTCAGCAGTTTTTTAAAGTGCTCCACTGTATTTGCCTGGCGAATTCCTATTGGCAGGCTATTCCAGATTTTAGGTGCATAACAGCAGAAGGCCGCCTCACCACTTCTTTTAAGTTTAGCTTTTGGAATTCTAAGCAGACACTCATTTGAAGATCTAAGATTACAATTTGGAGTGTAAGGTGTAAGACATTCCAAAATATAAGATGGAGCGAGATTATTTAAGGCTTTATAAACCATAAGCAGAATTTTAAAGTCAATCCTGAATGACACAGGTAACCAGTGTAGTGACATCAAAACTGGAGAAATGTGTTCGGATTTTCTTTTCCTAGTTAGGATTCTAGCAGCTGCATTCTGCACTCGTTGCAAATGATTTATGTCTTTTTTGGGTAGTCCTGAGAGGAGTGCGTTACAGTAATCTAGTCGACTGAAAAAAAAAGCGTGAATTAATTTCTCAGCATCTTTCAATGATATAAGAGGTCTAATTTTTTCTATGTTTCTTAAGTGAAATATGCTGTCCTAGTGGTCTGATGAATATGCGATTTAAAATTCAGATTACAGTCAAGTTACCCCTACGTTTTTTACTTCTGTCTTAATTTTTAATCCTAATGCATCAAGTTTATTTCTGATAACCTCATTGAATCCATTGTTGCCAATTACTAAAATTTCAGTTTTCTCTTTATTTAGTTTGAGAAAATTACTATTCATCCATTCAGAAATACCAGTAAGACATTGTGTTAGTGTATCGAAAGAGTCGGAGTCATCAGGTGCTATTGATAAGTACAGCTGTGTGTCATCAGCATAGCTGTGGTAACTCACGTTGTGCCCTGAGATAATCTGACTTAATGGAAGCATGTAGATTGAGAAGAGCAGCAGACCCAGGATAGAGCCTTGTGGAACACCATATCGGATATCATGTGTCTTTGAGATGTGATTACCACAACTCACAAAGAATTTTCTACCTGTCAGGTAGGATTCAAACCAATTTAAGACACTGCCAGAGAGGCCCACCCATTGACTAAGGTGATTTCTAAGAATATTGTGATCAATGGTATCAAATGCGGCACTCAGATCTAAGAGGATGAGAACAGATAAATGGCCTCTGTCTGCATTTACCCGCAAGTCATTTACTACTTTAACGAGTGCAGTTTCTGTGCTGTGATTTGTTCTGAAACCTGACTGAAATTTATCAAGAATAGCATGTTTATTGAGGTGGTCATTTAACTGCATAATGACTGCCTTCTCTAGAATTTTACTTAAGAAGGGCAGGTTAGAGATGGGTTTAAAATTTTCAAAGGCAGAGGGGTCAAGATTATTTTTCTTGAGCAGGGGTTTAACTACAGCAGTCGTAAGACAGTCTGGGAAGACCCCCGTATCTAATGGCGAATTAACTATGTCAAGAATATTGTCAATTAGCACGCCAGATATTTCTTTGAAAAACCTTGTTGGTATTGGGTCAAGGACGCAGGTGGAGGGTTTCAGTTGAGAGATTATACTATGTAATTCAGGTAAATCTATCCTGGTAAAGGAATTTAATTTGTTTATAATGGAGTACCGGGGCTTTGGAGGTTCTGCAGTGTTGGGGAGATATACTATGTTATCTCTAATATCATTAATTTTTTGATTGAAAAATACAGCAATGTTCTCACAGGTTTCACTGGAAGTATTCTGGGGGCATTCCTTTGTGTTACCTGGGTTTAACAGACGATCAATTGTAGAAAATAAGACTCTGGGATTACTAGCATTGTTATTTATAATATTAGAGAAATAGAAGCGCCTCTCAATACGGACTGTGTTATTGTATTCTGTTATTTTAACCTTCAATATCTCATAATGGATAGTTACTTTAGTTCTCAGTAGGAACAGCGTTTTTCTGTTTCAGTGGTACGTCATGTTCTTTCATGAGATACATGTACACAGTTACTCATACATTATATTGATCTAATGCACAAATAACCACTGACTTAAATCTCCTAGGGAGGCCACACTCACTGCTAGTATTATTTTTATATGCAATGTTCATAGAGTGTAAATATATTTGTGTGACACCCTGGAGCCCATGGGAGTCTAAATCTGGTAATGCTATAACTCATTTTCCCAATTAATACAAAAGAGTTAATACTTGTCATTTATTACGTGCCCAAGTTTTCCTAAAAACTGAATTAATATAACAGTCACCAAAGCATATAAAATACCTGAGGCTGGGCAATATTAGTAAAGAATTCCTCATCACAGAGCAAACTTCAGAGTAGACCACAGGTACTTTATGATACATAGTGTGAGAGATCTCATAGTAGATCTGAAAAGCACTCACAAAGATACCCGCATAACTCTCTGAAGGAATACAGTATGGAGGAAACAAGCAGATCTTTTAATGTGTACTGTCCGAACCAGCAGCTAAGTGATTTCTTTATTAGAGACACCCACTCTACACCTTTTTACTGCAGATTAATGGTTAAATACAGATCAAATATATTGATCTGTATTGTCCTAACTTCTTATATTATGTACTATAAAGAAATATAAAGATTTCTATGCATCCTTTGACTTTTTTGTGGCATTGAGTTAAATAAATTTGATTCAGCATCATGCTGTACTTTAGTCCAAACATAAATATAATATATTGGTTTAATTATTTTTAATGGCATACATTTTCTATTCATGTCTGCAAACATATATCTGATGTGTGTAGAATTTATTTTGTAACATTCCTTATCATTTTCCAGAATCCAACTACTTTTTGTTGTGGTCTTGCACACTATAGCACTAAACCCCAAAGTTAGTCATTTTACCATAAATATGTATAAAGAAAAGACCAGCATGGGATCATCCCCAGCTTAGGCAACACTGAAACTGACTCTTAGTGTTTGCCAAATAACTAGATCTTTGTACACATTAGCATTCTAAAATGTACTATTTATATAAAGTATAAAAAGCAAGGCACCGGCATCAGCAACTTATTGCAGATCAAGAGATATGGATAAAATAGCACATTCTTGGGAATTAGTTACATCTGTCAGAAAACTAAAAAAAAAGGAAAACTTAACAACTTGAGCATTCTATCCAATCATTTAATTCCACTATACAGAGTAAAATCAGAATTAATCATTGTAGCAGCAGCATAGGAATTAGAAAAGACAAGTTCAAGACTGCAGTTTTGAAGGAATGCATTGGCAGATGCAAAATTTACCTAATTAGATTACTCCATGGTTAAGTGGGGTCTGCTCATTTTGTCTTTATTTAATCCATAATGGCTCAGTAATTGCCAGTCTGAAAGCACCCAACTGTAGAAGGTACAGGAACTGTAGCAGTAGGAAAATGGTTCTTTACTAGAAAATGCTAATCAGTCATGCAGTCATTATCTAACCTGAAAAGGGTTACAGGGTCTGCTGGAACCTATCCCAGCTAGCATAGGGCACAAGGCAGGAACAAACCCTGGACAGTGTGCCAGTTCATCGTGGATCAAACACACACACACACACATCCACACAGATGCACCCCCCCAACTACACACTAGGGCCAATTTAGAAAATGTCAGTCCACCTAACTTGCATGTCTTTGGACTGTGGGTGGAGACCGGAGCACCTGGAGGATACCCACACAGACACAGGAAGAACATGTAAACATCTATACAAAGTGGAACCAGGACATGAACCCAGGTCTTGTTAATGCAAGGCAGCAGCACTACACGACACCACTGTGCCGCCCAGAAAATGCTAATAATATTTTACCAAATGGAACAAGTATATTTATATCTTTCTTTACTACAAAATTGATCTTGACCCTGACTTTTAGCAGGTACTTCCCTTATTTCATTTCCAGGTGTACAGTGCCAAATGTTGTCTAACCCAAGTGCTACTCTGACCTTAATTCTATCAATGGTTGAGGTTAATTACAGTCTTCTGTAATATTCTCAGGCCTCAGTCGCAAAGCAGATGCTTACTTAATTATTTATAATTTCTTCACCTCTTAAAGACATAAATTTAGCATATTTAACCAATGAGTTTTACCATAAAATTAATGCTTATAAATTGTGGTTGTCATAAAAATATTGGCTTTTGTATTTAACTTGAATTAAAAAATAATGTGAGTTTGTTATTGAAAAAAGACAGCTTTGGCCATTCATGCCCTTGAATTGGGTAACTGGGTTAGAAGCTACACAGATGGATGGATGGATGGATGACTGTCAACGGATATTTTTTTCACAACTCTGGTAGATTTTCATTTTTCTTTATTAAATCTTTCTTTTGCTCACCAAGACACAATTGTATTGCTACTTTTAATTATTGTTACAGAACAGAATGAAACCTTAATTATACTTTCATATCTTTATTTTTTTCCTCAAATGTTGGCACCCCTGGAATTTTTCAGTGTTGAACTAAGACTGCATTCACCTTTCACCTTACAAGCTCAACGTAGATGCTTGTTCATTGGCAACAATAGAGGGAAATGTGTAAAGTAAAATTATGTGTAGTGTGATTTTTTTCAACTTCTGCAGAGCATATGTTCTTTTGTTTTTGTTGTTCCTTAGTTATTTTATGCATTGTACGTATGACCTCTAAAACTCAGCACACCTACTGTACTTATTTATTTGTGAACCTTAGCCATTAGGTCTTCAATTTCCTTTACACGTTGCCTTTTCTTCTATAAGATGACGGTCCATTATGCTTATGTTTCAGTGAAAAATAATACAAGTTTATTTGCTTCAACTGTGGGCCAATAACATCAAGACTTTTATAATCTACAGTATATAATAATTTATAATATGTTTACTACATTAATCTGGAAATTACTGTGCCAAAATAAAAGCTCAAATAAAGTTTCTCAATGTATAGAGCTAGTTATCCCATGAAAATGAGTACATTTTTGCCTCTTTTCATTAATATATAATAATTATTTTCATGCGTATAAGAATCATGTCAGCATTTTAAAGGACAGAATTATCTGGGCACCAGGGGCCTCATGTATAACGCCGTGCATAGAACTCACACTATAACATGGCATAAGCACAAAACCGGGAATGTGCGTACGCATAGAAAAATCCAGATGCAGGAATTTGTGCGTACACAAACTTCCATTTTCTTCCGCTACTTAAACAATGATCAACATGAAATGTAACGCACGTGCACGCGCCTCCTGCCCCACCCCATCTCCTCCCAGAATTACGCCTCTTTGAATATGCAAATCAATATAAATAGCCCTTAAGATCAGCCTTCTGTGAAAAGACAATGGCAAAACCACGAGGAAAAATAGAACAATTTCAGTGAATACCAAGTGGAGGCAAGGAAAAACGTACTATTTGTTGGCTTAAATAGTGGTATAAACAAGAAAAAGAAGCTGATCGAGTGACATAGCGTATCGGAGAAACTCAAAAGCTCAAGTTCACAAAGTCGCACAGTGCCCAAAATAAAAAAGAAGTTGCATATCAAAGTCACCGTGAAAAAGCGAGTTGTAGCCCACCGTCTGAGTGTCATATGAAAGCTTATTAGGGTTAAAAAAAAACAGAGAAAAAAAATAGGCACACAGTGGGGAAAAAGCATGAAATGTCAACTTTGACCTCGAAATTTCCACTTTAATCCACGTAGTTTATTTTGTCATTAAAGTAGAACATCATAAACTTAATCTTAAAATCAATTAATTTACTAGTTTCTCAAATCCCATAGTAACTAAAGTAGTACGTTAAATGCTTTGTTTTGTATGTGTTCTTCTATGTGGTCTGTGTGTGAATCACTACATGCTTCTTAAACCGGCTTTCTCTTCCTCCGACAGGACACAGAATCCATTACATTCATGATATTACAGCTCTCTGAATAATTAAAATACTAAGATGTATACGTGATATCATTTTCATGATGATAGGAGTTAATGCATGTTATTAAACATGGGATGAAATAATTTATTGCAGCAGTGCTGTCTGTTCCAAACGTACTAACCTCCAATTCCTGTCCTTCCTTTTCTTTCTCCAAATACCCAATCGCCACTCAATCAGCTCTGTAATAGACATTAAGCCATCTGTAAGCTTATAATGCCGGTTCTTTAAAACTTTTAAGAAAAATTGAACTATCTTTGTAGTACATGTTGTGGAGGACTGCCGGCTTCCCATGCCAGTCCGCACCCCCAGGCCGCCAGGAGGAGCTCTACCGACAGCAGGATCGTGCCCCGAGGTCCAGCAGGGCCTTATGGACTTTGTAGTGTTTATACACAGCCCTGCTGGATACCTTGGGGACCACCAGGAGTCGCTGTGGGGGACTTATAGGCTCTGTGATGCCGTATGACCCGGGAGTACGTCACGGTCACGTGACAGGAAGAAATGTCGTGCTCCTGGGTTGAAGTAAAGGACTAATTGCCCTGACCCGGAAGGAATAAGGAACTGTTTACTGTTGGGACAGAAACACCTCCGGGTCAGGGGCTATAAAAGGGCGGTGCCTCGCTCCAGTCAACGAGCTGAGCTGGGAGGTAGAGGAGCAAGTGTCTGGGCGAGGAGGAGAGTTTATTGTTGGAGAGTATTGTGGTTATTGTGATTGTGAGTTACGTAATTCAATTGTATGAGTAGTGTGGAAGTTGCTTGGTGCACTGTGCAGAATAATAAAGAGTCTTGGACTTTTACCTGGTGTTTGGAGTCATCCCTTGAGGGTTCAAGGGAGCACTAGTGCCCCCTACTGCCACAATGTTTAATTATTCTATCCTTCACGCCAGTCCCAGTGAAGCATACAGTGCGAGGCCGGAACAATCCATGAACGGAGCGCCAGATCTTTGCTAGCGTAGCAACACCGTTTCCTTTAATTATTAACAATATAGATTATTTAAAGTTAATGTTTTATCTGTGTTATAATAAACATATTTTGCTTCATTTCATCTTAAAAATGATATCGTCATCACATGTAAATATGCGCTTTATAAAGTGGCTCAGGTTGTGCAATATTATAACTGTATCGCAAGTTTACAGTGAGGTAATTGTACTTATAAGTACAAACAGTTCTACAAGGAGGAGTTGATGAAGTGATAGAGTGCGTTTAGAACTCTTGGGATGACACTCTTTCTGAACTGCGAGGTCCGTACAGTAAAGGTTTTGAAGTGTTTGCTGTGTGAGAAGCAGTTCAAATAGGAAGCATGGCTGAGGCTGCGTGTGCTTGATGGTGCATACTGATAATTCTCTTTCCGATCAGCTGCTCCGAGTGGTGCAGTTAGAGTAATATGGAAAAAGATGATCTGCTGTGGCAACCCCTAACAGGAGCAGCTGAAAGAAGAAGAAGAAGGCGCAGTGAGAGTAACAAGGCTAAAGCTATGGTATTTAGAATAGTTTGGCCATTCTGTGGGCCATTATATTGTTACCGGTTAATTACAATCACATGCATTAGACTAATAAACTATATGCGGTTAATTTCAGTGTATTTATAAAGCCGCGTCAGGGATGTGGATCAAAAAAAGAAAGATAAACCACACAGGAACAGTAGCATTGCTTTGACACTGGGTGCTGCCAGTCTGCAAAATCTAGCAGAGAACTTGTGTACAACAGGGTATGAGGTACCGTGGAAATGTGTGTGGCTTTACACCAAGTTTAGGTTTTATACATCT
The DNA here is from genome assembly GCF_016835505.1 of Polypterus senegalus. Lineage (NCBI taxonomy): Eukaryota > Metazoa > Chordata > Cladistia > Polypteriformes > Polypteridae > Polypterus > Polypterus senegalus. Next base: position 213,340,134 of record NC_053157.1, read on the forward strand.
AGATTTGAACATGGAAACATTCGTATGCATCATTTCTGTGCGTACGCACCATTTATACATGAGGCCCCGGGAGAACGGACGGGGGTTGCACAATACTTTAGATCAATTTCCATTCCAGTTCTTAGGACAACCGACTGACATCATGCCCAGTATTTCCTCATGACTCCCCTCCTCCGCCAAATGACAGAAAAGGAGATCAGGACAGGAAGCAGATGTCAAATGACCACAGGAGAGCATGAGGGACACACTACTGGTAGCTCTTTCTGTTCATTTTACCCTGTACCTTATCTTTTTCATTGAAAACTATTTGTCATTAAATACGAAATGCTGGCTGGGACACAAACCACCTTTTAAATGTTCTTTATTTCACTGTATATGATTCAATTTCCAACCCACTTAATCTTCATTAGACTTCATTATTATCCTTCCATTTACATGGCTTGAACAATGCATGAAGAATGTGTTATTGAGTATGAGTAAGAATAATGGTTATTATTCTTACTCTTTTTGTCTGCTACCAGGATAGAATTAAGCCCTTGTAGTCCTAAACTGGATTTAGTACTTTTTTTGTTAATTTGTGGATCTTTAGACAGATTATTCTTATTATTCACCCATCCATCCATCCATCCATCCAGCCATCTCCCAAACCTGCTAAACCAGAGCGGGATTGCTAGGATAGGAAGATATAATATATATGTAGGTGCCTGCTTATAGACCTTACAAAGCACACCACACTGCCATCTTCATTAGAGGATTTTGTACAGAAGATGAGCAGTTTTACATTTCTTGGAATGGCCATCACTGAAGAACTGAGGTGGACACATTACATTTCAACTCTTGTCAAGAAGGCTCAATTGAGGACACCTCGCATTAGTCCAATCTGTTCATGCAAGCTTCATCAGGTGCTCACACTATCTCACCCTAACCTTACTAGTTGAATTACATTCTGGTATGGCTTGTGACAAGAAGAGACATGAGACATGGCAAAGGTTTGGGGCAGCCACCCATGTAATCTGTATACTGGCTGCACAAAGTAAATGTTTGAATTGTAAGTCAAGTTTACAAGACAGAGTCCAAAACAGAACTGAATTCCAGGGGAAAAGGAGTGAGACTTTATAGGAAGTCTGCGGGAAGTGATGTCGTCCTCGGGGCCGGGAACGGAAGTGATGTCGCCCTCGGGGCCAGGACCGGAAATGATGTCCTCGGGTCTGGGGCCGGAAGTGGTGTGTCCCGAGTCGAGGCAGTGGCTCCTGTTGGGATTTCCCGGGAAAGTTCTGCAGGGAACCCCCTGTGCAGATGTATTACCATTATTCTCCAAGCCCTTTAGCTGCCTCCTATTCACATGTGTGTGACAGGCTTTTGTTCGGCTCAAGAAGGTAAAGCTCTACAAAGAATGGTGAAGGTTACACACAGTATTACTGGCACTCAATGGCCTTCACTTCAAAACAGTATACATTTTATGTTATACATATAACATGTGCAGCTTTAGAAAGATGCACAGTATTTTTGCAGACCTCTGTCATTCAGCATTGTTGTTTTGCTTACTCCTTCTGACAGACGGTACAGGACCGTTAGTAGTAGCACCTATGGATTCGGGGACAGTTTCCCTCCATAGACCAAAAGTTTAATGATAATGAAAAACAAAGATTGTAACATAAAAATGCTTTATGTATTTGTATGCTTTCCATATACACTTTTTGGGCTGTGTGGAGACATGCAAGTAAAAAGTTCATTGTACTATGCCGACATTGCAAAATTCTTCAACTTAAGATGTGGATGTGTCTTCTCAGAGATGCACTGCCATATTCTTTTCCTTCCTTGTGTCGTCTGCCACCAGAGTAAACTCTGGTTCACTAGACAACTCTATACAGGAAGACAGAAGTCTGAAAATGTATTTTATGCATGTATTTTACTTATGATGATGATTATTACTTTTTAACTCTCTGAAACACGTACTGTAGATGACAGGCAGTTTCATAACAAGTAAATATTTGCTTTTGTTCCTGAACAAATAAAAATGTAAAATAACTTATTATTTTTATTTTTATTATTATTGTTATTATTACACCCCAGTCCCTCCAAATTCTGCCACACACTTTCTTCCTTTCTCTTTACTTTTAACTCAGTTGAAATTTAATATGCAACTCATCACATTACATTAGTAGCCTCTGACCACATCCAGATACCCTATGCGATAATAGTACTCCCCGGATGAGGAGAAATGCACAAATCAACAAAATGTATAGCCTATTATTGACGGTCATGCTAATTACTACCAGTCCAGCTAATTGATGAGAAAGTCGTGTACAAGGTCAATAAACCTATATAAGAGAGATCGACTTTTTTTTCTCTTTCATAATTTAGATTCCCTTTCCTAGCAAGAATACTGTGCACTCGGGGGCTTTAGAGCTCTCTTTATGGCTTTAATGCTCTCTAGATAGTAAGCATTTCACGTTCGTTATAATTTCATTTTCACTTGTCTCCCTGGTACATAATGGTTTTCCTACAATACCCTATTACATATTGTGACACTGTCACTAACAGCAGTTTACTTGGCTACTTAACGTCTCTTTTAATGCACTGTTATTGATTTGCATAGCTCTGTTGTAAGTGCAATGGAATTTCCATTATCACAATGGTTAGTCATGTAGGATGAGAACTGTTTTTCCAAAAACTCTCTGTTTAAAGGTAAACGATTAATTATTCATTCATATATGTATCTTCATTTTTTCCAATTAACCTTGTTTCCTTTGCAGCCTAATGTTGCAGGACTTTGTAATGGCTGCTATATGGTGATGCAGTAGATGTATGTAAATTCGTCTTTCGCTAGAACAAGTGGGCATTTGGGAGCTCTCTATAGATTTATCATCCAGCAATAACGCTCTCCTAAAACTGCCACCTTTGTGTGAGTGTTCATGGATATATTGATAGACTGAAAAATGGAGCCCAGGAACCAATTATAAACATAAAGTATTTTAAAAATGGAATACAGGCAATGGAATGAAAAAACATAGGAAATGGATATTATTACAATTTAAGAAGTCATGCTACAGTATAAGCTGTTATAAAAATGCATGAAACAACAAGACGTAAAACTAAATGTGCAATTTCTAAAGCAAAAATGTACCCTTCGGTACCTGTATGAATGAATTTATTCAAATCCAAAATTCCGTTGAAAGTCAAATGAATAACGGAGCTCATGCTGCCAGCAGCCCATGCAAGGTGTAGAGTTTTTGATAATGTGCCAATGTTTTAAATGCGTGCAACTATGTGTTTATAAAACCCTGCAAAGATTCATTTGTGCCTGAAGATACACAATACTGCCATTTCCTGCTGTTAAAATAGTAGAAGTTTATTGAAACCTTGCTATAATAACTAATGTAGAAATTACACTTTTGTGCTGCAATAAAGAAATAAGTAGCATCTCAGACTCTACTAGTGCTTTCAAAATACCTCTAGGTATTTTTAGATAACACTGGAAACAGGGCATTTTCACTTAATTTTTGAAGACATCTTTTGACAAAATATACACTTTTAAATTTGTATTAAATGCAGCTCCAAAATGTACATTATAATTGTTTTTTGGTCTCAGACATTCTCAAATATACCTGGGCCAAGAACTTAATTTTAAACAATGCAGTCAGGCTTACAATTCAATGGTGACTCATTTTGGAAAAGTCCCCTAGTCAGACCTCATTACAATGAAATTTTTACATTTTTGTTAGACAGTTTTGAAGTCATAAGATTTGTTAGTGCTTTAAAAGCTCTATTTGGGGTAATATCTTTTGGGATATCACTGTAGTCATATTACCCCAAATAGAGCTTTTAAAGCACTAACAAATCTTATGACTTCAAAACTGTCTAACAAAAATGTAAAAATTTCATTGTAATGAGGTCTGATTGGGGACATGTGTAGTCACACTTGTGCACCTGGCAACCATTTTTCAGGCTCTGAAAGGTAAGCAGTACCACCTTGGGACAAGAGGCGGCACTAGCGTCAACCATTTATTCTCTTTCAACCGCAGTTCCTTGTTATCTCTTTCAAAAATTCTAGAGAAGGCAGTCATTATGCAGCTTAATGATCACCTCAATAAACATGCTATTGTTGATAAGTTTCAGTCAGGTTTCAGAACAAATCACAGTACAGAAACTGCACTTGTTAAAGTAATCAATGACTTGCGGGTAAATGCAGACAGAGGTCGTTTATCTGTTCTCATCCTCTTAGATCTGAGTGCTGCATTTGACACCATTGATCATAATATTCTTAGAAATCACCTTAGTCAATGGGTGGGCCTCTCTGGCAGTGTCTTAAATTGGTTTGTATCCTACTTGACATGGAGAAAATTCTTTGTTAGTTGAGGTAATTCAAAGACACATGATATTCTATATGGTGTTCTACAAGGCTCTATCCTGGGTCTGCTGCTCTTTTCGATTTATATGCTTCCATTAGGTCAGATTATTTTGAGGCATAACATGAGCTACCACAGCTATGCTGATGACATAGAACTGTATTTATCAATAGCACCTGATGATCCCGACTCTCTTGATTCACTGATACAGTGCCATACTTACTGATGAGTAGTAATTTTCTCAAACTAAATAAGGAGAAAACAGAAATTTTAGTGATTGGCAATAATGGATATAATGAGGTTATTAGAAATAAACTTGATGCATTAGGATTAAAAGAACTGAATTTTAAATCACATATTAATCAGATTACTAGGACAGCATTTTTTCACTTAAGAAATATAGCAAAAGTTAGACCTCTTATAACATTGCAAGATTTTGAAAAATTAGTTCACACTTTTATTTTCAGTCGGGCAGATCCTCTCAGGAGTACTAAAAAAAAACATCAATCGATTGTAACTCATGCAGATTGCAGCTGCTAGAATCTTAACTAGGAAAAGAAAATCCGAGCACATCTCTCCAGTTTTGATGTCACTACATTGGTTACCTGTGTCATTCAGAATTGACTTTAAAATACTGCTTATGGTTTACAAAGCCTTAAATAAGTTCGCTCCATCTTATATTTTGGAATGTCTTACACCTTACATTGCAAATCGTAACCTTAGATCTTCAAATATATAATTCTAAGAGCTAAACTTAAAAGAAATGATGAGGCGGCCTTCTGCTCTTATGCACCTAAAATCTGGAATAGGTTGCCAATAGAAATTCGCCAGGCTAATACAGTGGAGCACTTTAAAACACTGTTGAAAACACATTACTTAGCACATGGCTTTCTCATAGCTTCATCTTAGTTAAATTCTGATACTCCGTATATTCAGTTAATTATCATTGTTATTCACGGTGGCTCCAAAATCCATACTATCCCCTACTTTCTCTTCTGTTCTTCTGATCTGCGCCACCACTACCTAAACAAAGCACCGTGATGGTTCTACATTGATGGATTAAAAGCCAGAAGTCCACATGACTGTCATCATCAAGTTCTTCCATGTGAAACCTGAATACCATGAGGACTGATTGAGGTCATTTTTGTTAGGTAGAATGCCTAGAGGGGGCTGGGTGGTCTTGTGGCCTCTGAACCACTGTAGATTTTATTTTTTTCTCCAGCCATCCGAAGTTTTTTTTTTTTTCTGTCCTCCCTGGCCATCGGAACTTACTTTTATTCTATGTACCTAATTTTAATTCTTATTTATTTTGTCTTTTTTCTCAATCTTCATCATGTAAAGCACTTTGAGTTACATTATTTGTATAAAAATGTGCCATATAAATAAATGCTGTTGTTGTTGTTAAAGACAAAGCTCTCAGTTTACCAGTCAGTTTACATCCCTGTCCTTACCTATGGTTATAAGCTATAGATAATGGCAAAAAGAATGACATTAAATTTACAAGCAGCAGAAATGAGGATTTTTCACATGGTTTCAATGCTGACACTCAGTGCTAGAGTGAGAAACTCAGCTTTTCAGGTGATTAGCCAGCTGAGCTGGTTTGGGGAGGGTGGCTCTCCCTAGAGCTACTTAGAGCACATCCCACTGGGTGGAGAACTTGCAAACCAGGACATTCTGAATGGATTATATCTCTCTGCTGCCTTTGGAATGCCTTAGAATTCCTGAAGAAGAGCTGGAATCTGTAGCTGGGGACAAAAATGTCTGGGCTGACCTGCTTGGTTTGCTGCTGCTATGACCCTCATCAGCAAAAGCGGTTTTAGAAAATGAGATGAGATGAGGTACTTGAACCATTACAAATCTTTTGGATATTCCATTATCAATGGATGCTTACTTAATATGAAACCTTTTTTATTTCTCTGCTCTCTATTTGATCTGAATTAAATGTATTTTTTACTTGATTGTAATGACATCTTCACAATCTATAAAATCTACTGAAAAAACATGACTATTTTTGGGAGTATAAAAAATAAATTGTTGTGTATTGCCATTTCCCTTTATCAAGACAGTTCATAGCCATGTGTGTGCTCAAATTATAATTGAAATAGATGGGAACAGCCTGATGGCCTCTTTGTAATTGCTCTTTGTAATTGCAGTTTTGCAGTTTAAAACCTCCTTAGAAAAGGGTAACATTTTGATGTAACTTTTGTTATTTCTTTTCTTGGCTCCACCCCTTAGCCCATCCTTTCACCAACCTTTTGCCGCCACCCATCTATCTACATATGTTGCATTGCAACAGGTGCTTTGCAGCAGTCACATGATGGAATCCAGGATAATGGTGTTGCTTGTAATTTTGCAGTCTTGCCCTTGTGACAGCAATTCCCTGCAGGTCTCTTTGATGTTGCCATGTTTGTGTATTCTGACCGCTTGGTCTGGTTTTGAATTTTCTAGTTTTGGCATAGCATTTCTGATTTTTTACCTTAATTCCCTTTTTTGACCTTTTGGCTGTTTTGTGGACTTTGTTTTTTCCTTTTGTAAAATGTTTAATCTTAGGCATGAATTTTGCTTCTGAATTTGCATGTCTTTAAATTCATCATTGTAACTTGCATCATTATGTCTGTTTCATTGTGGGCTTGTCATGATGTGAATTCTTCCTGGGGTGCATGCAGAGGGCTGCACTTTTGACATTGCAGTGCTTTTTGCAGCACCCCAACAGTGTGCTCTTGCCTGTAAAATAGTCTGGGTCACATGGAGCACAATATGCACTCCCACATCTCCCACTAAAAATAATGACAACAATTTCGAAACTCTAACTGCCTCCAGGTATTGTGTTTAAATAGGACGAATGGAGTGCCCTTTCAGACTTATTAGTATATTATTGAGCTCAGCAGAGATTAGCAAACTTCTTATAAAATGGAATAGCAAAGAAAAGTCAAAATGCCATTTGAGGTAAGAAGCGTGTGAGGACAGAAAATCTTTCAACAAAACTAAAACTCTTAACCAAAAAACTTTTTATTTTTCACAAAGGTAACAGGACCAGGAGTTAAAAAGAAAATGCCAAAACCTGGAGGTAAAGCTAGAGAAACAGATAAGCATTACACCAAGCCTTCTTATGATCAGCATTTATGTTAATGTTATCCTGTTTGTCTCTGTGAGTTTATAGGTAATAGTTATATATGTATATTGTGAACCACTAGGAGCACCAGAGAGCCCAAAAATCAACACAACTTCATAAACACAAATCCCCTTTAAATAATACTGATTTATTTGTACAGAGTCACACATGAATGATTAGGGGGCAGCTAAAGAACAGGGGACTAAGGCAACATATTAACATCTCTCTCTTTGTTTCACCAGGAAAGATGAACAACAAAAACCCACGTAACCTTGAATTTGTGTCAAAAGCCTCCTCCAGACATTTGAGCAGCTTCTGTGTTATTCCTAAACCCCCTGATGTCTTCACCTCCGGTCGCTTACAGCTGATGTCACCTCCATCCCAAGATCCTCCCCGTCATCCTTCCTTCATTCCTACTTTCGTTCTCCATCCCATAAATTGATCTGTGTATCTGCCATTTTCTGACAATTGTGTATTACAAACTTGACCATTATACAGAACTCTCACGTTCTTACTGTGGCTTACAGTATACGGGGACGGAATCCCAAACCCTTAAACTGTGTTCCTGTGATTTTCTTCACAACAGTTACCTTCCACAAAGGTTCAAAAGCACAATTACCAAAACTCTCCTCAGTTTCTCTCTTTCTCTTCTACTCTTTGACACATCCCCAACAGGCTTTGTCCACTTCAACCCGACTCTCACTCACCTGGATGAGGGTGGTAAATCCTTTTATATTGGCTAACCCAGAAGTGCTTATGCTGTTCCATCCACATGGTCTGCAAGCACTTCCGGGTTGAAACACCATGCCATATGGCTCTTCTGTTTCGCTTTAAACTAGTTGTTTACTGTAGATCATTTTTGAAAGGGACAACCTGGTGACACAGTGCCTAGCACTAATTTGTCAAAGCATCATCAGAAGCTTATGATTTGTTCTTATCCTTGTCAAAGTCATTGTGCTTGTGTGGGTTAATTCCTTTTCAGGAATAAGTCCGGTGAACTACAGGGAATTCTTTATGGGCTGATTTCTAGACTTGGACCCCATGGTACAAACATAGGCATTTTTGGACAGCAAACTTGTTTGAATGCATCCAGCCAGTGGTACTCCGTGCACATGTAGCAATTAACGCACTTGTGAAATTGAGACAGAAGGTTGTCATGTCATTTTCTAACATGCTTAATCCAGACCAGAGGCTCAAGGGCTGGAGCCAATCCCAATTATAAAAGGGTGCAGGAACAAACCCTGGACAGGGCAACAGTCCACTCAAGGCAAACACACACAGACACAACCAAGAGCCAATTTTGAATTAGCAGTTCACCTAACATGCACGTCTTTGGATAGCGTGAGGAAACCAGAGCACCTGGAGGAAACCCATACAGACATAGGGAGGAACTGGGAATGTGAACTTTGATCTCCTTACTGGAAGACAGCAGTGCTATCACTGTGCCACTGTGGCGCCATACAGAAAGTTGTTAAAATCTTAACATATTGCTTATGAAGTGAATGAGTTAAGATGCTGCTATAGCAGCTGTACAATACTGTATATGATACAGATATGCTTGTACAAATACATGATACACATGGTAAAACTTTATTCCATATTTATGTTATTAACATGTTTTTGCAAAAAATCTTCAAAATAAGAATTAGTTGAAAAAATATAAATGTTTGGAAAATAGATAGATACAAGATGCTGTGAACATCAGAAATTGAAAAGAAAAAAATATAACATTGCATACATTTAATACATCACCAGTGTTCAAGTTCAATTTATTACCACATTAGATCTCACTAAAAGAATAAAAAGACCTTTAACTGATAGGCGATTCTGATGCAAGTGCTGTTGTGCTTAGTGCTGCTGCCTCACAATTCTAGAGTCCTCGATTCAACTAGTTTTACACTCTCCATTTTGGTGGGGTTTTAACAGATATAAACACATAAATTTGTTTCAAAGTCCAGATTTCCTACCCTATGCTCAAAACGGGTGAGATAGGCGTGTCCATAATGGGCCTATTATTACAGTAAGCAATTTAATAAAATCAATAAAATCCTGACTGCCACAGTGACAACTGGTTAATTTATTCCGGACAATATTGTGATATGGGGTGGTATTTTAACATACTACCGTATATACTCGTGTATAAGTTGGATCTTGAAATGCGAAAAATCCATCATAAAATCAGACCCATACTTATACGGCCATTCAAAAATTGTGACACTTAATTTTATTTTTTACATCTTCTTGTCTCCTCCAATCTCGCACCAGTTTCTCAGACACATCGAATGTTGTTGCAGCAGCACAATTACCAATTTCTTTCTTCACTTCAATGACTTTTAATTTAAAAGCAGCTTCATATTTTCTTCTGATAGAATGCTTCATCACAGATAAGGGGTGCTCTTATGATAAAGGTGTATGAGGGTTTGAGATACAAGAATACACAAAACAGTGCAAACGTCGCTTCAGAATAGTTTGGGTATTATCGTGTGGCAGTGTACTCCGTGGTTATTCTCTCAGGATGGCATTAGCATATCTTAATCTCTTGGACCAATAGCGTGAGTTTTCCGCTTTCGACTTATGCGACTGACATTATAAAGTACTGGAAATTATACAGTAAAATCAAGTCCTGACTTATCTGCGGGAGAACTTAAACGCAAGTACATACGGTAATTAAATGAGCAAAACCCACAATAAAAATGTACATTTCTCTAAAGTTTGAGTTAAATCGTAATTGTCAACAGAAAATTCGCCAAACTTGTAGGTTGAATTGGTAATGGCACACGAGGGCTTCCGCAGATCTTGAATTAGGAGTTAGTGAGGACAACAAACTATAGAATGGTAAAAGTGAAGTGGATGGGAGAACAGTATTGGTTATAAGTGTAATATACGTTGGAGACCTCTATGCCTGGAACGTTTGGAGCCCATTATCATCATAAATATTCCCTAGTGTCCAATTGTTCCAGCTTGCCCAGGAAGGCCACCAATACACAAGGTGTGATTACAATAGATAGGAGTGTGTCGGTGCCCCTTGGGTTAAGTGCTTCTCAGCCTTATGTCATACCTCCAGTGTATGTGAAATTATAGAGCCCAGGTTTTCTAGGAGGCTAAAATAAAAACAAACAAGAAATAAGCCACAAATTGATTAACCACTTTGAAGAACAATCAAAGGGCAGTGGAAAAATATTACATCAAAAATTAGTCTGGCAATTACAAAATAAAATAAGCTACTCAACTTATTGTGCTTCATAACTGGGCAAAATTGAATGGTATGCTGCCAAACAAATGTGTTTTGAGTAACTGGTTGGAATGGAAGTCTGTTGCCAAAACTGTCCAAGTAGTTTTCAAGACCATGAGGGGCCAAGCAGTACCAGGGGATACCCTGAATGGGACATCTAGTCACTACAGGACAAGGTCGAAGTGGACAATGTAATTTTTTTTAAATCCTCAAATGGCCAGCCTGTTCAACACTAGGTTTGTGCTATGAAAAGTAAAACTATTTTAACCTGAATTTGGTTTGTTCTGAATTGCTTTATGAAAACTCTCTAAAATGCTAATATTACCCATTGAAAAGTCAACTTGAAAATAGTACAGGGATTAAGAGCAATTCCAATAGGATTCACTTAACAAAGAATGCCAAATGATTCCCTGAGAGGCTGTCAAAAGATTAATAATGGGGCTTCAATGCATTTCATCAAAAGAAGTCAGATTAAAATTTCAGTCATGAGCTTCAATGGAACACATAACAATATTTTAACACAGTTTGAAATATCATTTCACAGCACAGAAAATTCAACTAAACATTTATTAATTGAACAAAGAGGCTTATAATAAATGTAACGATTCCTTTCGGTAGTGCAAGGTGCTCAGCAACCCTCGGTGGATTTATTTTAATGGGATAAACCCAGCCCTCCCACACACAAAAAGGAAGTTTGGCTAGTGCTGTTGGCATCCTGTATTCAAGGTAATGCTAAATATTTTGATAAATGATATGTCTTAGGTAGATTAGTCAAATACCTGAATAAAGTATTATAAAAATATTTCATTCATTTATTTATACAGATGTACTTTATTTCAGTTGACACCATGTTTTTTTTTTTTTATTTTGGTTGCATTGTCATACAATGATAAAAATCTCATTTTCTTAAGAGGTCTTGCTGCCCCAGAACATGCTTCAGTCGAAGCAAATAGACAATGCAAACGGAATTTAATATACTCTGCAGTCACTTGCACATAAATAATTAGAGTGATATAAAATAGCTTTTCATTTCTTTAGAGCATAAAGCAAAATGCAAGGGGAGCAAATGTGATAATAAAGCAGGTTCTGAGAGGTTGAAGTGGTGGAAAGGATTAGCTCTCTAATAGAAATGCGCTTCCGCTAGATGGATCTGTGAGTTAATTTACATAGCACTGCTTTGCCTACAAATGATCACATTTAGGAGATGATTCTTTATGGCTTGTAACAAAGCTTACAGGGCGGTGAATAATCTGACATGAAAATTGAGACAATCACGGAGCGCGCCTTAAAGTCTCCAACTCGAGCGGAGGCTCATCTTACCATTTCCGCTATAAGAAACTTAAAGCAATTCTGTGGAGAGATGGGATTGTTCCTGAAAATGAGAGCGTGTTTCTCTGTTACAACATTAATCTTTATAAAGATGACATATTAGCATATACAGTCTCCTATATCTTTATACCACCTAATCATTTATAATTTCATTTTTTTCAATCTCTTCTTATGAATTTTTGATTTTGTGCACATTTTTACTTTTTTTTATGTCTGCATTATTTTATCACTATTCTGACTGCACCATTTTGTTTGCTGTTTTTTGGATGGTCACCTCACATTGTTTGTGATAACTATGCCCTTTGCTGGGTATGACACAAAGGTCACATAACATTTTGCATCATCTTGACTTATCTATAAAAGATGGCAGCATACTTCTCTTGACATCCATGTGTTAGATCCCATTTCTTTTTCCACAATTCAATATTTAGCATTAAGGCTATGTCACACTAGATGACTTTTCCAATATTTTTCATGTCACAGCCTTCAGTAATATAATCTTAGACAGTTACGTGACATGTCCAGTGACTCACTCCAACTAGTCTGTGACTCAATCCGATAAAATCTTTAGTCATAAGAGTGCCCTCTGTGCGCATGAGAGCTGACAATCGCTAAATGCTCATCTAGAAGAACAATGCATTGAATGTAGCAATGAGAAATAGATTAGATTTCACAAATAGAAGAGGAGATCATCTGTCTGATGTCTTGCGTTTCACTACCACAACCGTTATTAATTTGGAGTTCTGAAGTGCAAAGAGAGTCCCACAATTCTTCCGAAATGCCCATGGTGGGGGATTCACCATCAAAATTTAGACAGATACAAGGACAAATACAAGAAATAAAATGAAAATTTTATCATCACAAAAATGATCTGATGCACAAAAGCAAGCTCCATGGAGTACAAAAGGCAAAAGGAATTGCCTGTAACAATAAAGGCCATCCCATATGATCAAAGAATACAAAATCCAAGGCAAAATCAAATAACAGGACAAAATGGTCAAAAATCCAGAAAATCCCAATAAAGCACAAGGCATAGCACGGCACCTGCTGTTATGGGCAGGTGGTCCCATCTCTTGGGGAACTATCCACAAAACACAAGTTACACAGCAAAGGCTTAGAGGCAAAACCAAAAACAAGGAATAATGTAAATAATTTACAAAAATAACATTAACCTAATTAAATAAGTCAAAAATGAACAAAAATGACTTGAAAGAAGGGTTTGAACCCCAGCCAGGGGAGGATACCTGGCTGAAATACAATGACTATCATCATGGTCTTCTCCTCCTCCATCTTTCCTCTACTTCTGGTTCTTCATTCTGTTTTAACCCACTCAAATAGTTGTTGTCCATCCTTCGTCAAACCTGTTTAATCAAGTTTAGGGCTGTGGGGGCTGAGGCCTATCCCAACAGTATTAATCTCAAAATGAGAACCATATGAGAGCACAATCAAGTTCCCAACCACTCTTAATCATATAAGATCAACTTAGAATCACCCATTAACCTAACCAGAATTCCCTGTAATAGATCTTCACCATCACATTGTTACATCAGTGGATGCACATCATTTTTCTGGGTGAAGAAATAAAAACTGCTGAAGGCAAAATTTAGAGAGAACCTTATGTTGGGCTTCAGGCAGCTGAGGAAGAAGAAAAAGAGGAAAGGGTAGGGATGTCACGCATGCATGACTGGGGACCACCTTCTAGGCTCTGACAAGGTAAGCGATGCCATCTTGAGATGATAGGCGTGGCGTTGATCATGTCTTAGCTCTCCACTATATCTAGCCCCGCTGACATCATCTGGAGACACCATTAAAAAAGGGTGGTCCCTTGAAGAAGGTGTTCAGTTTTGGACCTTAACTTCAACAGTGATGGAGATCGTGCTGAAGTGCTGTACCTTTGTTATTGAAAGCCACCGTACTCTCAGTGCACAGAGCACTATTCTTTTAGTTATTTTTTTTTGTGTATTTATGATAAAGCAGGGTTTCACGGTTGGCACCCCAACATTTAATCTGTCACAAGTGAAAAATAGAGAAGAGAAGAAGCTAAGGCTATGCCCACACTACTAAGTTTTCATTAATCTCCATTTTCTCTGTTTATCCACACTATCCTGACATTTTTAACCCTCGAAAATGGAGACTTTGTAAAATGTTCTCCATATATTTCTGAAAACACCAGTTCAGTGTTGCATTGTGGATGGGTAAAAAATAGACTTTTAAAAATGCAGATTCTAATTGGACTCTGATTGATTTGTGACACTTCCTGTTAAGGCACTGTTTTAAAAGCAGTAAGTGCAGCTTATAAAATGATGCGGCCCTACTATTAGAAGCAGTGCAGGAGGAAATATGGGCTAATAGGGTGTGGCTGAGAGGGGATAGACTTGTGAAAAGGCTCATATAATTGAACAAACAGCGTAGCTGGTCCTTATTTGTTGCACTGAGAGCTAATGAGGTAGCAACAGCATCGCGTAAGGATAAATAGAGCAGGTAAACATGTAATGGTTGTCATGGGCATGTGTGTGTGTCACTGGCACCCTCCCCTAGACCTGATAATGAGGGAAAGGCTGAATGTGTAAGGCTTGCCAATGATTTATTGGGAAGGGAGCAGTTGACATGGAGGACCAAACAAACTTTAATGGGAGGAGCCAACCCATATGTAAATCTGGCGAGATAAAGGTGAAGGGAGAGAAGAGAGTGGATGCCACCAAAATGACAAGAGGGAAAGCTACTCAACTCACTAGAAAAAGTCAGGTGAACCCTGGTTCACTTTTGTAAGAATCATTTTTCTTTTCTTATGAATGAGGTGACCTGATGGACCAGCACAAAGAACTGTGTAGTATAACGTTTCCCAGAACAGGAGGTATGGCTCAGCGCATCTTCCACCATAACTGACTATAATTGATCATGACTAACGGTGAATATTTAAAGAACTCCGGTTTCATTGATTTATTTTTCACATTTGTGTATTAGTTGTGTATGCTGTTAACTGTTTTAGTTTTGTGATTCGTGTAGGGGTTGGAAGCACTGCAGCATGGTATTGTGTATACAGGGGGTTTGTTTGTTGTGTTCAATTTTTTATTTTACTGGATAATGACATTTCTTTTGTAAATCAACTTTGCTTTCTCTGGTTTGCTTCTGTATTTGTGGTGGTCTAGTAGGGAAGTAGTGTTGGTCGCTCACGCCCTTGATCATTTCTTCATTTTTTTTCTTTCTCTTTGCTAAGATGGCGGCGTATGTTATAATCGTACTGGCTCAGGGAGTGGTACAAACAAAAGCAGGGGATCAGTTTTCAGAGATCAGTTTTTGGGACATTGCTTACAAAGTCAGTTGGAGGTATATAGTTTTCTTTGTCGTGGTGACGTGACAGACCTGCAAAGGGATTGAAAAGGCTGAGGCAATATCTGATCCAGTTTACACTCTGTAGGTACCAATTTGAGGTGACATAGTGGGTACCCTGTAGAACTTCTGGATGTTGAAGTGAAGGAGCTGAAGGCATGGCTGAGTTCGGGGTGATGAGCATCAGGGTTGCTGAGTCAGAGCAGCAGAGACAGGGGATGCACTGTCGTCAGCAAGGTTATTGAAGACTCTGCATTCAGATGTGAAGTGAGGCAGTCACTTATGGACTGAATGTGGGGGTATGCTTCTTTGGAGGCTGGAGATACAAAGGGAAAACTTTTAAAGATACTTGAACACAGTTCAACCATGTATGACATTTCTTTTAATGCATTGTTTTTTATGAATGTGTATATATTGAGTATTTATTAACTTGTTGAACATTGTTGTTGTCTCTCACTCACCACTGTTCAATCCTTGGTTATGAGCTAACAGGGATCAGGAGGTCAGGAATGTGTCCTGGACTGTAACACTTGGCACTTATTACTTGATCCTTCCCTGACTGGATCCTACTCATTACAATGGTTCATTCCCTGATTAGACACCCTTCACAGAAAAAAAACATATTCCAACATGGCAGATGTAGAGAAGTTTCTTTCCATGGTGCTTGTTGTGTTGTTTACTTGTATGCATCTTAATGGTTGTTTTTTCTGTATTCACCATTGCTGTTCTCCAAGAGTAAACACAATCTGCATATTAAGGTCACTTCCTCTTCCTGTTTCCGTAGATGTGCACAAGTCCAGTGTAGGCAAACAGCTAAATCATATGCATATTTGGCATTTAGTGTGGGCAGAGATAGTTTAAGAAATGCTAGTGAGGATGGAGATTGTTTTTGTTTAATGACACACTTTCTAAATGAAAAGGTAGTCATACAGCATGGGCATAACCTAGGACAAGATTTTACATACAAGTGCAAACCTGTAAGTACCATCAGTCTAGATAGCCAGTTTGAAAAGGGAGAGCATAGAGGTTACATTAAGAAAGTGGTCATGACAAAATAAAAGAGAGTGGCTAAAGCAAAATCAGCAAAACAAATGGAAGGGCCCTTATGGTGTCTTCTCTTCTTCAAACTTTCCGAAAATCAGAAGACATTTATGGCATCTTTTCTTCTCGTGTACATTTTTCGACTTCTACAAAATGGAATATTCTTGCACATTTCTGAAGTCTTTTATTATTTTATTGACACCTTAGGCATTACATTCTCACAATACATGGGCCCTTCTTTGATTCCTTGCTGGAGTACCTTCCCTCTGTTAGGTTAGGTTAATTGTTCCCTACATTAGACTGGTATCTGCTCCATGAAAGGTTTCTACCTTATGGAAATTTCTGCTGGCTGACCAGACAGTAATGAAAATGGACAGGTTGCTAGATGCATTTTGCAGGCACCCTAAAGTAAACACTAATTGGCAGTTATGAATAAGGACAAGCATCAGTTAATAGCTGTAATGGCAAACCAATTCCTGATAGAAAAAGTTCATTACTCTGCAGACATCTTAGAAATTTAAATACAACAAATGCAGTTCGTTAGCAGGCTGTGAAACTGGTTTGAAAATCATATACTTGTAATGTAAAACTCCTGGTTCAGTGTATGTTCCTGAACAGGATACGTCATTTGCTTTACTGGCCAACTGTTTAATGAATTCTATGGAAGATAGGTGGCTCTAATATCCTATGATTCTCAGTGGCAAACCATTAAAAAATGCAAAACAAAAACATAAACTCTAAACACAGTAGAGATAAACATAGACAGCAAAATAAAGTACAAATGAGTAGGGGAAGTAATCCTGCTCCTTGGGCATTCCTAGCTATTTATTGGTCCTCTAATTGTCATTTGGTTTGGATTACCCAGTTGCCTAACATCACATTGTATTC
This sequence comes from Polypterus senegalus, assembly GCF_016835505.1. NCBI lineage: Eukaryota > Metazoa > Chordata > Cladistia > Polypteriformes > Polypteridae > Polypterus > Polypterus senegalus. The sequence continues at coordinate 213,357,415 of NC_053157.1, forward strand.
TCCCTTCCCATTTTTGTCTCCTGTGTCTCACTTCACTCTCTCAGCTTCTTATATGTGATAGATATGTTTTGTTCAGCTCTATCAAATATTTTTAATCAGGTATGTGTATGCTCTGCTCTAATTAACTTACAGTACACGCTTATGAAAATGAAAACGTGTTTCAGCTTAAGAGTAACTTTTATGTTTTTGACCAATTGTTATTTTCTGTATTGGCATGAACTTAGCAGAAACACCTGCTGGATTGATTATTTATGCTTGGCAAAGAGGAAAGATGAAGTCCTCGACATGCATGCTCATTCCTAATAAATTTCTGTAGAGTGAACCACATGTCAGGATTTCTCTTTTTATTCTCTCTTTTCTGGACTAGGAAGAATGTGAAACACACTCCTATCAGATAAGTGTTTTCCACAAGATTCAATTCAACACTACACTTAAACTGCACCTCGCTCTGACACAGCTTTAAACCCCATCTGAAGGCCACTTTTGGTTTGCATAGATGTTAGGGGAAGCTTTCTTTTTGCTCCATGGGTATCAGGCTAAAGTTCCTGCTAAAACCCTACTACTGACCTAAAAGGGACAGGTGTCTATGGCAGCACTGTAGTTGACAGTACTGTATGAGAGACAATGTGGTCTCACACATTTCCTCATGGAGCCATGGGCTGTTCAGGCAACACAGGGGACAGCTTGGTTGCCATTGCTCGGGAAAACAACAGTAGGACCTTGTCTGTCCTGCTTGCACTCCCCTTCTTCACCAGCCATGACCAGAAATTTCTATAAATTTATCCTGTCTTGTATTGGACCATCCATGTAAAGATGTTGGAATCCTTATATTGATCATGGAATAGGCCAAGTGATGTAACATATGTTTATACTTGAAATTATATTTTATTGGTGATTTATCTTGTCTTCTTTCTGCAGTTTCTTAATAATGGAGCTCACATCTTTGTGACCTAACTGACTGAGCTAATATCTTAATAGATGTCTCATATAATATATGAAAGTTCAACACTTCATGTAACTGTAACATTAAAGGGTAGGAGGTCAGTTTAAGTGACACCTGATACTTATTACAGTATGTGACCCTTCCCTGATTTAATCCTGCACATCATAGTGTCTCATTTCCTGATTGGTCACCCTTCACAGAAGAAAGCCATATTCTGACACGGATTAAAATCCAAAAACAAAACAGTTTTCAAAATCAATAGCGCAATATATCAAAAAGTTCTCATATAAATAAATAATCCAATTAAAAGAGCATTTGTGGAGGACAAAATTCAGAATAAATAAACATCCATAAAAACAAGGTTAAAATATGGCATGAATTGTCTCTAAAAATCTCAGAACCCCAGTGCTCCCCTTTAAAACTGATGTCTCTCCGGCTTACCGTCTTCAGGTCTCACAGCATGGAGAGACATTATCTAACAGACGCAGATAACCTTCCGATCTATGGAGGAATATTTCGGACAAAATGAAATAAATAAATAAATAAATGCATAAATAAATAAAAGTACTGTGAAATGAGAGCCTAAATAAATAAATGTGTCACGAAATATGTTTTTCGTTGCTTATTTATTTATTTCATTTTGTCCGTAACATTCCTGCAAACCGTCATGAAATCCATCCATCCATCCATCGTCTAACCCGCTGAATCCGAACACAGGGTCACGGGGGTCTGCTGGAGCTAATCCCAGCCAACACAGGGCACAAGGCAGGAACCAATCCTAGGCAGGGTGCCAACCCACCGCAGGACACACACAAACACACCGAGCACACACTAGGGTCAATTTAGAATCACCAATCCACCTAACCTGCATGTCTTTGGATTGTGGGAGGAAACCGGAGCACCCGGAGGAAACCCACGTAGACACGGGGAGAACATGCAAACTCCACGCAGGGAGGACCTGGGAAGCGAACCTGGGTATCCTAACTGCGAGGCAGCAGCGCTACCACTGCGCCACCGTGCCGCCCCCGTCATGAAATATGACTTGAAATAAAAACTGTCACTTTCACTCGTCAAAGTTGAGAGGGTGGGCTCTAACACACCCTCTAGTTACTGATTGGTGAATCGATAGCACAAGAATTAATTAGAAAAATGCTTACTACTGCCGATTAAATGGATTCTGCTGAAGATATTACGTATTTCAGAGAGAGAATTGAAGATTTATCAGAAGAAATTACAATGTTGGCGGCCCTTTTAGACTCCGATATAGATGAAACTATTTTTGAAATTATCGAAGAACAGGTGGAACGGACTTGACTGCACTCCAGTTCAGGTGACGTAGTTCCCTGCTTTGGACATCCATCCTTTGACATTCCAGCTGAGTCAATAGAACACCTTCTGTTATGTGGTTTAAAAGTGCGACAGATTACAGATGTATATGGTGTATCGGAGAAGACGATCACAAGGCGAATGAGCCAGTTTGATATACGGCAAGCTGCAACGGCTGTATTAGTTTAGGTACTTTGACATGGAAGCAGCTCCAACTAATATTTTGAACTGAACAACTTTGCCACTGATCAGAGCTGTACAGTTGTTTGAAAAAGTAGCTGCGAATATGCACCTGACTTTATACTCGTAAAACAAGGGTCAAATACTCAGTTCAAAATATGAGGAGAGGCAGGACACATGACAGCCCGCATGGAGTTTGCTAAAAGACACCTGAAGGACTCTGAGATGGTGAGAAATAAAATTCTCTGGTGTGATGAGACCAAGATAGAACTTTTTGGCCTTAATTCTAAGCGGTATGTGTGGAGACAACCAGGCACTGCTCATCACTTGTCCAATACAGTCCCCACAGTGAAGCATGGCGGTGGCAGCAACATGCTGTGGGGGTGTTTTTCAGCTGCAGGGACAGGACGACTGGTTGCAATCGAGGGAAAGATGAATGCAGCCAAGTACAGGGATATCCTGGACAAAAACCTTCTCCAGAGTGCTAAGGACCTCAGACTTGGCTGAAGGTTTACCTTCCAACAAGACAATGACCCTAAGCACACAGCTAAAATAACAAAGGAGTGGCTTCACAACAACTCTGTGACTGTTCTTGAATGGCCCAGCCAGAGCCCTGACTTAAACCCAAATGAGCATCTCTGGAGAGACCTAAAAATGGCTGTCCACCAACGTTTACCATCCAACCTGACAGAACTGGAGAAGATCTGCAAGGAGGAATGGCAGAGGATCCCCAAATCCAGGTGTGAAAAACTTGTTGCATCTTTCTCAAGAAGACTCATGGCTGTATTAGCTCAAAAGGGTGCTTCTACTAAATACTGAGCAAAGGGTCTGAATACTTAGGACCATGTAATATTTCAATTTTTCTTTTTTAATAAATCTGCAACAATTTCAAAAATTCTTTTTTTTGTACGTCAATATGGGGTGCTGTGTGTACATTAATGAGGAAAAAAATGAATTTAAATGATTTTAGCAAATGGCTGCAATATAACAAAGAGTGAAAAATTGAAGGGGGTCTGAATACTTTCCGTACCCACTGTAAATTCAGTTGCTTATTAGATAGACCTATACCCTTAATCTTTTAACCATTCTGACCATACAATAATAGACTGCTTATGATGAATGTTCTCTCTTCATGAGGAGATATTAAAGACACATAGAACAATTCTTCTTCTGCCTGGTTTCTAATAATAGGTTCTAATTTTAAGTCAAAATTTCTTTATTTAATATATCTCCAAATTTAATTTCTTCCACAAGTATCTTCCGGTCTGGACAAAATAAAAACAGATCGTACCTTGATGATGGCTCATTCTGGAACCAAACAGCAAAGGAGACGGAGCTCCCTTTAACACAACAACATTTGTTTTCTTATGTTGTAAGTGCAAGGTACTGAACATACTTTTTGTTTATGTTCCTGTGATTCAAATGCCAACAATTAAACAGGGTAACCCAACTGATGCCCCAACTATTCTTGCTGGCTCTCTCACAGTCCACCAGTCACATAATACAACTGGAGAAACTCCATGTCACTTGTAATTAACAGGAAGTTAAAATCCCCCTATAAATTAGTCTTCACAGATGGGGAAATATTAAAATGAAATCAATTATGGACAAAATAAAAAGGGTATTTTTGCTTTAGCAACTCATATCAGACTATATATAATACCAGACTGTAGTTGGACCAAACCAGTATACACCTTCATTCTTGTTTTTCTTCACTTGGTAAGCTCATAAGAATTCTCATTTTAGGGTGATTGTTACTTAAACTTGTCTCAGTTGTTACAGTAACAGTCTTGTGCTTTTAAGTAACTGTGCTCATATTAAATACAATTGTAACCACCCACTCATGTGCATTAATGTCACTTTTGAAACACAGAAGTCACTGAGTACTGTTAAAGTTTTTTTTGCAATAGATATTAATTATAAGCCTTTGTTTTATAGTTGACAGAACATCATTTCTTTTTAGCTCTCCTAGAATTTGAATGAGTGCCCATTGCTTACCTGAAATAACTCAGCTCCCAGTGGTTTTGTTGAAATGTATTCTTCAAAGAAATTTGTTGAGACGGTTCAGTTTTCTTTGAGATTCTTGAATAGGGTGGGCTGTCCAAAATTTTGAAATATTATAATATTTTATTGAAAAACATGGGTGATTTTGTGAGCTTGTGTATCTAAAAATAGAGAAAAATCTCTGTGCAACTTCAATTATGGACTAGTTTACTATTTCACATTTAATCTGAGAGAGGTCACTTCAGGTTGTATATCTCTGTATTATAAAAAAATCTTGGCGAGGGAGACAAGGAGACGAGACGTGATCTTCTCGGAAGACAATTGGAAGTCCCGCGTGAGACACTTTAACTTGCTCCCAGCTCTTAAAACAACAACAAGCGACAAGCAGCTCGCCAGCAGTAGAAAGCCAGCAGATGATCCGACTGCTTTTCTTAGCGTATGTTCAGCCACCCTAACTACCCCCACAATACGACCGCCAGAGACATGAAGTGGCAAAAAGACACTGATCGGACAGAGCGACAAGCAGAACAGGCAGGTTGGCAGCAGATGATCCTACTGCTTCTCCTTAGCATGTGTTCAGACACCCACACCCCCCTTCACAACACCAGCAGTGTTATACGTCCTGCGAGAAAGAGATTTAACCACACCCAGGGCCGGAAATGAAGGACAATTGTTGTATTGTTTTTACAACATCATGCGAGACAAGGCAGTGAAATATCATTTAAAATTAGTTCTTGAACATTTTACTTAGCAGTTTTTGGATTGCTTTTGGCAGACATGCTTCATGTGCTCCCAGCTCTTAAAAAAACAACAAGCGACAAGCAAAACACGCAGCTCTCCAGCAGATGATCCGACCACTTCTCCTTAGCGTGCGTTCAGCCATCCTAGATTCACAACTCAATCGGCAGAGACACAAAGTGGCAAAAGCACAGCTGCTGTACAGGCTTTGAAATGACCGGGCAGCGAGACAAGCAGAACACGCAGCTTGCCAGCAGCAGAAAGATAGCAGATGATCCGATGGCATCTCCTTTGTGTACGTTCAGCCCCCACACAAAGCGAGAAGCGTTATACGTCCTACGAGAAGGAGATGTAACCACACCCGGGACCGGTAATAAAGGACAAGTATTGTTTTTACAAAAGTGTTAAAGTAAAAGTGAAAATAATGCATATGTAACAATTCCAATGAAAATAATGTCTTTAAATAGTATATCCGGTAAACCAAACCTGGGGGTGGGCGAGCTAAGCGAGCATGGGGCAGAGCCCCCTAGTTTTGTATATTTTCTCTTTCACTTGTCTGGTAGCCACTCTTGATGACAACACTCCTCCACAATATACAGTAAATTAGTCAAAAATTGGGTATTGTGTGTGCATGAAAGCTGCAAGTACAGCCACTGAATTCTCCTGCTGCTTGAGGTAAATTAACTGTAAAATAAAAGAAAAAATGGCAAAGATTAGTGTGTCTACAAATGAATGAAAGAGGAAAGGAATTAAGTAAGTGTGGCACTGTAAGCCTAGAGTGAACAAGTATGTCCTCAGTATTCAGATTATGCTAAACACAAGCTAACAGCAGCATTCAGTATTTCTTTGACAATATAATTGATCAGCAAATCTCCACAACTACTGTAAGTCAGTCTGAAGCAGCCTTGAAATAGATATTTTAACCCTTCATCAAGTACTTATTTCAAGAATGTTATATTTAATAAATTTGAATTAGTCACATGCCCTCTACAACCAACAACTAAAAACAGGACATCAATCAATGGCATTTTTACATCACCTGAATTGGAATCGGATGTCTTTAAAGCTATTCAGCTACCACAAGCCTATTTGAACTACCTTGTTAGCTACATGACACTGGAAACAGATGTTAAAAAGCATGTACAGTACTATGCAGTCTAGTAACAAAAATATGGTAACTCTCTGATGAACTAACTAAAAATATTTTAAATTCTCCGTATTTTAAGTTAGCTAACTAAGTCCCCAAACATATATGAATTTCATGCCATGCATACATTTTCTAACTTGTTTATCTTTCCAAAAGTCAAAACTACTTTCAATTAAATGCAATCCAACGTGTTAACTGTGTTGAAATGCAATACACATGCAAGTGGACTATTTATGGCTTTACTGTGTCCTAACTGAAAACATACAGTATCAACCAAACAACTGATTGCTTTCCACTATGGTATGCAATTTTAGTGTCACTTTAAAATGCAATATAAAAGCACATTGTATTTCAATTAATGTTCATCGCAAATGTACTACATTTCACTTAGAGGTAGCTCTGCATGTATTGCATTTCGATTTAAGACCACGCTTTAACTGTGCCAGCACTAAATGTAATCAAGTGATCAATGTGACCTCCAGGGATTGCCACCAAGTCCCCAAACTCCAGATATAACTATACAAAGATATTCCTGTTTGCAAAATAAATGATTTTTATTAACAAATACCTCTTTCACAGTTCACACCTCAATGTTCTATTCACAATAGCTCCTTCTAAACCTCCAGATGAGCTTCACCCTCTGCTTCTTGACTCTGACTCACCTGGATGAGGCCAAGCTGCTTCCTTTAATTGGACCCGAGAGTATTTCCAGCGTCATAACACTGAATGGTGGAAGCACTTGTGGAATCCCCATGAAACAGGGAGTTTTTCTTCCTCACAGGGGCCTTTGACAGCTCCCAAGGACCCTGACAGGGTTGTCCATCAGGATTACAAATCCCATGGATCGCTATGGGTGTCTATACTGAGTCCACACCCGAGGAGCAAAGCCAGGTATTGTACTGGGGAAGGAACTGCTCATGAGAAACAACCTCACCCGGTCCATCCATTAATCTTTCACCCCCGACTCAGATAACAATCAAGCCCCATTCTGGTTGGGTTAGTTTCCTCTCACGTTGTCATTTCGTTAAGGCTTCCTGGCCCGGTAAGGATTTACCTTTCATCCCAGTCAGGATGCCAGTCCATCCACCATGGCACTTACACCAATCAATGTGAAAAGGTGGGGGCAAGAGGCATGAAGAGTTGGGGAGAGAGGCATTACCACTTCTAAACTTTTCTGTACTCTAGCGATGAGCATAAGTTTAGTTAATATGGACAGTGGAGTGGTTAACTGAAATGACAAAAGTATGTTTTAGGTCTCACTGAAACAGTTTACTCTTATGTTAAGTTGCCTAAAGTTGTTTTATTTTTATACGTTAAATTGAGCAGTGTGGTTACATTTTCAAGGTAGGGTTATTAACGATTTCAACTACTCAATATAGAGAAATTTTAATTAGCGACACCAAGCTTGGTTTTTTCATAGATTTTTTATTAATGTCCTCTGTGATAACCAAATATTATATAGTTGTTTTCTTCTTTCGCCACACAAGATAATAAAATTGTCATTTAGATCACCAGCTTCCACGGTGAAGCCCTGTCTTATTGGCTCCTTGTTCACCATCTTTCCAAATACAACACACTGATGTTTGGAATGCCTCCTTCTAAAACTGTTGAAACTCCTTATCGCACATTGTAACACTGATTGAATATTTGATTATGTACATTTCATTTCGGCATGATTAAAGTGGGGTCTCCAATCAAAATGCAGTACATAAAGAGCTGCTGCTAAGCAAAACACAGTACATTTGCTTAGCTTTAAGTTATGACCTGTGATTGATGGACATGAATTAAAATGCAATTTTGTATTGCATTTTAAACTGACAAGAAAACTGGAAGCCATACTGACGATCGATCGATCATTTGGCTGAAATGTTTTGTCACAAACTTGAGACAGAGTCATATAAAGGTTTGGAGCAGCCACCCGTGTAATCTTTTTTCCTGACTGCAAAAGCAATTTTCAATAAAAACAGCACTGATGTGCACAAAACCGAGTTCAAAACAGAACTGAGGGAATAAGGAAAAGGTGGAGGCTTTTAAAGGGGAAGACATGAAGTGAAGTGAAAAGGGGTAGGTCTTCTGTCATTGGTGCGAGCCCGGACGTGACATCATAGGGGCTCCTTCCATTGGCTCGGTCCCGGAAGTGACGTCAAGAGGACCAGGTGGAATCTCCCGTGAATGGTCTGCAAGCAAGGGAGAAAAAGAGTCAGTGAACTCTGTCACATCTCAGTATGTCTCGGAACTGTCCTTACTCAAGCCCTTTAGCTGCCTTCCATGCGCACGTGTAGGACAGTTTTTAATTATGATGTGATAAAACCATGCAAAAAATTTAATGTCCCACTTGCATATGTATTGCATTTCAACATAGTTAATATTTTGGATTGTGTTTAATTTTGGCACAAATCATTTTCATTTTCCAATTGAAAGTACTGTAGTTTGCAAATATAAAAATGTTTGCCTGGCATAAAATTCATGTATGTTTAGGGATTTATTTAAAATGCTTAAAATTTCAAATCAGTGAACTATTTTTAGTTGCTTCATCAAGGAAGGATGGCTTCCCCACTTTGCTCCCAGGTACCACAGTGCACATGTATTTTTACTTTCTGTCTTTATTCCTGTCTCCCTCCAACTTGTGTGCCTTTCCCCCTATTTCTTTTCCTGCAAGGGGTTAGGCAGTTGAATAATTTTTATTTTAGAAGCATAAGAGAAAGTACTTAAAAAATAGCCAGGGCTGTAACCAGGAAGTCAAATATCTTTGAAACCAAGGTAAGGATTTGTGACAGAAGTCTTAGTACAAAAGGACAGAAAGTGAGGGTCAAAAGCCAGAGAATTTCAAATAACCAGGATCCAAATATAAGACGTTAAAAGTAGTCAATGAATGAAAGATGTGTTCTTTCAAACAAACAATAATAACGTGAGGTTTTTGGGTTGAATCTACAATCTGGATAGCCAAGGAGTGCAGAACACTGACCATTCAATGGATGTTATGCTCAAAATTTATAATGCTCTAGACAGTCCACCCCTGGAGTATTGTCTGGTCTTTACGCTACAAGAAAGACTTAGCAGCACTTGTAGTCATGCGTCCCAGAACTTAAGGACATACTGTTCTCTGACAGCCTCAGAAAATTAAACCTATCTACCTAACCTATCTATATACAGTAGGTCTTCAAAATTTTCAAATGTATTGATCAAGTAGATCCACCACAATTCTTTAACTTAGCAGTGCATCACATATTCAAAGACATTAGCTGAAATTAAGGTTAAGTACATTTAGAACATTAAATGCTTATATACACAAAAAGATGTGGGTTGAACCATCAAGACATTTATCCATCCAGATATCCTAACTACAGTGTCACATGGGTCTGCTGGAGCCAGTCCTAGCCAACACAGGGCACAAGGCAGGAAACAAACCCTGGATAGGGCACCAGCCCACCGCAGATCAAGACATTTATTTGAAGGTGAAAGCTTGACAACCTTTAAGAAGCATCTGGATGAGATATTGGAACAGCTTAGTTATGAGTTACACAAACAAGCTTGATGGACTGAATGGTCTCTTCTCATTTGTCAAATCTGTTACTTCTTTATGCCCTCCCAGTAATGACATCATGCATTACACAATCCCAGTCTTCCTACCTAACAACAGCTTGGCAACAGACAAGAAAACCAAAATGTCAGATCTCACCACCGATCTCACGCTAGATTCTAAAAATGCAATGCTATTGCTGGTTTGGTTTTCCCAACCTTGCTTGACTATGTCTGCTCATTCCATGTTACTTGCCATTCTGGTTACTGAGATTTCTTTGATAACTGTCTATGTATTGTATTAAATGCTTTACAGTCTATCTATCTATCTATCTATCTATCTATCTATCTATCTATCTATCTATCTATCTATCTATCTATCTATGCATATACTGTATATGTTGTATGTAAAGTTTGAAGTAGAAAAAATGTATTATATTGAGTATGTTCTAATACAAATAAAATGTTTAGGCACAGTGATCACTTTATCTCTTTCTGGTTTGATTACAAAGGTGCACTCTATTATCTTGTAAAAACAATTTATCTTTTCATGGCTCAGTGCATAGACTGTAATGTTATATGACATATAATAAACGTGTCATTTGGTGAATACATTTCAAAGTTAAATAAGTAGGAGACTAGGTGTTAAAGGTGATTTTAAACTAAAGAAACATGTCTAGGGGTGCCATATAAAAGTAAACATGGTAATGTATGTGATATAATAGAATTATAGCAGTTTTGCAGTCAATCTGGGACTGTTAATAACTTTTGCAAAAAGACTAATAATAATAATTTGCACAATAATATGAAAAGGTGTATTTGCTGTAACTCTTGCCAAAAGACTATATGTTTAATATTCTGCATGGTATTTTTGTTTACTATTGCAATATGTAAAGAGCCATGTTTTTTCCCTGGCACATGCTCTCACTACCCACCATTGCCATCGATTCATGCATGTTGACCTTAATTCTGCTGAAACCTATGCCTGTGTTTTGCAGTTTCTCAGGCCTCCAGGCAGAAACAGACAGGAGCTCCAGGCAAACAAATAGCAGACAGCTTTTCTGTATAATATGCCACAATGTAAGAAGACAGGGTCAAGCTTGAACACTGGGCCAATTTAATACATGCAATCTGCTTTGCCTAGTAATGTGGTCTTACCAGCTGAAAGTTTTTTAACCCAGTAATGATAGATATGAATACCTTCTGTAAACTACATGTGCCATTTTATAGATTTAAGTCATTTTTTTTTTCTCGTAAGCCGAGGCTATTTAATTTTTGACTAATCACTGACACGTTGAATAGCATAACTCACTAGGATTAATGTCGGGGGCTGTTTTTCATTTTCTTCATTTTGAACTTTATACCCAAATTATGCTTATTTTCCTAATGTAAAATTTATCCAACGAGCATCCTGTGCTTCAGTATCTATTCTGAGACTGAAAACCACCTAACATGCAGTTCTAGAATGTCTATGATGAAAACCACAGAGAAGATGTGGCAATCATAAGATAAACAGAGAAATGGTCTGGACAATACATTTCCAAAAGTTTACACAGAATGAATAGGAGCTGGGACAGCCCTGCCTTCTGTGTCACCGTCATCATGCACTGTTACCCCACCAAAACATAGGTTACTTTATAAAAAACGGAAGATCAGAGTTGCATAATTAGTAATAGTAATAATAATACATTTTATTTATTTGTAGGCTCCTTTCTAAACACTCAAAGACTTCGAACAATAGACAAAACACAGATAATAAACAAAAGTAAAATACAAAAGTTAAAATCAGTCTTAAACAAATGGGTTTTAAGTTTAGATTTGAAAAGTGAAAATGATTCAATATTTCTAAGCTCAGATGGTAGTGAGTTCCAAAGCTGGGGAGCAGAACAACTGAATGCTCTGCTCCCCATAGAGGTAAGATGGACGAAGGGGACAGTCAAGTGGATGGAGGAAGAGGATCTGAGGAAGGGAAGGAGGGAATGGCAACATGGAGGAGGTCAGACAGATATGGAGGGGCAAGGTTGTTGATAGCCTTAAAAGTTAGTAGGAGAATTTTGAATTGAATTCGGAACTGAACTGGGAGCCAATGAAGCTGCTGCAAAATGGGAGTAATATGGTGAATAGAGGGGGTTCTAGTAATGATGCGGGCTGCTGAATTCTGGACCAGTTGAAGCTTATTAAGGGATTTGCGATAAAGACCAAAGAAAAGGGAACTAATCCCGATGAGAAGTGACAAGGCTATGAACAAGGATAGCAATGGTGTGGTGAGTGAAGGAGAGGCGAATACGATTAATGTTACGCAAGTGGAAATGCAGACCGGGAGATGTTATTGATGTGGGACTGAAAGGATAAAGTACTGTGAAGGTTGATACCCAGACTCTTAACCTGTGGGGAAGGGGAGACAGAGGAATTATCAATAACAAATGAAAAATGATCAGTTTTGGATAATGTTGGTTTTGTACCAATGAGGAGAACCTCAGTTTTGTCACTATTTAATTTAAGAAAATGTGAAGAAAACCAGGATTTGATTTCTGCCATGCAATCAGTAAGTGAGGAGGGTGGAAAGGAAGCAGTAGGTTTGCTAGTGAGATAGAGCTGGGTGTCATCAGCATAACAGGGGAAGCTAATGTTATATTTACGAAAGATATTGCCAAGGGGAAGGATGTAAATAATGAAAAGGAGTTGCTCCAGGACAGAGCCCTGGGGCACACCTGAAGTAACAGCGGTGGTTTGGGATGTGAAAGTTTTAAGCTGAACAAACTGAGTGCGGCCTGAGAGGTAGGATCTGAACCAATCTAGTGGAGTGTGGGTAATGCCAATCGAAGATAATCTATTGAGAAGAGTAGTGTGACAAATAATGTCAAAAGCTGCACTCAGATCAAGGAGGATGAGAATAGTAATTAAACCAGAATGAGCTGCCATAAGGAGGTCATTAGTAATTTTTATAAGTGCCGTTTCTGTACTGTGGAGGGGACGAAAATCAGACTGGAACTGTTCATACAGATTATTTTGAGATAAATGAGAATGAAGTTGAATAGCCACTATTTTTTTAAGAATTTTGGAAATGAAGGGTAGATTAGAAATAGGATGAAAATTACTAAAATTACTCGAATCAGCACCAGGTTTTTCAGTATTAGGGTTATTGCAGCAGTTTTAAAAGATGAAGGATGAAGTACCAGTAGTGAGAGAAGAGTGGATTATAGCAGAGATAAGAGGGACCAGAGAGGGGAGGCAGGCTTTCACCAGAACTGTAGGGAGAGGGTCCAGTTGACTGGTGGATGGCTTAGAATTACAGACAAGATCTGAGATCTGAGAAAGTAGGAAGTTGAAAAGAGGAAAATGAGTGAGTTGGTGGGTGACATTCAAATGAATTTCAAATACTGGAGGAATCCGTACAGAGAGACTGATGAATCTTCTGGATTTTTTCATTAAAAAAGGACATAAGGGAATTACAAAATTCAGTTGAGTAAAGGTGAGAAGGTAAAGAATTCGGGGGTTGTGTGATATCATTAAGTAGTGAAAACAATGACTTAGTGTTGCCTTCATTGAAAGAAATAATGTGAGCATAATAGTTAGATTTATTTTGGGCAATACAGTCCTTGTAATAAAGTATATGGTTTTTGTACATCTCTTTGTGAACAAAGAGTCCAATCTTTTTATATAACGGTTCAAGTTGCCGGCCTTTGGCTTTCAAAAGCCGAAGTTCAGGCGTGAACCAGGGAGCAGAAAAGGAGAAAGAAACAGTTCTAGTTTTTAATGGAGCGGCAGAGTTAAGAATAACATTAAGACCAGTGTTATAGTGTGAGACCAGTTCTTCAGGAGCGGATAAATTATCAATGTCCATAAGGGAATCAATACTAGAGGAAAGAGAGTCTAAGTTAATATTCTTAATATTACGGAAAGATATGAGACGGGAAAGCATAGTGTTGGAAAGTGCAAGTTTAACATTGAATGAAATAAGAAAATGATCAGTTCACTGTGGAAGCCTTTTTGTTATGGGGATGCTTCTCTGCAGCAGGCCCTTTAATCATGTGAGGTGAAGTGAGTGTGGGTGTGTGCAGGTGTCCCTGAACCATGACATGGCTGTGCCCCTATGTCTGACCTTTGGTAAAACAATACAAGTCGGAAAAAATAACATAATGGTATAAAACAAATTATCAAGCAAGTAACAACGATATCACAAATGACCAGAGAAACACAAAAATTGTCAAGCCCATGCCTCAACTAAACTATACATATTCAGCTTTATAAACTACATGTAGCCACATGATTTCAAAACACTCAAAGGAGGAAGAACAATGAAGAACTATATGAGCTCAAGGCTCTTCTTTGGTGCAATCAGGGACCACAGTGACCATGTTAGTCCTAGAGAAAAACAAGAGGAACTGACTGATCAAGGTTGAAACTTTGCCAGTGTGATTACAGACAAACTAAGCTTCCACATGTACGTCAGGAAAGCTAATAAAATAATAATTCTTTGCATTTATATGGCACTTTTCTCACTACTCAAAGCGCTCAGCAATGGCAGATTAAGGGCCTTGCTCAAGGGCCCTAAAGAGCAGAGTCCCTTTTGGCATTTATGGGATTCGAACCGGCAACCTTCCGATTGCTAGTGCAGATCCCTAGCCTCAGAGCCACCAGCATCATATCCTATGGAGTTTTGCTAGTTGTACATTGAACCCAGGTCACAGCTGCTTGAAATGTTCAACTTGCATGTATTGTATGAAATATCTAATAAGATGGTTAGCTCAGTTATTTATGTCACTTGTTTAATAAAAACAATTTAGCACTGTTGCACCAACCCCTTGTTTGGAATGTATGTATCCTCATCTGCCAGGCTCATCTCGGTTATGTTATTGATGATCCAGGTTCAAGAGACTCCTGGATGGAACAGGTAGCACAGAGCCAGCCAGGATCTCCATACTCTGATGTTGTGAGGAAGCAGCATTAACTATCATGTATTTCATACCAACTCTTAAAATTAGAAGACAACCTACACTTATTGGACTAATCAAAGTCTGACCTCTCATAGTTCTGTCACAGCAGCTTGAAACAATGACTGAATACAAATGTCTAGAAATACATGTTCAAGGCACTAAAGAGTGGCAACATGATGCATGCTGATCAGATATACTATATAAGTAGCACTTTACTTGAACTTGAACTTAACCACTTGGGACACGTTTTAGAAAGAAAAAAAAAAGAGAGAGAATTATATTTCCACCAGACAAGAAAAAAATTCACTTATTCCACAAATTAATGGACTTGGCAGGATGTTACAAAGGTTAAGTGCTTTTGTTTTAAAGCCTTTCACTTTCACATCTGAGCATTGTCTTTTCGTGCTTCTGTTGCAAAGCGCATGTGGTTTTCAGGAGAGCTTCTAGATTAACTACTGAAGTTCCAGCTTTAAACATGAAAAAGGCAGATATTACTATTGTATTATTATAATTATTATTATTATTAAACTCCCTTGTATGTTTGTTAATGTGAGATCTTAGTCATTTTCCAAAAAGTTGTATGCAAGGCTAAAAATGAAAGTGTGAGACTCATCTGAATCCTTTTTCTAGCATTACCAACCATACATTTTCCATTTCCTAAATCCACCTAATCCAAGCTTACAGTTGCAGAGGGTTAAGGCTTTGAGCAAAAATGTTACATCTTGCCTGAAGAAAGGGCCTGAGTTGCCTCGAAAGCTTGCATATTGTAATCTTTTTTTAATTAGCCAATAAATGGTGTCATTTTGCTTGGCTTTTCTCTCATAATGCAATTAGAAGCTTACACAGTCATAAGATGCTTTATAGATCAAACAAGTTTATGATGCAATTTCAAATATGCACATCGATCAGTACAGTCAAAACAACACACTTAATATCAGCAATGTGCCAAGAACAGCATGAAAATATACCTGCCACATTGTAAACATGCTTGTATATTGTCTATGTGGTTCTTGCATGTACTCCCACGTCTGCATGACCTGTCCTTTGATTACTCAGGTTTCCACCCACATACCCAGGAATTTGCAGGTAAGACAACTGGTAACTCTAAACAGCCCCTTGTGTGTATAACTGTGAGTGAACATTCTCTTTGATGGACTGGTGTCCTGTCAAGGGCCATTTTATTATGCTATCAGCTCTCCTGTGATGTGCACCTATCATGAAATATACCAACTAACCTCTTTTCTTAATGGGGTAGTTCTCATGTAGAAGTGTTCATGAAAGGTACTTTAACCACTAAGGTTCTTTTTATATTAGTGGACAACTTGATGTTGGAAATGTTTAAATTATTAGCCTTAATTTACATGTACAGTACACACCACAGTACTTACCTACTTGCGTTATCAATAACAAAGCAAGGATACCTCAGCAGAAACCAAAAACATGTTGTTATCCCTGGGTCACTTCCCCTGAAAGGGCTACAATTCAAACAGAGCAATATGGACGTTGCCGGCTTCAAAACCTTGGCTAATTTATTGTTACCGTGGTGAAGTGCACCACAATATAACAGCCTTGTCAGGAGTGTAGCTATTTATACCTTTACTTTCATTTTTTAAACTGCAGTCAGGAAATGGGTACAATTACTTGTAGACACAAGGATGTGCGAGAAGTATTAGGTGTCAATGTGGCTTTACAGCCTCTTAGGTTACATGTGTCCATGGTATGCATGTTTAATTCATGGGGGCGCTATGTGGATTGGCTGACTGCTCGGCCTGGTGAAGTGAGCTGCATGTCACTATCTTGTGGTTGCTGGTTAGAAGGCAAGCGTAAGAGTAAGAAAAGTCCTAACCAAAAGAGAAGGAGTGAGGAAGTTGAGTTGCCTTAGGACAGGCACATGCGTAACTTTCAGTTGAGGAGATTTGCTGTGTCGCTACCTGCTTCCTGATAGAAGGAATTAGGGTGGGTTGGCAGGGACTGGGCATCACAATCTCAATTAGAATATAAAACCATCAGAAAATCACAAGGGTATGTCTTTTGAACCAGATTAAGTGTCTGGAAAACTTTTTGAATGGGAGATATAGAGAATTAGTAGTATGGTGAGCAAAAGTTAAAAGCCCTTGAGTGTTGGAAGGGCGATTTTAGCAGTGGGTTTTTCCTGTTGCATATTTTTTGTAAATATGTTTTTCTTCTTCTTTGATTATTTTTCTTTGGAAAAGTTAGAGAAAGGAAGAATTGATTTTGGTGAATAGTTTTTGTAAACACCCTCTTTCATGCTTTTTTTTCCTTCACAATTTTGCTTTTAAGAAGGGAGAAGAAAGGACATTTAATTTTATAAATAGTTTTTTGTACCTGTGCTTTTCACCCTTTCTGATTTTTGTATGGAACAGGAGAAAGGGAGGAGTGCTGTATTCTTCAGTAAATATATATTGTCTGTAATTTTTCTGTTTTTGCATGGGTGTCATTAGGTCATTTAGTTAGTGATACTTTATGAATTTTTGGTTTTGGGAATTTCATTATTGCACTTTTTTATGTTTAGGGCATCAGTAAATAAAGAACACTACTTTTTTTCACCATGTAGCATAGTGCCATTCCCTTTACAGTTGCCCCTGAAAGGACTGCACAATTCTAATAGAATGAGTACAGTTCACACCTAAGCAAACATGCAAGAGACACACTGCAACAAGGAGAGATCCATACCTTTGAAAGAGATAAACAAATAATGAATCACCTGGACAAACACACTGGGGCAGATGATATCAGTCAACAAGGCAGGGTCAGTGAGGAAAAAAATTCAAATTTTAATTTAATCATTACTTATGTTTGTTTGCAGAAAAAGCTGGCATTAAATACTAGAAGTCAAAGGTAGGAAAAAGCATACAACCTGAAAAATTGAAATCAATGACTGTAAAAGCAAGCTTGGCTTCAATAAAACCAGGAAAGAGACATGCCCGTGTAATGTAAAGAGTCTATTCTATTCAATGGCACCTTCAGCCTTTTCCTGCTTCTTCATTGCACCACACTTTAGATGATACTGGACTTTTCTTCCTTGGGCAGCATGATGGTTTGGTGCGTCTTTAGAACGGCCTACATCATCTCTCTCATACCATAGCGTTGTGTTCTCATTTTTTTTATATTAGAAGCATACCATCATTGCTCCATTTTAAAAAATCTGCAGAGTGTCTAACTTTTCTTATTTTATACTGTGGCTCGATGAGTATATTTAGTAAGTAACATTAGTAAATATCAGATGATTGAGAATTTACTCTTACTCACTATCAGTTATTTTAAGCTAATTATGAGATTCAAGCATTTACACACTGGTTAGTTTATGTGTGCTTAAGCATAGACAATAACACATCATTTTGCAAATCCTTCCCATGATGCTTTAATCATTTGCATTTCCCAGAATTCAATACTGTGCTAAAACATGCAATTTGTTTACGTGATGGCTCAAAACAAGAGCAGATCAAACAGAACCCTTTTCTAGAGTGGTCTCAAAGTTAGGCTGCAATATCTTCTAAAACTTTTACTTCTCTCACTTCTCTCATCCATTCCCCAACATGATGTCATTACCTGCCTCTCACCTTGATTTGCTACATTCCTGTTTTAAATACACACAAATAAATGTAATGCTAATTTTTCCTTATGAGCTTATTAATATAGCTATAGTCTTGTAAAAGCTACATCTTATCTACAAAAGTCTGACTTAGAGTAAGCCACCCTCATTTTGGGTGTTCATAAGAAATGGAATGATCTACTTCATGATGTAGAAAGAGAATATAAACAAAAATAGTTGTGTCATATATTTGAAATATGAACACATGATCTTAAGTTTAAATGTTTAGAGTTTAAATACTCTTGATCGTATTAGAAATTTGTCATTTTGCTGACAGAGGCCCATATAGGCACAGATCCTTAGTAAAGAATCAAAAATCTAAATTAACATATTTGTAATCACTGACCTTGTAATTGTCTGAACTAAGCATGCATATATTTGAAATTTGTCATTTTTAACCTTCTTTTAAAATTTTTTGAAAGGAATAAATTTGACCCCTCATATGTCATTAGACGGTGAACCCCTGGGGTTGGTCAATGTGACATGCATAGCTTCAAGTCCCTGTAATCAGTTTTGCTTAAGATAACTATAGGTTTATTTTGTATTATAAAGGAGTGAATTCTTGCATAAAATATGTCCCAATTATGGCCTAAAATGTGGTTTATTCGGGTCTAAAGGACCAAGAATAGTGAGGAAACCCCAAAAAGCTCAACATCTTACATAACTAGACATCAAGACATATTGAAATGTATTTCATACATGTGGGGCCTCATACTAGTAAGTAAGTCAGGAGGCGCCACCCAGAATAAAAATAATATTGTTGATTGTTTGTAATTTCCTTATGATGTTTAATACTTCATGGGACACCGCAATCTCGGAATCATCAATTGAGTGTCCATGCTTCACGAAGGACCCATTTACAAGATTATTGATATTTATAAAGGTAAATTACATAAAAATGTAATTTAAATGTAATTAAAACAGTGGGTTTTATAAAGAGGATTTCTTTGGCATATCTGTTTTCATGTTTGTGCCGTACACACTCAAAATGAAGCAAAGTTTTATAAATGAGACCCCTAGTGTGGAAATTTCCACTTGTTTGACATCATGTGAGCACTCAAAAAGTTTCAGATCTTGGCACATTTTGGATTTTGGGATTTCAGATAAGGTATACAGTGATCCCTCGCTATATCGCGCTTTGACTTTCGCAGCTTCACTCCATCGCGGATTTTTAATGTAAGCATATCTAAATATATATCACAGATTTTTTGCTGGTTTGCGGATTTCTGTGGATAATGGGTCTTTTAATTTAAAGTACATGCTTCCTCAGTCTGTTTGCCCAGTTGATTTCATACAAGGGACGCTATTGGCGGATGGCTTAGAAGCTACCCAATCAGAGCATGTATTACGTATTAAATAAAACTCCTCAATGATATATTGCTTTTCTCATTCTCTCTCACTCTCTCAGACTTTCTCTGCGCTTGACGGAGGGGGTGTGAGCAGAGGGGCTGTTTGCCTAGAAGATATAGGCGCTACTCTAAAAAATGCTGAAAGACTACCTTCACATTGCTCCCTTCTTTGCAGCTGGTTTATCGTGGTGTGCATACTTAAAAGCCCAACCACACGCTTTTCTGTCACTCTCTCTCTCTATCTCTGAAATTGTCTGCTCCTGATGGCGCTCCTTTGAAGAGAAGATCTATTTGCATTCTTTTAATTGTGAGAAAGAACTGTCATCTCTGTCTTGTCATGGAGGACAGTTTAAACTTTTGACTAAAGGGTGTTATTTCATGTCTAGAAGGCTCTAATAATGTTAACAGTGTGGGAGAGTTTATAAGGGCTTAAAATATATAAAAATAACTATACAAACATATGGTTTCTACTTCACGGATTTTCACCTATCGCAGGGAGTTCTGGAATGCAACCCCCATGATCGAGGAGGGATTACTGTACTCAAAATGTACTGCTTTAGGACATCCAGATCATGCTCTGAGTACTATGTCATTTTGACATATTTTTATAGATAATTTTAGTTACTTTACTTTGGAAGATATTTACATTTTTAGCTGTTTCACTATGTGTTTGATGTGTTCTACAGCTAAGGATAATAGTTTGAGCTGAAACAGCTTTAGATAGTTCAGATTTTTACCTTCATCCAAATACAGAATAAATGCGATTTTCAATTAATATTGCATAATATAGTAGTATAATTTAGAAAAGAGATTTTACAGCATATAAAACCAGTCCAGTATCATTCAGCAAGTTAGCATAATCAATAAAATAATACATATGTATAATTTGACCTCTACTGAGCAAGAGGGGGCTACAAGTGGCAAATTCTCAGAAAAATGTTATTATATCTTTTCAGGCAAAACTAGTTTTTTTTTTTGCTTCTTTTAGATCTGTCCAATATCACAAAATGTATCATTTGAATTTATTATTATTATTTTGTTTGCATTGTTTGGGCATACAAGTTTTCAAAATGGGCTTTATGATCAGGAAAATTAGCTCATAATTTTCTCTTTCTTTTTCTCAGCTGAAACCTTCTTCATGTCAAAAAGAAGGAAATGGAATGATGACTGTGTGTTCTTTGGTTTCACTTTCAAAACAGGAAATGATGGCTTGCAAAACTTGCAGTACATTTTTATAGCTCAAATCTGAAGCCATCCAGGCTTCAAGAGCACTTCAAGAACAGGCATGGCGGAGTTGATGTTAAAGGAGTTGATGTTGGGTTATTTAAAATCGATTTTGATTCAGAGGAACTCTTTCAAAGTTGGGTTTCATTTGTTTTTTTGAAAAACCATTATTTCATGCTTCACACCAAGTGTCATATAAAGTGGCCATATGCACTGGAAATGGTAACAATTATCTTGCACAAAGAAACATGAAAAATTGTCCCTATCAAATAATGTAATTCACAACTGAGTGAATGATTTAAGTGAAGATATTTTGGACCAAGAGCTAGTCCTCTAATAAACTTTTTTTTTTAGTTGGATGAAGTACTAGGGTGTTGTACCATGTTAGCCATTATCAATGTAGTGAGAAGTCAAGCAAAATGACACAACTAAAAAGATTACAATATGCACCCTTTCAAGGCAACTCAGGCCCCTACTTCAGGCAAGATGTAATCAATCAGGTGGATGAATCAACTGATGTTTCCAGTTGTAGTCAACTTATCACATTAGTAAGGTATGTCAATGATGGCTCTGTGAAGGAAGATTTCCTCTTTTGTGAGGATCAGAAAACAAGCACAACTGCTGTGGAAGTAACCCCCGAGGAAGACAGGAACAGTTCAATCAATCAGTCTTTATTCAGTCCCAGATGAGTACATGGATTTATGTTTTGCAAAGCAGAAGAGCAAAATTTCCCAGTTTCAATTGGCTTTTAATATTCATTTCCCTCACTTCCCCTTACTTATTCAACAGCATCTAAGCATTTCATCAAATCAGCCAAATGTTTCATTTTTGTGTATGTGGAAGAAGGAAATCTTTCCTGTGTCTAACAGACGCGTTCCTAAAGAAGGAACTTGTGCTTGGTCAGCTTACTGCACCCTGTCTTATGACAGACGCCTATATGAATAACCTGCCGTTATAATAAAACAACTTTTAACACTTAATAGCTTGCAAGCAGTTACATTTTCTTTCACACTGCAAAGGATATGATGCACCTGAAACAAGACTTCTTTGCCAAACATGAGTTAGCCATTAAAGTCATTGGTTCTGTTTACACTGAAGGAACACCTGCAATGCTTGGAAATCAATCTGGCTTTTCTGCATTGATGGGCAAGAAGATTCCATACCAGCAAGTTACTCAGTGCTTTTGGCATTACAAACATTGCCTCCAAACTTCAAGAAAGTCCTTGATACTTGTGTGAAGATCATCAACTGGGTCAGGGGGCTTGCTTTGAATTATCGCATTATCAAATCATTTTCTAAAGATCTGGGAAGTAAGCATTCAGCTAAGAGCTGCATTTAAATGCCTGTGGCCCCTCGCAAAGTGTCACAAAGGCATCAACAAACACTTCATTCTTGCAACGAAGCACCAGCTGAACTAAAACTAAACTTAAAACTGAACCAAGACTGAGATTGAGAAAAGTTTTAATAAAAAGCACCTACTGTTTGCTAGCAAAGCAGTTAATACTTTTACAGTTTCTCACAACACAGGAAAGATATCACACAAGCTCACTGTTGATTCCCATGGCAGTTAAAAGCTGCCCTAAGTTGCAAACCGAAACAGGCTGCTTATATAAAAGCCTTTCAGCTTCCTTAGAATACACTTCACTTCTGTCCAGCATGACAAGTCTTTTAGGCCTCACCTGAAATCTGTCAAGTGAAAACATGAAGTAATTCCCACATAGAAGGGCTGTTACCTGTCTTGTACCCAGTGCTGTCGGAATAATGTCCTTTAATTGTATTTGGTGCGTTTGCTATGTTATTACACTTTGAACAACAAATATCAAAAGGAGCTATATTTATCAAACTCAGCCATGGTGTAAAATTACATAAGTTGTTGTCACACATAGGAGACAGCTTAAGGGCTCTGGTGATTGTAATTCCGTGTTGTTTCAGGGTTGGCGCTGTGTCCTAATGCCTGCTACCCTCTGCAGATGGCAAGATTGATGACTGGAACACCACTGACGTCATTTCCAGTGTGCGTCCATCTTAACTCACCTCTTATTGTTGGAAGGACTTAAAACCAGAAGATCAGCCATATTGAATCAGGTCTGTTATGAACTCACACCTGTGAAGGCGTTTTCACAAGTAGAGCATGTTTGCTTTTGTTTTTCAATCACCGAATTGAATGGGGTTAGCAGGGTGGTACCCCAAATCTTTAAAGTGATCTTGTCTTTCTCTTACAACATTAACAGTGAAAACAAGCCAGAAGAGATAAATTGATACATTATGGGAAGAGACCAAGATAGTACTCTATATGGTGTTGACAAAAATGTCACAGTGAATTGAAAGGGGTGTTAGAAATCAAAAGGGACAACAAAGAAAAATCCAGAAGGAACAGGCTGCTATGTATCTGAACGTCAACAAAGATGAATGCATGCTACTGAACTTCTTCCATAGAGTAAAATAAAGCCTGAAGGATTTTGTGAAAATGATTTTTGTTAACCCAATCTTGAACTTGAGATGGATGGATAAGCAGGTTGCCAGGGTGCGGTTATGTCCAACACGGTACGCTTTAAGTTCTTTTCACGTTGATGTGACAGAATCTACATTCAGCTGCCTGCTTACTATTCTGCAGTGTTTGAGCAGTCATTCCTCTCAATCCATACAGGTTTATATTTTTTCAGTTTCATTAAGAACAGTCCCGCAATGTGACTGTGATTCCAGTGTCCCCCAGAGGAATGCAAGCAAAATAAAAACTCCACAGAATATTAGCATGACTAAGCAGGGTGCTCAAGATGGAAGAGTAAGGTCAAACTAGAAATCAAAGGGCGCCTGGTTCTGATTCTATCGGCACAAGTGATGTTATCACTCCCTTATATTATCAGAGAAGTAATGAAATTCAGAGTGGCTTTACACAAAAGGGCAAAGTGACAGTGAGAATCTTTTGATAAGACCAACAGGGGCTGATCTATAATTATTCATATCATGTTAAATATATCTCAGCTTCCTTTCTTTGTCTTATCCTCTTCATTCTCCAAAGCCATTTGTATTCTGCCTGTGGGCAGTTACTTTCATTGTTCTGGATGACTTTGGGCAAGCCTGTTGGAAGGTTACAGACATGATTAGCAACCAATAGGCCACTTGTACTCCTGCACTGCGACACAGACCTAAGAGCTAGAGTAGCGCTGTTAAGCAGCCACCAGCTGCATTCACCTGGGTCACTGGGACTATAACCTTTGATGGTTATTTTATCTAGCATCTTCAGGACAAACAACAAGTGTAAAAAATTGCACAGACCAATAGCTATGGCTACATTCCAAAACTCACATACTCGAAGTGAACACAGGCTTCTGTATGGACTGGATTTTGATGATTAAGCATGGTATTAAATCAGGAGCCTAGTGAAAATTGTGTCTTTTTTTTATTACGGTGTAATATGCCAGTCCAGCACAAATTATGCCACTGTGGTGAACAAAAGTAAACACTTTTTGAATTTTTTTTTTTTAATAAAAGTGGAAGCAATTACTGTTTCAAGTCTTTTTGCATAAGTCCCTACAAACTTTCCACACCTGGATTTGGCCAGTTAAACTCATTCTTCCCAGCAGATCCCGTCAATCTTCATTTGACTGCATGGGAAGTGTCTTTCAACTGCCATCTTCAAGTTCCACAGCAGATTCTCTGTGGGGTTTAAGTCTGGACTATGACTGGCCCACTTAAGAACAGTCAGAGACTTCTCCCAAAGCCACTCCAGCATTGTCTTGAACTGTCACCCAAGCCTGAGGTTGTTTGGGCTCTGAAGTAGGTTTTCTTCAAAGACCTCTTTGTATTGAACTGCAATCATCTTTCCCTCGATCCCTGACACTGAATAGTAACCTCGTAGCACGATGCTGAAACTATCACGCTTCACTGTGGAGATGGTATTAAGAAGGTGATGAGAAGTGCCTGGTCTTTGCAAACACAATGCTTGGAGTTCTGCCCAAAAATTCAGGATTTGTTTCATCAGACCAAAAAATCCTGTTCCTCATGCTTTCAGAGTCTTTTAAATGACATTTGGAAACCTCCAAGCAAATACAAATTTTCCTCAATACTGGCTTCCATCTGGCCACTCTACTATATTACTGCTGAGATGGTCAACTTTCTGACAGGTTCTCCCATATCAGCAAATGACTTCTAAACCTCTGTTAGAGTGACAAGTGGGTTTTTGGTGAACTCCCTGACTAAGAATCTTCTTGCCTGGTTACTCAGTTGGGCGGGATAGCCAACTCTACGAGTCCTGGTGTTTCCCAGATTCGCCTTTCACATTTATTCTGGCTACTGTGCTCCTGGGCACACTCAAAACTTTAGAAATGGATTTATACACATGCCCTGACATATGATTCACCAAAATTTGATTCCAGGGGTCAGCAGATAGTTCCTTGATCTTCATTGCTCGGTATTTATCCTGACACTCAGTTTGAATTGTGGGACCTTCTTTTAACAGGTTTGTGCCTTTCTAGAAAATGTCAAATAAATTCAGTTTATCATAGCTGGACTCCAATCAAGTCCTACACTCATTTTAAGGATAATTAAAGCAAACAAAATGTACCAGACCACAATTTGGAGTGGCCCCGCAAACGGTATGAATACTTATATAAATAAGAGGTTTCAGTTTTTGATTTTTAATAAATTTGCAAATCTTTCTAAAAACATGTTTGTCATTTAGGGTAATTAAGTATACTGTAGATTGATGGACATAAATGGCCAATTGATCCATTAAAATAAACCTACAGCACAATAAAGTGTGTAGAAAGTGAAGAGGTCTGAGTACTTTTTGAATCCGCTTTATATTGGGGAAGGTCATGGAGAATGCTGACTGTTTTTGTGTATCTTTTTGATAGCCTTTTACTATTGTGTGCCAGAATCACAGCAGTCACATTGTGTATTTTTTTTTTATTGTGTAAAGACAATTTAAAAACAAATATTAACTGTTTGGGTTTAGTATTAACCCAAAACCGACCAAACATGAATTTTGAAAATTTCCATTTATTAAGTACAGTGTTGATGGAATGGAATTTACAGTTCCTATAAAAAATATTCACCACTTTGATGTTTTCACATGTTATTGTTATGCAACTTTGAATCACAGTGGATTTAATTTGGCTTTTTAGACATTGATCAACATGAAAAGCTCTTTTTATCCATCTACATCCATCCATTCTCTTCCGCTTATCCGAGGTCGGGTCGCTTGCTAAGCAGAGAGGCCCAGACTTCCTCTCCCCGCCACTTCTTCCAGCTCTTCCGGAGAATCCCATGCTTGGCCAGCCGGGAGACATAGTCCCTCCAGCGTGTCCTGGGTCTTCCCCGGGCCTCCTCCCGTTGGACGTGCCCGAACACCTCACCAGGGAGGCGCCCAGGAGGCATCCTGATCAGATGCCCGAGCCACCTCATCTGACTCCTCTCGATGGAGGAGCAGCGGCTCTACTCTGAGCCCTCCCGGATGACTGAGCTTCTCACCCTATCTTTAAGGGAAAGCCCAGACACCCTGCGGAGGAAACTCATTTCAGCCGCTTGTATTGCGATCTCGCTCTTTCGTCACTACCCATAGCTCATGACCATAGGTGAGGGTAGGAGGTAGATCGACTGGTAAATTGAGAGCTTTGCCTTACGGCTCAGCTCTTTTTTCACCACGACAGACCGATGCAGAGCCCGATTCACTGCGGATGCCGCACCGATCCGCCTGTCGATCTCACGCTCCATTCTTCCCTCACTCGTGAACAAGACCCCGAGATACTTGAACTCCTCCACTTGGGGCAGGATCTCTCCCCCAACCCTGAGAGGGCACTCCACCCTTTTCCGCTGAGGACCATGCTCTCGGATTTGGAGGTGCTGATTCTCATCCCAGCCGCTTCACACTCAGCTGCGAACCGATCCAGAGAGAGCTGAAGATCACGGCCTGATGAAGCAAACAGGACAACATCATCTGCAAAAGCAGTGACCCAATCCTGAGTCCACCAAACCGACCCCTTCAACACCCTGGTTGCGCTTAGAAATTCTGTCCATAAAAGTTATGAACAGAATCGGTGACAAAGGGCAGCCCTGGCGGAGTCCAACTCTCACTGGAAACGGGCTCGACTTACTGCCGCAATGCGGACCAAGCTCTGACACCGTTGTACAGAGACCAACAGCTCTTATCAGGGGTCCGTACCCCATACTCCCGAGCACCCCCACAGGATTCCCGAGGGACACGGTCAATGCCTTTCCAAGTCCACAAAACACATGTAGACCGGTCGGGCAAACTCCCATGCACCCTCCAGGACTCTGCTAAGGGTGAAGAGCTGGTCCACTGTTCCGCACCAGGACTAAAACCACACTGTTCCTCCTGAATCCGAGGTTCACTATCCGACGGACCCTCCTCTCCAGAACCCCAATAGACTTTTCCAGGGAGGCTGAGGAGTGTGATCCCTCTATAGTTGGAACACACCCTCCGTCCCCTTTTAAAGAGGGGACCACCACCCCGGTCTGCCAATCCAGAGGCACTGTCCCGATGTCCATGCGATGTTGCAGAGACGGTCAACCAAGACAGTCCTACAACATCCAGAGCCTTAAGGAACTCCGGGCGATCTCATCCACCCCGGGCCCTGCCACCAAGGAGTTTTTGACCACCTCGGTGACTTCAGTCCCAGAGATGGGAGAGCCCACCTCAGAGTCCCCAGGCTCTGCTTCCTCATTGGAAGGCATGTTAGTGGGATTGAGGAGGTCTTCAAGTACTCCTCCCACCGACCCACAACGCCCGAAGTCGAGGTCAGCAGCGCACCATCCCCACCATATACGGTGTTGACACTGCACTGCTTCCCTCCTGAGACGCCGGACGGTGGACCAGAATCTCCTCGGCCGTCCAAAGTCGCTCTCCATGGCCTCCAAACTCCTCCCATGCCCGAAGTTTTTGCCTCAGCAACAACCAAAGGCGCGTTCCGCTTGGCCTGCCGGTACCTATCAGCTGCCTCCAGAGACCCACAGGACAAAAAAGTCCTATAGGACTCCTTCTTCAGCTTGACAGCATCCCTCACCGCCGTGTCCACCAACGGGTTCGGGATTGCCGCCACGACAGGCACCACCACCTTGCGCCACAGCTCCGTCAGCCGCCTCAACAATAGAGGCACGGAACATGGCCCATTCGACTCAATGTCCCCACCTCCCTCGGGACGGGTTGAAGTTCTGCCGGAGGTGGGAGTTGAAGCTACTTCTGACAGGGGACTCTGCCAGCCGCTCCCAGCAGACCCTCACAACACGCTTGGGCCTACCAGGTCTGACCGCATCTTCCCCACCATCGAAGCCAACTCACCACCAGGTGGTGATCAGTTGACAGCTCGCTCTCTCTTCACCCGAGTGTCCAAGACATATGGCGCAAGTCCGACGACACACCACAAAGTCGATCATCGACCTGAGGCCTAGGGTGTCCTGGTGCCAAGTGCACATATGAACACCCTTATGCTTGAACATGGTGTTCTTATGGACAATCCGTGAGCAGCACAGAAGTCCAATAACAAAACACCGCCGGGTTCAGATCGGGGCCATTCCTCCCAATCACGCCCTTCCAGGTCTCACTGTCATTGCCCACGTGAGCATTGAAGTCTCCCAGCAAAACGAGGGAATCCCCAGAAGGTATGCCCTCTAGCAACCCCTCCAGAGACTCCAAAAAGGGTGGATACTCCAAACTGCTGTTCGCGATACGCACAAACAACAGTCAGGACCCTTCCCCACCCGGCGGAGGGAGGCCACCCTTCGCCCACCGGGTAAACCCCAATGCACAGGCTCCAGTCGGGGCAATAAGTATGCCCACACCTGCTCGGCCTCTCACCGGGGCAACTCCAGAGTGGTAGAGAGTCCAGCCCCTCTCAAGGAGATTGGTTCCAGAGTCCAAGCTGTGCCGAGGTGAGTCCGACTATATCTAGCCGAACCTCTCACCTCGCGCACTAGCTCAGGCTCCTTCCCTTCAGAGAGGTGACATTCCACGCCCCAAGAGCCAGTTTCTGTAGCCGAGGATCAGACCGCCAAGGTCCCCGCCTCGCCACCACCCAACTCACACTGCACCCAACCTCCTTGGCCCCTCCCATAGGTGGTGAGCCCATGGGGAGCTCTTTTTAATATCAAAGTTAAAACATATATTCGAAAAGAGATCTAAATTAATTACAAATATAAAACATAAAATAACTGAGCAGATAAGTATTTAGCCCCTCCAAGTCAGTATTTAGTAGATCCCCTTTTACAGCCATGACAGCCATGAGTCTGTGTGCACAGGGCTCTATCATCTTTGCACATCTGGACAATGCAGTTTTTCTCCATTCTTTTTTACAAAACTAATCAAGCTCTGGCAGGTTGCAAGGGGTTGTGAGTGATCAACCACTGTGCAGGTCCAGCCACATATTGTCAATTGGATTGAAAACTGTGCCTATATTAATCAAGCACCTCAGAGAAGGAAAACAGCCCTAATGGGTTCAAAATTCTCAGAGTGATGCAAATTTAGTCCTACTCTTAAGAGCAGGAGTAAAACCAATGTATCAATTTTCTCAATTTAGGAAACTACTCCTAACCTCACTAGGAATTAGGAGAGCTTGTGAGGACCTGCCCAAAGATGGTGTTCAGGCTAAGTACAGCATGCACGTTCTGGGAAACATGAAATATTTTGGAAACACTGAACAATAATAAACTGATAAAAAGATATTAATTTGTCAGAGATGGAATAATATCCTTAACATATTGCATATTACATATTGTGTGATCTACACTAAGAAGCCCTGCACTGTCAGACAATATGAAAAATGTGGATGTTCACACATATGTAAAGAGGGTGTTGTAAAATTGTGAAGTCATTCACTCTTAGACAAGGACTTTGACTACTGGCTGAGCGTAGGTATAAGATACTTCATAACTTCTTCTTATGTCTTACTGTGGGGAAAGACAAATTCTTATCCTTTTCACACTTCTAGTACTTGTCCTAGGAATTAATCTGAGATGCTTGATAAATGTGGTCATTGGAGTCTGCATCTACCATTCCAGGATATTAACATAGGCAGTGTATGGAATGGAACATATGGAATTGGCAAATTGAGGTATATTATTTGTAATTTAGAAATGTATTACAAATATAGAAATACTGTACCAACCCAAAATTTGTCAAAATTTCACTGAGTTCTGAAAATGCCTTAACATCTCTCTCTTATAAAAAAAATCCTGGGAGAGAAAGTCTAGGGAGATGAGACGAGATCTTCACGTCAAGATCACAGAAGACACTTAAGACCCGCGAGATAAAAGAGATTGACCCAGGACTGTCTTGCGGGGTGACGTAGAACATGAGATTCTTGCAAGACACGCCCTACTTACAACCAATATCAAATAAGACCACGGGCAGCAAAACACTCAGTTGTGTAAAGGATTTGAGCACTCACAGATCCAGGGCTCTCAGCGCATATAAAGTGCATAAGGACAATATGTTGACGTCGACGACTAAGCGAAGAAGAAAGAACAGCGCAAAGAAAAGAGACTCAAAAGTGTAGGAGAAAAAAAAAATGCAAAAAAGAAAACGAATAATCTTGGTGCAAATTCAGAAAATAAGGAAAGAAATAATCAGCCCGGAACAAGTGGAATTGAAAAAAAAACACGTCCAATCAGGCTCAGAATTCAAAGACAAAGTAGAACTTCATAAAGATGTTCAAAAACGTTGGCGCTATACACATGCAGAACAGGTAAGAGATTATGAAAGCAGTGGAATTCGAAAGGCACAAATAAAAGTTGGTGCGATACAAATGCATTGAATGTTAAAGAATATGAAAGCAGGAAAATTAGAAAGTATCAAAAAAAAGAAAGTAAAGATCGCATTAGCACAAGCGGAAATTATTACTCGATAAAAGGGAAAATAATCACCACTTACCAGGTGTCATTGAAAGAATAGCAGGACAAAGCGACGACAGAAATAAAAGTCAGAGTAGAAAACAAAGTAAAATGTCATAAAGAGGTTAAAAAACAAGGGGGCCAAATACATGCAGAGCAGGTTAGAGATAATGAAAACTGGAATTCAAAAGACTCAAAGAAAACGTAGGCGCAATACACATGCAGAGCAAGATACAGAATATGAAAGCAGAAAAAAACTAAAGTGTCAAAAAAAAAAGAAAGTAAAGATTGCATTAGCGCAAACAAAGAGAAATTATTACTTGGAGAAATAACAAAAAGGCGAATAGAGATTGAATATATGGACAAAGGTGATATGTCTGAAGTATGTAAATATTGTAAGGCTGTGAAGTTTAAGTCAGAGAATTTCAAAATGTGGTTTACCTCACACGCATTTATTGGTTACTTTGCAAAAAAAAATAATGATTAACTGCTGATGATGTAGATCGTTTTGTCTGGACAGAATTTCCAAACAGAGAAACCTATCCTGAATTATGGTACAAAATCATTAAACACATGATAGGGCAGCAGTAGCTCAGTCGGTAGAGCGGGTTGTCCAGCAATCGGAGGGTCGCAGGTTCGATCCTGGCTCCCGGCATGAGAATGCAGCTGTTGTGTCCTTGGGCAAGACACTTAACCTACCTTGCCTGCTGGTGGTGGTCGGCAGCCTCACTTCTGTCAGTGTGCCCCAGGGCAGCTGTGGCTACATAGTAGCTTATCATCACCAGCGTATGAATGAATGGGTGAATGACTGTTGTGCTGTAAAGTGCCTAGGGGGATTCTTGAACTCTAGTTAGGCGCTATATCAAATACAGGCCATTTACATGTCTCACTGACCTCATTAAAAAGATTCAGCATGTTGAGACTCGAAAGATTCCAAATATTGTTTTAACAAAGTTCTGAAATAAAAGTGAAACTAACGAAATAGCAACAATTCAAAGAAAAAGAAATCTTAAAAGTGTGTATCCGGAAAACCAAACACGGGGTTGGCGAGCGATGCGGGCAGAGGGCAAAGCCGCCTAGTTAATTACAAATTTAACAGAAGGAAATAGCGAATTCTGGTCTTAACTTTTCATGAATTTAGGTGCTGGTTTTTATTATATTTAATTAATATTGTATAAATTTGTCCTAGTGGCTCAGCTGAGCCTTTTCAGTTTAACCAAAAGGGAGCTTTAAAGGAGACATGATTGAAGTGTTCAAAATTATGAAGGGAATTATTACAGTGGATCAAGACTGTTATTTTTAAAATAATCAACAACACAGGGACACAGCTGGAAACTTGTTAAGGGTAAATTGTCCAGATTGTTCAAATGTTCTAATGTTCACAGTTGGTTAGTTCTGCTGCCTCACAGATCCAGCATCCTGTGTCATTGTGTGTATATATTTTTTTCTCTTGCTTCACAGGTTATCCTCCCACAGCCTAAAAGGGACAATTGTTAAGTGATAGTCACTTCTAAGCTGGTCCTGTAAGTGCTTTACACAGCATACCCTACAATGAACTGGTGTCACATTCAGTTACAAATCTTGCTTGACGATACTCTTTAACCACCTCTTGCAACCCTAAATTGGATTAAGTAGGTATACAAATGGTGTTAACCAAAAGAAAATGACCAGTTCTTCTAAATTCCACGTATTGAATACTGCATTAAAAGATGTACTTCGATCTTGTTTTTACGGTTTATAGTTTTATATTATAGTTTTGTACATATATCATGAATAGCAATATAATATTAAACTCAAAACATGAAAAAAATGTACAGAGGTAGTTTTGGAAATGTACTACTCTTAGACTGCAGCCCTGTGATTGATAATAGGTAAGTTAAGTGTATGTCAGATTTGACAGGTGCTGATGCTTTGTTTTCTTTGTTGCCTGGCAACACTCACTCTGGAATGTTTTCCTCTGAAGGGGTGTAACATTTTGCTGTTAGTATTGCATAGTTAAAGGCACACTCAGATATAGCACTGTCTAATGTATGCAGCCATAGTACTGTATAAGGATTCTGCCTTTCAGAAGAATGTACTTGAGCTTAAGCTGAGAAATCAGCTCTCAGGAATAGTGTTAAGAGTTAAGCACCTTTGTCATTAGCAGGGCTGCTTGTCCTGTGAGGTTCTGAGGGAATTTTGCAGATTTCCAGCATGTAACACAACCTCGTCTATGTCTTTGCATTGGTGCATTTTGGAGGATACTATGCTTCAGAGAGCTACTCATATTGGCAGGATATTCAGTCCCAGTGGCATCCCCTACATTAGCATGCAAAGTTCTTCCTACTATGGTGTTGTGCACATTTGATGAACCTTTTCTCCATTCTGTGCCAGTCTAGCAACATTTCTTCCCCTGGCAACTCCTTTATGGCTGGGCAGTCGTTCCAACAAATTAAACATGGTTTCAATATAAGGAACTTTGTGAAAATGTCCTCTTTTGCCTCGAAAGCTTGCATATTGTAATCTTTTCAGTTAGCCAATAAAAGGTGTCATTTTGCTGGACTTTTCGTTGCATCCAAAATGGCTAACACTGTGTAACACCCAACCACTGCCCAAACTCTGGCACATTTCACCAGTGTCAAAAATATGTTTTTTGGTTTCTTTTTATTTTAGTGTTTGGTCAAAGTTCCTACTTGTGCTACTATTGTATTTATAATCGTAATGCAGAAAGCTTCAGGGATAAATTAATCAGTTATTTAAATTTCTAGCTAAACCTGATGCCAAATTACATGACTTAAAATTGGGGGAGATGTCAAACTTGTCTGAA
This sequence comes from Polypterus senegalus, assembly GCF_016835505.1. Classification (NCBI taxonomy): domain Eukaryota; kingdom Metazoa; phylum Chordata; class Cladistia; order Polypteriformes; family Polypteridae; genus Polypterus; species Polypterus senegalus. The sequence continues at coordinate 213,391,047 of NC_053157.1, forward strand.
TGTTTCAATTTACACAGCTTTAAATCACAAGGAGTGTCAAATTACTTGCAAGATGACTTTCCAGCCCAGTTTTACATTTCCAAAGTTTTGCACGCTCACTCCTGTTTCTGATAGCAAGTAACATGGTGCCTAAAAGTGCTGTTGGACATGGAAAGGGTTTACAGATTAACTCTACAATAATCTAGTCCATTTATTTTTTATGTTTTTCCATTCTATCGTAGTAAATAAAACATGAGATATCGGTCAAACAAACTGCTTTTTATTGCAAGGTACAAAACACCTGCATTCTTTATTCCATTATTGCATTGTACAATTTGTTGTCAGCCTTCATGAAGACATAGTCTGCCTATAGAACCTCCCCACACAGAGTTCACCCCTACATGGTTTGAGTCGCAGAATCGTTGGACTGAGTCAGTGCTGTTCATGGATGTGCCTCCATCTTGAGAACATTATATAAATCAACGTTTCTCAACCTTTAAGTATTTGCGACCTAGTTTTTATAACAGTTTTAATCATGCCCCCCTAAGGTTTTTTGAAAGGATCCCACTAATACCAATTTGTTCTTTTTTAATTAATGATATACAGTATCATAGATGCATATTTTATTATACCTACTTACCTTTTATCGACATTTATCTAACTCTATATTTATTTTTCTAGTTATCAGAATGTAGTTTAAGTTAATTTGTTTTGGTTTCAATAGTTGTATTTTGTTCTTGTTTTTTTTTTCACATCTTCGCGCCCTCCTTTTTGTTACTTCGCTCCCCCAGGGAGGCCCGCCCCACAGTTTGAGAACATTATATAAATGAAGTCTTCGACTGAAAATTGCTGGAAAAGTCATGTAATGTGACTTATGAACTTAAATGTTTTCTTAAGCTGTCCTTGCTTAAATTCTTAAGTGAAGAGGAAGAAAGACATAATCATTTGAAGTGATTTAGCAAATATGTCTGTTTTAGACATTTAGTGGATAATGATAGACAACAAAATATGAAATTATGAATTCATGATCTACATTAAAAATTTTCAACTAAGAAAAAAATACTGGAAACTGGGCTAAGAATGCAGTAACTATTGATTTCAACTTCATTTATTGAATTTTTATGTGGCATATACCCTGTTTAATAAATATTGTATATTTTAAATGCAGAGTCATGGCCATTGCTAGCTGAAGCAAGAGAGACCACATGATGTAATATTTCTAGTATCTGAGCCTTCTGGGAAAGAGCTTACACCACGCTCTGTAAAAGTTTGTGAAAATGCATCAGTTCTTGAGAAAGATGACTGCTGTCTCCAAAAAGTCTCCATTCTAGTCATAATAATATAGTTCAGCACAGCCCCTTCACCTTATAAATGGTTTTGTAACCTTCTGTAGCCTGATAGATATGAATAACCTGCTACCTGTAGATGGGTTTATCATCAGTATAGGCATAAAAAGTGAGGTAAATAGTTCTGAATCAGATAGCCTAGTACCTTACACGTAAAAATGGAAAAGAAATAGATCAAACACTGAAACATGAGGAACACTGTGAGGGATTTCTGCATCATGCATATTTACTTTAGATTAGTGGTTTAGGATGTTTCAAATTTGTTTCCTTTAAAGGTTTTAATACACATTGTTCAAATCCCCAATCCCCTCAACACTGATTATCAAGTAATGTCAGAATTATTACTGCATTATGGATTTATGGATTTGAAGCCATGTTTGTAATTAACTACTCAGCAGATGGAATTATATAAGGCATATCCTTAGTTATTGAAAAAGAGGGAAAGCAATGTCCGTTCACTCAATAAGCTTTAATGAGCAGATTTTGATAGGAACAGAACACATGCTTAACACATGCAGAGAAGGATTTTGTAAAACTTTAATAGCCTACAACTGGCTCTAGTTAATTATCTGGTTTGAAGGCAGTAAACACGTCTGCCTTGATAAATGTAGAGAAAGTAAAAAGAAGCAAATTAAACCAATTACAAAAATAATTATACTGTAATAGATGTAAGGGGCAGTGGCATTTCTGCATTAAAGATCAGTGGGGCACGGTAAAATAAGTAACATGCTTCCCTTGGTAATTTTACTTATTATTAAAACATTCAGAAATGTATTGCATTTTTAAGCAATTTTTACATTTTTTTCCGCAATATGCTCAATGTAATCCTTTACCTAGAAAAAAAATACATCTTGTAACATGAGAAATCAACTGTTTCTGGCTGACTGGCTGAACCATTTTTTGCCCTGCAGTGTTCTTTACTTGCTTGAATGTGTGTATGTGTGTGTGTGTGTGTGCACATGTCCAACTTGAACTGTCCAGTTTAAGGTCATTGCCTGTAATAAAACAAGGACCACCTATTGTTGTTGTTTTTATGTAATTGCTTATTTGCACTTCCAGTTTGTGCTTCTCCCAGTCAAGGCTATGCAGCACAAGTTACCAAAGAGATACGAAGGTCTAATACAGTTTGGTTTCTTAAAGTCAGCCACAGTAATTTGAAAGAAAGAAAATAAAAAAGATCAATAATAGGAATGCATCATTCATAAGGCATTACGTTACATCTTGATTTTCTATCACCTCTGAGTAGGACTGTTGTAAATTTGAAAAAGCCACAAAGGAAGTCGGCATGTATTTTTTTTTTTCAAATTCATGAAAAAGAAGCCAGCATTATGATGTTCCTGTCTCAAAGAAACACAGAATCCTGGTACAGAAATAACATGTATTACATAGAAAATAATTTATTCATTGTTTGCTTACTTTATGCTGACCAACAAACACCTGACCACACGGTAGGTCTACCTGTTCTGTCAATCTCGTTGTTGCTTGTCCTTTTCCACCTCAAAGCCATCTGTCTCTAAAGTTGAGGTGTTGCAGCTTCAGTTCAGGCAGGTCAAAGACAACAGATTTTCTTGAGCAGCAGGTAGCTTCAAGACTCTCAGTTTCCTTACAGCTTTTAAATCTATTTGGCTGTACTCTATCAGAAGATGTCAATGTCAGAGGGTATCACAACGATCTGATGCCAGTCCAGACAGACCACACCCCAGAATCCTATTGTTTGATCAATGTTTTTGATGCTAACAGTATATAAACTTGCATGTTTTAATGGTCATTAGCAAAAGAATAACCTACGTAATTAGGTAAGTTAATGTTTATGTTTGAGATTTTTGCTCACATAGTAAAATTCTTTTGTGGTCCATTGAAATTTTCATGCCAAAATGGCCACTTTTCACGTTAGCATTTATCATTATTTTGTTGAACCATCAAATTATTTTTCAAGGTAGTGCAAAATTCTGGTGTTATCATGCGCACCACCATATTGTTTTTAGCAATCAGGCTCCACTGCCAGTCACACTTGCAGACTTCTGTGGAACATGTTTGGTCATCGCCCTGTAAGGTTTCTAAACTGTTTTGGGGCTCCCCCTAATGGGCAGACACTCTAAAGAGCATCCCAAAGTGCAATTGCCGCGTCTATGGAAGACAGCCTATTGGTTGCCAGGGCAACCACAGGCTCCAAGCGCTATAGCTGCTTGCCATGAAAACAAATCCGAAAACATCACAGTTGTGCTATGAACACCTGCTGTCAATGGGTGATGTAAGGAACATTATAACTGCAGCGAACAGTATTACTTGGCCATTAACCTGGCCACGACTCTGCCTGATTGGAGTGTCTGTAGTGGTAGATCCCACTACAATAAATAATCGTGCTGTTTCTGTTTCAAGCTGAATAAAGTTGGTTTTTCTAAAGTACTGAGACCTCAGCCTCATGTTTTGAGGTGCAAGACAGGGACTCACACGTCACAACATGTACACTTTAAAAATTGGTGGTACACATCTCGTAGTAGTTAGATTAATAAAAAAAATCATCCTGAATCTCGTACCACAAACCAGTTACAGTTAGAGACCTTTTTAATTTCATAATTTTTAGTAGGATTTTTGCTCACCATTTTGGTTAACCCACTCAGTTTCTTTGGTTTCTGATCCTTGCTCACCTTTTGACTATTCACTTGCTTTTTCATCTACCAGTTGTTTTGCTTTAAACATTATTGCCTATTTTTTTCAGGGTACTTTATTTTTTCTTCACTAGTCAAAATAAGGGGGTACACTAGGGCCTGAGTCCTGAGTAGGCGAGGAGTGTTCTAAGCTCGGGGTGAAGCAAAGGAAGTGCAGTAATGGAGAATGGTAGCCAAAATAAACAAAGAGAAAAAGTGAACAGTGAGAAATAGCTGCCTGAAGAAGTGAAAGGAAGGGTAAAAGAAATGTTGAGGCATACATTTCATTTTGATCTAACTACAGTGTTGATATGAAAAGTAAAAGAGCTATTTAAGAAAGTAAAATTGTTCTCAAGCTTACCTGCCTGTTTAATATGGTAAACCTGGAAGCATTAGAATATATTTGTATTTTTAATAATCTAAGTAAAGTATGAGCCAGTTGACAGTTATTCCATTGTACAGCACATCTATCTATCTATCTATCTATCTATCTATCTATCTATCTATCTATCTATCTATCTATCTATCTATCTATCTATCTATCTATCTATCTATCTATCTATCTATCTATCTATCTATCTATCTATCTATCTATCTATCTATCTATCTATCTTTAACTCTAATACACTATTAATAACATTGGAAGGATAAGTTTTAGGTGAAACTACATTACTGCACTTTACCTTCTCAGATCCCGAGGCAGACAACTAATTGATATACTCCACAGCCTGACCAACCTGGCTACATGGCTAGTCTGCATTACACTATTTTAAAATGCAAATCCACTTACTCCGTCTTTTGGAGATTGACAGGCCACTTTAAAATTTGTTTCTTAGGCCTCGTGATTCTTTGAAATATTAAATAGGAGACTGATTTTGCTGGTCTGTGTATGAGCCCTCAGGAGTCACCAAGCTGATCCCAATAAATCATTTTGTTTTTAAAATTTCATGTGTATCCCGCTGATACACAGAGCAATTACTGCAGGCAGTTCTCACAGTTGGGACTAGCAAGCCATGCAGATTGAAAAGAAATAATAAAGTCTTACCTGAAACTGGTACCCAGAAGCAATGAGCTCTTTAAGCGCTAGCACTGGCATCACAAATCAGTTAACTTCAATTTTATATAGCACCATTCATAGAAAGCAATGCCACAAGCCAAAAAAAAAAAAAACTATCAGGAAAAAAATTGTAAGCCTTCAAAGAGTTCACCGTCACTAAGTCAGCTTGAACTGCAATGGCTGCTGCAACAGAAGACATTTCTTTTTGCTGGGATGGAAGCAAGGCATGAGTAGGATAAAGCTTTACAAACACGGATTAATTTAAGTGCTCCCCAAAGTGCATCATTACAATTTAATCAATCAGGGCCAACTAAAGAGGCTGATATAGTGATTTGAGCTATAAATCACAAAGCTGGAAGATCACTTTTTACGCGGCTCATTAAGGCAGCCTCTTACTTGGCCTAAGCCCTCCCAAAGGGATCTACAGTGCATGCTGGTTGAATTTGAGTGAGTTTGTCCACTTTAAACAGCAATTTTCGGTCATTCTTACTGCTGTAGGAAAAAGTTGGTGACAAAGTTATTAAAGTCACAAATGTTTTATTGGTCTTATAGTTAAAATAAAATAAATGAATCCCATGCCAGCTGCAACTATTATAGTACAGTATGTTGTTTAATGCAATCAGTATAAGACTCCAGTCACATAAAGATGTGCATCCAAACATACTCATTCATACTAAGCAGTATAGCAGTTTATTTCATATTAAACATATCATTGAATTATTGGAGGATGATTCTGCACAGTAATTTCTACCTAGATAGATAGATAGATAGATAGATAGATAGATAGATAGATAGATAGATAGATAGATAGATAGATAGATAGATACTTTATTAATCCCAAGGGGAAATTCACATACTCCAGCAGCAGCATACTTATAAAGAAAAATATTACATTCAAAAGTGCTAACAATGAAGGTATAGCAGACAGACAATAACTTTGTAAAATGTTAACGTTTAAGGTGGAATTGAAGAGTTTCATAGTGTGGGGGAGGAACAATCTCCTCAGTCTGTCAGTGGAGCAGGACAGTGACAGCAGTCTGTCGCTGAAGCTGCTCCTCTGTCTGGAGATGACACTGATTGACAGGAGCCTGCTCAGCGCCCGTCGCTCTGCCACAGATGTGAAACTGTTCATCTCCGTGCCTACAATAGAGCCTGCCTTCCTCACCAGTTTGTCCAGGCGTGAGGTGTCCCTCTTCTTTATGCTGCCTCCCCAGCGCACCACTGCGTAGAAGAGGGCACTCACCACAACCGTCTGATGGAACATCTGCAGCATCTTATTGAAGATGTTGAAGGACACCAGCCTTCTAAAGAAGTATAGTCGGCTCTGTCCTTCCTTACACAGAGCATCAGTGTTGGCAGTCCAGTCCAGTTTATCATCCAGATGCAATCCCAGGTATTTATAGGTCTGCACCCTCTGCACACAGTCACCTCTGATGATCACGGGGTCCATGAGGGACCTGGTCTTTCTAAAATCAGCCACCAGCTCTTTGGTTTTGCTGGTGTTCAGGTGTAGGTGGTTTGAATCGCACCATTTAACAAAGTCCTTCATTAGGTTCCTATACTCCTCTTCTTGCATACTCCTGATGCAGCCCACGATTGCAGTGTCGTCAGCAAACATTTGCACGTGGCAGGACTCTGTGTTGTATTGGCAGTCTGATGTATTTAGGCTGAACAGGACCAGAGAAAGTACAGTCCCCTGCGGCGCTCCTGTGCTGGTGACCACTATGTCAGACCTGCAGTTCCCAAGACGCACATACTGAGGTCTTTCTGTAAGAAGTTCATCTAGAAAATTAGTACCAGCCCAATTATATATGCAAGATTTAGTGCATCAGGAGAATGTGCTGTGCTTGTGGCCGAGACCAGTTTTATTTTACAAATGATAAATAAATTGATAATTTAACTAGTGGATGTCAGTTTATAGTTTTAATAACATGAAATGTAGTACCGCTGAGAAATTGTGAATGTTGGGTTACTACAAGACAAAGGGAAATTGCCAACGATACCAAAATATGTAGCCACAATATCTGAGGAATAAGTAATGAAGTTACAAAAAGATACAGGACACCAAAGCTTTGGACTTGCTATATGAGTCATCAGTCCCTCCAAAATATTATTTTATATAGTCAAAGTACAAATAGTGCATTTAGTTCAATTACTCTTATATAAACTGCTCAAAAAAATTAAAGGAACACTTTGAAAACACATCAGATGTCAATGGGAAAAAAAATCCTGCAGGGTACCTATACTGATATGGACTGGGTAATGTGCTAGGAATGAAAGGATGCCACGTGGTTTGATGGAAATGAAAATTATCAACCTAAATAGGGCTGAATTTAAAGACACCCCGGAAATCAAAGTGAAAAAGGCAGGCTAGTCCATTTTGCTGAAATTTTATTGCAGCAACTCAAAATCGTACTTAATAGTTTGTATGGCCCCCATGTGCTTTGTTTGCATGCCTGTAAATTTCCTAATGAGACGACGGATGGTGTCCAGGAGGATCTCCTCCCAGATCTCGACCAGGGCATCACTGAGCCCCTGGACAGTCTGTGGTGCAACCTGGCGGCTTTGGATAGACCGAAACATAATGTCCCAGAGGTGTTCTATTGGATTTAGATCAGTTGAGTGTGGGGGCCATTCAATGGTATCAATTCCTTCATCCTCCAAGAACTGCCTGATTACTCTCGCCACATGAGGTTGGGCATTGTCATGCACCAGGAGGAGCCCAGGACTCACTGCATCAGCATAGGGTCTGAAGATGGGTCCAAGGATTTCATTCCGATACCTAATGGTAGTCAAGATGCCGTTGTCTAGCCTGTAGAGGTCTGTGTGTCCCTCCATGGATATGGCTTCCCAAACCATCACTGACCCACCACCAAACCAGTCATGCTGAAAGATGTTACAGGCAGCATAACGTTATCCACAGCTTCTCCAGACCCTTTCACGTCTATCTATATGCTCAGGGTGAACCTGCTGTCATCTGTGAAAAGCACAGGGCACCAGTGGTGGACCTGCCAATTCTGGTATTCTATGGCAAATGCCAATCGAACTTCACAGTACTGGGCACTGAGCACAGGGCCCACTAGAGGCTCTTAGGCCACCCTCATGAAATCTGTTTCTGATTGTTTGGTCAGAGACATTCACACCAGTGGCCTGCTGAAAGTCATTTTGTAGGGCTCTGGCTGCGCTCATCCTGTGGATGGACCTTCTGCGTCCCTGTCCAGCTCTAATAGTGTAACTTCCTGTCTCCTGGAATTTCCTCCATGCCATTGAGACTGTGCTGGGAGACACAGCAAACCTTCTGGCAATGGTATGTATTGATGTGCCATCCTGGATTAGTTGGACTACTTGTTCAACCTCTGTAGGGTCCAGGTATCGCCTGATTCTACCAGTAGTGACACTGACCGCAGCCAAATTCAAAACTAGTGAAAAAACAGTCAGAAAAGACGAAGAGGGAAAAATTTCAGTGGCCTCCACCTGTTAAACCATTCCTGTTTTGGGGGTCGTCTCATTGTTGCAGGTGCACCTGTAATTTCATTAACACCAAAGCAGCTGAAACTGATTAACAACCCCCTCTGCTACATAACTGACCAGAATAATAGCCCAGAAGTTTCATTGACTTGAAGCTATACTCTGATTAAAAAGCGTTCCTTTAATTTTTGAGCAATATATTTTGAATACTGCATCACGGGAATGATCTCTTACTCTGACTCAGAAAGCCACAGATGAGGAATGAAGTGGCAGCCTTGTGGTTAAAGGTCAACTGCCTTAGCCATTACAGTATAGTCATCAGAGAGTTATGGTTTCATTAGAATAGATGCACAAGAAGCAGCAAGTGTAACAGGGAGATTTAATAAAACATTATACAGTAATACTTAAAGATATACATATATATATATATATATATATATATAGTAGTGTATATATAATTCAAAGAAAGTAAGGCTGTGCAACTTTAATGGATTCTTGTGGGATACTAGTCAGGTTTATTCAATCAATCTTTATTTTATGAATGCTATTAAAAGCAAGCACTATCACAAAGAACTATGCATTTAGAACACGACTACAAGAATTAGTGCAATATACTGAACACCAAAAGTACAAGAATAAAAAAGCAACACATTTACTAGGAGAAACATAGAAACTGAGCATATCTGAGTTTTACTATTCATTTTATACCATAAAACAAAAACATGATTGAAAAAGGTAGGATTACAGGATAAATGCACAAATCGTAGGTAAATCTTTCATATCGAGCAGTCCAAATTAGTATGTTATACAGTATGATGTAGCAGTGATATCATCAAATAGCAGAAATGATGGAAACATCAGGGTAATTATTTTCCTTCATTCTTTATATTTTTCCACATTTTTTTGTTATAAATCTATATTTTTTACTAATTATTTACATTCTTTGATAATGTCAATCTACAACACTTCCCCATTGTTGTACTGCTTTTATGCATGTTTCATCTGATGACAAGTTAATCATGAAATATTTAATGCCATGCTTAATGTTATTAACAGATTATTATTGACTGGCCTAGTTCCTAATGCACTAAAAATGTCAATTATCAGGCTGTTAAAAAAAAAATCAGAGCTAGACCCAAATATGCTTAATAATTACAGACATACTATATTTCAAATTGACCGTTTCTTTCTAAAGTACTTAAAAGCGTATCCTCTCAGTCTCACCTCACAGATCATGGATTACTTAAGAATGTCTGGCTTTATCACCAATCATACTACAGAATCAGATAGATAGATAGATAGATAGATAGATAGATAGATAGATAGATAGATAGATAGATAGATAGATAGATAGATAGATAGATAGATTCTTTTAATCCCCAAGGGGAAATTCACATACTCCAGCAGCAGCATACTGATAAAAACAATATTAATTAAAGAACAATAGAAAAAGCAGTTAAAAAATGCAAGGTGGAATGAGAATTATCTTGAGTCATAAACAACATTTTAATATCTTTAGATAAAGAAGTACAATAATAATTTTAGATGGAACTTAATTTGCCCCCCAGGAAGAAATATGGCCTTTTACGAAGCTTTATATATGTGTTCTGGTGAACACACACCAGAATATCTAAAAAGGAAGAAAATTTAAAAAGAACAGAAATGGTATAAAGAGCCCCCAGTCGAGTCTCTAAACACACTTCTGTTGCAGTCCTCAGCGTTAGTGTGTCAGACAGAGGATGTGTAGCATTGTTCATAATGTAACTCAGCTTTGTTATAGTTCTCTTCTTTGGTGGTCCACGCATACAAGTACTCAGATGTCCACATTAATAACAGGCTGGACTGGTCTCGGAACACAGAGGAACTACAGTATATAAGAAAGGGCAGAGCAGGCTCTTTTTCCTTAGGAGACTGAGTTACTTTAATGTGGGTTGTGACATCCTTCACATCTTCTATAATTCTGCAATGGCCAGTTCATTTTTTTACACTGTGATGTGCTGGGCTGGTAATACCACTTCAAGAGGGGCGCACCAAAATAACATGCTAATTGAATGTTATAGGATGCTCAGTTATAGGATGCAGTCTGTACCCCCTTGAGGTAGTAGCAAAAGAGTGTTATTATAAATAATACTGCATATTCTCTCCATGACACACTAACACTGAGGACTTACAGTCATCTAATTATTCAGCAGAAGTATGTCAAGAAATGCTACAGGAGGCTCCTTTACACTAACAGTAATACATCTGAATAATGTGTCTGGGACTGTCAAGTCAGAAGTTTTCTTTCTTTTTTTTAATTTTCTTGCTTTATAGCCATTTTGGTGTGTGTTCAGACCACAGTGCATGTGTGTATTTATTTCTGTATCTACCTGTTTATGTATTTATTTATTCAAAGGGCTTCTGTAAAAAGCCAAATTTCCCTCTGCTGAGAAATAAAGTTCTGTCAATCTACTGTATCTACTATGTCCAGGGGATTCAGAATAGATCCCATAACAACTGTGCCTGCCCTTTTTATTAGTTTGTGGATTCTGTGGTCAATTTTTGAAGTGAATTTACTAGCCCAGTAAACCACATTGTAGGAAACCACACTGGCCATCATACTGTAGATGTGCACAACACAGTCTCCTGAGAAGAAAGAGCCTACTCTGCTCTTTCTTTTATAGTTCTTCTGTATTACGAGACCAGTTCAACCTGTCATTGATATGGACCCCCAAATACTTTTAGGAGTACACAACCTCAATATCCAATTATATTGTTAGATTTAGCCTTCAACATCATTGAGCGTTCTATTCTGTTACATGGGCCTGAAGATTGTATTGAGCTTTCAGGTGTTGTTCCTACATGGTATAGTTCAAATTTATCAAATCGATTTCAATATATACACAAAAATTATATAAAAGTACTCCACCATTATTTTCAAAACTTAGATATGGTGTCCCACAATGCTCAGTACTCTGACCTTTACTGTTTTCACTTTATACGTTTTCACTGGGAGATATGATTAGAAAACAATTATCACTTTCACTCATTTGCAGACGATACCACTTTATATTTTTCTATTAGACCAGGTGATGTTTCTTTTAAAGTGTCCAATACAGAAGAGGAGCAGGCAGGAAGAAGTGCTTAAAATGCAGGAGGGGGTTGATAGAGAAATTTTAACAAAATAACATGGGTGTAGTCAAAACCAAAAGTTCCAGTAATACTAAATACATAAAGCCCAAAACATTATTCTAACTTGTAGTCAAAAACAAATTTCCATTATTTTAACTACACCAGAACACTGCTTAATTTTGTTTGAGAGTATATAATAGTAATAATAATTCTGGTCAATTCTTGGATGTAGCAAAGTCCCCAAAACCATGAAAGAATAATCAGAAAAAATATATAAGTGAAACCATTCTTCGTTTATTTAAGCCATTAATGAAGTCACATCATTACATCCAGTGGACAGACTGGATTATAATTATCAGAAATATTATCAATTGGGATTAATGATACAGACAGCAGCAATGTCTTTTCATTTTTTAAGTAAGCGGGTCTAACAATTAGTTTTACTAAACAGCCCATATTTTAAAACACACCTTACAACACTATTTAAAAACAGATTTTTCTGCTTGAAAATATTGAAAAGCTAAGGTTTTTTAAATATGAATTATATTGAGAAGTTTGTTTGTGTGTTTATTTTAAGTAGAATAGACTACTGCAATGTGTTATTGAATGGCTGTTAAAATCATTCTTTATACAGCTATCAGTTAGTTGAAAATGCTGATGCAGGAATCATTGCTAGAACTAAAAAGAAAACTACATTATGCCAGTTCTTAAATCTGTCTTCTTACATATACAGTTTTTAATAATAATAATGATGATGATGATGATGATGATAATGGTTGTTGTTATTGTAGTAGTATTATAAAGCTTTTAATGGGCCAGACTATTCAAATGGAGGCCTGTGAGCCACATGTGGCCCAGAAGCGACCTCTGAGTAGCCCAGCTCGTGGTCCTACCAGAAATGCTATAAACAGTGTCACATCGTTCCATATCACTGGGACACCTCAGAAAAAAAAAAGCGAGGGAGGTTACAATACAATCTCACAATATTTCTTTTTCAACACAGAAACGTAAAATTGACATTGAAAATCATCAATCTAACCCTGCCTAGTTTGACAAATACATGTACTTATTTATATTTTTATTTATTTTACTCCAATATCCAAACACAAAAAAACTATTGTGTTTAATTTGCAATAAGTGTGTGGCGGTACTATAAGTTTACACTTTCTGCACAATCTTTCCCAAGGGATCTCAAGGGAGGGTTGCAAAATTGCCGAGTTTGACTGCATCTTACAACCCTGGTGCGGTCAGCTACAGCAGCTTCCCTTTGTGTTTCTTGGATCTTGGCAAAGAAGAAAAGGCAATTCACAGACTCTGAATCCATGAAAGAATGTATAATGGCTGTCATGGATGAGGTGATAAATGATGACAACATCTGACATCTGCTGTTAAAACATACTCCTATGGGACACTTCAAACATTTGCAGGATTGAAATTCTTGCTACAGATGTGTTTGAAACACTGTTAGAAGATCTAAAAAAAAAAACGGTCATGTCTATAGAAGTAGATGAGTGCACGGACAAAATTGATACCGCATAATTGTGTTTCCAAGAGGAGAACACACAAATGTTAAGACTTCAAAGACAATGGTTTGGATATGGAGAGTGTGTGCATGCTTGTGATGGATGGGGCTCCTTCTATGGCAAGAAAAGTAAGTGGTTTAGCAGCACATTGGTCCGCTGTCACACCTCAGATGAAATCCTTACACTGTATTGTTCATCAGACAATGTTGTGTACAAAACTAAATGGGGAAAATGACAATGGACAGCGTGATGGCTACAGTTAATTTCATTTGCTCTACATTAAGCCTCCAACATCACTTTTTCCATATGCTGCTGTCAGGAATGTCTGCTGATCACCTTGACCTGATGCACAATGATGTCAGGTGGCTGTCCAAAGGCAAAGCCTGGAGATTTTCTGTGACGTGAGAGAGGAGATCACAACTTTCCTCTGCAGCAGCAAGCAAAACAAGGTAGAAACACACTTGAATCACATATTGGATGACAATTGCATGGCCGATGTCTGAGTGACATATTCAAACACCTGCATAGCCTAAATGTGGGAATTAAAGGCAGATACAAAACTGTCATTGAACTTGTGGAACAAATGCATGAATTCCAAGTCAAACTGGACCTTTTTGTGACTGATTTGACCACAGGCTAAATGCTACACTTTCCGCTGCTCTACAAATGCATCGAATCTGCGGCACAAGTCATGGATTTGATGACAGATTTCATTACTAGGTTGAAAAAGAGCTTTGCTGGTCAATTGGATATACTTGTTCTGCCCACAGAGGTGATGGGTTTTGCCAGAGAAACACTCACTGTTGCAACAAAAGGAGATTTATCCGCCAGAGCAAAGAAAATGGTCCCTTCCATTGACTTATTAAAATGCAGTCATCCAAAAACACGGCACTGGCTCTAATGGGCGGGAAAAGTTTTGGACTGATGTCAACATACGTCAGTTCCCTAAATAAGTTGCAGTCATCATGCTCAGTATGTTTCGAACAACATACACATGTGAATCAAGCTTTTCACACATGAACTAATAAAAAGCTTATCTCGTTTTTTAGAATTTTAATCAAATATTTTTAATCAATACATGATCATTTTTACAATTTAATATAAGCATATACTTAAATGAAGTTGTAAGAATAGATTATTAAAAGCATATGGGAAAGGACTGAAGGCAACAAAATGATTAACTAAACACAGGTTAAAGTTTGGGCATGTGAGGCCTTTGCCTCATCTAGCGGAGCCATCAAGATAGTTGCTAAGGTTAAATTGAAGTAGATGTGTAATGAAGAGCACCTTAAAAAGCGAGAACAGACTAGTGAGAAAGCCCAGACACAGCCGTTATAAAGCAGTGATAACATCAAAGGGAAAAACCCATACAACACCCATACTAACGAAGCAATGTTAAGAATAACGCAAGAATCAACATGTATACAAAGTTACTGGAGGCTGTAGTTGATTGGCTAAGATGAAAGAATTCTGCATATTAAGAGTCAGATGACATGATGTATTAGATAAGGTAATGGTAATAGGAAAGTATAAAAGGGAATGAATTGTTTTATTGATGGATTGCTCCATGGACTAAGACATTTGTGCATATCTATGTGCAAATAAAGAATTGTTCTGCATTTTCATTTGGTCTCTGAGAATGATTTATTTGAAAACAGAGGAAAGTTTTTCTACACAGTTGCTCCCAGGCTGACAGAACTCTTAACCAATGCCGTTGGATTGCATTGACATATTACAAGCCAAAAGTCACTGCTTTTGTTCAAAACAGAAGACGTCACTTCTCCCACTAAGAAAGTCAGCAGGGTAACTGTAGCCTGCCTATTGTGATGACCTCTCAAATAAGACACACGGGAGCTGTTTTTGCAGGGAAGGCTTCAAGATGCTGAATGACTTGTTATTTGGTGTTCTGCGATTTTAGAGATGCCTTACCACTGCCTATTGTCTGCATCACAGGCTCACCTCCAAAATAATAAGAATAGATCAACTATGGCCTGTCTTCCTTTTGCCTGCCCTTAAACCATTCACTACCTTCTCACCCTGATATTATCTTCCTACCTAGCGGCAATGGTTTTTCTCACCAACCACACCCTCCCCCTTTCATTTGCCAGGAAGCACTGTTAATTATCTTTGCCCCTGTCACTCAGCTGTCCTTAGGGAGGTACCCTGAACCCTCACAAAGTGCTTTGCCCCAAACCCCCAAGCTGATGCAGTAACACGTCACAATATCAACATAATGTGGGATGTGTAACAAAGCCATGCCTAATCGCACACGTCGTGATTTAAAACGACCCTCTGTTTCCTCGGTGTGCAGTACACGTTGTATTCATGTGAGCAGTTACTGTTATCACTTGTTATGGGTTTGTGCTCTGATGGCTTTGATGGCATTGATCTTTCTTTTTTTATTCTGTTAGGTGCACTTTGTGATGTACCTGGGTCAATTGTTACCAAAATATTTATTTTATTTCCAAAAGGAAACAAATGTTATTGCTAAAACTGTGCACTTTTTTTTGATTTTATGCACTTTGAGTGTGCCTGGGTCAGATGTGAGCAAAATGATTATTTAATTTCAAAAGGGAAACCAATGTTATTGCTAAAATTGTGTACTATTTTGTTCTAATGCACTTTAAGATATGCCTAGGTCAGATATGCCCAAAATTTATATTTTTTATTTTAAAAGTGGAAAAAATAGTATTGCTACTACCTCAGATTCTGTTCAGTTATAGCTTTTTTTAATACTTTTTTTGATGTGCCTGTGCCAGATGTAACCAAATTTAAAAGGGAAACAATAAATAAACGTTACTTGTGTTTCAATACATTCATTTGTGTTGGTTTAAAATTTGACATTACCTGCTGCTTACTGGGCGCTGAAAATGTCTGGCCCAGCTAAATGTTTTGGTTTGAAAATCTGGCCCAGCTGATCCGGCCTCGACTTTACTTACCTACCTAAACTTATAATTACATGCAAACCAGAGTGCATATTAAGACCTCAGAATTCCATTATGCTAAAAATTCCAAAGGATTAGTAAAATAACAGTGAATGGTTGACTCTTTGACTAGAGGACCCCAAAACTGTGGAATAACCCGAACAACGACTTTAAAGAAACCTTTAGCTTAAAGCTTTTGAGAGCAGGCTGAAAACTAATTACTTGACTGTAGCATATCCTATCTAGAGCTGCTAATTTGTTATTCTATTTCTGCTTGCTAGTCATTTTACAAAAATATAAGAATTACTATAATTATGCACCGTTACTAACTTCCATCTGTTTTGCTTCTCTTCTCGATATTCTGCTGTGGCACTTGGTGACACTTATCTACTGCCAAGTAGGGCAGTGTATGTTCCTTCAGTCCAACAGTGCTGCTTTTCCTGTTCTGAAGGTTGCTTCAAGAGACGAAATGTAGTGTTTGCCCACCCAGTTGGTGGGATAGGCCATTACATGTCTGATATTTTCCAACTTTGGACTCAAGTCACCATCTAGAGATCATTTGTGAATGATGTATGTGTTTACCACTCTCTTTAGTGTGAGATTCTCTGTATTGGACTTGGAGATTACATATACTTCTTAAGACTCAATCATAGTTATTCAGTCATTGTTCAGTACACAAATACAGTAGGTAAGAAGATGAAATTCAAAAATCAAGACTCAGATATTAAGCACCATATGCTACACAATGTGATTTTGCATCTGCAATTGCTTTTTTTAATACAGTTTATGTATTCCTTGCTCATTGATAGCCATGTGACATATGAGAAAGTGAGTCACTTTTCCCCACATATAAAAAAAAGTTAATTTATTGAATTACTTTATCAAAGTATCAAATTATCTTTTTAAACAAATGCAATCATTAGCAATAGGTGGTTGATTAAGGGTCTTTCCAATGTTTATTTTCATTTTGAATCTTTTGAATTTGTCATTTCTGTATGTCTGCTTTCTCTGGTATCTGATTGTAGCCTACTTCTTAACTCTGACCTGTTTGCTCTCTTTGAATCTCCCACTTCCCGTTTTCTTTGCCTTTAAAATACAGTTAGTGAACACCATGTCATTCTGGTGTTCATACCAATACCTAGGGAAATCAGGGATTCAGCAGGCAAGTGCACTATTTAAATTTGCTAGATTAACAATTGGAGCCTAACAAAACCAAGCAGAGTGCTTCTGTGGACAATTACACAATGACAATTACTTGTAAATGCATGATTGAAATATGAGATTCTTTAAGGACAGAATTTTCCCACTTTGCTCTACTTAATTTAATAGCAAGGCTTTAATAACCATGGGCAGGCTTGAATGAAAGTTTGGTTTACCTCATTACACAGGACCTACATTTATGTATTCACTAAGACTTAGACTTACAGTTTTCCCTTTCCTTTGATGACTTATTTAAATACTGTAGATCTTTTGATTTTAACTCCTGCCTGTTTCAGTAGCTCTGTTTTGGTCTGTTTTGCTATTAGACTATAACCCAGAGAAGGCAATCGTTATAGGTGATCCACAGCACAGACAGGATATGTTGGGTGTGTTGGTTTCTGAGATGTTAAATTTCATAGATTGATCAATGCCTTAGCAAAGAGTTTCGGGGAAGCCAAGTGCCCCAAGCCTATTATTAACAAATGCATAAGTCAGGGCTTGTGCCAAATAACAAAAGCAGTCTTATTCAAAGGGCATGAAAATATCACTCTTCATGAGTTTAAGTAATTCATAAATGTAGTCTAGTTTGATTCCCTGCATCGCCAAATGGAGCTAGGAAAAATTTTTGTCAATGAACTTGATAATCTGGAGAAGGCTGAATCCATATTAAAGACTGCACTGCCCTTGAGAAGGAAAATACATTTAGCCAGTATGATTCCAGCCCCAAAACCTTCATGACTAGAAAAATGTACAAAAGTAACTGGCCGGCATCTTTGAAAGGTAAGGTCAGCTCAGGTACAATACAACCTATTAGCTTACTCCTAAGCTCAAACCAGTTTAAGATAACTGGCTGCATTTCATTTACCAATTAGAATCACTAACCATAAGATTTCAATAGTTGGTGAATTGCACCTGGGCAAAGAGAGAAATGTATGGCATACTGCATGCATATAGAGAAGAGCAGCTGCAGGACCGAGTGACATGTTAGCAGAAAGCAAACCAGAACAAAAATCCACAAAAAGGGTAGAATGCATCTTGAAAGATTAGTATTCACTTGTATGTTTTGGTTCTGTTTGAAATGCAAAGATAAGAAACAGAATAAATACTTTAGGGAAAGAACCTCAGCTTAGTGATGAGTCTTTTAAACTGACACAGCAAGCTGCAGACTCTGAAGTTATAAAACATTTTTCTCCTAAAATATATTAAAGAAGTGGCACATATATCTAAAGGGCATATTGACTTTGATATATTTTTCCACAAATACAGTGTCTTCAGAAGTATTCAGACCCCTTCACATTGTGTTTGGGTGCAGCCTTATGCTAAAATCATTTAAATTAATTTTTCCCCTCATCAAACAACACTCAGCACCCCAGAATGACAAAGTAAAAACAGGATTTTAGGATTTTTTTCACATTTATTAAAGATAAAAATCGGGAGTGGTCTCCCCTAGACGTTTTTCATATATTCAGATATGGGGATGGCTATTTGAGGAGTAAACCGAATGACAATGATTATATTTGTATATTATGTACATTAAAGAACCATCAACAATAAATCAAATCAAATTACTAATACATTGAACAATTATTATAAAAGTAAAGTTGAATAAATTGGACTCCGGTTAAAGGAAATAGCTCAAAAATTGATAGAAATCTACGTTTTGTACCTAATACTTTTATGCAAAATTTGGTTGACCTTAGTGAAAGCATGCTCAAGTCATCATGTTTACATACACACACACAAACAGACAGACAGACACTCAGACACACACAATTCAAAAAATTGTAGTTTCAGACTTATGGAGGTCTAAATCGTCTAGATTCATCAAAATCTTGAAATGGAATTTTTGGAGGATTTCAATACTTTCCCTATACTTTGTATACCAGAAAGTCAGGGAGGTTTAAAACGTCAAGACTCATCAAAATCTCGTCATCAGATACTCTGGATGATTACAATACTTTCCCCATACTTCATATATGAGAAAGTAAAAAACTGAAATATCACATAGTTGACAATTTGTATCAGAGAAAAAAAACCTAGCCATGAGGTAGAAGGAATTGCCTGCAGAGGTTCGAAATGTTACTGTGTCAAGGCACAGAACTAGAAATTCTGCGGCTTTGAAGGTTCTCAGGAGCACAGTGGCCTCTATAATTCTTAAATAAAAGAAGTTTGGAACAACCATGATTCATTCTAGACCTGGCTGCCTGGAAAAACTAAGCAATCTGGGGAGAAGGAACAGGACAAAGTAGGTTATTACAAACCCAATGATTACTCTCGTTGAACTCCAGAGAATCTCTGTGGAAATGGGAGAAACTTCCAGAAGGACAACCACTACTCCAACACTCTCTAATTTGACATTTATGACAGAGTGGCCAGAAAACATATAAAAGTCAGCTTGGGGTTTGCAAAAAGGAATTGCAGACTATGAAAAACAGCATTCTCTAGTCTGCTGAAACCAAGCACCCCTCATCACCTCCACAATATCCTTCTAACAGTGAGCATGGGGGTGGCAAAAGTATGCTGTGGGTTTGCTTTCAGCAGCAGGTACTGGGAGACTAGTCAATTTTTTAGGGAAAGCTGAACAGAGAAAAGTACAGAAATATTCTTAATAAAAACCTGCTCCACTTTCATCATCTTCCATACCAGGACAATGACCTATGCATAAAGCAATGACAGCACAATGCTGGCTTAGCAGTAACTATGTGAATGTCTGTGAGAGACCCAGCCAGAGATTGTACTTGAACCCAACTGAACATATCCGGAAAGCCTTGAAAATAACTTTTCGTTGACTGTCTCCCTTTAACCTGAAAGAGCTTGAGAGGATCTTCAGAGAAGAATGGCAGAAAATTCCCAAATATAGATGTGTAAAGCTTGTTGTGTCAATCCGTAAGAATATTCCAGGCTGTAATCTCTGCCAAAGGAGCCTAAATAAAGTACTGAGTAAAGGGTCTGAATACCTGCATCACTGGGATATTTCAGTTTTTTATTTTTAATTAATTTGCAAAAAAAATTATTTTCTTTGTCATACTGGGTTATTGAGTGTTGTTGGTTGTGATTTGGTGATTTTAGCATAAACTGCTGCAACAAAACAAAATGTGTTATAAGGTAATGGGATCTGAATGCTTTCTGAAGACACTGAATGGGCATGAAAAATTCAACTCAGAGCTCTCAAGGCTCATTTCTGTACTGTTTTACTAAAAAATATAATAAATCAATCATTAATACTGTATCTTTGCTGGAATTCTACTTTTCTAATCTCAGATTAAAGTTAGCAAATATATATAAATGTTAAAGATGCTTAATGATGGAATATAGTTCAGACTAGAGCATCATTTGATTTCGTTGTTAAGTGTGTTGATGTATATTAAGGGGACACGGGCGTGTCGGTGTGTCTGATGCTGACTTTGGATGCAAGGTGCTGCATCTGCATTGTTGCATTCTGTGTGTGGACCTGACCGGACATAACTTACCCTAAGCTAACCTAACCTAATATTAGCATAATATATACATTACATAAATTAATAATCATTATTGAAATATAATAATAATAATAATACATTAATAACAATAAAACGATCACTTACAATGACATTTTGATGCTATTCATATTTAATTTATTGTATCTCTGTCACTAACCGAATCATGATTGTATATATTGTAGAAGATCAGCCCAGATACAGAAAGACACTGAGACACACAATGTCCAAAAGCACACTCTTTTATTTTGTGTTTCTTCGACAGCACAAAGTGCACCAAACAGCCACAACAGCTCAGTTCCTTTTACTTAACTTTTACTTTTCTTCCTCCTTCTCTAATCCTCTCCCACAAGCTCTGTTTTCTACCTCCTGACTCCGGCTCCCTGAATGAACTGAGGCGGCCCCTTTTATAATGCACCTGGATGTGCTCCAGGTGCTCCCTGATAACCTTCCTTAAGTACTTCTGCCACGTGGCACTGGAACCATCCAGGCGCCCCCTGGTGGTGGCCACAGCCCCCCACAGGGTTGAGCTTCCAAGCTCTGTGGCCCCCATGCAGTCCAGGGGGGGGCTGCCCTCTTGCATCCTGGGGAAGATACTGCCCCTCTCTGGGTCCTTCCCATCTCCAGGTGCTCTGTTGGGGCAAAGTCCCTGGCCGTCTATCACAATATATATAAATAGGACCAAGACAGATAAAGGTTTGGGGCAATACTGCATCCTCATATATTTTAAAAATGCAAAATAATAAAGTGCTTTGCAGAAAAATAACATCTCTGAAGATACGAGTCTGCAAATTGACTGCACAAGATGGCAACTCTTCTAGTTAAATACAGGCCAGGAAGGAAGAGATGGGTCCAGGTGGATGGACACTGGAAGTGAAGTCTGAGGTGGTGAGGTGGTCAATCATCCAGTTTGTAGAGGGATGAGGTGTTAGCATACAGCACCACCCAGAAATCAGCGAGGAATTACCACCACCAGAGCCATTAAACTGTCCCCAAAGTGCACATGTGTGACAATATATTAATATTAATGAAAGCTGTTTCTGAGTTGCCAGGAAATGTAATAATGACAGAGAGACAAATTAAAAAGGAGCATGATGCAAAATGCCCTGACAGTGTAGGACTTGCCCCTTGGATGCACCAAGATTGACATCTCATCATCAGTGAGAAATGAAAAGTGCTGAAGGAATACAAAGAACCATTTTCATACTTTGGTGAGGGTTGCACACATTCATTGTGCCACATTCTTTTAACATTATCAATGTCTTTCTTGTAACTTCCAGCAGTTTCCACTCACACTAAATGTCATTTTCTGGAGTGTGTTAAAGCCTGTGCATTTTTTATAAATATCATACTCTGCAATAGCAGTTAAGTCAAATCATTCATGTTGGATGTGCTGAAAATATAAATAAGCACCCTGAGAAAAAAAGCAATGCATTCTAAAGAATCCATTTTAATTTGCTTTCAGTTACTTTAAGCTTTAGGGAGTCTTTTTAACACTACAAATGTTAAAAGTAGTGCAGTTTACCACTGATCAGTGAGATTAGAGAGATGATGATAGCTGACAGCAGGGTGACAGGGAAAGGACTTGAGGAATGCAAGAGAGCATTAACTCCTGACGTAACTGTTCTTACTGTTTAGCTGACAGCTCTGAATATTCTGCATATAGAAATAATTGATATGTTCGGTTCAGATTCAAATGCTACATCTTAGCAACTAATTTTATGAGCTAGTGAATTACTTACCTTGTATCTTCCACAATAAAATTTGCAGACTATAATTATTTAGAAAGGTATATTTTGTACATTGACAGATAAATAAAAATGCAGTTTAAGAAAAATGATTTTCTTTCTTAACAAGATCTTCTGCCACACCTCTAGAATTATAAATAGCTGCTGCTCCAATGTATAGCTAGAATCCCTTAAAGCTTATACCAATATTTAATGTAATGCAATTTGTTAAGGAAAACATTTAAAAGAAATTCTGCACTTTTCTTTAATATATAATTTATTTCCTTACTAGTGAAATAAATAATGTATGGTTATTTTATTATAAAAAAATTATTATAAAAATATATTATACAAATGTGACTAGGGTATCCATTAATCGGGAGCCCAGGATTTCCGGACATTTTCCATTCCTGCATTCCCAGGAATGAAACTGCTGTATTTCCCGGGAAACCGGGAATGGCCAAGCTCGCATATATAGCGTGTAAAAGTGTAAAAATACATCAAGAAATAACAGAGTTACAGTTAAAAATAATTAAGTGGCATGGTTTTTTGGCCCACGGTGTAGTGTGTTGCCGATTAATTCAGTCAACAACAGACCAGCAGCAGTCAGTCTCCCGGCTCCGACTAAGACTGAGCACAGTGGACTGGGACGAGTCTGCACTCTGCAGCTTACAAATGCTGGGACAGGGCAGACTTCATTGATGTCTTTCAGACAACAGCTTTAAACAGCAACTTGAAATTGCAATGCGTCAGTCTGTTGCATCCGCATTATCTGTGCCAAGAAACTTGCCATCACAGAATGATGACAAGAAACTGGATGCATCAGTAAAAGCTGAAATGACAGTGTTTCTGAGCAACGGAAAGCGTGGGCATTGTTTAGAACAAGTATATCAGTTTCTGATGACTGTGCCACCTATTTCAGTGGAGGTAGAGCGTGCTTACTCAGCGGCTGGCGTACTCTGCACGAAAGTGCGCACTCGCCTGGATGACCGCACGCTGGACACGTGCTTTCTACGCTCTTATTACCACAACTAACTAGATACGTGTACTTAAATAACAGCATGAACTACTTGTAGAAAAGGTTAGTCTTTTATTGGTGTCAACATATTGCAGTAGTTTTATTAAAAATAAGTGTTGGTCATTCTAAAACCGTTCACATGTGAGATGCCCGTGCACTATGTCATCCCCGGGAGCCCAGGATTCCTGGGAATGACATGCAGGATTCTCGAATTCCCAGGAATGTGACCAAGTGAGCTTGACTATAAGCAACTCCTTAGTGCTCAAAATTAGATTCACAGGCAATCTGGATAATTGCTAAACCTCCAAATATATTCCTGCACAAAGGAATTTTTACATTTCTTTGATAAGAGTATGGATTTTTCTTTCCCTTTTTATCGTTCGTCTCCTCTGTTTCTGTTTCAATCCATAAGTCTTCTGGTATAATGAAGATAGGGCAAGTGGAATAAATACCAGTTCTGCTGGGCTGCTTGTGGCAACTCATTTGAATGACTTTTGATCAAGTTTCGTTACTCCTTAATTTCTCAAAGGCACTACGTGATGAGAGAGGTTTTGCGGCACTGCAATACATAAATTAATTCAGAACTCCATGCGCGTGCAGGTTCATGTGAAAAAGTGTATGCACCGCTCCAAAGGTTGATTGCCATGCTTGGCTGATCGCACATTCAGGTGTAGACACGAGCAGTTAGTTAAGTGCTTCATTTGGGTTTCGGACCTTGTGATTACAGTGGTGTGAACTGCCAGTATAAAATGGAGTCTGGGACATGAAAGCAGAGAAAAAAAATGAAGGTTAAAAAAGAGAGGGCGAGAGGGAAAATTGGGCCACCCATGATGTAATGAATAGAGGCATGTGGTTGGGAGTGAGCCCCAGAGATAGAGTGTACAAATAGTGCTCATGTGGCAGTGGCCCATTGTTGTCTCCCACAGGTCCAGCAGCGGGAAGCATGTGTGCGGCTCAGCGTGACACCCCATAGACACCAAAGAACTGGGGCCTCATGTATAAATAGTGCGTACGTACAAAAATGTTGCTCGAAGTGAGCGTGGAAACAAGTGTACACAACATTTTTGTGCGTACATACCATTTATACACTAGGCGCTACTTGTCTCAAGTGAGTTAGTGATTTTCAGGGAATCTCCATCAAACTACAAAAAAATACATAGCGGTAAGGGATACTGCTGTCCTAGCTAAGCAACATTTGAGTGCATCTGAAATGCCATACTGCTGCAGTACAAAACAGTGTGCAAAAAAAAAACCTCACAAATAATGGGAGAGAGAAGCCATTAAACCCACAGCTTCAAATAACAAAACAATGTTCTCAAAAATATGGGAAGGTTTTAATCAAAAATAAATAAAGATCAAAACAAAAACAACAAAAGGATTGTATGATGGGTGCAAACCCAAAAATGAACAAAATCAAGCCTATAATCAAAAAACAATAATGAAACAAAAGGCATCACACAGAGAAAAAAAATCCTACAAGTGCTTACAGAAGAAATCAACAGAAACAAAAAGGAAACAATGCCAGGCTGAAGCTCTGCTATGTATGCAAGCTTATAAAGGCTCAGGGGCAGATCCCTTGCTGTAACACTGGGGGCTCCACCCTCTTAGGCTCAGTATAACAAAAACTATGCAGAAAACCTAAAGATCCAGTAAATACATTAACATAATACCAACATTCCAAATAATTTTTAATCAGTACAATATTCAATAATACAGTAAATATACAGGAAACATTAAATAACAAAATTATGAAAAACTAGGAAGAAAATAAACAGGAGCCAGGAATGAAACTCTGCCTGTAGCCCAACAACAGGATACGTATTTGTTGCATCCAGGGTAAAGCACTTGCTTAATCTGAATAATGACAGCTGTACTGTCTGGAAATATTATATATATATATATATATATATATATATATATATATATATATATATATATATATATCCTGTCAATCATGAATAATCCACTGCATCCACTGAACAGTGTCATCTCCAGGCAGAGGAGTAGCTTCAGTGACAGACTTTTGTCACTGTCCTGCTCCACTGACAGACTAAAGAGATCGTTCCTCTCCCACACTATGCGACTCTTCAATTCCACCCGGGGGAGTAAATGCGAACATTAATTTTATTTTAATTCTTTTCATTTTTATTACTATTTAATTTAATATTGTTTCTTTGTATCAGTATACTGCTGCTGGATTATGTGAATTTCCCCTTGGGATTAATAAAGTATCTATCTATCTATCTATCTATCTATCTATTGTCTTCACTGTGGGAAAATGGGGATTTTTTCAAATTTGTTAACTTGCCATAATTTTACTCCCTTTCAAGATCCATACTCTATGTTCCCAGTCTTACCCACTGTAATGTTTTTACATCTAACGTCAATGACATTCTTGCTCATTTTAAATCAGCTTAAATGTGCCCTGGATCTTTTATTTCTCTGTTCCTATATTCATAGGTTTTTTTTAGAATATTATAGCAGAACAATTGTGGTGAGAGCAGGCCTTTTAGCCGACCTTAGCTGGGCAATCTCTGTTCACCTACTGTAACTGCTCCTGCTGCAAAAAAAAAAAAAGTTTAGCAAGTCCCAAAATAGTACTATTACATTACTAGGTAACTTTTTTTACGACTGCATGTTTTTTTTGTGTGAAGATAACATTTCCAAAATTGATGAGAAATTTACCCTTTACCAGTTTCTATCTGTGCTCTTGAAAAACAGAGTAACAGAAAATAGAGATTACCTTTTTAATTTTAAAAACTTCTATCTTGTCACCTGGAATCAGCATAGTCACTCTATTTTGCACTTTCCCTTGTGCTGTTATGTCTTTTTATAATAATAAGACCAAACCTGTGCATAGTATTCCAGGCTTCAGCAGTGTGTTATAAACCTTCAGCTTAACATCCCCTGACTTGTTCTCTGTGCGTCATGCAAAGTAATCAAACATACTGTTAGCCATAATCACATCCATACGTCATCTGGATGAAGACAGTTATGAGTCAGCTGTGATTTCTAAGACCTTCTCATAAGGTGCATTTTCGTATTTTGGACACCCATACTGTGTATTCCCGTCTAACATGTTTAATTTTAATGTGTATTACTTTACAATAAATTTCAAGTGTCTTAAGTCTGCCCAAGTCTGAATTCTGTTCAGTAATGAATCATATTATATGAGGTTGTTTACCTTTCCACCAAGGTTATATATGAAGTATAATTCAACCAAAAATCTAAATATATATTAATTTTCATTTGGGAAAAGTTATTTGTATCAAAAGTTTTTGCGTCTGGTGTTTAAGCCAATTCTGAATCCATCAACAGACTGTTACTTGGATTCCACCTTCTTTTAGTTTCATTGCCAGGATCCTATGTGGGTTCTCAAAACCTTTTTGAAACTCAAGATGAGAAAAAATCTAAACTATCATTTATGCACGTCTCTTATCATACCCTAAGAATTCTACCATATTAATGAATAAGTCTTCCTTCTCATACACATGGTCATTATTTTGGTTTGGCCTGACTCTGTTCCAGTTACATTCAATCTTAAAAAAGTTCAAATACCATTTTCAAATTTGTATTATTTACTTTAAATCTTTCAAGTGTGTTCTATTAAGGTTGAGCCCCACAGCCACAATAACACAGGTAAATAATTATACAATATAGAATTCTCTCTGTCTAAGTCTCCTCCACATCTCCTAGCAAGCTTTGTCCACCTCCACCCGCCTCTGGCTCTCTTGCTGGGTTCACAGCAGTCCTTTAAATAGTCCTTGACCTGGAAGTGCTTCCATCATTCCAATCACGTGACCTGTCGGCACTTCCAGGTCAGATAGAGAACTTGCATTTTTTTTCAGCCCGGAAGTACTTCACGGCTCCCGTCCTTGGGACTTGAGAGTACTTCCAGGCAATGGATAAGATATGTGTTCCATATTCTTCCTGCAGCGTCTCCTGGCAGCCCCCACAGTACTTAGCATGGCGTTGAAGCCCGAACTCCTGCTGGAATCCAGGGAACCACTATGCTGAAGGGAAATCACCATCTAGCATCCTTGGCAGTGTCTCAAAGTACCTGCCTTCACCCATCCTTCTACTCTTTGGGCGTCCCGGCCAGGTTGAGCTGCCAGCTGTCCATCACAGTATATATTTAAGGAAAAGTTTTCAATAGTCAGGAAAAAAAAGGCCTAAAATAATTGTGTAATATTCAGGTTGGAAAATGAATCAAATCAGTTGTAAGCTTGGCAAAAGTTGTATTTACATGCAGTATATAAGACATGTTACAACACTTTAAAAAATATAAAACATTTTTTTAAGTGAAATGATTTTAGTTACTTTAGTTATAAATGGACTAAAAGCAAAAAATAAAATTTTGTTTAACCACAATTTTTGTGGTTATATGTGACTAAATAAAATTGTGTGGCACACATAAATAAATTGATTCAAATAATTTTTAAAGTTGTTTAGCATGGTGGGGAATTACAATGTTGTTGTTTTTTTTAATATTTTATGATGAAAGTAGTTATTCTATTAATTGAATTAATAAATTTATGTGCAACTCATGATTTTATTTAGTCATATATAACTGCGAAAATTGTACTTAAAGAAAAAAATTAGTTTTTGCTTTTGAGTGCATTTATAACTAAGATAAATAAAATCGGTTAACTTCAAATTTTTTTTTATATATTTTATTTTTTACTTTTTATCTTTTGAGTATTTTCCAAATGGTTTTTCTTTAATCAATTTTCATGAACAGGGAGCTTCTTTAAAAGTATTACATAATATATCTTCTTTGCATAATTATTTGAAAACTTAAAAGAATTATATTTTGGTCTCTATTTTTCTTTTCAGGCTCTTATGAGATTAGCGCTCGGTAGCTGCGAAAAAAAAAAATATCAGAACAGCAAACTTACACCAGTACTTCTTCACCATGATCATCAAGGCTACTCCTTTGCAAGAATAAACAAATAAAGTCGGCACACATATTTTCCTACTCCACTCACTGGAAGAGGCAAGTGGGAGCAATCCGATGCATCTCTCACTTGTATGCTCCCATATCTCACTATATACTCTCTCCGTCATTGTTGTGTGTCCGTTAATTGGAATCGCATAACCATTAATTACTGTGAAATTTGATAGATAGATAGATAGATAGATAGATAGATAGATAGATAGATAGATAGATAGATAGATAGATAGATAGATACCTTATTAATCCCATGGGCAAATTCACATAATCCAGTAGCAGCATACTGATACAAAAAACAATATTAAATTAAAGAGTTATAAAAATGCAAGTAAAAACAGACTTTAACTTTGAATAATTTTAACGTTTACCCCCTGGGTAGAATTGAATAGTCACATAGTGTGCGGGAGGAACGATCTCCTCAGTCTGTCAGTGGAGCAGAACAGTGACAGCAGTCTCAGTCTGCCTGGAGATGACACTGTTCAGTGGATGCAGTGGATTCTCCATGATTTACAGGAGCCTGCTTAGTGCCTGTCACTCTGCCACGGATGTTAAACTGTCCAGCTTCATTCCTAAAATACAGCCTGCCTTCCTCACCAGTTTGTCCAAGTGTGAGGTGCCCTTCTTCTTGATGCTGCCACCCCAGCACACCACCACTCGCCACAACCGTCTGGTAGAACATCTGCAGCATCTTATTGCAGATGTTGAAGGATGCCAAACTTCTAAGGAAGTATAGTTGGCTCTCACCTTTCTTACACAGAGCATCAGTATTGGCAGTCCAGTCCAATTTCTCATCCAGCTGCACTCCCAGGTATTTATAGGTCTGTACCCTCTGCACACAGTCTCCTCTGATGATCACGGGGTCAATGAGGGGCCTGGGCTTCCTAAAATCCACCACCAGTTCCTTGGTCTTGTTGGTGTTAAGGTGTAAGTGGTTTGAGTCGCACCATTTAACAAAGTCTTTGATTAACTTTCTGTACTCTTCCTCCTGCCCACTCCTAATGCGGCCCACAATAGCAGTGTCATCAGCGAACTTTTGCACGTGGCAGGACTCAGAGTTGTATATGAAGACTGATGTATATAGACTGAACAGGACCGGAGAAAGTACAGTCCCCTGCGGCACTCCTGTGTTGCTGACCACAATGTCACACCTGCAGTTTCCAAGACGCACATACTGAGATCTGTCTGTAAGATAGTCCATGATCCATGCCACCAGGAGTGAATCTACTCCCATCTCTGTCAGTTTGTCCCTAAGGAGCAGAGGTTGGATGGTTTTGAAGGAATTAGAGAAGTCCAAAAACATAATTCTTACAGCACCACCACCTCTGTCCAAGTGGGAGAGGGATCAGTGTAGCATTTAGATGATGGCATCCTCCTCTCCCACCTTCTTCTGGTATGCGAACTGCAGAGGGTCAAGGGCGTGGTGGACCTGTGGCCTCAGGTGGTGAAGCAGCAGCCACTCCATGGACTTCATCACATGTGATGTCAGAGCGACAGGCCGGAAGTCATTCAGCTCACTAGGACGTGATACCTTTGGGACTGGGGTGATACAAGATGTTTTCCAAAGCCTCGGGACTCTCCCCTGTTCCAGGCTTCAGGTTATGTAATTGCATCGGTTTTGATGGATTATTGTATTGTCATTGATTCTGAACACATATGCACAATTGGAAGAAATTAGCTTCCAAAAGTGGGTTTAAAATCAGTTGCAAGATTTGACCAAGACAAACAAACAGACAGAGGAGTCAAGTTAAATAAAATTGTTTAAAAAGATTCAAAATGAAATAGAAAGCATGCATGTACACCAGGCATGAACAGAAACTTTTCATTGAGGTACATTATGTCTTTGGTATTGCAGGTTACTGACATTACTGCATTCTGATGTCTAATGACATAATTATCATGGAATGTATTCATCTTCCTAATTGGGGTGTTCAATTTAGAAAAAGGTAATGTTGATTAATGATGTTCTGTTTTTCCATTTTAACCTCTTTCAAACTGTGTGCACGCTTTCACAAAACAGTGCTTGAATGTAATAAAAATAGTTATGAAGTCCATTTAAAGTTTACTGGTAAATTAAAGGCTTGCAGTCAAAGGCATGACATTCTTTATTAGTCATGTGTTTAAGATAGAAAGGTCCCAGAAGTCTTGCTATACAAATACAATAGATAATGATAAAGCAAGTAAAACACAAATACCCTACAGAATAAAGAGAAGATGTGGTGTAGAGACAAAGTTTCTAAGCTCCTGAAATAATTTGCCCCCAATGAAGACATCAGCATATTGAAACAATGTGCCCTTAGACTTCAGTCCTCTATTGACTATAAAGAAATCCTGAAAGTTTTAACCTTTAATCAATAACATCAATCATAATCAGTAACATCAATTTCCACTAAAGAAGCTTGAATAGTCAAGATGTTTAATTACAAGGCAGCAAAGAAAGAAAATCAGGGTGGAATAAACCTTTGGCATTTTTAAGGACCACTTATTAACTTTACATTTTTGTTTCACAGTGTTTTACTACTAAAGTCATTTGCAGATAACCATTTTGTTATGGGATATTAAACAGACTACCTGGAAAAGTATAATCAGGTCTTACTTGATCTTAGAGACTGCGGCTAACGACTTTGAGTTTAACTTCATGCTTCTCATAACTTTCACGTGGCTTTTCACATTCTTCAGTGCGCATTGCAGACCTCTTGCTAGTTTCATGTTACCACACTTTAAACTAAATAGTGAAGCGTCACAGGCTGGAATTACTTTTATTCAATTGTATATTTTAACAAAAGATGCATTGATAAGCTGACACATTTAGTCACCAGTAGCTTTAATATCTTCCACCATTAATGGTTTTCATTACACTATCATTCATCCATTCATTTTCTAAACCTGTTGTCAGCAGAACAAGTAAGCGAAACAGAAACCAAATTTGAATGAGATGCCAGTCAATTACAGCACATGCACATATATTCACTCACACTTGGCAAACTAGGGGTTGTCAATCCATGATAGATAGATAGATAGATAGATAGATAGATAGATAGATAGATAGATAGATAGATAGATAGATAGATAGATAGATGAATCAATTGGACTGCCCACTATGGCAGCATTGCCTATTTTGATGAATTCTGGGAGGAAGAGGTGGGGTCAAGTGGTCTCATCCAGGTAATGATATCATGGGTGGAAATACCTGTACATCAGTCTTCCTTTCTACAGAGGGGAAAGGAAAAGAAAAATCATTATTGCACAGCTACTCCTCATGTCTCGGCAGACAACTGCAATCACTTAAGCTCTTAAGCTGTTTCCAGAGTGCATGCGTGTGACAATATACAGTATATATACACTATGGTCTGAAAACACAACAGAATGACTAAAAAGGAAGAAAAGTTAAAGAGGGAGGATACCTCTGACTTGGCAGTGCAGCCTCACCGAGGCTTTAAGCAGATGTATAGCTATTGTTATAAAGGAGCACCCATAGCTTTTCCTTACACTTTTGCTGAATGATTCGTTAGCTGAAATTCCTCAGTGTTAGTGTGCCAAAGAGAGGATGTGCAGTCTTACTTACAGATACTGTACTGTAGATAACCACATCATTAACTCCAATCTTTGGTTTACTACAGGAGGAGTCATTTCGTCCAGGACCATGTAAATAACCACACAGTGACAAGTTTGGAAGCTGAATCATGATCAATCTTGCTGGGATTTCAGAGGAAATATAGCATCTGTCTTTATTAATGTTATTATTTATTTATTTATTTTTATTGTAATTATTTTTAAAGCTGTTTGGGTTTTAGTATTTTTTGTTGAATGGTTAATATGACATTGTTTGCTGCTAGGGAACATGCCTTCCATGCAGCACAAATATGAAGTTTCTCTGTGTAAAGCTAGACAGAGAGCAAGCCTGTTTCTCCAGCAAACCAGTCTGTCATTCTAGGTGGTAAAACTACAAAACACAATACAAAGGGTGTTCTTGATACAAAGCTCATAGAAAACAATTAATAAACACAAAAATACAATTATGTTTAAATCAGTGTTAGATGAATATCTTGACAAGCATTTATAAAATAATTATTTAAATGGAACTTATAAGCATACAGTATCTTTGCTGAGACTTAATAAGAAAGAAGTGATGGCGCACTGTGTCTTGAACTTCACTAAACTGCCTTTAAGAATGGTGGGTTCAACAAACTTAACTAACAAAGTAAGACATAAATGCTAGCTAGGAGGCAAAGTTTCAGATAAACATGTGTAGAGAATAACAATCCATCTTATTTAGAGTTATGCTGTGTGTCTGAAACCATCTATGTTTTGTTAATCCTGTTTGACTATTCTTCGCTTCCCGGGTCCTCCCTGCGTGGAGTTTGCGTGTTCTCCCCGTGTCTGCGTGGGTTTCCTCCCACAGTCCAAAGACATGCAGGTTAGGTGGATTGGCGATTCTAAATTGGCCCTAGTGTGTGCTTGGTGTGTGGGTGTGTTTGTGTGTCTCCCGCAGTGGGTTGGCACCCTGCCCGGGATTGGTTCCTGCCTTGTGCCCTGTGTTGGCTGGGATTAGCTCCGGCAGACCCTCGTGACCCTGTGTTCAGATTCAGCGGGTTGATAAATGGATGGATGGATGTTTGACTATTCTGGTGATTTTCACAAAAAATCCTAGTGCTAAGAACATTGCAAAATATACCTTATGATTTTTTAGAATAGCTTAGCTTGATGGACCGAATGGTCTAAATTTATTTGTGTTCTTTCAAGAGCAATTGTTCATTTACAAGTGTTTACCAAAGTCCATCATAACTAAAGTCGCATGTTAAAACCTTTGTAATCGACATGCTCCCTGACCCACTCGTTAAACGCTAAGAGCTTCTTAAGCTGTCTAACCCTTGAAATAACTTTAATGACAGACAATGTTCACCAGACAGAACACATAAAGTTCATTTTATTACAGTTCCTTCAAAAATTTAGTGTACTAATATTTACACTCGGGCTGTGTGTCAGAGATGGCGGTGTGCAACACTGGGCCACTTCAGGAAACTGTTCTGTCTCCCCTCCTTTTTACCCTCTGCTCAACCCACTTCTAATGTAATTCCAGCTCTTGCCCTTAAAATAGAAGGTCTCAGATGACTCCTCTATCAAAGGTTGTATTTATAATGGAGATGAGTCAGATTGCAGTAGATTGGTGGAGGACTTTGTCTTGTGTATAATGGCTTAGAAATCAAAAAATCTTCATGTGAGGGAATGAAAAACAAGAGAAAAATAACTTGTCTCATCTGCAGCAATTATACATCTATTTTTTCACAGGACATCAAGAGAAATAGGACATTACTCCAAAAGGTACTAATCGAGACTAATCGAGATATTGAAAAAAAATGTGCATCTTTCTGCTTCATTTCCATGCAACAGATTTGTTCAGTGTTTACTAAACTATGATACAGACATGGACACATTTGTTGGTACCCTTAAGGCTCTTTGAAAAAGTGGTGTATACCACATGAGAAGTGATTAAATGAAAAGTGATTACCCTACTAAAACTAGACGATAAAACTTTAAATGGAAGTTGTTTTGCTTTCATTTAGCAAAAATATCTGCCAATGGGGTAAGCAAAATTTACTTGACAAGATTTTTATAGTAAGCTAAAAGATCATAAATACAAACATTTTGATAAGTTAATAATTCTTTCAATAAGGAAAATAAGATTTAATGTCATGATATAAATACTTTTCACTTGCTTAGATTTCATTTTTGCAGTGCAATCCTTTAATATATCATCAAATAAAGCAAAGTAAGTGTGAAAAGAATTGCTTATTCTACAAAGATATTCTATAAGGGCCTGGACACATTTGGTGGTATCTCTAGAAAAGATCATAAAAAATTAAATTAGAGCGATTTTTTAAAGTAGCTGTTTTTTTGGTTTTTTTTTTTTTTTGTATAACATGTCTCCAATCATGTAATCAGTCATTTAGCCTATGTAGGTGCTGGTAGGCAAGGCAGAATCAAGCATGAGTCAAACACGTACCCAAAAAAATTAATCAGTCCAAAAAGATTTGTTTTAAGAAAAGGTTTAGTGAAAATTCAAGGCAAACAGTCCACAAAAGAATAGAGAAAGGTTGTCAAACATACAGAATAAAAGGGAAAAACAAGAAAAAATGTTTCTTCTTAAACATAACTTTTTCTTGTTAAACTTTAATCGTTTTCTATACTTAAAGATGAGTTATTTTTCTATGCTTTACTTCACCTTCAATACGTTCTAAATGTACTGCGCTGCACGTTAATAAGAGCACATTACGTTACATACAACTAAGCACATTAAGCCATGGTTTGAAACCATGTGCCCTCCATGCCATACTCACTGCAAGGCAGGTCACTAGCTGAGCGTAATCTGTAGTCAGAGGGACGACAAACAATTAGAATATACCAATTCAATTCAGCCTGTGGGGGGCTTATAAGAACGTCCAACAAACTATGCACTAATATATAGGCAAAATTTATCATAACTAAGGAAATACTTCTATCAACTTAACATAACCTAAATAACTAATAAATGACTCATACAGCCTATTCAAATTTATAAAAGTAATGATGTTTGGCATCATCATGTGTCCCACACTGCACATGGACCACAGAAAGCAAAGAAGATAGTTGTCTGAAATTATAGACAAGCATGTTAAAAGCAAAAGATATAAGATCATCTTCAAGCAGCTTGATGTTCATGTGACAACAGTTGCAAATATTATTAAGATGTTTAAGGTCCATTAGACTGTAGCCAGCCTTACTGGATACAGCAGGAAGAGGAATGGCCAGAAGAATAATGGGAATGATAGACAAAAAGCCAAAGATAACTTCCAATGAGATACAAACTCAACTCCAGGGTCAAGGTCCATCAGTGTCTGATCGCACCCTCCATCACTTTTTGTGTGACATTGGGCTCAATGGAAGAAGGCCAAGGAGGAATTCACTGTTGAAAGAAACACATAAAGAAAGGAGATTGGAATTGGCTTAATGCATATTGACAAGTCACAATACTTTTGGGAGAATGCACTTTGGACAGATGAGACAAAACTGGAGCCTTTTTTTGCAGGTCACATCACCTCTATCTCCACAGACGAAAAAATTACACAGTGAGAGATGGAGGAAGCTCGGTTATGTTTTGGGGCTTCTTTGCTGCATCTGACAAGGGGTATCTTGAGTCTGTGCAGAGAACAAAGATATTTCAAGACTAGCAAGACATTCTGAAGTAAAATGTACTTCCCATTGTCAGAAAACTCTGTCTCAGTCACAGATCATTGGTCCTCCAACAGGATAATGACCTACAACATACATCTAAAATCACCAAAAAATGGCTAAGAACAAAACATTGGACTATTGTGAAGTGGTTTTCTATGAGCCCTGATCTGAATCCTATTGAATATATATTGAAAGAATGGAAACATGCAGTCTGGAGAAGGCATCCTTAATAACCTGACATACCTGGAGCAGTTTTCTCAGAACGAGTGGGCCAAACTACCTGTTGACAGGGGCAGAAGTTCTCATTGAGAGCTTAAGGAATTGCTTGCTTGCAGCGTTTGACATTAAAGGTTGTGCAACAAAATATTAGGTTAAGTGTCCCATCATTTTTGTCCATGCCATTTTCATTTGAAATATTCTCTTGAATCAAAACTCTAAAGCAAAGTCAGATTTTTTTGTTAAATACAAAATAAACAATGACGAGTGGCAATTACTTTTGTCAGTTTCAAGTTATTTCAGAGATAATTGTGTTTTCATGTTTTTGCATTTAGAGTTACCAACAAATTTGTCCACGTCTGTATTTTGACATTCTCCTACTTCTTTTCTGTGGATATAATCTTCAACCATTTATTTCCTGAAAATGATCTGAAATAGTATTATTAGTCCATGGCGCTTGTAAAGGATTCAAAATGGGGATAGAATTTTCATAAAGAGTGATTGTAGCAAACCATTTAACCATTCATATCTTTCATTAAAAGGCACTTCTATCATTTATCACAAGTCAATCCTTCAACCCCACAGTATTGATTCTCTGTCTACTCCCATGTCTTTGCTTAAGAAGCATTACCTGACTAAATGCAGCTGTGTCAAGCTGCTGCTGGTTGAATTACATTACATACAAAATTATAAACACGAGCAACTTAACCTCTTGACTATTTTTTATAACCCAGATAACATTTAAGGCTCAGATTCCGTCAATGTCTAAGTTGTTTTAGATGTATCATCAATGTTGTTTCTCCCTGCTATGTACAACCATAAAGGCAGGTGACATGTTCAACCTAAAAAGCTTGAAGCCTGCATAAGCTTTGTGCTGTTAAGGAGTTTATACTGGTATGGGTTGACTTTGTGTTCATCCATAGACCAATGCAGTGCAGTCGATCTGATAGTGTCATGTTTCTTTATGGTTCTATAAAAATATAGAGATTGTAGCTGTGATTTCCCAAAATTACCAAAGTTCAGCAGCTTCAACTCAAAAAATGGGACTCAACAAAAGCCTGATGTGCAGAAATGATTCTACAGACAAAATATCTGCGTTTTTAAAAGTTTAGTTAAGTTTCAAAGTAAAACAGTTCACACAGAAAAGAAAATTAAAATAGCAAAAAAAAAGAAAATGTTAAGAAAAGTTCAGTTCAAACCTTAAATCTTGTTACACCTCATATCGTTACTATTTACTTAACATTTCTGAACCGTTTCAAAACGGTCAGAAAACTGTATGCTTATCCCTTCTCTGAGTAGAAAAGGGGTCTTTCAAGTCCCTCTTTCCTGGGATCTGTTCTTACCACAACTAAGCTTATTATCACACTGTTTCTCAGTTATAGTAAGAAGGTTTTATCTCTTACTAACTTATAGGGGGAAAAGACTATACCATAAGTTATGACTATGAAAGAAATGTATGCTCTATTCAAATTAAGCAAACAATATGAGTTTAACTCAAAAACTTCGACTTTCTAAGATTGGCTCTTACAAAGATTATCAACTCAGAGCCATCATTCACTGTCAATCAATTACAGTAGCTTTAAATTCAACCACTGAGGTTATTAAAGCTGGGACTCTTTGCTAGAAGCCATCCCTTTTCACATTCTTTAATAATGGTTAAAAAAGTCTGCATACCTTAAGAGTTTTTCCTCTTCATTCGAAAGGTGTTTCATACATCTCTCTATTATAAAAGAAAATCTCAAGACGAGAAGATAAGAGACTATTTCTAATGGAGTTTTTCAAGTCCCTAGAGACAAGACTGTTGCCAAGAGATTTTTTCAAGTCCCACCCTCCTCACAACCATTTTCAAACACGCCCACGGTCCACACACCTCTCACTTGTGTGAATGCTTTTGTCAGACACAGTTCCTGCTCTCTCAGCTCTTTTAAATTTTGACGTTTTCCTCACTTTAAGTTCCCAATAAAAGAAGATTTACTATGTCCAAATGTTATTGAAGAATTTCATCCAGAAGGGTTATCAACAGAACAAATGAGTACACGGGCAATCCTAGCACCAAGAAACGATGAAGACAAATAAATTAACA
This sequence comes from Polypterus senegalus, assembly GCF_016835505.1. Lineage (NCBI taxonomy): Eukaryota > Metazoa > Chordata > Cladistia > Polypteriformes > Polypteridae > Polypterus > Polypterus senegalus. The sequence continues at coordinate 213,428,986 of NC_053157.1, forward strand.
TGAAAATTGATGATCGGTTACACAGCAAATTGGTTAAATGCGCATCTATAGACTATGCTGAAACAGTTGGTAGCAAATGTGCACAAGATGAAAACATCTGCTTACAATATCCCGTAGAATATCTACATCTGTTAACACCATCCGGTCTTCCACCGGCCAAATTACTGTTGAAAGAAGGATGTATTGTAATGTCATTGTGTAATATATGTATGAGTGATTGGCTATGCAATAGGACAAGATTGGTTGTATTTAAAATTGGTCAAACAATTCTGACATAAAATTTTAACAGGCGAAAAGAAAGGTAATGTAGTACTTCTTCCACAAATAACATTAAACACCAATATAGAACTTGATATGCCATTCATATTAAACATTAACAGTTTCCTGTTAGAATAGCTTTTGCTATAACAATTAGTAAATCACAGAGACAAACATTTGAAAAAGTCAGTTTATTTATTAGAGAGAAAGAAATGATATTCACTCACGAGCAGTTAATACATTGAGTTCTCACGATGTAAGTCCAAACATGGAATCAAAATTCAGTGTGATATTGACAAAAAGTTCTTTCAAAAAATAGTTTTTACTGAAGTTTTACAGTAAAAGTGTAAGTTAAAAAAGTATTTGCGTGTTAATTTCAAAGCCAAACAAAACGAAAACGTATACCGCTAAAGCAACATGAAACATAATTTTCTTTCAATTTATTACATTTTACTATTTTTTATTATGCTTAATTACTCACTGTAATGTAAAATAGTTAGTCTGATTATGCATATGTAATAATTCCCATGAAAATATCAATCTGTTTAAATTGTACATCTGCTTCCCCATACGCAAGCAGCAGAGTCTGCAAAGTGACTAGCGCGTGGCACCTGCCCAGGGGTTGGCAAGCAAAATGAGCAGGGGGCAGAGGCCCCTAGTTTTCAAGAATGACAAAAGGAGACTATTGTATTTACCCTTTTCCATGCAAAAAGCTGTTTAAAAAAAGTCAAAAACTGAAAGTGGGAAACCGATGTGTTATATTATTTGAAATTGGAAAAAATCAAATACTCAGTTAGAGGATCTGTACAGACCTTTTTCAGAACATGGCAGGATCTAATCAGTAATATTTTAAAATAAGTTCATAAAGCACAGAGAATTTTTTTTTTAAATTAGGTATGTTTACAAGCCTTAAATTTAACGTTATTTGGCTTGCTCTCTCTCTCAGGGGTGGGGATCGATCTGTTCTTAACTCAATTTTTCTTTTTGTAAAATCTTGATTGCTTTGTATGGATTGTAATAAAATTAATAAAAAAAAAAAAAAACTGAAAGTGAATGTTTAGGGGTTTCTTCGGTCTCTTTGTTGCTTATCACAACAGCACACGTGTAAATTTTCTGAAGGAAAAGTTATCTATAAAGTCATCACACGACAGGTCTGATTTGATGCTGATGATAGCAAAGCTGCTTATACTTTTTTGTCCCATGGATGTCCTTAAGTATGTCTTAATGAGCTAAACTTTTGAAAAACTGGTAATTGGAAGGGTTGCTGCAACGCAGAAGGCAGCCCATAGATTTGGACTTCAGTGGTAGTTGATGTTAATGATATACTAATTAATTTGTTTCCTTTGTAGATGAATGGCTAATTATTATTATTATTATTATTATTATTATTATTATTATTATAATAATAATAATAATAATAATAATAATAACAATAATAATAATGGTCCAGGTACCAATGTGCTGTTAGTCTTAGTTACTTGATAAAGCCAACAATATCATTTGTGACATGTGATACAACAACAAAAAGCACAATTCTAATACTACTACTATTACTACTACTAATAATAATAATATTGAATACTACTACTACTACTACTACTAATAATAATAATAATAATAATAATAATAAATACTAGTACTACTACTACTAATAATAATAATACTATTAATAATATAAAAAATACCACTACTACTACTAATAATAATAATAAAATAAAAACTTCTAATACTACTATTGAATGTGATTAAACATCTTAATTAATTCCGTAAATACAGCATCAAAATAAAGCCGAATATTTAGATATTTAAATATACATCTGAATATATAACCTACATTTGTGAATTAATCTAAACTCCTTCCAACGACAGCAGACAACAATAAGGCATTAACTAAACCAGTAACCAGTTAGCTTCCAATAAAATTAACCAACAATTGTGGTTAATGTGAACAAATTGCTCTTTTTGTATGTCAGTTACGTGCCTTGTGCTTTCTCAGAGTTCAGCCAATAATGACTAGTAAGCAGGAGAGACGCTTGTGTGTTGGAGAAATTTTACAGATGTGTCCTCAGTTCAACAACACTGCATATGTCAACTAATAATAGGGCAGCCTTTAACAGTGTGTATAGGTCCTGAGGTCTATATTGCAGTAATAAATAATCTACAACCATCTGTCAACTGGGAACTGTAACATCAGGTAATATCTGTTAAATACACAATAACAAAATAGTTACATATAATGCTAACCCTTTGTTACATCCATAAACCGCCAGCTTTAATGTAGTGGCAATTGCTGTAACATTAGCTAGCTTACTGGAAGTTGGACAAATTTATAATCTAAACACCTGCTACTAGTAATTACACACTCAATACCAGAAAAGAGCATCACAAATGAGGACAAAACATGTACATACACTGTAAGTGCAGCATGAGCTGCTTCTTTGTGCTTTCATGCTTTGTTTTTCTTTTCTGCACTCCTGGTATTGAAGTGAAGCCATCTCTCTGCTTGTTAATGGAAATTTAATACAACAGGTGACGGACAACAATGAATTATTAAGTTGACAATTAACAATTAAGTTGATGATTCATGAAACAGCAATAACTGCAGCTGAGTCAAGCTGTGGACCTCCAGCACTTTGCTCCATAGAGGAAGTTGTCGATTTGCAATATACTTCATGATACTCTCAGTTACACTATAGCTAACATTAGGGTTGTGAGAAGAGTTATCTGGCTCAAGTTAATCAAATCAAGAGACAGAGATGTGCAATGTAATGGACTCCTGAATTGCAGAGCTGCGTAAATCTCAACTAAAATTGGTCCTTCAATCATGGGCCCTACAGGCTGTGCATGATGTGTGCATAGAAAGGTGTGGCTCTGCCATACCAAGTTCTAAAATGAAACACATTTAACCTCAGGTGACGCACAACACATAAACAATTTAATTTTGTCATTATTTGATCAACAAAATCAAAGACACTAATGCCATATGTGAAAATGTAAGTACACTTAAAGAATCAGTGACTTTAGAGTATAGTGTGTATTTTAACAATGATACTATGTCTGGCTTATGAACCATTGTGAGGCTCATCTCACCATGGAAAATTGTTATGTGATTTAAAGGTTAGCCACTTGCTGCACTATACTATTCCTACAACACCAAATTTTAGTGAGGTTATTTGCATTTTTGTGGGTGGGCAGTTAGCAATGAGAATTTTAAATATAAAATCAAATAAACCCTTGATTTGAGAACTATTTCCAAAAAGCATTATTGTCAGGAGAATTTAAATTCATCGAACTGTAGCCATTCTAACAAGCTACATAATTGAGCATGAAAGAGGTGATTCATAACAAGAGATCATTGACACTGTGAGCAGAGATCCTACACTCCAGCAGACAAACTACCATTAGCAGAAAAGACCTTCCAAAACTACAGCCAGAAAACAAAAACATAAAAGATTTTAAACGTGACAGCTAATGATGTAAGCATTATATAAGAATATATTGTAAAGAGGACAGAGAGGACAAAGACACACAGACATACACAGACACCATGTAGGGTGAGCAGCTTAAGCCTTCAGACTGTATTGTGTATTTATTGTTTTACTTGATCCTTAGTGTGTCTTGTAAGACTAGAAGCAGAAATGAAAAAGGATCGGGGCACATTTCTGTACCTGGATAATAAAAACAAATAAAAAAGAAAATTATCTTTTTACAAAGATAATGTTAACTTCTTTTCAGATGGGAGTCCGATATAGAACTGATTTAAAGATGGCTGAACTTCCAGTCATATAGGTTCCAGGCCGGAAGGGCGGATAGTGTTAAGATGGCCTTCAGTCTTTGTTCTGCAGTGGGAGGAAGAGGTAAAGCATTGGCCCAGGGTGCCAACCTCTGGTTCATTGGGCCTCTACCATTACCGGAGCCCTTATGCTTCCTCCCAAGTGCACATGTGTGACAGCCAATACAAACCTACTCGATGTTACAGGGCAAATATGAACACAAGAATTATGACAAGTTGCATTTCGCCTTGCTTTATCCCTTTGCCAGGAGCACTCAGGATTGTAGCAGTACTCCATTGTGCGCCAATCAATCTGTAGCCATCTCCTCACGATCCTCTGTCCTGCATGTGAACACTCAGGGTTTCTGACTCCACTGCACACAGTATTTCGGTTCATCCATCCAGCTCCTGTCACCCACCTGGAAGACCTCATCCCACAGGGTTCTCTTCATATTCATCATCAGATCATAGCATCTACCCCCGTGTATGTCCAGTTCCTGGACAGCTCTCTCTAGTATGGTGTGTAACAGAGCACATCCATGTAGAGACTTTGTTGTCAGCTAACTCCACTCTGTCCTTATGTGCATCAGTACTCTGCAGTCAGTAGCTGCTTTCACCTGACTCATAGGTACTTCTCTCTGCAGACTGTTACAATAAAAATCAAATATTATATGAATCAAATGCTACAGACTATAATAATTACACATTCAATACCAAAACAGAGCATCACAAATAAGGACAAAACATGTATGTACACTATAAGCAACATGAACACTCCTGCAGGTAAAAGATGCTGCAAAGCTGGGACAGAAAAATCGCAACTTACTTTGTGTGGAGCTCCTTCAGTATTTGGATTATCTGTCTAGGACCATCTGTGGCCACTGAACAAACTTGGCAAACTGACTCTGCTCAGCACCTTCTTTATAGCTAGCACTAGCAGAAGCCCTGTTCCTTAAACGTGTTAGCTGCATTCTGTCACTATCAATGTGGTCTTTGCTGCAATTGAGTAGCAGAGTCCTTTCCAGTCTTGCCTGTAATAAAGGTAGCTGGGGAGGGGTGCATGTTCAAATATTTCTACTGCGTTTTTTAAAAATTATGATCTCTGACATGTAATTATCAACAATCTACATTAATGTGCACGTGAGCTCCTGCCTAACGTAATGCTGAGTTACTGCCAGCACCAAATAACCAGTCTGAGAATGAAATGTAGTTATGGTTGCTAGAAGGGCTCTTATCAATCAAAAAAGAAAAAATGTAATTCTTTTTGAATTCACAAGTATATATATATATATATATATATATATATATATATATATATATATATATATATATATATATATATATATATATATACGTGGAACCTCGGTTCACGTCCCGGTCACATTACTCGGTTCACGACCAAAAAGATCGCCAAACTTTTGCCTCGGTTCACAACCACACACTCGGTATACGAACAAGCCAGGTTCCCTTGCCTGCCTGCAAGCTGAGCTGAAAGAGAGAGAGAGAGAGAGAGAGAAAGGGCGAGCGAGCACGTGCCTGCTGGGAAGGGGGAGGAGGAGATTGCTGCACGTGTTTGCCTGCCTATCTGTAGGCTGTAGTGCAAGCGAAACCATCCCCCTCCCCCCACAGGCAGCCTGAGAGAGAAAGAGAGCTGCCATGCTTTTTCATTTAAGCAAAGCCGCTCCTTGTTCATTGTTTTCAATAAGACGTGCACTCTCTTTGTGCTCTACAGTATTTCGTGTGCTTTTGCAGTTAACTATGGCTTCTAAGCAAGTGGAGAGTTGTCAGAAGAAAGTTTTGAAGAAAATTGAAATCGAAGTAAAGAAAGAAATTACAAAAGGTGGAAAAAATGTTTACCAGTTTACTCATTTACCAATCGGAGAACCCTCGTGCTTTCAAGCAGCATAATGTAAACAAAGCCAGACTGCCAGTAATGTGGAGGGTCACAAGAACGTTCTTTTTGGAATGGCTGCATGAGGCTTTCACTCCCACCAGCTAAACAGCTAAAAGCACCAGAAACCCAAGAAATCACAAGAGAGAAAACACCTGAAGGAAAACACTTCATGCCAGAACTCGTTTCATGCAAGGTTAGTTTTCTTGGTGGTTTTTGTATTACGGATTTTTCAAAAGTCATTTTTTTAGTTCATAATGTAATTTGTTGCAATGTTATTTTTCTCTTTTTTCAAATGTTCGCTTTTTTCCTTGTGCTTAAAACTCATGAAAGGTTTACAGATGGAGTTTTTCATAGCGATTAGGTGCGATGTTACATTTCTCTTTTCAAATGTTCGCTTTTTCCTTGTGCTTAAAACTCATTAAAAATTGTTTACATGGAGGACTTCATCGTGTGATTTGTTGCAATGTTACTTTTTTGGTTGCTTGCGAGTTGGTTTTAAATGAAGTTCGGATTTGTGCAATGTTTTTTTCTGCTGTGCTTAAAACTCATTTTAAAAACATTGTTTACAGCGATCAGGCTTTAGGTTTAATAGCGTGATCTCCTGCAATCTCGCTTTCTTGTTTGCTTGTGAGTTGGTTTTGCAAGCGCTTCGGATTTTTTTCTGCTGTGCTTAAAAGTCATTTTAAAAAAAATGCTGCGCGAGCACGTGCTACAGAGAGATTAGAGAGCCGGGCAGCTGACAGGGAAGGGATTGGGGGGACGGATAGGTGTGTGTGTGTGTGTGTGTGTGTGCTACTACACAGAGAGAGAGCGCTGAGCGAGCCAGCTCCTGTAGCTGATCAGGAGCCTGGGTGTTTTGTGTCAGTGTTATTCAATGTTTTTACATTAGTTTACTATTACACTGTGGATTCTATGGTGTAATTAACTATATTTGTGCTTAATCTGTACATATTTTTACATATTTACATACAGTTTGTATGGTCTGGAACGGATTAATTGTATTTACATACAATCCTATGGGGGAAACTGCTTCGGTTCACGACCAACTCGGTTTACGACCAAAGTTCTGGAACGAATTATGGTCGTGAACCGAGGTTCCACTGTATATATATATATATATATATATATATATATATATATATATATATAATTCATAGTATTTAAATAAATATAAAAGTGTTTTTTACATAGAAATAATCATTTCTACACCAAACTATGTAGCGGTCAGAAGCCGCTAAGATTCACACCGTCGTGGAAGACGGTGATTTATTTATTTTATATGAGGATTACCAGGGACAACCCCAGCCTTGGCACGACCCACACACACACAGAGACAAAGAAAACGCACTGGGAACTTAAACGATAAAAAAGTATAATGAAATTAAATTAACTAAATGAAAACAATAATACCACCCCTGATCCCTTCGGCGATATCACAATTAACAGATAAACACGACAAACACGCAGTAAAGTCCATGTATGAAATAATAGCGGTGAAGTTATGTCCAGTGATTTGAATGAAGCGAGGGAAATGGAAAAACACAGTCCTACCGGTAGTTGCTGAAGTAAGTTGACAGATGAATGGTTCAGGAGCGCTCCTTCTTCCGTGAAAGCCAAATAATCCAGACAACGTCCTCAGTAACAGTAAACAGGTAGACAAATGATAACCAGACCCCAACAAAAAATACAATCCAGGACACGATGATATATGGCAGACAATGACAGGCAGTTCAACAGTTATAACAAGCACCAAACAAACAAGAACAAAACTTTTTTTTTCTCTCTTCGTCCCCTGCCCTCCTTTTGAACCCGTCTGGCCACCTTTGCCCCCAACAGCCCTGCAAGGACTGCTGGGAGATGCAGTTCTAACCAATGGTAGCACTGCTACAACTATACTATATACTATTCTATACTTTACTATACTATGCTACACAACATTATACTATGCTATACTATACTATACTACAAACAAATATGCTTTTGCGTGAAGAAGGAGGGGATTTAATTAAAACTTAATGGCTTTGTTCAATTGTTTCAGACACAACACCCTTTTTTGCAACTCATTTGTATTGTGTTTTCATATGAAAGGCCTGCATCTATGTCAGACCAGGGCTGCCCCATCAGCTACAGTATGTTCATCATTAATTTCTGCAAAATGTCAAGTTAAGGTCAATGTGATTCTTCTCCTGTTTGTGCAAACAAAATATAAAAGAGCACTTGTAGTTCTGTCTGTGTTGCCATCACAGTTATAGGCAGCTTTATTTGCAATGATAGGACTATTTATAATTATTTTATCTGTAGAATTGTATTATGATCTAATTGACATTCTGTTGATCTGAAAACAAACTTAAATAAAAGCAGCAGTGCAAAGGTTTCAGTCAAGGGTATAAATGACACTTTATGCTGTATAAGAAACACAATAAAAACAGCACTATTAATACTGCAATAAATACCATTTAGACTACAAACTACGAACAGGAGCAGCAGAACCCAGCCAAAAATGATGGACACTCACTAAACTGGGGCTGCTTTCAGGATAAATTGCCTTCTGCACATTTAGAAACACAGACTTTTAGATGTACACTCTTTTGTTCTTCATAGCCACAGAAAAGAAAAACTTCAAAAGGGTTACCAAATCATCATACATTATTACTTGCTACTTTAAACATTTCCAAATCTGTCACAGCAAATAAAGAAAATACCAAGCATTTTGATATACATGCAAAGAGATTTGTTCCTTCTTTGCTGCTTAACCCTTGAGTGCTGCTGCTGTTGGGGGAATTTCCATATTTAACTGCAATCACTTTATAGAAACAATCTATAAAAAAAGGTAACTTTTACAAGTACAGTATTATAAATGTACACGGTCTATTACAGACGCAAACCAAATGTATGTGTGTACTGTATAATATTAACAATAAGAGCAGCTCACTACTGAAAACAGCAAATATAGGAGCCAGTGGGGATTGAACCAGGGACTCGTGATTACAAGTCAGCAAATCCTACCGCTACGCCACAGAAGCTGTTATATCATCCTTGAACCTTTTGTGAAAGTGTTTATTTCATCTTTGGACTTCAGGCTTCACACATTCTATAGTTTATGCCTACATTTTGTAACATTTATTACTAAAATATAAAAAAGTATCTGTTTTAATAATGTGTTTACTCAGACTATTGTAGAAATGGAACACACATGAAATGCATGTGTTCCAAATAACGATCTATTATTTCCACTCTAAAACTCCAGCACTTCACTCCCAGATAATCAAACAAGCCATGAGCTGGGAAATGTTTGTGAATGCTCTGCGACGGTGGGGGGATGGAATAGCAGGTTGCTTGCTGCTTGTCTTAATCAGCACATTTATAGGACAAAAGATGCTGATGGAGAGGTGCGAACGGATTTAAGGTGGACCGGATTTACAAGTTTTCTTGTAGGCTCTGGTAATTCTAGTGTTAAACATTGGTGACACACTGTAACCTTTAAGTGTTGCTGTATTTCTGCTAGGGCTTATTCCCTATCTGAAGTATATTTTCATTTTTTGTTGTATTTGAATTGTTATTTTTCATCATATTTTTGTTTTTATGTTATTCTTGTAATAAGATTATGTTTACATATTTATGTAACGTGAATTCAGGTTGTTTTCTTATGTCCCTTGTATTCTGAGTGTGGAACCCCAAAAGGCGGGTCCACCCTGATGTCACTGCTGCTGGGAACGCCCTTTGCCTTTATATTCAGCAGAGGTTCACTGAAGTTTTAGAGTGCACTTTGCCATATTATTTGGAGTTTATATTGATTAATGAATATTTACTTCTATTTTGTGGATACTGATAGTTGGATTTTAATTCAGACGTTTTAGCTTAGTTTCCATTTTAGGCAGACCCCTTTTGTGTGCATTATTGAATATTTAAATCATTTTTAATGCCAGAGCCCCATTTTTGGCTAGTATGGGACCTTTAGCCTGCCTGTTGAATTTGAAGTCAGTCTGCCTCAAGTGAGGCCTATTTTCACAAAGACTACTGCTGTCTTGGTTTGAACTTTTAATGTATTGTGTGGCCCGAAGCCCACTTTTGCCAGCTTGTGTTTACATGGGCATCTCATGCCGGCCTCTTGATCAAGGTTGGGAACTTGTTGCCTTTCTTCTTGTTTAACCAATTGGTTGACCTCTCAGCCAGGTAAGGAACCTTGACTCATCCCTGCATGCTTAGCATTCACCACAAACCATAAAACATATCATATGTAAAGCTGTCTGCTTTTAAAACCATCAATATATAGCATTATTTTTACTTTTGTAAAAATTACCTTTGAGTAATAGCATGGTGCCTTTCTTTTAAACTGTTTTTGTATAAGCTTATTTAGTTAGGATTTTAAAAGAACACCTTTGAAGAATGATATGAAATCAAAAACAGTAATTTGTGTTAATTACAGTTTTATTACTCTTGTCATGCTGAACTGCAAATGGTGCCAAATAAAGCATGCTTTCAAGCTTGTACTATACCTAATAAAATAACTGAAATCTTTTAACACCTGTTGCTTTTTATTTTCTTGATGTACTGTTTCCTTGGAGTCATTAGCAAATTACTATACGTGGTACTTTCAGGATGAACTTTTATGGCAATTCTACAAAACATATTTATGTGTGCTGTGTTTAGGGTCAAACTAGTTCTTTTAATCTCTAGTGAGATACAATATTGACTCTGGTTTCCATGTTTTATTAAATCAGATCTTAATTGTATGATGAAACCAAGTCATAAAAATACAGTTCTTTCATTAAAGTAATGAAATATCATCAAGTGGTCAGCTTTTCAACAAATGCAGTTTACTGAGCTTTTGGGAAAATCAGGACCAACATATCTTGAATAATCTTTGAAAGACATCCTGAAAGAGACAAAAGCAACAGCAGTACAATGAATTACACACTTTCAAATCTGTTTAATTCAATTACGACTCCTGGGGACTCAGAATCTCTCCAGGTAGTTCTGGCCAGGAAACAGTTGTGGATAAGGTGCCAGTCTGTGAAGGAGCCACTCACACAATAACCCCCACTAATACACATGAAATCACTAAGTAACATAACCAGCATAAGAAAACACATGCGGACAACATGCAAACCCCACACTGGTAATGGCTGTGTGTAGATTTCAAAAACACAGGACACTAGTGGACACCAGGGCAGTCTTAACAGCATTATAGGCAAAGTAGTGCACTGGGGCCCTTACCTACACAACCACTCACAGGAATCAAAATTAAATTGGTGGATAAAAGGAAACATATATTTATTGTATTGGTGCTTCCCACAAAATCAGTGTTTAAACATTTTAAAACATGCTGTACAGAAAAGATTAATCAACACAAATGTTTGAACAATTTAACATGAGCCTTGAAAAACGAAAACATTTCAACATATACAGTAAATGATAAACCAATTGGTAAACCATATAGACGGAGATGGCACAGCATGCAATTACTACGAATTATTTATTATTAATCGAGTGTTCAACACAAACTTTTGCAAAATTTCTTTGCAGAGAATTGAGTTGAAGTGACGTTAATATATATGCTTTTATAAGCATGAGATCTGTACACATACATGCACGTGAGGTTGCAGAGGTGACTGTGATACCAAATCAGAGGTGAATGCCAATGCCCACTTGTAACACAATAAAAAATATGTATAGTTTAGTATTTATTTATTGACAGAAAGTCACAACATACATAGATTAGCATGGGGCCCCAGGTAACTGCCCAGTGTGCCCATGTGTTAAGATGGCCCTAGTGGACACTAGATCCATGGTGGCAGTGCAGCCCACAATCCCGCTCCATGAAGAATTAAATTTGCTCTAATTTAATAATTCCTGCCACAACAGTTTCGGTATCTATTTTTATATTTATATATATATACAGTGGTGTGAAAAACTATTTGCCCCCTTCCTGATTTCTTATTCTTTTGCATGTTTGTCACACAAAATGTTTCTGATCATCAAACACATTTAACCATTAGTCAAATATAACACAAGTAAACACAAAATATAGTTTTTAAATGATGGTTTTTATTATTTAGGGAGAAAAAAAAACCAAACCTACAAGGCCCTGTGTGAAAAAGTAATTGCCCCTTGTTAAAAATAACCTAACTGTGGTGTATCACACCTGAGTTCAATTTCCGTAGCCACCCCAGGCCTGATTACTGCCACACCTGTTTCAATCAAGAAATCACTTAAATAGGAGCTGCCTGACACAGAGAAGTAGACCAAAAGCACCTCAAAAGCTAGACATCATGCCAAGATCCAAAGAAATTCAGGAACAAATGAGAACAGAAGTAATTGAGATCTATCAGTCTGGTAAAGGTTATAAAGCCATTTCTAAAGCTTTGGGACTCCAGCGAACCACAGTGAGAGCCATTATCCACAAATAGCAAAAACATGGAACAGTGGTGAACCTTCCCAGGAGTGGCGGCCGACCAAAATTACCCCAAGAGCGCAGAGACGACTCATCCGAGAGGTCACAAAAGACCCCAGGACAACGTCTAAAGAACTGCAGGCCTCACTTGCCTCAATTAAGGTCAGTGTTCACGACTCCACCATAAGAAAGAGACTGGGCAAAACGGCCTGCATGGCAGATTTCCAAGACGCAAACCACTGTTAAGCAAAAGAACATTAGGGCTCGTCTCAATTTTGCTAAGAAACATCTCAATGATTGCCAAGACTTTTGGGAAAATACCTTGTGGACTGATGAGACAAAAGTTGAACTTTTTGGAAGGCAAATGTCCCGTTACATCTGGTGTAAAAGGAACACAGCATTTCTGAAAAAGAACATCATACCAACAGTAAAATATGGTGGTGGTAGTGTGACGGTCTGGGGTTGTTTTGCTGCTTCAGGACCTGGAAGGCTTGCTGTGATAGATGGAACCATGAATTCTACTGTCTACCAAAAATCCTGAAGGAGAATGCCCGGCCATCTGTTCGTCAACTCAAGCTGAAGCGATCTTGGGTCCTGCAACAGGACAATGACCCAAAACACACCAGCAAATCCACCTCTGAATGGCTGAAGAAAAACAAAATGAAGACTTTGGAGTGGCCTAGTCAAAGTCCTGACCTGAATCCAATTGAGATGCTATGGCATGACCTTAAAAAGGCGGTTCATGCTAGAAAACCCTCAAATAAAGCTGAATTACAACAATTCTGCAAAGATGAGTGGGCCAAAATTCCTCCAGAGCGTTGTAAAAGACTCATTGCAAGTTATCGCAAACGCTTGATTGCAGTTATTGCTGCTAAGGGTGGCCCAAAGAGTTATTAGGTTCAGGGGGCAATTACTTTTTCACACAGGGCCATGTAGGTTTGGATTTTTTTTTCTCCCTAAATAATAAAACCATCATTTAAAAACTGCATTTTGTGTTTACTTGTGTTATATTTGACTAATGGTTAAATGTGTTTGATGATCAGAAACATTTTGTGTGACAAACATGCAAAAGAATAAGAAATCAGGAAGGGGCAAATAGTTTTTCACACCACTGTATATATATATATATATATATATATATATATATATATATATATATATATATATATATATATATATATGTTTAGGGTTAAGGAATACTCTTAAATTTTGAAGTCTTTTGTCAAACATGTGCATCAGAGGGTCAACCTTTGGATTCGTAGTTCCACCATGGACTAAGAGGAGGTGCTACTACTAACTGTACTGTCTTTTTTATCCTCCACAGTACTGAGGAAACCAGCCAGTGAGGGCAAATGACTCCACCCCTTCCAGTCCCTTCACAATAAAAGTGCAAATGCCTGGATGGAGGTGTGACATCATGACCAAGCTACTAGAGAGAAGAACTTCCTCTAAAACCTAGAAGAAATGTTCAGAATTAGCCAGCTCCATGTTAAATGGTGACTTGTTTTGTTCTGTTTTAATGCCATAGAGTGTTTGTTTTTATTTTCCTTTAAAGTAAATAGGGACGGCCGGGTTGGCACCCCAAAATAATTTTTTGTCAATCCTGTCATTCCCTTAGATGACCACACAGTCCTGATACCTGCAATTTTTTTTTATATCTCATTTTAATGCTGTGGGAAAAAGTACATCATTTCAGGTCTGTAACAGCAAATAACCTACTAAAGCAAATAAAGTGAAAGAAAATCTCTCTTGGTGCATCATACAGAGAATAGTCCAAGTCTGTCCTGAAAAACAGCTTGATTTTGTCATTGGGGAATTTATAATACTTCCAAAGACCACTGATGTGAACATTTTTTCATAAAATAGTGTTTTGCTGCTACATTAGTACAACATGAGCTGCAAATACTTGTTGGATTATTGCATATTTCAGAGCAGTAAAAACTAAATATCAATAAGGGGATGATCATTAATAAGTAAATATGCTATGGCCAAAATAACTGAAAGAATAAAATATCTGATGAGGGATTATAAAAATTGTAAAAACACAAGATACAACAAACACTATTGCTTGCCAATTTGAAGAAAATTTTGATAATGACTGTAAGATGATGAAATCCAATATGAGACACAAAGCATTAAGACCCAGTAAAAGACAAAACTGAGATGTGAAGTTAATGAAGGCAAATCTGAAAGGCATTATTAGTGATACACAAACTATCACAGAATTAATAATGAAACAAGACAACAATTACAATGTTGTGAAAAAGAATTCACTATGAAAAACTATACATCTATCACATTAGGAGCGTACTAAAGAAAATTAGGTAACATGTTTTAAAAGTATAGCGAACATATAAAATTCCTTAGGTCATAGGTGTTGCTGTCACAATAAAATATTCAAACTGGATGGTAGTAATTCTATTACACCATAAGTTTAGGGGCTACTAATACATTCTCAATAAAAAAAATGTGAGTATACACAAAGAAGGAAAAAAAAACATTTAGCATGTAAAAAAGTGAGTCTAAAATCTAAAGACCCATGTGAGAGGAAGCTGATTAAGTATTCCCATGCCTGCCAGGCCCTTAAATAGAAAACAGTTTCAAGAGTAAAACGTCTACTGAAGTTTCAAAAACTGCACTTTTTAGCAACTGGAGGCAACAGTCGAGTCAATGTTCCACCTTGCTCTTCAAGCATACTTCTCGGTCAAGCCATTCTTGTAGTTTCTTCAAGGAGAGGTCCTGTATGGATATGGGGATACTTCAAAAAACTACAGTATCATACAATTAAAGTTTGAACTGATGGACGACATGATCTCCTCAATTTCACTTTGATTTGCTATTGCATGCATGTATATGCATAATAACCAACTAGAGTTTCTGTTAAGAAAGAAAGCAGATTCGGTGCTCAAAAGGGTTTCCCCTGCAGACTATTCAGTTGTGCTAGGAAACTCCACTCTGCATGTGAGGAGTGACTGACTGAATCACCCCACTTGTTGTGAAGTCCAAGTCTTCAATTTTCATTGGCTTGTCCATAACAAATACTGTGTTTCAGCAAATAAATGTCTGTGATGCTCAAATGTCTTGACTCAAAGATCAATGATTATCTGTGAAGTCATGTCATCTAATCTAAGGCCATACATTTTACATGCTGTCAGCCTTGCACGATCAGAAAGTGTTTCAAGGACAATGTAAAGGTACATAAAACAAGAAAGGAATGAACAATCATTAACTGCTATTTCTGCTTTTAACCTAAAGATTTGGAGAACACCTCAGACAACCTCTGATGTCACCAGTCTGGCAATGGAAGTATTGTGTCTTCTGCCTCATTTACTTTTAAATCACTGATTCCCAAAGTGGTAAATATGGACCCCCAGGGGTCGATTTTGACTTGCAGGGGGTCTATGTCAGCGAGAAAAAAAATTGGGGGTGCACAGGATGTAAATGGTGGTCCACGTAAGCGGACACAAGTTTTCATATCAGCAGCAACGCATCGTATGCGTACGCGCAGTGAATAACACTTGTCCAGACCTGTACCAAAGCTTTGCACGGAATTGCTTGGACTTGTTTGATTCATCTATTATAAATAACAGTGTTAGAGACAAACACTGTTCATTAGTTTTCTGAGTTTTGAGAAGAAAAGTGCTTTGAAAATACGTTCGAAAATATAAATAGATACAAGTCAAAGTGAATCAAAATCATCTTCTTTAGGAGTGCCCAAGAAAAGTAAGTACACAATTTTATACATATTTTTGTAATCGCTCCGATTGCGTAGAGCTGTAGATGCTGATCGCGACTTTAGATAAAGTTGATTTTTCCTAAATTCCTAAAAAATATTTTCCAGAAATATTTCTGTAAAATATTTGTGTGCTATCTGGGCAGGAATAAATTTTGAATTGCTCTGTCTTATCATGTTTAAATAGCTTTTTTTATATATTTATATTTTATATTGACTATATATTTATATTTTATATTGACAGATAACTTCTACTCAATATGTCCCAGGATAAAAAGAAATGTATGCAGTATAGCGTTGATTATTTGAAGTTCAGCTTCATTCCATCTCTGTCGGACCAACATCTGCCCATGTGCCTTTTGTGCAACAGAGTTTTAAGCAATGACGCTATGAAGCCATCCAAGCTGGAGGATCATCTGAGAAGATTTCACCCTGATAAAACAAGTGAACACTGAAAGAAAAACTTCAGAAGAGAACCACGGTGGACAGTATGTTCGCTTCAATTTCGAAAAGAGACGATGATAGTTTGTGGGCGTCTTACAATATCTCACTACTCATAGCAAAATCAGGAAAGCCTCATACTATTGGGAAAAGCTGATTTTGCCAGTCGTTGAAAAGGTTTTAAAAACTGTTCTACACAAGCCTGCATATGATACTGTATACTGAAAGGAATTCCTTTGAGCAACAATACAGTTAAAAGACGTATTGATGAAATGAGTCATGATGTTGAAAGCTTCTTGTGTAATTATCTGCAAATAAACCATTTCTCAATTCAACTAAACGAGTCAACGCTGCCTGGTAATGAAGCACTATTATTGGCATGTTTGTTTTGTTATGGACCAAGAAATCCATGAAGAACTGCTCTTTGCCAGAACTTCAATCAATATTCAATGTTTTGAAAGATTATTTCATTAAAAAAGCGATCCCTTTATCAAATATACGAGGTAATATCAGCAGCAGCAGATGGAGCACCAGCCATGTTTGGGTGCTATCACAGTTTTATAAGCCATTTAAAACAAAACAGTTTGCAATTCACTGTGTCATTCATCGACAACATTTAGTAGCTAAAAATCTGAGTGCCAGATTGCATCAATCTCTTCAATTCGTCATAAACGTAGTAAACAAGATTTGTAACAACGTGTTGAATTCTATGTTATTTGCGCAGGTGTGTAAAGAAAATGATGAGGACTTTCTTCGATTACTCCTTCACACTGAAGTATGCTGGCTCTCGAAAGGCTTATGTTTGACAAGATTTTTTTTCACTTTTTGAGACCGTTTTAGAGTTATTGGATGCTAAAGATCCCATTTTGAAAGAAAATTTAATCAAATGGATACCAGACATTGCTTATTTAATAGATTTGTTTACTAAATTTAATGAGGTTAACTTGCAGTTACAGGGTGACAGTCTGAGTTTAATAAAAACAAAGTCCATCATTGCAGCTTTTCTTGCCAGAATGAATCTAATGAAGCAAAACGTTGGAAGGCGCGAATTGTCCCAGTTCTCCAACTTGTCAATGATAAACATCCAGGATGATGACATTTTGGTCTACGTTCAACATTTAAATGTTCTTCACATAGACTTTAAAACCAGGTTTGAGGATGTTTTGACTATGAAAATACCACAGTGGATTATCAATCCATACGGTGTGACATTGAAGAATCGGATGTCATATTACAAGAAGAACTGATCGGAATAAGCATTAACAAAGAACTTAAGGTGCAGTTCAGAAAGGGATATCAGCAGTTCTGGCTTCAGAAAGATATACCGGTTGCTTATCCTGCATTATGGACTATCTCAAGAAAGTTTTTGATAGCTTTTCCATCTTCATACCTTGCGGAAAGGTGTTTTAGCTCGGTTGGCAATCTTCTTACGAAAAAAAGAAATCGATTGTAAATCATTGGACGTGGAGATTTAAGACTATACCTCACTAATTTGAAACCTAATATTGAACAATTGCTATCAGAGCATCAGGTTCATCCCTCTCATTAACAGCATTATTTGTGTATTAATTTTATGTAAGAATTTTACTAGGTACTGATTTGTTTCATTCCAAATCCAAATATTTACTTGCATTTTGTGTCTTTTCAATAAAGGTATGAATAAAAATTGTACATGTTTTTCTTTTTTTACAATTGTCCACTCTACAAAAAACCCTATCAAAGTAAGCAGCACGTTGTCAGTTGTCAAAAACACATTTGAAGTTAATAAGTTTAGGAAAATTCAATTATTAGGCAGGCGGGGGGTCTATGGAAAACAAAATAATCAGTAATTGGTCTACGGGGCAAAAAAGTTTGGGAACCTCTGTTTTAAATGAACACCAAACCAAAATTCATCATTCATTGTAGAACAAGACCTTGATAAATTTGGAGCTACCACATCAAAAGTCTTTCTCCCATTTTGAGAGACTGATTATTCCCTTGGCTCAGCTGGACCTTGTATTTTTGTTATTGTTTTTTCCTTTGGCATGTAGCCTACAAAGGGGTATATCTGATACAGATCCCAACACTTAACTGATGTGTTTCTAGTTTTTACAACAACATTTGGGTAAAGAGAAGTGCTTAACTATCAACTGAAAACCAAAATGGGCATAGATGGACAGAATATTGTTTTGCTCTCTGAAAGTACAGTCAGGTTCTTCTTCTTCTTCTTTCAGCTGCTTCCGTTAGGGGTTGCCACAGCAGATCATCTTCTTCCATATCGTCCTGTCTTCTGCATCTTGCTCTGTTACTCCCACCACCTGCATGTCCTCTCTCACTACATCCACAAACCTTCTCTAAGGCCTTCCTCTTTTCCTCTTTCCTGACAGCAATCTTCTTTTCCAACGCAATCTTACCTCCCTGACTTTGACTCCCAACCTTCCAACCTGAGCTGACCCTCTAATGTACTCATTACCCAATGCAAATCCTAGCATCTTTAACTCTGCCACCTCCAGTTCTGTCTCCTGCTTTCTGGTCAGTGCCACCATCTCCAACCCATATAACATAGCTGGTCTCACTACCGTCCTGTACCGTCCCTTTCACTTTTGCTAATACTTGTCTGTCTCAAATTACTCCTGACATTTTTCTCCACCCATTCCACCCTGTCTGCACTCTCTTTTTCACCTCTATTCCACAATCCCCGTTACTCTGAATTGTTGATCCCAAGTATTTGAACTCATTCACCTTCACCAGCTCTACTCCCTGCATCCTCATCATGCCTCTAACCTCCCTCTCATTCACACACATGTATTCTGTCTTGTTCCTACTGACCTTCATTCCTCACCTGTCTAGAGCAAACCTCCTACGTACTTCTCTGCCACTCCTGACTTTCTCATACAATACCACAACTCCTCTCGAGACACCCTGTCATATGCTTTCTCCAGGTACACAAAGATGCAATGCAACTCCTTCTGGGCTTCTCTATACTTTTCCATTAACACCCTTATAGCAAACATTGCATCTGTGGTGCTCTTTCATGGCATGAAACCATACTGCTACTCACTAATGATCACCTCGCTTCTTAACCTAGCTTTCACTACTCTTTCCCATAACTTTATGCTGTGGCTCATCAATTTTATCCCCCTGTAATTACTACAGCTCTGCACATTCCCCTTATTAGTAAAAATCGGTACCAATACACTTTTTCTCCACTCCTCGGGCATCCTCTCGCATTCCAAGATTCCATTAAACTACCTGGTTAAAAATCCATTGCCATCTATATATATTTTAAAGACCAGAAATTTGGATTTCTCCTCTATTCTGAAAGGAATGTTTCAATATTTGTTAAGATTTCTGATTTTTAAAAGCCTTACCCTGTGTTTTATGTTTATAGAACAAAGCATACCTTTTGAATTTAGGACTAGAAGATTAGAGGAGAGATCTGCTCTTGGATTCTGGATGGGCGACAGATTTAAAAACTTGAGAGCACACAAAAAGAGGTCCATATTTGTATATGCAACTTTCCATTCAAAAGTTGATATTTATAAAAGAAAACTTAATGGGAAAACTTTCATATATTTATATCAACTGTGACTCATCTGTACACAGCATTTCAGATAAAGTGGGAAATGATGACACCCTTGATAAAGTAGGGAAATGAAGCCAAACCAGCTAAATAATGACTCATGCACCTAAAAGGTCATATCACCAAGCTGTTATTATATGGTATTACAATGCTTCCAAGAACCATTTTATTGGAACTGCAGTATGTGCTGTAATGTGCCTGCCATTAGAAAGATAGATTGTCTGAAATCAGGTTCTATCTCTTCATATGCAGATTTTAATAATGGTTGGCTTTCTAGCTAACAAGCACCTACCAGAGAGAACTGGCTGACAAGTCAGGAATATCTCAGTCAAGCTTCAGTTCTGGAAGCCATCTGATAAAGTGCTGCCTTCAGTTTCCATATGGAGTGGGTGTACAGGTCAACATGAAAATGCAATCTTGCAGCATTATCCGGCTTTCCTTATGTAATAGGGGCAACTGTGTACACTCCAATTGCAGTAAGGGCATCTAGTGAGAACAAAGCTGCTTTTGTTAACTGTAAGCAGTTACATTCCATTAACACACAAATCATCTGTGATGCCAAGATGAGGCTGACAAACATCAGGACTGCGGTGAATTAATGCCACATAACAAGGCAACTCCCAGAGATATATGACAAATTGAATTTAGAGAGCATAAATGTGCTTTTTCTCCCTCCCATTGCACTCATACTCTTCTGATGACAAGCCATCTGCTTCTTTAGTTGAAATTGGACGTTTTTCTTTTTTTTTATTTCAGTTATAGTGCAGCTGGCAAAACTCATCACATTCACAGCAGCAGCAGTAACATGTTCCCATTCAATGTACATGAGCTTGTTGGTAGCATCTGCGCTTAGGCCACCAAATAAAGTTTCTTTGCATGTCTCTACTTTTCTGCCCTCAAACGTTTTGCTTTTAGCATTAGCATAGCCCATACATGGTTGTTTCAGGGCAGCAACTGGGTAGAGTTTGAGATGCATTTAAATAAATACATTTACAAGATGATAGTAATTTACATTAGGTTCTACAAATTAGATTTTTTTTATGTATATACTTTTTTACTTTGTCACATGAATATTTTCATATTTGAATCCATACAAAGTTTTATAAATGAGACACCAGGGGTGTACTCGTCCTGTTTTTAAGTAGTACTGAACAGTTAGTGCACATATTTCTTATGATTCCTGAATTCATCATTAACCAAAACAGTGTTGACTGGGACTGCACTGTGAAGTCAATTATTTGGCTGCTTCTATGTTTTGGAGAGAACAGTGTCACACACACGTGCCAAAGGGTGCAACGCAGGGCATAAAGACATCAGAAAAAGGGTTGGTAACAAGCATTAATGCTTTTTCTCTTTCCTCTTACATTCCTATTGAAGAAAAAGCCAAAATCTCGTCACTTCCATTCCCTTACAGATGACCTCCCTTCCTTTCCGTCCTGATGACCTCACTTCCGTCCCTTCCTGATGACCTCACTTCCTTCCTGTACCAATGACATCACTTCATTTCCTGCCATTTTTGTATGAAGTCAACTCATGTACCCTACTCATTTGTCTTTTTATTATTTTAGAGAGAAAGACAGGTATCAGTCAAAAGTGATTACTCCAGACAACATATGGGGCAAATCCCTAAACTTTTGTTTTTGTCTAGCGTCAAATCATTCACAAGGGAGTAGGTAAATCATAGTTCAAATTACCAAATATGTTGCTTTCTACATTGCTAGATAGTTCACACATTAAGAAATTTAAGAAAGTAACAGGAAGACATCAATTTTAAAATAAAAATGTTTCAAATAGCTGTACAATGTAAATAAGCTATAATACTTTTGAGATTATCATGTACAATAGTACTTTTAACCCATCATATTTTAAAATATATTATTTAATATTAATCAGATTTTAAATTATTCATTAACTCATTTATAAAATAATTAGCTGTGCTACCCATTTAAGACAGGTTGAAATCTAAGTAATCAACGTAGACCTCAGTGTTAATGTTAGCAGTGCAACATAATATGAATTTGTCTCTGTTATAGATCCATTTGATATGGATTCATAAAAGCAGTGTTAATGTTTGTGATGCACCATCTTTTGGAATGACAAATGCAATGCACTGCGGTGGGTTGGCACCCTGCCTGGGATTAGTTCCTGCCTTGTGCCCTGTATTGGCTGGGATTGGCTCCAGCAGACCCCCGTGACCCTGTGTTTGGATTCAGTGGGTTGGAAAATGGATGGATGGAAATGCAATGCATTTTATTACTAAAAATGTTTGTGATGCACCATATTTTAGAATAACAGAGACTCGGCAACTGGATGGAAATACAGGCACTTATTCTTTTATTAAGGTGTATAAAGCCTTTAGGTGTTTTTACTTGACCTGTTTTTTTTTTTTTTTTGCTAATTAGAAGATTGATACCCCACTATACTTATGATAAGAGGCGCTCGCACTAACTTGTTTCGTTGTACCTGGTGCCTCCAACGGAATGGCTGATTTGGCCGGTAATGACAGCTGGTAATATGCTGCCCCCACCTCAGTCAGTGAAATTTAAAGTATATTTAGTCTGTAATGTTGGCAAAATAAAAATCACATATCCCAAAGAAATCCCTCTTAAACCCTTTGATAAGGTTCTAACAAACAATGCATGAATACGAATAGTGACACAGTTGGCGTTAGCTCTGCTAGCATTTCACACCTCCTGCAAACACCACTGGATCCATCGCAAAATTAAGATATCCAACAGAATTTGTCATCAGGAAGTGAAATGAAAAAAAATGCTCTTCATTACATAAGCTATATATCAGAAGCTTTTGAAAATCATAAGTCTGGCAATTAATTATTACACCCTTCATAGGTTATTTAACCTACCAGAGGCTAATTTGTTAAATATTTATGTAAATGTAATTCTCTTTTCATAGTTTATCTTTTAATTCAATACCATAGTCAACATTAAAATGTCAGAAATTCCACATGTACCTCCTAAATACTTAACCTAATTCTGTGTGCCTGTCAATAATCTCTTCCTTACCTTTCAATTTTCTTCTATTATGAAACGTTAACTATTTAATTTTCTTTTCATGGAATTTGTTAAAATAGTATTCACTATCAAACTCAACATAGAAAATAAAAATGTCATCAGTTCCGCACCCCCTTCTTAAATACCTAAACTCTTTTTGTCTGTCATTAGATACATTTTTTCCTTATCTTTTAAGTTATTGCTATTATGAGGTACTATTTATGTTACCCGTCGAAAACAGGTAATAGAATACATTTTTAAATATTTGATATCTCTTTTCCCTATGTGTGACCTTCAGCGTCTTTCCACTGTATTCTCATGTGTCTGAACCACTCTTAACACTAGAATTACCAAAGCCTACGAAAAAACTTGTAAACCCAGCCCATCTTAAATCCGTTCGCATCTCTTTGTCAGCATCTTTTCTTTTGTAAATGTGTCAATAAGCACAAGCAGCAAACAGCCTGCTATACCACCCCCCTTCCCCCACTGCTGCAGAAACGGTAAAAAAATCTCTTCCAGCTCAAGCCATGTTAATCTGGGAGTGAGGTACCAGTAGCTGTATAGGATAAATAACATAAAGTGTTATTTGGAACACATGCATTTCATGTGTGTTCCGTGTCTACAAAGATCTATGTAAGTGTATCATGACAGAAATGTTGAACGCATACCTAAAAGGCAAACTTTATTCATGTTATAGTACTAACAAAAAAATGTGGACATGAAGTGTATAATGTGTGAAGACAGAAGACCAAATACCAAATAAGCACTTTCACAGAGGATACAAGTATAGCAGAACAAATGCGCTTTTATTCAAGACTATAACCGAAGAAAAAGAAATCGGGTTAGTGTACTTCGGTGTCAAGACAACTTGCCAGTCAGTCTGCCCCACACGTGTCCTTCTACGAAATAGCATAGCTTACAGAACTCGTCAAGCTATTGTGAAAAGTTCAGTTTGTAATTATGTTTTGTGATCGTCTATATAAAGAAAAAATTATATTTTACTTGTATTAAAGGCCAGATCGAATATTAACTTGATTTATTTACATATCTTCTTACAGTATAAAGTCACAAGTAAACGGCAAAGCTTCCTGTGTTTGATTGACACTGGCATGCTCACAAACTACATGTGTACTGAAGTGACTTCAGCTGCAGGTAGAAGCTCCACACAACTGTTGCTACAGTTTTCCCTTTGTCCAGAAACGGTTTCATAAGCTTTATGACCTTAGTCTCAGAAAGTCTTTTTCCCATGGAGCGACTGGGATCTTTTCCTGAATAAGATCAAACACAGTTGCATAGGGTGTGACAGGAAAAGCGCACTTGTTTTGTTATACTTGTACCTTTTGTGAAAGTGCTTATTTGATATTTGGACTTCAGTCTTCACACATTATACACTTCCTGTCAAAATGTTGTTGTTAGTACTATAACAGGAAAAAATTTGGTCTTTTAGGTATGTGTTCAATATTTCTGTCATGCTACACTTACATAGATCTTTGTAGACACGGAACACACATAAAATGCATGTGTTCTAAATAACGACATATTATTTACACTATACAGCTCTAGATACCTCACTCCCAGATAATCAAGGCTTGAACTGGGAGAGCTTTATGCCGTTTCTGCGGTGGTGGAAGATTGGGGTAGTAGGCTGCTTGCTTCCTGTGCTAATAGACACATTTACAAAACAAAAGATTCTGATGGAGAGGTGTGAACGGACTTAAGGTGGGCCAGGTTTACACGTTTTTTTGTAGGCTTTGGTAATTCCGGTGTTAATTGGCATTGCTTCTCTAGAGAGCATTCCTGTAAAGCCTGCTTCTCATACTCCATTATTTCGAAGGCACCTTGGTCACCTCCTGCTTTTAAACTTCCCGTCTTTGAGGATGACTCTCAGTGCACTCCTACACCTATACTTCTCCTTGTGTGTCTCACACATGCATATTGTCTTTTGATTGCATCACTAGAGCCAAACCGACCAATCAATTTGCTCTGGGGGCCTGAATGCACATTCATTACTTCTTTGGAACCGAGGACCAATGGATTTACACTTGGGAATGAGCTGGATAGTATTGTCCAGAAACAGAAAGTGTACCATGTAGGAATTTGGAAAAACATGAGAATAACTTTTATTGAACTTAGTGTGTTTAATCACTTAATGGTGCTGACACGTTGCATTAGTTCATTTGAGCTAAAAAAATGTTGCTGCTGATTTTCATTAGTTCATATCATCTCTTGCCTCACCTTTCACAGTTCAAATAATCCACCAGTATTGATTGTACTTACCCTGATACTGTTCTTATATCATTGTAATGTTGTGGTGAAACCATTCACCATATTAATCACTGACTGCACTAAGGAAGATGGGAAAAACTCCAAGTGTGATTGCAGAAAATGTTTAGCGACATGTTGCACTTCATAGTTTTGTATGCTTAAAGTATA
Organism: Polypterus senegalus; assembly: GCF_016835505.1. Taxonomy (NCBI): domain Eukaryota; kingdom Metazoa; phylum Chordata; class Cladistia; order Polypteriformes; family Polypteridae; genus Polypterus; species Polypterus senegalus. The sequence goes on from NC_053157.1 coordinate 213,454,484, forward strand.
TGGTCAGCTAGCTGGATATACTGTAGTTTGGTTCTCTGTAGCTGCCAAGAATATTCTCACCAACATCCTTGAATGTCTTAAATTCAATTTCCCCTTTCCCTACTAGCAGATCTTCACTGGTGTAATGTCTGTTTTGTGGACCAACAAAAATGCCTCCCCAAATCCTGACATCAGTTATTCATGGAAACATCTGCCTCAGATATTAAAAGCCTTTTGTCTTCCTTGTTCACTGATTTCAAAACATGTTTCATTAGTCTAGGTTTTATTTGAAGAGGAGGTAAAAATATCTTTGTTGGGTCCACAATAAGGTTTATGTGGCACACTTTTCTACCCTTGTCTCAAATGCTCAGAGAGTCCAGTTCTTTTTAATGTAATGAGACCCTTTAGCACAGCTATTAAATTTGCAGTACTTGGTATATCTGAGCTGCATTCCTAGTAGCAGTGCCACTACATTTAGATCATCACAAATGTTCTAGTTGTAGTTGTGAAACTATACTTAAATATGCGAGGAAATCATAAAAATTGGTGATGGCAATAAAACAGTATGTAATAGGAAAATTTAAAAGTGATTTTTGTTATCAGTGCCCTAAATCTATATGATATACCCAAACGTGTTCAGTAAGCAACAGTCATAATTGTCCAGTATTATTTAAGTCAGTTCTGCTCCAAAAATGTTTAGGCTAAACAAGCATCCCCGCTGGCCAATAATATCTTTAGACTTATGCTCATGAAGCATGTGTGAAATACAATAGTACACTAAACGCAGACCAGTGTACACCCCTTCTCAATCATTGCATCCCAGAAGGAGGAATTAAGCAATGACTGGTTAAGTGTGCCACAGGGCACCATCAGCCAGCAGCATGACTCCATGTCACAATGAATAGTTTTTTGAATCAGCAACCATGAGAGTTTTACCTAATGCATATTCCCATTCAGATCAAATAGATTATCCCTTTGTTCAGGTTTTCAATTAACTTCAGACTTATGTGTCATCTATATCTATATCATCTGTTCTTCATGTGGCCCTGTCCCATCTGGACAAAAGAGACACTCATGCTGGATTGCTGGTCATAGACTTCAATTTAGCATTCAACACCATCATTCCTCAGAGGCTCATAGGGAAGTAGAGAGATTAAAATTGAAATTGGGATCCCTTTTCAGAGAACCTACCCTATAGTGGTTAGGAATGGCAGTATGCACGGAGGCAAGTGGAGTCTGTCAGACGTCATGAGATCAACGTTCGAGTTGTGAGTTAAGCCATGAGTCTTATAATTTCGCTGGTCTCTTTAAAAACCCTTTCCAGTGTTTTCATTGGTTTAGTCCTTGTCTGCTTAATTGAATGATTACGCCCTTGATGTGGTTTGATGGCATCAAATTAAAAAAACCTACAGTAGCAATTTGAACTTTCTGGGTGTATTATGACATGTATTTTATAAAAATGTTGCCGAGGAATGTTGATTGATGATACTCAACATTCTGCATTTTGGAGTGATTGGTAAAATATTCATGGGATGGAAAGTCAGGTTTAGCCTTCAGTACATCTGAAGTCTCCCTTCTGGCAGTTTGTGATTCATAAATGTGTCCATGTTTTGCTCATTAAGCTTTGGGTGCCAGTTATCCCTGATTTATGCATTAAACACGCTTTTAGCCCACATGTAATCAACAGCAGTCAAAGTTCCCCTCTTTTGCTTTGCTCTGCTCCTTTGCTCCTGGGTTGATTACATTCATCTCCTTAAGTTTGAACCCAAAAATTCCCTGTAGGATTTGCACTGACTATTCTCTCACAAGAGAGTCAAATCAACTTGAGATGTGTGTAACAGCCTCACACATCTCTTCTCATTAAAGTTTGGTGTCAGGCATTCAGACTCTGTTACCATTAGCAACTCTACATAAAAAATATAAAAATTGAAAGAAAGATATAAAGTAGCTTTTTCCATAGATGAGTAGTTTTCCTGTATTCACTAAAAGGAGCAATCATTGCAAAGCATGCAATTAGCCAGCACAGTACTTTCACATACATTATAAGAGGAGATATTAAAATGCCATAATGTAGCAGGCTGCAATGTCAACCTGCAATGCTGGATTGATTTTTTTATTCTTTTTTTTTGTGAACTGGGTAAACATTTTCAGTTCATGCTTTTTATATAAAAAATATTAACTTGTAATTCTTATGAATATTATGTTTTAAACCAAGTAATTGAGCATTCCTTACTGTATTGCAGTCACAACAGTTGGAATTTGTTTAGGTAAAGCTCAGTCAAACACACAGCACAAGGACTACAGTAATGATCGTTTCAAACAGTCAATTAACAACAGTCACAGTCAAATACTCTGAGCGCTTAGAGGCTGTCACAATTTTATTTTCTTATATTAGATGCTTGTGTTTTGCACAATAAGTGTATACTTACAATGTGTCATTACATTGTATCATTGTATCCTGCAGTTTAATTACAGAGCAGTTAAACATTTGAGTAAATGAGTGTCAATGTCAATTTATTTACTGTATATAGCACTTTTAAAACAACATAGGAATGCTATGGCCAAAGTTCTTTGCAATAAAAGAAGAAAAAAAACACAACATAAATAACAAATGGAAATACAATAAAAAGAACAAAAATAAAATACTGTAAATAATAAATAGAAGTAAGATTATATAATCACAATGAAGAAACCATCAGTATTACTGAAGGTCACGGAATACAAGTGAATAGAAATGAGTTTTTAATCTCATTTTAAACAGTTCAATTGTAGACGACTCCTTTATGTAATGAGGTAAAGAGTTCCACAGGCGAGGAGCAGCAGCTGGAAACACTCTGTCCCCCTTAGTTTCACACTACTACGATGGACAGCAAGAGACGACTGACCAGAAGATCTAAGCATTCTAGATGGCTGGTGTAAAGCACATAATTCAGATAAATAGGCAGGAGCAAGCCCATGTAAAGATTTAAAAACTAGCAATAAGATTTTAAAATCAATTCGAAAGCTGACAGACAGCAATGTGAAGAAGCTAATATTGGAGAAACAGAATCAGACTTTTTTGCCCCAACCAGAAAGTGACCGGCAGCATTCTGAACCAACTGTAACCTGCGTATGAGGGATTTGCTAATCCCAGAATACAGGGAGTTGCAGTAATCAAGGCGAGAAAAGATAAAAGCATGAGTAGCTTTCTCGAGATCCCTAGAAGATAAAAAGGCTTGATCTTACCTAATAGACAAAGCTGGAAAAAGCAACTCTTGACTACAGAATTAATCTGTTTCTCAAAAATAACACCAAGATTGCGGACTTGAGGTTTGCAAAAGATAGAGAAAGAGCCGAGACGTCCAAGACGGCTTTAGCTGATGGACCCATTATAAGCACCTCCGTTTTATTTTGATTCAGATCAAGAAAATTATTAGCCATCCAGGATCTTAGTTCAAAAAGACACTTGTGCAATTGATTCATTGCAGAGTTGCAGATGGGAATATAAACATGTGTATCATCAGCACAGCAGTGAAAAGAAATGTTAAATTTACTAAAAATAGTTCCAATAAGGTGAAGGTATATAGAGAATAAAATAGGACCCAAAATGGATCCCTGAGGAACACCACATTTAAGAGGAGCAGTAGATGAAAAAGAGGAATTTAAAGTCACTGAAAAGTGTCTACCAGTTAGATATGACCTGAACCAGGTAAGTGCAGCCCCTTTAAGCCCAACAAGATGTTCAAGCTGCAACAGCAATATCTCCTGGTCAATAGTGTCAAAGGCAGCAGACACATCAAGGAGGACAAGGACTGTAGTGCCACCTGAGTCAGTAATAATAGAGATGTCATTGAGTACTTTAAGGAGGGCCATCTCAACACCATGATAACTCCTAAAGACAGATCGGTAGATCTCAAATAAACTATTGGAGTTAAGGTGATCGACCAATTGATTATAAATAATTCTTTTTAATATTTTAGCCAGAAATGGCAATTGGGAAATCGGGCGAAAATTGGCTAAAACTCAAGGATCTAATTCTGCCTTTTTTAGACAGGGATGCCCAGCAGCATGTTTAAAAAATGAGGGCACAAAACCCTCACTAATAGAACCATTGATAATGGCTAGCAAAGATGGACCCAAAACATCAAAGGCTTCTACTAAGAGGTGTGGTGGTACAATATCAAGAGGACAGAGAGCTGGTTTAAGGGTGTCAAAGGTACTTTTTGTCTGTGAAAGTAAGACAAGATCAAAAGATTCCAAGACAATGCCATGATTTACAGTAGGAAGTTTATAGCCAGTTGGAACAATACCACAGTGGATTGTATCAATTTTACTGAAAAAGGACGAAAGAAACTGCTCACATGAAACAACAGTACTATTTAATCCTATCACAGAATGAGGGTGAATGGACACATTAATTGGATTAAATAAGACCCTAGGATTCTTAGAATAATGGGATACTAAATTAGCTAAGAAATCATGTTTAGCTTTCTTAGCTACAACCTGGAAGTTGAATAGAGTCCTGAAGTCCTAAAACTCTGTTTAGAAACAATCAGTCTATCTTTTTTCCAATGTTGTTCCGCAGTTCGACAGGCGCGGCGCAGCAATCGCATAGTTTCATTTAGCCAGGCAGTAGGTCTTCCCTTATTACAGTGTATCTTGAGCAGAGCAATTGAGTCTAAAACCGTTTTACAAGAAGAATTAAATTCTAAAACAGAATCATCGATACCATCATATTGGACATGCACATCAAGACTAGAGAATATGGTTTTAAAATCGGATATAATAGAAGAATTTAAGAAGTGTGAACAGCGTGGAGCACAACTAGTAGTAGGAACATCAACAGTACTATTCAAATCCATCATTAGAGAAAAGTGATCAGTAAAAGAAACATCACATAAATCAATATTATTAACTGAAATATCACATGTAAGAATGAGATCAAGGGTGTGACCGAGGATCCGACACAAGAACATACTTTTAAAAACGGTGGCAATTCCCCAACCACTATGAGGCAGCCGAGGAGAGTTTAAAAATGAATAACCTGATTGTACCAAGTCAGTAAAACATGAAGAGTCATCATTTACAATCCATGTTTCAGTGATGAAAAAGAAATCCAGATTATTTGAGATAATAAAGTCTTGCAGAATAAAAGTTTTATTAGACACTGATCTCATGTTCAAAAGAGTAGCCTTCATAGAAGTAGAAGAGCTTGCTGCGGGATAAGCACGGGTGAGCGTGCGAAGATTAGTAGTGTTTACTCCCCGAGAGCACACCGAGGAAGAGTGATGCTGCTTTGTGATGGAGAAATTAAATCCGGTATGCAGTGCCCATGGACCAGGGATGGAGTCCTGTGCAGGAGAAGATGGGTCGTAGACGACTCACAGGCATCGGGAATTCAAGCTCTGGGACTTGAGTCACCATTGTTTAACAGCAAAACCGACTCTTCTTCCATGGCGGCAGCAGGTACGTTTGCATCTCTGAGAGGCATTCAGCTCTCTGACAAAGGTGAACACTGGCGTCCAGGTGAAAAAGTCAGGAGATGAATAAAAAAAAGGTGGAAGTTCACATAATATCCCATCAGGAGATGAAAATTGAGAGAAAAGCAAGCGAGAAAATATGTTAAGTAAAGAATCACGATCATAGGACAGTGGCCGCTGAGATAAACTAATACATAAAAATGAAGTTAAAACATAGATTAGCGAGATGAGCAGACGGCCAGCCACACAAGTGAAGGTAATATGTAATATATCTATTTCTAAAAGTGTCCCTGAACTCAGAATAAATTATTCATTTTTGCTTAAGCCACTGACCCTCATTCAAATTAACTTGTGATGTTCTGTACCGTATGTCACTTACAGACCAATTTAACAATTGGGACATATTTAATTAGTGGATAGAATACTGAACTTCCAAGACAGATGTTTTAGTACTTTTTTTGTTTCTCTGTATGAATCTGCCTGTACTAAAATGTTTAAAAATAGTATATATCATGGACCAAGAAAGGAACTGCAGTAGAATGGGTTGGGATGGCACAAAGAGATTGTCGCAGAGCAGCGCTATTAACAGGATTTGATAATCTTATTAAGATGATTCAAGGTGATTCATTTAAATTTGAATTAAAATTGTTCAAATTACAATGCCATATTGGCACCATAATCTAAAATTAGATATGCCTAATTGAAAAATAGATTACCAACCATAAATATTGCATTTTTTTTTACTAACTCAAACACGGCATCATCAGTTGTTCTCTTTAAACTAAAAATTGCACCTCATTCTGTTTCATCTTGGCCTGGCTATACTGCATATTTTGCATTTGTGTGTATTTTGTTAATTTCCTCAGTATTTTTCTTTTCAGTGTGTAATGTTGAGTGTTTTCGATAAGAAGACACCAGACTGGCGGAATACTCAGAGAAACAAAGTTGGGGTACCACCCTGGTAACCCTGTTTAATTGCAGATCTGAAAAGCAGTCAATAATAGCCCAAAACAAAAATTGTTAGTCATCAAAATATAGATAGTGGGAGCTTTGGATAAGTCACTTTGGCATCTGACACCATTTTCTGGGAATGTGGCAACTTTGCATTGGACTGAAGGGGTGGGGTTTCTCAATAGGTATGAGATTTCTAGGTGTTTTTCAGCCATCCCTCTTGGGCACTCTTTCTTGGTTGGTGAGGAGTAAGGAGAAGATCATTCTGGGGTGGTATTGCATCCCTCGTCAGAACCAGGAAGGTGGTTCCTAGATGTGAATGCATGACAATTGATATTGCAAAACTTAGTAACGATGTGCAGATGGACAATTATTTGACATTATATAAAGTTTAAGTTTTGCTTTGATAAAAAAGTAGTATCATCAGTCCATTTTTAGATTTATTGTCAAGTCTGAACAGAACAATGAAATTCCTATTTGCTCGCTAGACCAATAAGAACAATTCCACCACTGTCCTTGTCTAACTGTGTAGGTTATGTAAAATATAACATCTAAACCTCATATTGTTCTTTTATAACATCAAACCTTTTCTCAAAAGGAATGACTTAAGAACATCTTTGTTCAATAGAATGCCCAATGGTGCTCTGTGATCTTTAGGTCTTGGAAGCCCCTGCAGATTTTTTTGTTTCTCTAGCTTAACAGGAGTTTTATTGTTTTTTTTTCCTGTCCCCCTGGCATTCTAACCATATCATCAAACTCCTCTCTTTAGAGATTACAATATTATATTTTAGACTCTACTTTTCAACTAATTATTCATCTATGTTATGTAAGCTTGTGTTAATTTACTTTTTATTACTTATTCATTATTATTCTTGTCTGATTTAACTTGAGTTTTCTTGCAACTATTTCTTTGACATCTTGTAAAGCACTTTCAGACACATTCTATGTATGAAAATGTGCTATGTAAATAAATGTCATTTACTGACAACTTAGGTCTGTTCTTTAACTGAGAAGTATATCCACTTCCTTCCCACCCTCTCTATACATTTTGCTGCTCTCTTTTCCCTTCCTTGAAGTCAGTGGCAGCATTGTATAAGATACCCTACTGGCCCCTATCAATAATCTGGCAATGTTATCTTTCTTGTGTTTCTTCTCATTTTTAAAATACATTAGTTTTTTCTCTTGGAATCCAAATCATCAACACACCAAGTTCAGATAAGTTATGTCATTTTCCTACTTGTTTAATCCAAATCAAGGTCACTCAGGGCAGGAGCTTATATGAGCTACCATAGGTTGCAAGGCATGAAAAAATCCTGTACAGGGAGCCCATCCATCACAGGATGAACACACAATCATAATTTATTTCTTGTATAGCCCAAAATCACACATGAAATGCCTCAATGACAGCCCTCAGTCTTCACTCTCTAAAAAGATAAGAAAAAACTCACCAAAAAGCCATGAAGGAAACCTTCCAGGTACTGTGGGTTGGGCATGCAATGGGCATCAAAACATGGGGTAGATAACGCACAAAACAGAGCACAAGTAATCCTTTTCACAGAGCCAGGTGACCAATCTATCATTGACACCTTAGAAATACAATACAATCATACAAAATACTTACAAACAGTACAAAACACACACACAGACACACACCACGGCCATTTTAGCATCGCCAATTCACCTAACCTGAGTTCAAATAAATTCACTGTTTAAATTTTACTCCCTGAAAGTGTTATGCCATGGACCTGGCTGTGGCTCCAAACTGTCATAATTGTGCTCATGTTCAGAGAATGCCAACCACTGGTCTGCTACTGTCTCTCTAATTTTTTGTCTTCTGTTCTATTTGTAATATAACTTTATTGCAGAAAAAAATCCTTTTGTTAGACCTCTCTTCTCTCCATTTTACTCTAACCCAGCACATGTTTTTTTCTGTATAAGCGGAATTGCTGCAAAAACCACATTAACCTCTGCCTGGAAATCCCTTAGCTCCCTTTCGTTTACTTTATGGAAATCTTTTTACAATTTGCTTTCAATTGAATTTTCTGCAGGATATATCAACAGGGCATCTGGCTCCACTATTGAAAGGTCCGTGGAGAAGCTGGTCCAGGGTCCGGGGATGGTAGGGGGAAATAGACTTAGCTCTTGATATGTGACTTCTCTCTCATGTCTCTCATCTCTCTTTTCTTTTTTTCATTACAGCCCTGTGTGGGGTTTTTGGGGAGGATGTTATTTTGTTTTAATTCCATTCCATACAATGTTTTTACTAGATCTAACTTTTGTAATTACATTTTATTGTTTCACGAAAAAATGACCATGAAAAAAACCAAAATGACAAAATATAATAGGTAGTGATGAGCAAAACAGCTTCACTTCTAATAGAGTTTCATGAAATTGACAAAATTGATTTGCTGAGTTTGTAAAGGTTTTTTGGTGGTGGAGAGAAACATGGTTCCTTATGAGTTTAACAATGCTGTGCACATTTTTAGAGATGAAAATAAACTGGAAAATAGTGTTTTATGGAAATGTAATATAGCTAAAACACATGCTGAGACAGACAAAAAATGCTCCTAAACATAAGATGCAATCCAGTGTGGCAATGAAATGGTTATATGAAGTAGATGAGAAAGAAAAACTCTACAGCTGAAATCTTCCGTTGTACACATAGCACTGATCGAGTGGCCTCTAATCAGCCACAGTGCACTCCTGCTACCTCGTGGGAAGTACAGTCCCCTAGTTGGAACTACTAAAAGGTTGCAGAAGAGATGAAAATATGGGGCGGGAGAAATGTTTTTATATACTGTACAGTATTGTCATGTTTGGTCTTCTGATTAGCACAAAAAGACAGTCAAGAGAGAACTGGGCAAAGAGACTCTTGTTGTGGCAGTTGAAGTAACACTAATGTGAATGATATTCAAATATACAACAAGCTTGATGCCTGAGTTGTTTTGCTCCAGTTCCTTCAGATTATAAGAACTTGAATATATATTCATTGGAAGTTTTCAACTTAGGAAAGGAAGGAGTGAACCCACAGACAGTTTGCACAGGACAGAGAACAAAAATTATATGTATGTGAACTGGCTTTAGAGTTCTGGACAACTGTCTGCAGCTGATCCTGCATGGGTAAACTTTTAAGTTGTTTGAAATTGAGTTTCTTTTGTATCTGATTACTGTCTGTTTCAGCTCCAGGGAATGAAAGCACAATACGACTGGTCACAATATGATAAACACTATACTTTATAGCTCAGATTGTAATTCATTTTGTGAAGTGAAACAGATTCAATTTCACCTGAATCGCTGGCTCATCACTTGTTATAGGCTAAAAGTAGCCCCACTTCTTTCGTCTATAACAGTGTTTCTGAACTTTTTCTGTGTTGCAACCCATCTTTTTCCATACAAGTGTCTTCGGTTCCCCTGGCAAATGTAATGCAATGAGGTCCTCTTTGATGAATCAAGAACATATTGCTAGAGCACATCAAAGTGGCGACCTGCCACAACCCACTTGTGACCCATCATAGCCAACTAACAATATTAACAATAGTAAATTGTGACCCACCGCAGCCCAGGACCCAACCCAGTCACAAACCAGTGATGGAGAAGCACTGGGTTATGGTATGTATGTGGTTTTGGTGTGTACTAAACCTTTGTGTGTGCTAATTCTAGTCTGCTTACAGCCTCATCTCTGTACATCTTGGCTCACTGTGGCTAACACCTGCCAAGTCATCACGCAACTTTGGGGTAGTAATTGATGAACAGCTATCTTTTTCTGACCACATCTCTACTGTTTCTCGTACATGCTGGTTCACGCTGTACAACATATGCAAGATCAGACCTTATCTGACAGAGTATGCAGCACAAATTGTGGTCCATGCCTTGGTCTTGTCACATCTGGACTACTTCAGCTCGCTTCTGGTAGGCGTACCTGCATGTCCTATCAAGCCACTGCAGAAGATCCAGAATGCAGCAGCCAGTGTTGTATTTAACCAGCTATGTCTCTATATTGCTACATTGGCTCCCTGTAGCAGCACACATTACATTCAATCCCTTATGTTTGCCTACAGAGTAGTCAACAGGTTAGCACCTGTGTATATGGAGAAACTGGTAAAGTGCTATACACCTGTGCGCCCACACAGGTCTGCTAGGGAACAGCATCTTGTGATGCCACGTGGCATCGAGTCTCAATGCAGACTCTTTTCCTGTGTAGTTCATAGTTGCTGGAGCAGGCTGCTCGCCTCCATCTGTACTACAGACTCCCTAAATGTATTTAAGAAGTGATTGAAGACCCATCTGTTCTGTCATTATCTGTTGAACTGATGAAGAAAATATAAACTCTGCTCAGCGATACTTTATATTCTTCATTAATTCTTTGAAGTTGAATTGTTTTATTAATTGTAATCTATGATTGTAAATGTTTGAGTTATTACGTCTTTTCACTTGTGGCAATCAACTTTTGTTACCCATCCGATTACACTTGCTGAACAAACAGGCCCTAGCCTAATGTCACTCGATTGTTTACCTCTTTTGTAAGTCACTTTGGATTAAAGCATCTGCTAAGCAAATAAAAGTAAATTTAAATTGAACTACAGCTGTGTGCTTGAAGTGTACCTTTCAGTGGTTTGCTCCATAGAAGGTCATTATTTTAAACAAATATTATTTGTTGCAGGCCATTTTCTGTTGGTAATTTAAGTGTAGATTATTATACATATCTAAAATATGTTTGTATATACAAATGTGTCTTAGAAAACATCCATTAAAATTACAAAAAATATATATTTTTGGTGTTGCTTTAACATTAATTATCAAGCGGGGTTATTTTTGCTAAATCGCTTGTAATTTGACCTCTCCAAATTAGAATCATTGCTGTTATTGAACTATCTGGAGTATACATACATGTTTGGTCTCTTTGTAAAGGTAACATTCTCTAGTTTCACCCTTAGTATCACTGTAGGTGTGACTGATCAAAAGTTATGCACATTAGAACTCACAGAAAAAATGAAGTTTTTTTGTGAAAATAAAGGCCTCTATAGCTGCAGTAGGTAGGTGGGGACAGAAACACACTATGTACCAACAGAATAACTTGTTGACTACTCACATTTCAAATTTGAAAAGAATACCTGTAAAATGACATTTTACACCAGTTTTTATGTGGGCATGTCCAGGTGCTTTTTAGAGGGACCAATGGTTTATCCATTATCCACATTTTGGAACGTATGGAAAAAGTGTAATAACTTTTGAATGCTTCAACCCACATATATCAATGAGGGCTCTACTGAAAGCTTACACCTAAAGGAGTCTATATCTACATACAGTGTGACTCTATTAGTTATGAAAATTCATATTCCATAATAAAAACAATAAAAAATACACATTTCAATATAAAAATAGTCAAAACAAGTCTTATGGGCTAAAAATATATATATATATATTATTTTTTACTTTTTTTTTAATAAAATGAACACAAACTATATACATTTTTTACAAACTGTTACAACACAGCTCGGCGTTTTTCCATGTGCCACTGATTGTAGCAATCCCTAGCAGGCAGAAAGCACAAGGGCGTGTCACATGTTGCTCTCTGCCTCAGACATATCCATTGTCCGATTGAAAACTGTGACGCCGCGTACATTCGTCTACGACTTAATCGAGAGTGTATTTACGTTTATCTGTACGTTTATCCATATTTAAAATGCGAAAAAACTAGGTGAAATCACAATAAACAACCACGCACCAAGTCTGCAGACTGGCACAAATGCCAGCTTTGCGCAGCTCCGATCGGTTTTGCTTACAAGTTGGTATGGCAAGTTACATATCGGCGTGCTCAGCTGCTCATTGGCTGTAAGTTTGGAGTGTCACTCACAGCGCCCAATCAAACTGGTAGATTCTACCAGGGTTTGGAGTTGTGCGTCATCGTTCAGCTGTCTGTGACACTCGTTGGCTATACGAGGTGCCAGTCACCCCCCAGACCCATCGTAATTGGCCAACTTAGGTGTCAATCAGAAGCTAACACTTCTGTGTAACATGCTTTAGCATGGTTATTGCCGACAGAAACAAATTACGTCTGATATGACCAATAGAAATGAAAAAAAAATGTCGGAGCTAGTCTCGAGTTAAAAAACGTTTTCTGGAGTTTTTGTCCCTTTGAGGATCTATCTTGTGTTTTGGACCTAATCGTTTTACTGGATTATATTCCCTGGAGCCTTACGGACAGAATGAGATCAGTATTGCTCGGAAATATTGATGTTTGACTTGCAGAGAGCCTTCAAAGGTAGTCAAAGGTAGGAAAAGTCAGCTCTTAAAAAGTATTTACTTCTCTGTAAAAAGGATTTAGTGTCTGTGCTGTGGTTGTTGTGTGTCAAAATGGTTTATATCATCGGAAAGACGAGACTCTGAATTTTCATTTGATGTGTAGTGTGTCGAGGTGCATGACAGAGGGGCATACACACATGGCTGTGACATGGCCTTGACAGCGTTCAATCGTAGTTATGTACCGGGACCGGTACGTGTGCATGTTAAGTGGTAAATGTTAAGTTTTATTTACTTGTAGAAACTTGTGTAGGTTGCTCACATAATTTGTGCTTAACATTTTCATTTTGTAATTTTGTCTTGTATTATTGTACCTTTGGATTTCTTCTGTTTGTAACATTTACAAAGCATAGTAATATTTTGATTGTAAACATAATGAATTTGTATGCCATTTCGTAAGCACATTATTTGCGATGTAAACCACAATGATTGATGTACAAATGGCTATAAAAATGACAAGCTACATTTTTCTTTTATTATTCATGCAGGTTGCAGTCTTCTGATCAATAACACTGAATCCTGCAGAATGCATAGGTTATAAAGTGGCACTTACTGGCTGCTGTTATAAGGAACCCTACAGTTTTTTTTGTTTGTTTGTTTGTTTTTTAAACAGAATCATTTGTGATTTTAGGATTCAATTATTTTCCTTATTAAGGAATATAAGTCAGTTGTTAGTGTGCCTTCCTCAGAGTCCCAGTGACCTCGGTTGTACTCCTGGACCTGTCACTGTGAGTTGTGGTTTACACAATGACCCTCTGTGGTATTTTTATTTTCATTAGCACAGGTTCCTCTCACATTTTAAAATCTGCCATTTTATGACTTGTAAATCTAAATTAGCCTGAGTGTTTGTGTGTGTATTGGCATGGACTGGATAGACATCCGGGGATCTGGCTGGCTCTACAGGGCCTGATAACAGAAAACAGGGATTCATATTATAATAATACTTTGTTCATGCAAAAGACCAGGCTTAAGACTGGTGTCTTTCTGGCCACTTAACATGGACACATCCAAATTATATAAAGCCCTTTATCAATACAGGTATGTATATATTTTCTTCAGCATGCAAATTTTTATTTTCCTAACCCTCTTATTAAGGGCAGGGTTGAAGGCCAGCTGGAGCCTATACCAACAGTCATCGGGCATAAGACAGGAACAATCCCAGCATAGGGTGCCAGCCCATCACTGGATGAACACTCACACACAAACACTAAGGCCAATTTAGCAATGCCAATCCACATAACCTGTCTGTCTTTGGACTGTGGAAGGAAACATTAGCACCTGGAGGTAACCCATATGGACAAATGAAGAATATTCAGACTCCACGCAGGGAGCACCCTCTATAAAAACTCCAGTCTCCTTAATATGAGGAAGCAATACTGCAGTTGTGCCATAATACTGTACTTAATTTGGATTGATAAATTTATTAAGGGCAGCATGGTGGTGCAGTGGGTAGCGCTGCTGCCTCGTAGTTAGGAGACCCGGGTTTGCTTCCAGGGTCCTCCCTGCGTGAAGTTTGCATGTTCTCCCCGTGTATGCGTGGGTTTCCTCCCACAGTCCAAAGACATGCAGGTTAGGTGGATTGGCGATTCTAAGGGGCTATGTTGGCGATTCTAAGGGGCTATGTTTGTGGTACTTCCAGCCCTACATTTTTAAATCTTCTTAAACAGTTGCGCGTAGCAAAGAAGCTGGTGCTAATCCGAGCAGTACTGGGCACAAGGTGAACCTGTGCAGGACTGTTACACCCACATTTTGTCATATTAAGAGCTACCAATTAAACTAATGCATGACTTTTGGATGTGGAAGGAACAGATGAGTACCCAATAGGAAAACCCAAAAACACAAGGAGAGGATATGCAAACCCTATTCACAATACCCACTTAAAGGATTTAAACTGAGGATTAACCAATTATTTCACTAATTACTTTTAACTGGCTATTTGCAACTCTTTACATAGTACTTTCATTTGATTTACTGTAGATCATTTCTATGAATGCAATCCTTTAGTAGATTCACCTTTCATAGACTGCCACAAATCGTTGAATAAAAATGTCTGGAATTGCTGGCTAAGTTGCAAAGGTTACTGTTACAAAACCACAAATTGGAAACTTTAAATGACTGAGCAATATTTACAAACTGTAGTAGATCAAAGATGAAAATTTTAGGGACAAAAGGAAGTCACAAAATTATCAGATAATATTCCTCTAATGATTGCTTGCTTATTGAGAAGAGTATTTTCTTTCTTTTTTTTTTTTTTATATATCAGATGTGGGGCTACATTAGCCACCATTGTTAGATGCCCAGACTGCACACGTAGCATAGCAGCCAAGCAACAGTAATGTATCATTAGAGAGTGCAATGGCCAAAGTGAATTATACTACTTAGTATTAAAGTATTAAAAACTAAAATAAATACATGGAAACATAGAAGAAAAATGCAAAATGTGGGCAAAATGAACATCAATTATAAATACCAGATGGGAGACATAGACTTGCAGGAAGCAACCTCTGAAAAGGATTTAGGGGTTTATGTTGACACAAAGTTTTCATCATCAAATCAATGTGCAGAAGCGATTAAAATGTCAAAAATAAAATTTTGGTTATATCATAAAACTGTTGAATATAAGTTAAGGGATGCAATTTTCAAAACTATGTAATGCACTATTGGGACTATATCTGGAGTACTGTGTGCAGTTCTGGTCACCACGATACAAGAAAGACATAGCAGCACCTGAAGCTGTGCAGAGGACAGCAACCAAGTGCATCTCAGGACTTAAGTACATGTCCTACTCTGACAGACTCAGAGAATTAAACTTGAGTGGAAGGTATTACATGGGGACCTAATCCAGGTATTTAAAATCAGCAAAGGCATTAATAAATAGATCCAGCAACATTCTTTCAGCCTAAGGGTGAATCACATACTCAAGGACATCAATAGAAATTAAAGGGTAGTGCATTTAAAATTGAAGTCAGGAAGCACTTCTTTATGCAAAGAGCTGTGAGACTCAACTGCTGAGACATGGAGTTGAAGCAGAAATCTTGACAACCTTTATGAACAATATGGATGAGATACTGGAACAGCTTAACTATTTTCTAAACAAACAGGCTTGGTGGACTGAATGGTCTCCTCTAATTTGTGAAATTTCTTATGTAAAGGTCAAGATAATATCAAAAATACACTACAGTGATCCTAAACACCAGCAGAACTTGACAGAACATTAGAACAATCTTGACAAGAACAGGTCACTCAGCCCAGCAAAGCTCACCAGTCCTATCCACTTATTTCTAAAAAAACATCAAGTCGAGTTTTGAAAGTCCCTAAAGTTTTACTGTCTATCATGCTACTTAGTAGCTTATTCAGTCTGTCTGTGGAACTCTGTGTGAAGAAAAACGTCTAAATGTTGGTGCAAATTTTACCCTTAACAAGTTTTCAACTGTGTCTCCATGTTTTTGATGAACTCGTTTTATAATAGGTTCAGACCTTTTAATCTTTCTTCATAATTCATCCCCTGTAGCCCTGGAATTAGCCTAGCCGCTGTTCTCTTGACCTTTTCCAGCACTGCTATGTCCTTTTTGTAGCCTGGAGACCAAAACTGCATACTGTACTCGAGATGAGGCCTCACCAGTGCATTATAATGCTTGAGCATAACCTCCTTGGACTTGTACTGCACACACCGTCCTATATAACCTAACATTCTGTTAGCCTTCTTAATGGCTTCTGAACACTGTTGGGAAGTTGATAGCTTAGAGTTCACTACGACTAGTCCAAAATCTTTCTCATAAGGTATACTCTCGATTTTAAACCTCACATTGTGCATTCAAACCTAACATGTTTACTTCCTATGTGTCTTGCTTTACACTTACTGACATTAAATTTCATCTGCCACAAATCTGCCCAAGACTGTCTTCTGTCCCAGTCCCTCTGTAATGATTCAACAGATTCCAGATTATCTGATAATCCACCAGTTTTGGTATCATTTGGAAACTTAACCAACTTATTACTTATATTCGAATCCAAATCATTTATATTTATTAAAAAAAACAGTTGCCTTAGCACTGCCCCCTGTTGAACACCATTATTAACATCGGCCGATTCTGACAATGTTCCTCACCCCATTACCCTCTGCTTCCTGAGCCAATTCTGCACCCATCTAAAAACATCACCCTGAACTCCATTTTTTTTGATGCCCAACCTCTCATGTGGCACCTTATCAAATGCTTTCTGAAAATCCAGATAAATAATATCATATGCTCCACTTTGATTGTATCCTTTTGCTGCTTCCTCATAGTAAGAAAAACATGACCGTGCTCTTCTGGACCCATGCTAACTGTTTAGAAAAACTCCCCTTCTTGCCTGATCTTGCCGAATATTATCCTTAATAATTCCTTCCATTATTTTCCTGTGATGCATGTTAAGCTTATTGGCCTATAGTTTCTTGGACCTGCTTGGTCACCATTTTTGTATAACAGGATATTTGCCATTTTCCAGTCCTTCACAAACACCCCGATAGAAGTAAAGGGCAACTTTGTTCAATCACATAGGTAATTTTAATATCATTTTACTTATTTGATATACCTTACCAGCATACACCAAATTGTTGGAAATGGTAAATGGGCAGAAAATTGCTGAATTAAATGAAGGACAACTGAGACATGCAGTAAGTAATTCATGATAATTTGCAGTCAATGAAATGAAGCTGTTTTGTCTCTTTATGTGTGTTTTTGCAATGAATTTTTCACTAATTATTGTTATATCTTCTTTGAATAAAAAATGTATCTTGCACATGCTTATATGAAAGTTAAATACTTTTGTCTTTCAGGAATAAAAAAAATCAAAAGAAATCTAACCAAATATTTTTTTTAGTTTCATCAAAACTAGAGCACACTTGGATAGATAAAGGCTGTTCTTTATTCAAATAACAGTAAATAAATATATGCAGTGAAATGCCACCTTCTCAGGTATAACTGAAATAGATGCAATATGTGCTTTTGCATGTTAAAGTAACAACTCTCCTTAAAATGTGTCACAAAACTGAAGGTGATGAAGGCCTGGTAAATTCCATATAATAACTTAACAATTTTCCATTATAAACATGCTGAATACACACAGTTAACAATCATGGTAGAAAGTACGACTTTAGGGACTTTCAAAATTTTACTTGATGTTACTTAAGAATTATGGATAGGACTGGCGAGCTTGTTGGCTGAATGACCTGTTCTTGTCTAGATTGTTCTAATGTTCTAAATTCTGAAAAGTTTTACTTTACTTTACTGCACTAGTGTGCAGTTGGACTTCTTTTAAACTTTGTCTTTATCTGAAAGATTACTACTAAATGTTTTTTATCTACTTTTTGTAGAGAATACTGAGGTCAGTGGAGAATATAATCGGAGAGTCTCTCCCTTCTCTGGAAGACACAATCTCCAAAAAGCAGTGTCCTACTATGCCTGCTGCATTGTATGGAACCCCCTCTCACCACTCACTTGGATTATTTTTTCTTTTGCCATCTGGAAAAAGATATTACAGAATCAGAGCCACATCTGTCTGGTTGTGTGACAGCTTTTTTTACCCAGGCTTTCAGACTCTCCACATCTCTGCAATGTGACCTAAACGAAAATTTCACCTTGGAGTGGTCTGAGGTTTCTTAACTGAGACACATTTCTCTGGATGTTATATATTTAGTATAAGGCCTGTAAATCCGTCATATTAACAAGTTGTTTTACCATCATGTCACTGTGCTATGCTGCACAGAGATGTATAACCAATCTACTGATGTTTTATAAGTGTTATGAAGATCAAAAGAAATCTTTGCTAAGGTCTTGCAAATAAGAGTAAAGGAGTAGTATGTGCATTTTTGCAGTACCTAAACTAAAGTTTTACCAAAGATTTATTTGCATTTGCCTTTTTTTGTACAATAAAAACCAGGTCTTGGCACATGTGATTTGCCTCTGTGATTACTGTTTCTCTGGTCCTCAGTCCCGCACGGCTGTGTCCAAGCTCCCAACATTTTAGAGACGCAGTTCATAACAAGACTGAATTATGAAGGATCGTGAAAAGGCCACCCAATAATGTATTGCTTGTTTGAATGGGGGAATAATTTGCCCAGCCACACATCTGGTCATTGAATTAAATCTAATTGTCAGGAACACAGAAACACATTTGAAAATTGAAGAATGGCCAAATTCCAAGGAAAAATACAACACACTGAGAAAGGTAACGAAAATTAAAGCATAAGCCTGACCTGTGATAGGCGTTTCCTAAAGTGAAACTGACAATTGGTGAAGAAATAATACACTTCCATACATCTTCTAAAGTGACTTGCCAATAGGGGTCTCAGCTCTGTAGAACTGCTTCCCAGACAGCTGCCTATTTTCTTTCTGCTTTGTTTTCCGTATGTGATTGATTGATTTATTGCTTACAAGTAGTGATAAGTACAAAAGGCAAGTTTCAATTCACATAGAGTTGTGTGAATCTGACACTAAACAGTTTTTCTCACAGGCGATTTTGCGTAAAAAAATAACAATATTTTTTAGTTGGAAAACAAAGAATAATTGCTCACTAACAACTCTTTCACACTCCTAGGTTTACCTGTGTTCTTTTCTGCAACTGTGTATATTACATAATCTATGGCACAACAGTAAAATCAACTATTTTTGCCTATCATCCGCATCACGGTTAAGGACTGCTGTAATGTTTTTTTTCCCTTCTTTCTTTAATTTGACATGCTGAATAATTTCCACATGAACACACACTAAAATGCACCATCTCCACCAGACAACTCGGAACACTAAGTTTTTTCCTGATGCTAGCTGAACATAGCCTTCCAGTGAATTTTTTTTTCCCCCTAGGTATACTTATTAAATACTGACAGGCAGATACATGCAGAGTTAATTTATGAAAATGCTTCTAGACAGGAACTAAACGCCATTCTTTTTGTGTCAATAGCACAAATTTCGCTGGAAGTGACCCACAATTTACTTCCAATTAATTTTTTGGAAAAATCGAAACACTGAATTTCAATGCAAATTGAATTTTGCACGAATCGCTTGACTCATTACTATTTACAAGTGATGTTTTACGTTTAACCTTCACTCTTTTAGTGAACTTTTATTTTCAGTTCATGTACTTAATAAGCTCATTAGTCTGCACTCACATCACTTAAGCCAAACGTCAGTAAGCAAAGGAGAAGTCAAAACGAGGAATAATAAGCACATTGTTTACTGAGCTAATACTGTGTCAGAAATTTGGCTCAAATCAAGTATACGAAACTGAGAATGATAACATTTTTACTCATGTTGTTCACAAGAAAGTTGCTTACACCAACTGTAATATCTTACTTTTAGTATATGTGCATGCAAATGTCAACACACTGATGCCAGGGTGGCCATGCTGTGCTCCAGAATGATGTTATGACCAAGAGGCAAAAGTGGTAAAACCGTACACAATAATAAAAGCAACTGAATTGTGATCAAATGCAGTTATGTATGTGCTACTGAAAACAGTCAATTCTTAACACCTATAAGCTGTTTTTAGTTAATTAAATTTAAAGACATACTTCAAAACGTGTTTACGGAGTAATGTAAATAGCAGAAATCGTGACCACACATATAAACTACACTATATAATAATGAAATAGTATAAATAAAACACTTAAGATAAATAAATACACTTGAGAAACATATGAGACATACTTTGTATTTACACAAAGAAGACATAAAAAAGAAATCTAAATGGAGAACAAAGAATACAATCCAGCACTTTCACCGTGCACCTTTTATTTTTTTTAAATCACTTACATATTGTAAGCATACATTGAAAGATTTTTAAAAGCCAAGCTATTTTATGTCATATGGACCCCTCTGGTCAAGTGCTTCCATGGTTTCCTCGTCAAATCCAAGCATAAAAGTAAAGGACAATTTCCCCAGTCTAAAGCTGTGTTCATTGATAACCCTGTACTTCTCTTTATGTGCTTATTGAACTTGTGTGCAGGAAACTTCAGAGCTGAGTTTGATGCTAAACAGTGTCAAGCATGTGTGCTTAGAGGACATCTTCAGGGTGGATGACAGGTAAGAAGTTCAATCCAGAGTCGGGAGGGGGCACAATTGGAAAAAGGTAAGTTACAAAAACAAACAGGGTGCACTTTGCCAACAGTACACTATTCTTCATTATTACAGCAAGTCTCAGTCAAAGGTGTTTGATTCCCTTACTGCACTCCAGCACTTTAATCCTAAGCTCTTTAGCTCTTTTACAGTATAAACCTTTCTTCTAATGAAATATGATCAATGATCACGTTGATCGTGAGGTGTTCTCTTTTAGCTGGGTAAATATCTACTGCTTATAACTATACATTTTGAGACATTGTTGTACCTCTTGTACTTAGCACACACTTAACACCAAGAAATTACCCTAAAGCTCTAATAAGAACAGACTTTGCCTAAAGAGATCTCGCTCTAAATGCTGTGATTGATGAGCAAGTCCTCCCGATCAGATGAGGTCATTTTAAGATGTTTGTAATGGAAGTTTACACATTCATTTAAAGTCAGAAGAACTCCTTAGCTTTTCATTGCACCAGTTTTCAAGGATTATGGAAACTTCTAATATCGGAATGCTTATCATATGCAAATCAGTGTGTCATTGGATTGTGGGAAAAGAAGAACAATAATCGACACCCTCACTTAACACATCTCAGGTGAGCTGTAAAGTCAAACATGTAGGTGATGGAGATACAGTGAGACTTGGGAAGGTGCCATGTCACTGCAAATAGTGATTCAGTGTCATCTTTACAAAGAATATGCTTTATATATCAAAAATATCTTAAGATAAAGAGAAAACTTATCACCAAGATAAAGTTTACTAACTAATGTAATGGTACAAAGCAAAAAGGTATGAGCAAGCACAAGATTACCAGTTCTAGGCAGGTTTTAAGATTTTCTTTAATTTGGTTAGTTGAAACAAGAGCTGTAAAAAGTTTTTTTGTGTTTTATTAATTTTTCTAGTCAAACATTCATTAAGTACATCCATCTATCCAGCCTTTATCGAATTCGCTATATCCTAACTACCGGGTCACGGGGGTCTGCTGGAGCCAATCCCAACCAGCACAGGGTGCAAGGCAGGAAACAAACCCTGGGCAGGGCACCAACACACCCACACACCGAACAAAATTTAGAATCACCAATGCACCTAACCTGTATGTCTTTGGACTGTGGGAGGAAACTGGAGCACCCGGAGGAAACCCACACAGACACAGGGAGAACATGCAAATTCCACGAGGACCCGGGAAGTGAACCTGGATCTCCTAACTGCGAGCAGCACTACCACTGCGGCACCGTGCCACCCCATTAAGTAGACAATAAAATAATACTCTTTCATTATTTATGAGAAAACACTATTGAATTAGAGTCTCTGTTATAAGAAAAAAAAAACACAGCTTAAGCTTAACTACTGTTGTGAATGGGTCCCAGGTATGGACTGGCAGAAATACCAGTAGGGGGGTGCATAAGGGAGTCTGCGAAGGCGATAACTGTGGAACACAGAACTAGTATATCAGTAGTCCTTTATGTTATATGCGTTGACAAGCCTACTTTAGGGTTGCCCAAACTTTTAAGTGTGTGCTGACAGCTGAGGACAACAGAAACAAGGCTGAAAATAAGTTTAAAGAATTCCAGAGTGTTTCCCTGGCCCCAGAACAGTTTATTGAACATAATGTCCTTGGAATAAGTTCCTGTATAGGGCTTAAAGGTTTCTTCCACCCACAATATCTGTGAACTTAAAGGCCTTGGGCAAAAGTTCATCAGGTGAATATAAGAAAGGCCACCATTTAAGAAAAGAAGAACAGGACAATAGAAACAGGAAGGAATTATTGGAATAGCAGTTGTGGCAACCACACCACCTATTAGTAGGCCTAGAGAGACACTAAGGTTTTGGATTTTATTCTGTTAAGTTATATTTTTTTCTCCTTTTGTTCATCCATCCTCTTTATGCTTCATTTGTATTAATTTGGCCTCCTTCATGTTATTTATGAGTTCCCAGACATCTCTGTTCTCGATATTGTTATAAACATACTATATCGTGAAAATTCAGATTTGGTTTTTAAAAGAGTATAACTCATTCAATAAGTAAAAAACTGAAGTTGCTGTATCAATGTTCTAAGCCTGATTTGAATCGTAGACAATCATGAATATTTTTTGCAGTCTAAAATAGACTGCTTTACCTCATATAGTACAGAATCAGTAAGGCATGTAATAATGGTTTAATCAACTAACTCTTATTCAACATCACTTTAGCCACATCTGATGAGGCAGAAAAATAAAGAATTGTATGTTTGTATGAAAGAGCACCGTGAAGGAAATTCATTTTTATGCATTTTCTCTATTTATTTTTCTGTATCTTTATATAACTTCTTTAAACATATGCATCGTCTTATATATTACTATTGGGACAAAGGATTTCCTTTAGCCTCATGGAGTAGCTTGGATTATGTGATAAGTTGTGTACTTTAAGTTTAACTAATCTGCAGGCACTGGCTGCAGTCCGACTAAAATAAAAGGGGAACTGGTTAGTGCTAGGTGGCTCTATTTGCTTTTAAAAAAGAACAAAGAATGAGCAATTGTAGATGAGGTAAGATAACAGGATGCAGGCAAAAATCATTCTGGTCAGGCTGATCATACTTGGAAGAATTAAACCAAATATTGTGAGGACTCTGTGGAATGGTTGAGCTTGCATCAGCAGAGAAATGGAGTTGAAGGGAGGAAGTGAGCACTGGGAAAAAAGAAGGAAGCTTAAAGTGCAGTGGGATACGTTAGATGGGCAAGAAACCCTGGGAGCTGTGAGGAAGTCGCTACTGGTGGTTTTTCATATCCAAGGGAAGGATCTGGGATGTATTGAGCCGCAGTGGGGAAGGAAACAGATGCGGTAGCATCTGGAAAAGGGTCTAGAAGCCCAAGGAACCCAGGAGGCTGTTAACAATGCAGCTCTGACCCATGTGGGATGGATTGAGGATGCAATAGGCTGCAACCTTTAAAACTTCTTGTAAATCTACTGAGAAGGATGGAAACAACAGGAAAGGAAGTAATGGTTTTACCTCTCTAATGCTTTGGAAATTTTTTAATTTATTTATTTTGATTACTTATTTATTTGCACCACAATACTTATTATTGTCAATCTAAACTTTTGGTTAATGACTTTTTATCAATACTGCAGTCATTTGATTTTATCCAGCATATTAATGTCCCAACTCATTCTCTTGGTCTCATCCTTGATCTCGTTCTTACATGTGGTATTTCAATTAATAACACTGAAATATGTGATGTTCCTTTTACTGATCATTTTTTTCTAATGTTGAATTTGAATATTACTGTTGATGTTGCTACTGAAAGCTGTGCTCCACACTGTAATCGCTTTATAAATTCTTCTTTTATATTTGATTTTAAAACCATGATTTCCAATTTTGAGTATTGATAATTACATCTTAGCTTTAAATATATATATATATAGTCACACACGTGTGCATGGGAGGTAGCTAAAGGGCTTGAGTGAAGGCAGTTCGGAGGCATGCCGGGGTGTGGCAGAGTGCACTGACTCTTTTTCTCCCTTGCCTGTAGACCATTCCCGGGGGATTTCACCTGGCTCCGTGCCAGATCCATATGACCTCACTTCCTGTCTCCCCCTTTAAAACCTGCCCCTTTTCCTTTGTTTCCTCAGTCTTGTACTGGACTCGGTTGAATGCACTTCAGTGCTGATTGTTTTGATAAAACGACCTTTTGCAGCCAGGATACTACATTATACGGGTGGCTGCCCCAACTCTTTATCTGTCCATGTCTCGTTCTTGTGACAATATATATATTTGAACTATATATAAAGCATGTTACATTATATTGAAAGGCATTTTTGCATATTCTTGGGGAATATTGCAATCTGTTTCATTTTTGCAGGAAGTAGTTAGGCTGAGTTGCTTAAATTGTGTATGAGTAACCATTGTCTATGACGAATAGGCACACTTTACAGTGCTAGTTCCTGCCTTTAGCCTGATGTTTTCCCAGTAGATTGGCCCGATATGATACTGTGTTGGAATAAATAGCTTTGGAGAATGATTGAATGAATGAACGGATGAATGAATGAATATAGACTAAAGACAGCTATTGATTTTACTAGCTGGGAAACAGAATTTCAGGTTCTTCTAAGCAGCAGACTCCAATCCTTTCTAAAGTAATATAGTATATCGCTAAACAGTCAAATCAAACTATTCAGAACCAATTGTTTATGTTAGTTTCAAAGAATATGAACAAAACATAGCAGGTTTTACAATAAACACTTTAAAAATGTTATTTATCATAATTACTTTGGCTTATGTAAGGAAGAAATGTGCATTTTGAGAAGGTTTATACTGAAGCAAACAGTTGTAAAGTGTAAGAAATCAAGAGAATGTAACAAAATATTTTGTATAAATATCAAGACAGTAGAAGCAATTTAATGCTCTATTCAAAATATGTAAAACAGTGGCACTCAGACTGATATACAAGTGAGTTTGCTTTACCAACAGTAAAGGCTAAGTGGGCATGAAAATGATTGAATGAAAATTAATTTCTCTCTTCAGGTTTCATGATACCACAAATTTCTATGTAAGAGCTTTGACAAGGCAGTATCCAACATATCAAGATACATCTGTGCATAAAAGGTATTAGCAATAAAATAAAGCACATCTAGGTGTAAAATATGAGCTCACACATGATGACAACCAACCAGTCTTTGCAGACATTTAATGAACATAATGCTTGTTAGCATTCTAGAAGAAAATGCAGTATTTTAGGAAGCATCACATTGTGGCTATATTAACTCTAATTGAGATAATATGAATTAAGGCACTGGAAATAGATGATTATTACATGACATGTGAATTTCTTTAGGACACTAAAAAAGATGCAAAATGTTTTAGTTTTATTCATGTAAGGTGTGACAAAATAAAGCTGTAGAATGATTTTGTCAGGGTTTTGCTTTCTTGCTAATGACATCCCCACTGCACTTGCACTCCGTAATCACACTCTGCTGATCATTTCCTTTTTATTGATTTTCCTGCTTATGAGGCTGAATTCTAAACTCTGACTAAAAGAAGCTTGTATGTGGCATTTGAGAAAGTGTCCAAGTTGACATCAGACATACAGTGCATCCGGAAAGTATTCATAGCGCATCACTTTTTCCACATTTTGTTATCTTACAGCCTTACTCCAAAATGGATTAAATTCATTTTTTTCCTCAGAATTCTACACACAACATCCCATAATGACGTGAAAAAAGTTTACTTCAGGTTTTTGCAAATTTATTAAAAATAAAAAAAACTGAGAAATCACATGTACATAAGTATTCACGCCCTTTGGTAACTACAGCCTCAAGTCTTTCTGAATATGATGCCACAAGCTTGGTACACCTATCCTTGGCCATTTTCGCACATTCCTCTTTGCAGCACCTCTCAAGCTCCATCATGTTGGATGGGAAGCGTCAGTGCACAGCCATTTTAAGATATCTCCAGAGATGTTCAATCGGATTCGTGTCTGGGCTCTGGTTGGGCCACTCAAGGACATTCACAGAGTTGTCCTGAAGCCACTCCTTTGATATCTTGGCTGTGTGCTTAGGGTTGTTGTCCTGCTGAAAGATGAACCGTCGCCCCAGTCTGAAGTCAAGAGCGCTCTGGAGCAGGTTTTCATCCAGGATGTCTCTGTACATTGCTGCAGTCATCTTTCCCTTTATCCTGATTAGTCTCCCAGTTCCTGCCGCTGAAAAACATCCCCACAGCATGATGCTGCCACCACCATACTTCACTGTAGGATTGGCATTGGCTTGGTGATGAGTGGTGCCTGGTTTCCTCCAAACATGACGCCTGGCATTCACACCAAAGAGTTCAATCTTTGTCTCATCAGACCAGAGAATTTTGTTTCTCATGGTCTGAGAGTCCTTCAGGTGCCTTTTGGCAAACTCCAGGCAGGCTGCCATGTGTCTTTTACTAAGGAGTTGCTTCCGTCTGGCCACTCTACCATACAGGCCTGATTGGTGGATTGCTGCAGAGATGGCTGTCCTTCTGGAAGGTTCTCCTCTCTCCACAGAGGACCTCTGGAGTTCTGACAGAGTGACCATCAGGTTCTTGGTCACCTCCTGACTAAGGCCCTTCTCCCCCGATCGCTCAGTTTAGATGGCCGGCCAGTTCTAGGAAGAGTCCTGGTGGTTTTGAACTTCCTCCACTTACGGATGATGGAGGCCACTGTGCTCATTGGGACCTTCAAAGCAGCAGAAATGTTTCTGTAACCTTCCCCAGACTTGTGCCTCAAGACAATCCTGCCTCAGAGGTCTACAGACAATTCCTTTGACTTCATGCTTGGTTTGTGCTCTGACATGAACTGTCGACTGTGGGACCTTATATAGACAGGTGTGTGCCTTTCCAAATCATGTCACATCAACTGAATTTACCACAGGCGGACTCCAATTAAGCTGCAGAAACATCTCAAGGATGATCAGGGGAAACAGGATGCACCTGAGCTCAATTTGGAGTTTCATGGCAAAGGCTGTGAATACTTATGTACATGTGCTTTCTCAATTTTTTTATTTTTAATAAATTTGCAAAAACCTCAAGTAAACATTTTTCACGTTGTCATTATGGGGTGCTGTGTGTAGAATTCTGAGGAAAAAAATTAATTTAATGCATTTTGGAATAAGGCTGTAACATAACAAAATGTGGAAAAAGTGATGCGCAGTGAATACTTTCCGGATGCACTGTAAATAGGGACAAAAAGGCTAAACTAGTGGATGCATGGAATTCCCATAAAACAAGATGATCCCAGACTTACTGATGCCTGCCCAAGGTGGTGATATAATATAGCTACAAGTGGAGAAAGAAACCATACAAAACCCTGTCCAAAAACAAAAGTTTTAATTATTTAATTTATTAAATTTAAATTATTTAATTTATTTAAGTTAAACAAAAAAAGAAGAATCCTAAATGCAAAACAAAAAAAAAATCATAAGTCATAAGTGGTTCATGATTTGTAGATGCATAAATAAAAAAAAAAGTACAAATAATAATGTAGCCAGTTAGGTGGCTTGTACGGATTTCAGCTCCTTTTGGTGACTGCTTTATTGGCTTGCTGTGCCAAGTTGGACTTTCACACTCAGCAATCAGTACTAGACTGATAAATAGATAGCAGTACAGATGCTTGGGATTTTGATAGCTCTTATGTTTAAATAAGTTTTTTGGTTTTTTTTTGCTGTTTCTGTTTGTTCTTGCTGTGACCAACAGAATGGCTATCACCATAATAATAAAGTGTAAAAAAGCATGTACATATGTACATAGAACTTACAGAATAGTTAACCTAAGTTTGAATATATTTGAATATTTATTTACTTATAATTTGAAAAGATGAACTTTCTCTTCTGGCTAAATTGACAGCCTCAGAGCAAACTGAGCCAAGTAACCACAGCCAAAAGGAGATAAGAAGTGCAAAACTCTTAAGTCAAAAACAAATTCAACACCATAATACAGAATCTTAAAGTTTGGGCCTATTGGAAAATCACCCAGAATTAATGTTCACAGAGGGATGAGGCAGTCTGTAATGGCCATCATATATATATCATTACATGCTGTCATCATTACGGACAATCATGGTCAAATGATGGAACCAAAAAGTCATTGTGTAAACATAGAAAAATCATGGACAAAAATCAACTTGGTAAATATAAATTACAGTATGAAGCTACCATCAACAATGAATTCCTTGGGTATAAAAATTACAAGGACAGCATGCATAAAATAAGTCAAAACTTAGGGTTAATTCCACTGCAACGTGGCACTGGCTAAGAGGGGCTTAAAGAGTCTTCAGGTCTTGTACAGAGATTGAATAAAGAACCTTGACATAATTTTGGCACCCAATCCTTCACCATCAAAGCCAATGATATGTTTAATCAGGCACAAGGAGGCCAAATAGAAGACAATAACTGTTTATAAAACAATTAACATAAATGGACTTGAAATACAGCTGCTATAAAAAACATGAAAAAATACAATGCAAAAGGGACAGAAAACCACCCAAGAGTGAGACCCATGACAAACCATAACATATTTCTCAAGCTGTGGACCACAATTATATTTCCAGTATCGCCCATAACTTGACTAGCTTTGCTGATCAGATATACAAACTTCAAAAATACTGTTTATCAGTCCACCACTGATTCTTCCTGGACATCTACCTTCCTTTGTGTGGCTGTTTTCTCTTCTGTATTGCAAACATCTTGTTCTTCTTCTTTCGGCTGCTCCCATTAGTGGTTGCCACAGTGGATCATCTTTTTCCTCTGAATCTTGCTCTGTTACACCCATCACCTGCATGTCCTCTCTAAACACATCCATAAACCTTCTCTTAGGTCTTCCTCTTTTCCTCTTCCCTGGCATCTCTATCCTTAGCATCCTTCTCCCAATATACTCAGCATCTCTCCACTGCACAGGTCCAAACCAACCTGAGCTGACCCTGTAATCATCACTTACTGTAATTATTTCGCACAAATGCTACAAAGTTTTTCCAAGTAGCTTGTTAGATAGTAAGTCTATAGGGACTTTCAAAACTAGACATGTTGTTTTTTCACAAGAATTAAGTGGATAGGACTGGCAAGTTTTGTTGGGCTGAATGGCCTGATCTCGTCTAGATTGTTCTAATGTTCTAATAATTACAATGCAAGTATAGATTATACTAATTACAAAATGCAGAATTAGAACACAAATAAATACAGATTTGCTCATACACACAGAGAACAAGGTACAAACTGGTTAAGCATAAATGGAAATCAACAATATCTTACATTAATTATTTGATAAACTATCACCAGTTTACAATGCAGGAGATTAAAATTGTAAAATTGTTTTCTCTGTCTGCCTGCAGGACTGCCGCCCGTCAATCACGTTTTACCGGGAGATACAGGTGTAAGCGGGTTGGCAGTTTGGTGCTTCACTGTTTAGTGCAATCTGTTTTTCAGATTTTTAAATATTTGTTCGCCTGTCAAAAAAATGGATGGGTTGGCATTACTGATTAGAATTAACAAAGATTTTTCACATATGTGTGCCTTCTGTTTTAATGAAACGTGGCTTAATTTGGATTAGCAGATAACATTATCCAAATGGCAGGATATCAGTTATTCAGAGCGGACGGTAACATTGAACTATGTGGCAAATCATGAGGTAGGGGCGTTTGCATGTTTATAAACAACAGCTGGTGCAAGGATGTGCCCAAAATTGCTTCTTTTTCTTCTGCTGATTTAGAAGTTCTTGTCATTCATTGCCATTCTACCTACCCAGGGAATTTCAATCTGTTATACTGGTTGGTATTTACATTCCTCCTGATGTGAATGCTCAGTTGACACAACAGTTGCTAGCTGATAACATTCATCACTTCGAAAATAAATTTCTCAGTACTGTTGTTTCCATTATGGGGATTTTAATCACAGCAACATGAAATATGATCTGCCCATATACCAGTAATTGATCAACTGCCCCACTTGTGAGGGCAGAACATTGGATCACTTTTATACCAATATTAAATGGGCATTTTAGCATTTCTTACATGCACCTCTTGGCAAATCTGACAACATCATGATTATGAAAGTAACCCATTGCTATATGAACTTACTACTGAAACACACCACAAACTAACCACGTACAAATCTGAAACCAACGAGGCAACAATCCAAGTAAAATTCAGGTCTAATAGTAAAAGTGCCACTGAGCTGGAATTAACAGACACTTGGACATGAAGCCAGCATATGCAGGCTTAAAAAAAGGACACCTAAATAATAAAAAAGACTTTATGACCAACACCTCCTGAACCCCACCTTATCGATCCCCCCCTTGCACCCCCAACCCCTCACTTACTATATATCGCCTTTGATTCCTGTATGTCTAATTGTTTTCCTTTGATGATGATACCTGGTAGGTTGTTGATAGCTTATGAATAAAAAACTACTTTAAGATAGATAGATAGATAGATAGATAGATAGATAGATAGATAGATAGATAGATAGATAGATAGATAGATAGATAGATAGATAGATACTTTATTAATTCCAAGGGGAAATTCACATTTGTGATACAGTATGTGATTCATTTTCTTCTTTTGTGGATTACTAGCTACAATTATTTATTTATTGACATATCAGGGATATTTCAATTTCATGCTAAAATATAGATTTCAGAGCAAAGTACAATAAAAAACATAAAAATAGGACATATGAATGAATAAGCTCATTATAAAAACATACTCAAAAAGTTTCTGTACAGGAAATTTAAAAAAGAGCATTAAATGTGTATATTGAGGGTAGCCAGTAAAAAGAATTTAAATTGTTAGGTTTAAAAAATAATATTAATGGAAGGAAAACTACTGTAATCCTACATCAGCAAAATAATAAGTCAATAAAAATATATGAAGCCTTGGAGATTTGCATAAAAATAATTGAAAATGAATAAAAAATACAAAATGGTACTGTGGACATACTGATGTACTGAAATGCTGATGTCATCTTTGCAAATGAGAGAGAAGCAGCTAAGAGTTGCTGAAAGTTATATTATGTGGTGTGAGTATTAATTAAGAAATATATTTGGAGCTTAACTTAAACCCCTAAGGAACCATGCAGAAATTTTAAAAGCTTTTTTTCCCCCTTAGAAGGGTTTTTTGCTCTTCTTTTCACCTGCACAGGAGCAAAGGCAGCTGAGTGTTTTGGGGTTTCTTTGAAAAGTTACTTGTCATGTGTTACTTGTATTTGTTCTTGTTATTTATATTCGAATTGACACTGGCATCTGTAAGTAAATAACTGATGTCATACCAATGAATAGTTAATTAGTAATAGAAACAGCAATTCCTTAGTGGGAAAAAATGCAGCAATTGACTTCAAAGTAGTAAAGAGGAAAGCTCCACAACAAGTAGGCAGGCAGCCAGCATTAAGACACAAATCAGGCACAAGTGACTGTAGGAGCAGACAAGATTGTAAGAAATGAACTAGCAGTGGATATTCAAGAAGTGAGTTTTATTAGATTGAACAGTTCTTAGCGATCAGGAAAGAGCAGTTAAGAGGGAGACAGCATAAGGGTTCATTGATACAAAGAAGTACAAATGGTGTGAGTAGAGAGTTTTTAAGTAAGGAATAAGAGGAGCGCAAAGTTAGGAAGCCAGACAAAAGTAAAGTTAACCTCATAGAAGAAGAAACACCAGGCAGTCAAGAGGCAGAAGATTATAGGAGTTTAAGGGGCCAGAACGTTAAAATAACTGTAGCAGCTTTTAAATCTAATTTCTTTGGCATCATTTTTTTAGTTTTACCATTTTAGTTAAATCATTTACTTCTAATTAAATAAAAGTTAAGGTGGTTTTAGTAATCCTAACTCAAATTTTTATAATGATGCCAGTGCAATGGAAATCCTGTTGGATGTTGTACTTTTTAGATGACTACTTGAAGGAGTCTTTCTTCTATGAGGGCTACATCTGCAGGAGATGCCAGGTGATCCAGTACATAAAGCTCAGGGTCAATGAACTGGAGGAGAAGTTGGCTGGCCTGCGTTGCAGTAGAGAATTGACATGAGAGGAGATAGGTAGATCATGGTCATAAAAGACGTAAGGTAAAGGGTGCACATTGTCCAGAGGTCTTTGCAGAGTTTTATGGTGTCTTTGAAAATTCTGAGGTGGTAGGCAGGGATGAGAAGCCCCGACAGACCACCTCAAAACCAGTTCCCAGTAAAAGAGAGATAGTGACAGTTGGTGACTCAGTCATTAGGTGAGCTGAAGTTAGGAAAACTCTCTGGAAGAGTGGGTAGGCTAGTGGGTAGTTTGTCAGCACTGCATTTGAAATTTAAAGAGTTAGGTGCCAGGTTGAGGAGCAGAACTGACAAGACAGATTCATCTGAAGTTCTAAATGTGCCACACACCAGTTCTGGTAAGACTGAGGAGATTAGAAAGCTTAATGTTTGGTTCACATCTTGGTGCAGGGTAGAAGGACATGGATTTATGGAGGCATTGGAACTCCTTTTGGAACAGATGGGACCTGTTCCACAGTGACGGTTTACAGCTGAACCAGAGGGGTACCCATGTATTGGGGAGGCGTATGAGTTGGCTAGTTGAGGATTGTTTAAACTAGGGAATGGTCAGGGAGTTTAGGACAGGCCAGGTTTAGAGCTTTACATGGAGGAACAAACAACGGTGTAGAAATAAAAATCCACAGTAATGTAAAGTCTAACCTAATGTTTAAATGTAAAAGTAAAAATCTGCAGTTACGAAGATAGGTGGATTGTCAGATAATCTGGAATCTGTTGCATCATTACAGAGGGAGTTGGACAATATGAAGGCTTGGTCAGATTTGTGGCAGATGAAATTTAATGTCAGTAAATGTAAAGTATTATATGTAGAAAGCAAACATTTTAGGTTTGAATACACAATGGGCGGTCAGAAAATCGAGAGTACACCTTATGAAAAGGATTTAGGAGTCATAGTGGACTCTAAGCTATTGACTTCCCAACAGTGTTCAGAAGCCATTAAGAAGGCTAACAGAATTACAGGTTATATAGCACCCTGATGTGTGGAATGCACTGGCGAGGCCTCATCTGGAGTACTGTGTGCAGATTTTGGTCTCCAGGCTACAAAAAGGACATAGCAGTGCTAGAAAATGTCCAGAGAAGAGAGACTAGGCTGATTCCAAGGGTTACAGGGGATAAATTATGAAGAAAAATTAAAACAGCCAAGCCTATTCAGTTAAAACAAAAGAGAAGATTAAGAAAATACATGATTAAAGTGTTTATAAGTGGAAGGAGACTGATATTTTAAAATGAATATATCAAGAACACAGGGACACAGTTGGAAACCTGTTAAGGATAAATTTCGCACAAACATTATTAAGTTTTTCTTTACCTAGAGAACCACAGACACTTCGAATAAGCTGCCACATAGTGTGGTAGACAATAAGATTTCAAGGACTTTCAAAAATAGACTTGATGCTATTGTGGATAGGACTGGCAAGCTTTGTTAGACTGAATGGCCTGTTCTTAGCCAGATTGTTCTAATATTCTAATGTTCTAAAATAATTAAATAAATATGTCAATCACACTTATACAGCTGAAAAAAAGTATGGAATAACCACAACAGACTTTAAAGTAAAGCTTTTTGTTGCAAGTCCATTAAACATAAAATTCATTTTCACTTCATGAAAACATACATTAATAGCAAACAAAACCTTAGGGCAGAATGAGATTTTTACTTGTAGTACTAAAAGAAATTAAAATATCTGTAATAATCATACTCCAATAAACATTTCAAATTTGGAAAATAGGCAAATGTAATTTTTTCGACAACACAAAACAGGAAATAATCATGAAACTCAGCAATTATAGATTAATTACCTTTAATTAGCTTTAGCTTTAATTTTGTCTTTATAAAATTTAGGAACTATTGTCCATACAAAGTAGAAGGCAAATACAGTATAAAGCAGTCCATGGACCACTTCATGAATCTAGCTTCCTGAATTTGCATCTTGTCAATTGCCTTTGTGCCGTTTGCATGATTGAATGTGTTTCCATTAATATTTAATTTATTTAAATGTATTTGTGAGAAAGGTTTTCTCTTTTTCTACCTCTGCCCTAAAGCTCAATGTTGTCGAGAAGACAGAAGATAGTTGTAATATGTAAGATGTGTAAGCAGGAACAGACAAATCAAAAGAAAAAATCAAAAATATTCACAAACGGAATAAATATAAATGATACATGCATTAAGACCAAACAATATGTTAATAATTTATATTGAAAAAAATCAGAACACTGTAACATATGTAATGATCCAAAAATATTATGCAATTAAAGAGGGAGATTACAGAGAAAAATTAATGTTCAAAGGAAACAAAGCAAAGAAAGCTCTAGCGTGGGATTGTAGAGAAAAAATTACAATTGTGATATTCATGTAACAGATAAAAAAATGGACTTTGAACAAAAATAGAAAGAAGTGAGATTGAGCAGCAACATTCATTATACAACACCAAAAATATTCCAAGATAAAAAAATAACCTGGGTGTATAGTGTAAATAGCGGGAGAAAAATTAGCAGTGAATTAAAATAAGTGAAAGTGTCACAGTAGGGGATATTTTTATGTTCATGTTGCAATGAACGTTTTTTTAAAGTTATTTTTCTAAAATAAATATGTGTCTTTGAGAACCATTCTCCTCGGTATCCTGCTGTATAACCCTAGGAAAGTAATTTGCTCCTTCAGTCCATGCAATAATACTTACAAGTAACTGGGAAACTAAAACATTAATTGTTGTTAATATGGCACAATAGCATCGTATTGCAGAGAGAGAGAGAAGGTTGGATGATGTGGAGATAGTGGATCAGGAAAAGCAATGGATTAGCAAGGAAGAGACAAGGACAGCTATAAAGAGGATGAAAAATGGAAAGGCCGTTGGTCCAGATGACATACCTGTGGAAGCATGGAGGTGTTTAGGAGAGATGACAGTGAAGTTTTTAACCAGATTGTTTAATGGAAAGTGAGAGGATGCACAAAGAGTGGAGAAGAAGTGTACTGGTGCCAATATTTAAAAATAAGGGGGATATGCAGGACTGAAGTAACTACAGGGGTATAAAATTGATGAGCCACAGCATGAATTTATGGACTGGAAGCTAGGTTAAGAAGTGAGGTGATGATTAGTGAGCAGGAGTATGGTGGAAGTCGGGAGTGGCAGAGAAGTACGTGAGAGATGTAAAGGATATGTACAATGGAAGGGTGACAGTGGTGAGATCTGTGGTAGGAGTGACAGATGCATTCAAGGTGGCGGTGGAATTACATCAAGGATCGGCTCTGAGCTCTCTGATGATGGACAGGTTGATAGACGAAATTAGACAGGAGTTCCTGTGGACTATGATGTTTGCTAATGACATTGTAATCCGTAGTGATAGTAGGGAGCAGGTTGAGGAGACCCTGAAGAATTGGAGATATGCTCTGGAGAAGAGATGAATGAAGGTGAGTAGGTAAAAAATTGAATACAGGTGTGCAAATGAGAGGGTGGTGAGTGGAATGGTGAAGATACAAGTAGTAGAGTTGACAAAGGTGCATAAGTTTAAATATTTGGGATCAACAGTACAGAGTAATGGGGATTAAGGAAGAGAGGTGAAAAAGAGAGTGCAGGCAGAGTGGATTGGGTGGAGAAGAGTGTCAGAAGTAATTTGTGACAGACGGGTATTAGCAAGAGTGAAAGGGAAGGTCTACAGGACGGTAGTGAGACCAGCTATGCTATATGAGTTGGAAACGGAAGCACTGACCAGAAAGCAGGTAGCAGAGTTAAAGATGCTAAGATTTGCACTTGGTGTGACAAGGATGGATAGGATTAGAAATGAGTACATTAGAGGGTCAGCTCATGTTGGACAGTTAGGAGACAAAGTCAGAGAGGTGAGATTGCATTGGTTTGGACATGTGCAGAGGAGAGATGCTGGGTGTATTGGGAGAAGGATGTTAAAGATAGAGCTGCCAGGAAAGAGGTTTATGGATGTGGTGAGAGAGGACATGCAGGTGATGGGTGTAACAGAACAAGATGCAGAGGACAGAAAGAAATGGAAAAAGATGATCCAATGTGGTAACCCCTAACAGGAGCAGCCGGAAGAAGAAGAAGCATCATATTGCAATGAACTAATGGCATAATATTATAATATTACACTGATGGTTGGCCAGTGAGCCAAAGTTATCTGAACTGTTTGACTTGGCTTGTTGCACATGACTGTGGACCTGTGACATGACACGTCATGGACCTATAACGTATCGGCAATGTGCAGGTTTTTCTAAAATAATGTAACTCAAACTTGCGAGTGTGCGTGAGAGTGAGTAAGACAGTCATGTGGCCACAGTAAACTTAACTGGGCAGCAGGGAATCACAGATGGTGGAAGCAGTGTCATTTACTAATGACAGTGAAGGACAAAGGCAGTGGACAACAGCAAAAAGTTTTGGTGCCATAATAAAACTACTTACCCAAGCCTGGAAGGCCTAAAAATTACAAATGCTTAATATTGTATTATATTTATTTATTGATTGTTTTAAATTGTTTTTAAAAGATAATGTCCTTTTAATTTCCTGATTTTTGGGAATAGATTAGGTGTATCTTGTTTTAAGAAGTGCATGTGTGCAAGGGTCAAAGTCATTAACCCGAGCTTCCACATGAATCAGGCTGAAAGTTCATCCCTACTGTGTGGCACGGCATGGTCAATGGCATATCAGCGTGGTGCAAGTTAGTGCAACTTAGCCTCATGAATAAAAGCAATGGTGAGTAAGGAAAGTCTTGCGGCCATGGAACAATAAATAGGGGAATGGGCTGGTTAATAATTGACATGTACAAGAATGATCAGAGAAAATGGTTTTCTATTATTAGCAGCTCTGTGTTTTTTTAGAGAAGGTCCTACAGTTTCAGAGTTTCAAAAAGTCTGGATGATCCAATGAAGAAGATGAAAAAATTAATGAAAGATGAAAAAGGATGAAAGAAGGAAAGACAAAGAGAAGGATCGGCGGGTTAATGCAGTGTGACAAAAGGAGAGTGAACTGGTCAGGAGAAGCCCCATAGTGGAGCAAGCAAGGAGTGTCATTCCAGGGATGATCAAAACTGTTGAGTGAGTGGGAGCTCTGGTGATCAAGGGCTTCATGATCTTCCAGTGGTGACCAATGATGGTGGCAGGTAGAAACAGCCGACATCAAAGGAACCCAACAATGACCAATGGTGGTTACTGGAAAAGAGATCCAAAGTGGACTGGGTTCGCTGATATCTTGGGCTTATAGAATGAGCCTTAAGAGGAGAACGTGGGATGCAAAGTTGGAGAAACAGAGAAGGGAACACTGGAGAACAAATCTGTGTAGGGGACGATCCTGGATCTGATTTTATGTCTCAGTTTTATCTATTAATTAGGTTCTTTTGGTTTTGAAAATGTTTATGTTCACTTCAGCTTTATGGATTATTTATTGATAACTATTTATTGAAATAATAATAATGAACAACACTTTGACACTGCTTGTTGCTTTTTGATAAATATACACTTGTGCACTCCGCACCTTCAACTTGTTGTGGCATCCCTTGCCCCAGTCCACTGTCAGTTATGAACTACAAGATGTCCCAGAAAAGAGGATAATGCCCATGACTGCGAGCACCAAGGCATCACAGAACCCCACAGATTTATTTTCAAAGAATGCTATTACCTCAAGTCTTTATGTTTTCATCTCCTCTGCCATCATCTGCCTGTATTTTTATTAGCTGGATTTTCTGGTAGCATGACTTAATTTAATGTGAAGGTATACATCTCTGTGTTACTTTTTATTCAACTAAATATGCATTGCAAGTCAAACTAACATTAAGAGATCCCTAAAAATTAGTGTAATATATTTTAAAACAAGTTCTCACTATTTTAAGATATCTAAATGCATTTCAAAATATCCCAGATTTTATTTCAGAGATATCAATAACAGGTTGGACTGGCCTTGGAGCCCAGAGGAACTATATAAGAATGTAGGTAGTGACATCCTTCAGATCTTATCAACTCTGTGATGTCCAGTGAGATTTTCCACAATGTGGTGTGCTGGGCAGGTAACATTTCAAGAGAGGCCCATTGAATCAACAAACTAATTAAAAAGGCAGGCTCAGTTACAAAGCACACTCTAGACCTCCTGGAGGTTGTAGCAAAGGAGGGAATTAAAACAGAACTGAGTGCAATTATGAACAATTCTGCACATATTGGAATGGTATGAAGATGTTGGCCGACATTCATACAAAAGCAATAATGGAGTTGAAATGCCAGGGGTCAAAATTGAGCATCAGTTGGCACAAAATGTGAATAAGTTCTACTTAAGATTTGAAACACAGGATTTTACTTCAGAAGCAAGATAGCAGAAGAACAGACTGCGGACTGGAGCCAAGAGTGAGCCCTTCTTTGACCAGAATGATGTCAGAAAGGTCCTTAAACAAAAATCAAAAAAAGCTCTGGTCCAGACAGAATAAGTGGCCGTCTGCTTCAATACTGTGCAGAGGAACTCTCTCCAATATTCCACTACGTACTTGAAATGTTCTTGGATTTACAGCAAGTGCCCAGCCTATAGAAACAGGCAACTGTAATTCCATTGGCAAAACCTGCACATCCCAAAGCATTAAGTGACTCTAGAGTAGTGGCATTAACATCTCATGTCAAGAAATCCATTGAGAAGTTAATGAAGAAATGAGGTGCTTCGGGACCTTTAGCAGTTTGCATACAGAGAGCAAATAGGGGTGTGGAGGTTGCCAAAGCAATACTTTTAAATTTATTGCATGAACACTTGGATGGTTTAAAAAACATGCAAGATTGCTGTTAATAGGCTTTCGTCAGATTTTAACATGATCCAGTCCCACATTTTAGTTAAGAAACTGATTGACCAATTCTGTTTGGCCCCAAACTTGGTGGGGTAGATTTTGGACTTTTTACTTAAAAAACAGAATACAAAGAGTGAGTGCCAATGGCTGTTTCTATGATAGCTTAAATTCATCTGTGGGCATTCCACAAGGTCGTTGTTCTTCTCTTTTGTTTATCCTGTATACAAATGAATTCAGGAGTTTACACAAGGATAGACATATCCCGAAGTTTGGTAAGTCTTCTACAAGATACGTAAGACAGCCATGGATCTATTGTCAATGAGTTTGTAACATGGTACAATAATTTATGATAATTTATAACTGTAATTTATGACTTAACTAGCCATGTGCATCCAACTATGTTGCACGTGTTAAAGTTGTCTGTGAAGGGCTCCCTGTTTAAACGCAGCTGCCAGTCGTTAACTGGGCCCTTCGTCGCACAGCATTATGATTTTTTATAAGGGAAACAAAATTACAAAAGAAAACCCTTGGACATTGATTCGATAGGAACGGCCTACTCGGAATCACTGTCCAAATAGTAATTATGTGGTGGTGTAGGAGCATTTGTGCTTCTGTCCGTTCACAGTCCGTCTCGTTTTCACGACGCTATCGTTTCCTCTCACGATGTCTTCTCAACCTTTCTCCAATCTCGCATGTTGCTTTGTGGCAATCCAAAGAGTAAGGCAATATACACAGAGCAATGGGTATGAAAGGGGAACACATAGGTATCCAGGCTCTTTAAAGCATAAATAGGGATCACTTCACTGACATGTGAGCAAGCCATGGTACAACTGTGAGACACTCAGCACTCGCCGGCTACAACGTAACAATGATAATTTCTGGAACGTGCTGTTACGTTGTCATTCATTTTACCCACTGTCTTTCTTTCATTCATATGTTACGTAGGCACGTACCTTTTATCTTCAGCAATCTCATTCTCTAATCATGCCTTAACAGCTAACCAGAGTAACACTGTCCACCATCCCTTTTGTTATTCTGGCACATTGTTGACATCCGTGAGTAACAACAACGTACTAAACTGGAAGGTGGTCTACGCATGCGTGGAATTCGCGGACAAACAAAGATCAAGATCAAAATGAAGTTAATCTTTAGTTAATTTAAAGCACAACAGTTTGTTTAGTTTGAATGTCTGTGTTTTGAGGTGTGACTGGAGTACTACAGTCTTCAGTAGTATAAGCCTGGAGGAGATTCTTAATGCAATGCCTATGTTTTAGCTGTCTCTCTACTGCCATCTAGTGCTTCTTCTAATTCATTTGCGGACAAACACTGATCGGGGCTCTCAAGAGACTGAAGGAGGAGTCTGAGTGTCTGGGCTTGCGAGTGTCCTGGACAAAAACCAAGATCCAGGGGCCTCATGTATAAACGGTGCGTACGCACAGAAATGTTGCGTAAGAACTTTTCCACGTTCAAATCGCGATGTATAAAACCTACACTTGGCGTAAAGCCACGCACTTTTCCACGGTACCTCATGCCTTGTCGTACGCAAGTTCTCCGCTCGGTTTTGCAGACTGGCAGCACCCAGCGTCAAAGCAGTGCTACTGTTCCTGTGTGGTTACTCTTTTATTTTCCTAAGGCGGCTTTATAAATACACTGAAACTAACCGCATATTGTTTGTTAGTGTAATGCATCTGATTGTAATTAACTTGTAACAATATAATGGTCCAGGGAACAGCCATAGTATTCCAAATACCATAACTGCTTTAGCATTGTTACTCTCACTGCACCTTCTTCTTCTTCTTTCAGCTGCTCCCTTTAAGGGTTGCCACAGCGGATCATCCTTTTCCATATTACTCTCACTGCACCAGTCGGAGTATTTATATCACTGTATCTGAGTGGGGAATCACAGCAGCAGCTGATCAGAAAGAGAATTATCGGTATTACAGCATCAAGCCCACGCTGCCAAAGCCAGTTCCTGTACGGACTTCAGAATTCAGAAACAGTTTCATCCCAAGAACAAGAAACGCACTCAATCAATTGCTCCTTGTAGAACTATTTGTACTTATAAGTACAATTACCCCACTGTAAACTTGCACTAGAGTTATAATATCGCACAACCTGTGCCACTTTATAAAGCGCGCATTTACATATGATAACGATATCATTTGTAAGATGAAATGCAACAAAATGTTTATTATATTATACAGATAAAACTTAAACTTCATTTAAATAATCTGTATTGTTAATAATCAAACATGTGAGGACACGGTGACACAGAGCTAGCAAGTTCACATATTGTTTCTGCCTTGCGCTGTATATTTGCTGAGACTGGCGCGACACTGTAAGGATAGACGGATAGAATAATTAAACACGTACTATGAAGATATTTCAGCGTTCCTTAAAAGTTTTGAAGAATCGTCGTTGTTAAGCTTATGGCTTAACGTCTATTACAGAGCTGATTGTATGGTGATTGGGTATTTGGGGAAAGAAAAGTAAGGACAGGAATTGGAGGTTAGTATGTTTGAATGAGACAGGACTGCTACAGTGAAGTATTTCATCGAAGGTCGCACATGGCGCAGCAACATCTTGCATAAGACATGAACAATTACTGCGCCATCGTGTTCTTAATAACATGCTTTCATTCCAATCATCATGAAAAAATTATATCACAGTATTTTAATTATTCAGAGAGCTGCAATATCACGAATTTAATGGATTCTGTGTCCTGTCGGAGGAAGAGAAAGCCCGTTTAAGAAGCACGTAGTGATTCAAACACAGAGCACATAGAAGATCAAATACAAAACAAAGCATTTAACGTGCTACATTAGTTACGATGGAATTTGAGAAACTAGTAAATTAAATGAATTTAAGATGAAGTTTATGATGTTCTACTTTAATGACAAAATAAACTACGTGATTAAAGTGGATATTTCGAGATTGAAGTTAACATTTCGTGCTTTTTTCCTACCTTTTTTTCACACTGTACCCTAATAAGCTTCCATATGACACTCAGACAGTGGGTCACGTCTCGCCTTTTCACGGCGACTTTGATATCTGACAACTTCTTTTTTATGTCGGGCACTGTGAACTTGAGCTAGTTTCTCCCATCAACTTCCTTTTCTTGTTTATTCCACTGTATAAACTTTTGCCTCCATTTGGTATTCGCTGAAATTCTTCTATTTTCCCTTTTGCTTTTCCCATTGCCTTCTCACAGAAAACGGAGCTTAAGGTCTATTTATATTGATATGCATATTCAAAGAGGCGTAATTCTGGGAGGAGTTGGGGCGTTACATAAAGCGCGTGCACGAGCGTTAGTTTTCACACTGATCGGGATTTATGTAGCGGAACACGTGGAAGTTGGAGTACGCACAGATTCCTGCATCTGGATTTTTCTGTGCGTAAGCACATTTCGGCTTTTGCGCTTACGCCATGTTATAGTGCGAGTTCTACGCACGGCGTTATACATGAGGCCCCAGGCCTTTTTTGATGTCTTGGGCACAGCCATTGGCAGTGTGTTTTGTCTGCGGAGAGAATGTTGACCTCATTGAGAGGTTTACTTACCTCGTCAGTGCCTGTGATATTAGTAGATGGATTGGGAGAGCAATGAGGGTGATCAGGTCTCTAGAAAGGGATTTTTGGTGCTTTCAATATCTTTGCAAAAGGACGAAGGTCCAAGTCTTTAGAGTTCTGGTGCTTCCTGTTTTGCTATATGGTTTATAGACATGGATGCTATCCAGTGACCTGAGATGAAGACTGGACTCCTTCAGTACCGTGTGTCTTTGGAGCATTGCTTGGGTACCACTGTTTGTGTCGAATGAGTGGTTGCTCACGGAGTCTCAAATGAAGCACATTACCTCTGCTTTGAGGGAGAGTCAGTCATGGCACTACGGCCATGTGGAGCAATTCCCAGAGTGTGACCTGGCTCACAGGATCCTCATTGTTGAGAACCCAAGTGGCTGGACCAGGCCAAGGGGCTGGCCACGTAACGCCAGGCTGTGGCAGATAGTTAATCATTT
Source organism: Polypterus senegalus (assembly GCF_016835505.1). Taxonomy (NCBI): domain Eukaryota; kingdom Metazoa; phylum Chordata; class Cladistia; order Polypteriformes; family Polypteridae; genus Polypterus; species Polypterus senegalus. The sequence goes on from NC_053157.1 coordinate 213,497,539, forward strand.
CTGGTGGGTGGGACATGACTGCTTCTCTGCCTGGGGGGTTGCCATCTAGGTTTTCGAGCTGTTTCATTGTATGGTGGGTGCGGAAACATGCTGTATCAGTGCATGCTCCCCAACCTGACCCTGACCTATTAACTCCTTCGTAATATACAGTATGTGCTCCCTGTTCCTGTCACAGTCATTAATTGCTTCATGCATTGTAAACAGGCTTCCTCTTGCACTGAGTTTATAGCCATAGGCAGCAATCACCACACATAATACAATACATTTTTTGAACATTTAGAATAATCAGATTTCATGTTCATAATGAACTGCACTAAAACATTTATTGTACTACACAGATAAATTGTTAAGTGCATTTAAATAAAGTATGCAGTTAATAATTACTCATTTATAAGCTGATGATATTTCTGTGTTTTTAAAAGGGTTGAAAACTCAGTGTTCTAAAGTTGCCGCTCACTTTACTCTCACAGGAATGTTTTATGTGTCGCAGTTCATTATGTGGAGAAGTGTGAAGAAAGAAAAAGGAAGGACAGGAACTGGAGGTTGATATATTTAGATAGATAGCATGGCTGTCAGTAAAGAAAACCAAACCAGAAAAACACCCATTGAATCTTTGACCATCATGAACCCAGCACTTACACATTATTAAAATTAAACCAGTAGGATGTAGTTGGTACCCATTTATACCTCTTTTGGAGCCTCATTACATCTACAGTAAAGGTTTTCTGCTTTGAACATACAGGTGATTTGCAGTAACTACAGGTTTTATGGATATTATGTCAAAATGCCCTGGGGGTGCCCAAAGTATCTTCAATGCAACAGTGAGAAAAGAGTAGAAATGGACAGTTTGTTGACGGATGGCTACTGGGTGTTAATGGGTAACACCTTCATGATTGCTTGTTGACATTCAAAAATAACCATCAGGCAGTGGCCAAAGAACAAGACAATACAATACACCACATCAGCCAAAATAACAGCATTGTGGAACACAAGGCATAGGCCTAGCGATTGAATGTGGAACATGTCTTAGTAAGAAGTGCTTTTTCTTTTGCATTGCATTTAAATAAATTAATTCTGAATACATTTTAGAAATAAACACAACTGTCTGAAGGAGTGTGGGAATTTTTAATATATACAAATTTACACAAGGCTGTCCGGAGAAATTCTATGTGCCCAAGAGAGAGGAAAAATAGATTATAATGTGCAGGCTCATTGTCATCATTATTTAATTTTCATTAATCTGTCCATCCTTATCATGAACAGGGTCCTAGAGAAGCTGAAACTTATCCCAGCAAACATCGGGTGCAAGACAAGAATAACACCTAGATAGGTGCCAAATCCATTACAGGCTACACACACACACAAACACACATTAAAATTAATTTAACAGCACCAGTTCTCCTAACCTGCAAGTCTTTGGACTGGTGAAGCAACCAGAGGAAACTCTGGTGATGAGAACATACAGAATCCAGAATCGAATTTAAAGCAGTCAACACGGACTGAGTCAAACATAAGACTCAAGTGAAGGGTGGAGGGATGGGTCTTATAGGAGCTGAGCAGGAAGAGGTGGGTTCTTAGGTGGAAGTGAGGTCTATAGGAGGGTGTGGTCTGGCAAGGTAGGTGGGTGGTTGCAGTTCTAGGTTGGCTTCCCTTCTGCTGGACTGTGGGAGAGGTAAAAAAAAGCATTAGTGCAGTTCGTCAACCCCCGACTCTTACCCCGTCTTATCCCCAATTAAGCCCTTCGATTGCCTCTCATGCACTTATGTATGACAACCCCAATATCCTTGTATCATCTCATTCACTGTTTATTCTTGCTGTTGGAAAGGGACTCTGCTGTGATCTAAAAGAACATGATTTTTTTATTTTTCATATTTTTATTTATTTATTTATTTATTTTTTGAAAAGTATGATTTTCTACAGCTTCTGTCATTTTTTGTGTTTCTTTAACACACAAAACTTGCTTGATCCTTTTGGTTATTTCTTCTTTTTGTTATATTATGTTATATTAAATTATGATATTTTCTTCATATTATTATTTTTTTCTTTCTAGAAGGAGATATAAAGTTACACCCTAAAATGAAAGTGTTGCCAATCGAATGCTTTTCAATCGACTTGATGCTTTTCGGCAGGCGACTTCAGCTGCAGGATTAACTAAACAGAACTTTATGCTCACTTGTAAAGTGACTGCTTAAGAAGGATTTTCATTTCTAAGATTCATTGTTTTCAGGCAAAAAAAAAACCTGGTTTGGAGCTGAGGAGTTGGACCTAACAGTGGTGTTTGTGATTCCAGAAAAAGATTTACAGCTAAATAAAAAGTATAGTCCAACAATAAAATCAATTTCAATTAAAAATTTCAGCTGTTTATTGATTTTAAAATGTAGATTAGCTTGTTATACAAAGTGATACTGTTCTCAGCTTTTAGAAATCGTTTATTTTGGAATCAGATTTTTTTTTTAATCCCAGCCGTTGTACTTTTAAATCCTACACTTTAGTTGCTTTATTTAAAAGAGATTTATAGAAGTTTATATAACATATCTTATTAAATTGTGAGGATGTAGTTGTTCATACAGTAATTTTCAATTCTCTAGAGAAGTAACAGAGTGTGATGTAATTGCCACTGTCTTTGTCACAAATTCTATGAGGAACTGGGTTAAAATGTAAAAAGAAATTCTCTTAAAAGCGTCATTGTAGCATCTCTAAATATCTGTATGCATAACATGACCTATGTCTGTCCTCTTTAGAGACTTGCATATTTCCCTTTGCTGTTGAAATTAATTTAGGTATATAAAATGTGTTCTATTATTAAACCTAAATGAAAACATGTAATTTACATCTGATTTGAATATTAAGTATGATAGAAATGTCGTTCAGTTGGTATTTTTCAATGTTTATAGCTAGGAATGATTTTATTTTGGCACCTACTTATCAGTAGCTACAGACAATTACTGTGAAACCAAAATCAGTTAATTGCAAACAGGGGCTGATAAAATTAATTGACTGCAGATTTTGAGCTCCAAAATGTTTCAGAGACTTTAGACCTAATTTCCTATACTGAGCTAAATAATGACCTTTTTTCCTCTCCTCTGCCATTCTTTCTGAATTATGGATTAATATTTAAAACACTGCTGTGCTTGCTTTTGCCTCTTTTTGGTCGTTAGCTGGGCACCATAGGGCCCTGAATACTCATAATAAATAATTTTACTAGTTTTGAAAAGTAATTGATCATAAAGTTATTTTGATTTTTGAGACACAGATAATATAGGCCACAATATAAATTTCTGTGTCACACAAATTGTTAGCCTTTTTGGAATTATCAAGCTACCCTTTATGAAATTCAAACATTTACCTAAGGATAAAATTCACATATGTGATCCGCAGCTAATGCTTCTGATGTTCTTTGACATATTCGAATAATAAAATGATACATCACAAGGTGGAAAACATAATCAGTTTTGGTTTAGGTTGACCTAAATATTTGCTGTAATATTTTAATTGCATTTATAACTATTCATGATATTCTGGAAAGCAAGTATCTAATTTTTGGTTTCCTTAATTTCAAAGGACAAACAGTGAAAAGTGGCTACATTTTAGCATTCATGAACAAAGTGTATCAAGGTGATTTTGCATTTTCTCTGAAATTATTCAAAAATATTGTCCTCCAAAACTGTAGGCACTGAATTGAAACTTATATGTTTTCCTCAAAAATGTCCTTTATTAAAGCAGGTTATGGCTTGAGGCTATCTAAAGGAAAAGGGGCACAGCAAGCCACTTAATAATTATATGGTAAAAATTACATCTTTTGCCTATATGTAATAAAACAGATTTAATTATTTAACCAAATATATAATTTCAGAGGGCCTCTGTGTTTTTCCTATAAACTTAGTGTGTTTTATGAAGTTCACATATGCAAAGTCTTGGATAGATAGATAGATAGATAGATAGATAGATAGATAGATAGATAGATAGATAGATAGATAGATAGATAGATAGATAGATAGATAGATAGATGGTGTGCTGAGTACAGTAAGGGAGCCATATAAATAAAACATATTTGTCTTTTTATTATTAATTTAGTGATATTTGAGGGAAACGTCACTTGCTTCAGCAGCAACATCGAACATAAAAATACAGTGCAAAACAGAAAAAGCAAAGAACAGCATACCAAATGTGCAAGGTAGACTTGATATAGGGAGTGAAGAATGTTGAACATCTATTTTCAAGTACTTCTGCATCTCTCTGTTATTATTACAGTCACTATATATATATATATGGTATATATATGGTATGTACCAGTATATTGTATGTATATATATATATATATATATATATATATATATATATATATATATATATATATATTTGTCAGGGATGCCAGGGGCAACAACCCGGCCGGGATGCCTTGAGGGACCGTAGGAGGGTCTACGTGCATCCTGGCTCTTCGTGGGGGCCGCCATCCTGGTTGCTTTGGGGGCCACGGGCACAGAGCTGTGAAGCACTTCCGCCACACCAGGTAGTGCTGGGGGGAAGAAGAGCAGGGACACCCGGAGTGTTTCCGGGGATGCAGCCAGCACTTCCGCCACACAGGGTTGTGTCGGCGGGTGATTGCCAGAACCCACCTGGAGCACATCCGGGTGATTATAAAAGGGGCTGCCTCCCTTCATTCAGGGCGAGAGTCGGGAGCGGAGTGGACTGAGCTGAAGAGGAGGGAAGAAGGCGGTCTGAAGTAGAAGAAAAGGCATTGTTGTGGCCAGGACTTTGGGGACATTTGGAGGTTTTTGTGGTGCACTTGTGACTTTATTGTTGTAAATAAACGTGTGTTGGGTGAAATGAATGTGTCCGCCTGTCTGTGTCTAGGCCAGTCTCCACAATATATATATATATATATATATATATATGTATATGGGGAGAGTCACTCGAAAGATGCCCCAAATATTCTGTAATAACTCTTACTAGGGCGAAGCAATCTGAACAAAGCAATATACAATGTGTCCCTCAGTATGTGGAGCTTCAAACGAATTGGGCTGCCCCTGCGTTGGAGCAACGAGGTAGGCACCAGACAGCTATTGCAATGTTTAACTTCCGTTTGCAACTTCTGGGTGCATACCGCCCATATCCCTTCACTCAGTCACTCGACTTCTCATCTTTGGTGGCTTTGGCCACCACGGTCACCAGATCTGACACCAGCAGTCTTCTTCCTTTGGGGTATGCTCAAAGGAAAAGTCTATCGGAATTAGCTTCGCACTGTGGAAGATTTGAAGTAAAACATCCAACTGCTGCCATTCCCCCCAAGACACTTGCTGATACATTCAGGAACATGGAGCGCCACATTGAAATGTGTCTGACAGAAAATGGAAACCACTTCCAGCATCGCATGTAATGCAATACATACTGAGTTTAGAAATGAACCAGCAGTTTTATGGTTCACAGTCCAACATTATCACTTTTAGGCAACACTGCTTGAAGTACAATAAATGAAACAGATGGGAATAAAAAATGTCAAAAAAGACAAATAAGGTTGATGTACTCCACTTATTTTGTTTCATTCCTTAAAGAAATAAAAACTTAGTTGCTGGACTTTGAAATTAAAGCAGGTTTGAAACTCAATCAGAGATCAATAGCAGCATCTTCTAAATGCCCCATAAACTATCCATCAATATTGTAATATTAATAAACCATTAATTGCGCACTGCACGATAATGTACAGTGAATACACTTGACTTGATCATTCATAATCTTCATACTCTTTCTCTGTACGTTTAGCATTTGTTTGCTCAGAGGTTGATGCGCTTGCGGCTTGTTGAGCAGCTCTTCTTTTATCCGCCCTAGCAGCCCACTTCTTCTCTTCTTTCATTGGCATCTTTTCGCATTAAAAACTGATTAAGTGAGCATTTGTGTTGCAATTACTTAGTACGTTTTCCTTAATATTTCACATAAGCTGGCACTTAAGTGTTCAATCTGCCTTAAGAATGATTTAAAATATGAAGAAGTGACGGCAAAGGTGGTAGGGATGAGAACGGCACCCATGTGGCGCATGCCGGGAGTTCTACAATAAAATAAAATAAAAACATAAAGAGGAATAACCTTGGAGGTCAATCATCACCCTGAAAGCGGATAGTAGCTGTCACGTAGTATATGTGTACTGAATTTCAGTTCAATAGTTCAAACGGCTTGCAAGCTACAGGTGATTTAAAATCCTGGACAGACAAATGGACAGCCACAGTAGCGTATTATATAAGAAGATGATATAGGGTGTGGCACCCTTTTCTTTTTTTCAATAACTGTTTTTGTTAACTTCATTCAAGTTCATTTTTTAAGCCATACCAGTAAGTATTAGCAGGGGTGGAAACTGCTATTAGCTCCAAAATATATTAACATGCCATGTATAGCACAATGTAACTATATTGTGATTTTCTTTAATATTTTGCTATATAGCAGCTATTAATTATATAGCAGGGAATTAATTATTCAATATACTGCAGTTTTCATTATATATTTTTAATTGATTGAAGTTAAACCTAAAATCCTAACACTAAAAGCCACAGACCTCAGATCCTGGAGGGCCGCAGCAGCTGAAGATTTTCTTTCCAGCCACGTTTAAAATTATTAACCAATTCTTGCTGTTAATATAAATCTACTTCTTATAGATTAACTTGAATAAGTGCCTTGATTTTTAAGATTCCGAAATCTTAATTGTTTTCAATTCAACAAATAGTGACCAAACCTAATCCCATTTGCACCTTGTTGTCTGTAATACAAAATGAGTCAAAATAAAATACTGTAAGCCACCCTACTTCATTGTGTTCATAAGAAATGTAAGAAATGTAAGAAATGAGTTACTTCATTAGGTAGAAATACATAATAAACAAAAACAGCCGTGTCAGATATTTGAAATATTAAACTGAGTATTTCAATTAAAATGTTCAAGGTTTAAATATTCTTGATTGTCATATAAATTTGTCATGCTTCACCTTCTGATAGAGATGCATACAGGGCTCAATCCCAAGTAAAGATCAAAAATGAAAATTTTTTGGATGTACTTTATTAATCCCTTAGAAGAAGTTGTCTTTTTGCATTACCTTTGGGGGTCAGCTATTGTACAAGCACCACTGGAATAGTTTTCAAGTTATCGGTGTGCTCAAAGGCCCAGTGGAGTAGGATCCCTTCTGACGGTAAAGGAATCTGAACCGGCAACCATACCAGTGCAGATCCCTAGCCACAGAGCCACCACTCCATCCTAAAAATAACAGCATATTCATAATTGCCGGCAATCCAATTGTCTAAAATGACATCCTGTATGCTTATGTTTATGTTTATGTTTGAAATTTGTCATTTGTAACCTTTTGGGAATCGGTATCAGGGGGTTAGGACTACTGGTTATATCAAAAATATTATATTCATGATCAGCAACCTCAAAATAACATAAAACAACATTACACATGCCTAAGTTACAGTCCCACATTTTTGTTTTGAATTTTCAAGAAAACGAGTAACTTTAACCCCTCATATCTCATTAGGTACAAAACCCAAGGGTCGGTTGATGTGGCATGCAAAATTTCAAGTCTGTTTATCATTTTTGTTGACACCAATTGGTTAACTCCTTATTATAATGTAATTACCTGCACAAAATATGGTCTAAAAATATGGGTTTTCAGGTCTAGATGGCCAAAAATATAGAGAAACCTGAAAAAGCTCAACATCTTTGCATAACTATACCTCAAGATGCATTGATCGGTATATCATATGTGCTGTTTTTCTTGTACTGCTGAGTCAGACAAAACAACTGAAAGCCAGAGGAATATTGGTCTCCTCTGATCTACATTAAATTGTTGGATTGATCTCTCAGAAAAAATGTTTTTGAAATTTCCTCTGTGGTTACTTGTTAATAACAAGTATGGGCTTTAGACTTTGATACTGGTTGTATCGCAAATAATAATAATAATAACAATAATAATAATAATACATTTCATTTATGTAGTATCTTTCCCATGTTGAAGGCACTTTGGTGGACCTATAAGAACTGTTAGCTGGTCATCTCTTGGCATCTCAATATGGTTTGGTTGCTGTTTAAGGAAAAATAAACAATTAAGGGTTCTGAATCTTAAAAAACAAGTTCATTAAAATGAAGACAAGTGATGTCTGTTCCAGTAACAATAGTAATTGATTTATAATTCAGAAAGAGGCAGGAATGATGAAACTCTGCAGCCTTTGAGGCCCTCCAGGATCTGTTTTGTTTTTGACGCCACTACCTTATGCCAATTTGAAAATCAGCAAGTTATTGTTACCTCTTATTGATCTCAGTGTTTAATTAGATGACCTTTATTTTTACTCTTTTTTATTTTGTATTCAAAAAAGTTCAGTAGCCTGAGATTTAAATTTATAAGTAATTAAAAATGTTTTGTCACAGCTTTAAATGTATTTTTTGGTTGTTATTTTGTTTTTCTTTTTTTGGTGAGTTTCATCTTTTATTTATATCTGACAATTTACAATTAGTGAGACAGACACAAGTACAAATACACCTAAAGGCTAAAGGACAGCAAATAATGACTTAAATAACCTTAACTTTCTAAAAAAAACATATTAAACAGCAAGATAAAAACACAACTTCATCCCAATCTAACACACACATAAACGCTTGTTTCATCTAGTAAAGATTGAGCATATACAGTTTGTAATTTTTGGATTGGCACAAGAAAACAAAAAACAGGGAAAAAAATAACAGCATGCTTAATAAATGGAGGAGTGCAATTAAAAGAAGAAATTAGATAGGATCAAAACATGCAGCCAAAGTGGGGTCCAGGGGCCTCATGCATAAACAGTGCGTACACACAGAAATGTTGCGTAAGAACGTTTCCATGTTCAAATCGCGATGCATAAAACTTAAGATTGGCGTAAAGCCACACACTTTTCCACGGTACCTCATACCCTGTAGTACGCAAGTTCTCCGCTCAGTTTTGCAGACTGGCGGCACCCAGCGTCAAAGCAGTGCTCCTGTTCCTGTGTGGTTACTCTTTATTTTCCTGACGCGGCTTTATAAATACACTGAAATTAACCGCATATTGTTGATTAGTGTAATGCATCTGATTGTAATTAACTCGTAACAATATAATGGTCCAGGAAATAGCCATAGTATTCCAAATACCATAACTGCTTTAGCGTTGTTACTCTCACTGCACCATCTTCTTCTTCTTCTTTTTCTTCTTTCAGCTGCTCCCTTTAAGGGTTGCCACAGCAAATCATCTTTTTCCATATTACTCTCACTGCACCACTCGGAGTATTTATATCATTGTATCTGAGTGTGAATCACAGCAGCAGCTGATCGGAAAGAGAATTATCGGTATTACAGCATCAAGCCCATGCTGCCTCAGCCACGGCAAAATGTTTCAAAGCCTTTCCTGTATGGACCTCGCGGTTCAGAAACAGTTTCATCACAAGAACTATAAATGCACTCAATCAATTGCTCCTTGTAGAACTGTTTGTACTTATAAGTACAATTACCTCGCTGTAAACTTGCACTACAGTTATAATATTGCACAACCTGCGCCACTTTATAAAGCGCGTACTTACATATGATGATGGCTTCATTTGTAAGATGAAATGCAGCAAAATATGTTGATTATATTATATAGATAAAACTTTAACTTCATTTAAATAATCTGTATTGTTAATAATTAAACATGTGAGGACACGGTGCCACAGCACTAGCAAGTTCACGTATTGTTCCTGCCTTGCATTGTACACTGGAAGGATAGATGGATAGAATAATTAAACACGTACTATTAAGATATTTCAATGTTCCTCAAAAGTTTTCAAGAATCGTCGTTGTAAGCTTACAGATAGCTTAATGTCTATTACAGGGCTGATTGTGTGGCAATTGGGTATTTGGGGAAAGAAAAGTAAGGACAAGAATTGAAGATTAGTACGTTTGAAAAAGACAGTACTGCTACAATAAATTATTTCATCGAAGGTCGCGCATGGCACAGCAGCATCTTGTGTGAGACATACAACAATCACTGCACCACCGTGGTCCTATGTTTAATAACATGCTTTCATTCCAATCATCATGAAAATGATACCACGTATACATCTCAGTATTTTAATTATTCAGAGAGCTGTGATATCACGAATGTAATGGATTCTGTGCCCTGTCGGAAAAAGGGAAAGAATGGAAGCACGTAGTGATTCACTCACATACAGCACTTTGAAGATCAAATACAAAACAAAGCATTGAACATGCTTCTTTAGTTTAGTGGGATTTGAGAAACTAGTAACTTAAATGATTTTAAGATGAAGTTTATGATGTTCTACTTTAATGACAAAATAAACTACATGATTAACATGGAAATTTTGAGATTAAAGTTGACATTTCGTGCTTTTTTCCCACTTTGTGCCTATTTTTTTTGTCTGTACCCTAATAAGATCAGATGGTGGGCTACATCTCACCTTTTCACAGCGACTCTGATATATGACTTCTTTTTTATTTTGGCACTGTGCAACTTTGTGAACTTGAACTTTCGAGTTTCTCTGACACGCTATGTCACTCGATCAACTTCCTTTTGTTGATTATACCACGGTTTATTTGAACAAATAGTATGCTTTTCCTTTGCCTCCACTTGGTATTCGCTGAAATTCTTATATTTTCCCCTGTACTTTTCCCATTGTCTTTTCACAGAAGACTGAGCTTTAGGGCGATTTATATTGATTTGCATATTCATAGAGGCGTAATTCTGGGAGGAGTTGGGGGCGGGACAGAAGGCGCGTGCACGAGCGTTACTTTTCACGCTGACTGGGATTTATGGAGCGGAAGAACGTGGAAGTTGGAGTACGCACAGATTCCTGCATCTAGATTTTTCTGTGCGTAAGCACATTTCAGCTTTTGTGCTTACGTCATGTTATAGTGCAAATTCTACGCACGACATTATGCATGAGGCCCGAGGACTTGTGTATTTATTTTTTTACACAAATATTAGCAGTCAACACAATAAATCACTGAATATTCAGTTATAATATGAGATGCTTGAATTAGGGCTGTGAACCTATAATTTATATGAGGATATTGTTTCTAGGGCCCCCTGCAGATGTCCAGATGCTCAGGACTTATAGAGATGATTGCGCACACAAAGCAAACACAAGGGCTAATGCGGAGGCAGCATCGACCTGCACATGCTGTTTTTTGGGCATATTTAGGTGGAACCAATACATGTGGGAGTTTCAAGTGTTCTTTTTGGAGAATATTCTGGACTTTTTTGTAAATGAAAGAGGTGAGATTGCGTTGGTTTGGACATGTGCAGAGGGGAGATGCTGGGTATATTGGAAGAAGCATGCTAGGGATGGAGCTGCCAGGTAATAGGAAAAGAGGAAGGCCTAAGAGAAGGTTTATGGATGTGGTGTGAGAGGACATGAAGGTGATGGGTGTAACAGAACAAGATGTAGAGGACAGAAAGATATGGAAGAAGATGATCCGCTGCATAGACCTCTAACAGGAGCAGCCGAAAAAAGAAGATAATGTGATTAAGTTCTCAGTCAGTGTTGTGACACATATTTCTTATGTAAGTCTTTATAAAATCCGGAATTCCTTTGTCTAGTTAGAACAGACTATTCTGTTCACTTGCTGTCCTCCAGTAGATCTGCTATAACAAAGAAATCTTAATTGCCACCATGACAGTTATTGTATGCAGCATTTTATCCACCATGAGCTTTAGGTAGTTGGTAAATTAGTTAATGGATCCTTGTGCATAGCTTTCAGAATCAGTGATCATATTATATGAAATGCCTAGGAAGGTTTAAGTACATGAAGACCGTGTTTCATTTCAAGATCCTAATATGCAGCATTCAATTTATACAGTACAATTTCTCCACTGCACGTCCTACAATTTTTCAACCAAGATGCTCCATGGTAAGCAAAAGAAGTGATGGAAAGGCTTATTAAGTTCCTGCAGATAAATGGATCAAGAGATGTGTTAATTGTTTTAATTGTTATTCCCTTTATTGGTTTCATTGATTTTGGTGCAACCTGTTTTAACTTAATGTAGAGCAGGAAGGTGAAGGCATGCTCTAATGTTAATTGATGATTACCGGTTGGCAGCAGTGCTGCAATCTGGAGGCACCAGCTGAGTGTGAAGTGAAATGTAATGGGTGTGGGTTTAGTGCAGAGGAAATATCTGGTCCTATTAGGAATAGAAAGAGAGCATGCAATGGCTGGTGGGAGAGGTAGCAGAGAGGAGGATAAGTTTGGCAGCATCCATAGTCCTCATTAATCAGTTGACAGCAGGATGGAGGCCTGGGTGGTGGCTCAGCAAGGTGGCGTTTGTCAGCTGAATGGCAGAGTAGGAGAGCTGGCGAGACCAGCAGAGGTGGTTTAGGTCTACGGTGACAGACCAGGATGTTTTAGAATGCATCAGGGGGAACTGCCATTGTCCTGGCAAGAACTGAGAAAAAGTATAGAAGCTATAAAATTGGTTTTACATCTCTCTAGTTTGAACTATGGATTTTACCGAATGTATTGGATTTCTATTATTGCTTTGAATACACCGGCACTGATTGTTTTTACTAGCATGGATTTTTTTGGAGTATTTATTATTTGAACTGTTAATTGATTTTGAATATGCACTGTTTACACCTTTATGCACAGATTAATACTCAACTCAATGTTTGCAATAAACATAAACGTTAACATTATACAAAGTTATTTTCTGTTATACCTGAATTTTTATCACTCTTTAATTTAATATTGTTTTTTATCAGTATGCTGCTGCTGGAGTATGTGAATTTCCCCCTGGGATTAATAAATTATTTATCTATCTATCTAATTATCTATCTATATAAACTCTGTTATTCTTTTGAACAAATGGTATTGTCCTGGTCCATGCTCTGTTCATGACTATCGATGCCCTGGGTAAAGGAATTTGACCATGACTGTAATACTAGGGCATCACAGCTCCATTCTTCATTTCTTACTATGTCTGTGATCAAAATATCAAAAAATATTGTTAAAATGATGGTTACAGGAAACAGTCACAAGGAGTTGCCTTAGCTGTTTGGTAATGAGACTGATAATGTCTGTATACATTGAAAGTGCATTACAGTGTTCGTCTTGATATTGTGACATCTGAAATGGTTTCATAAGCTACACAACTTCAACCAAAATGAATTACAACATTTTCATTTATCCAAGTTCTAAGATCAAACCATCTCAAATTTCTGCAGGCCCTTAGCTTTCTGTTCCCAAACAGCAAAAAACAGTATGAAAATGTGGCTAGGTTAATGGGTTAGTCCTATATACGAGATTGTACTACTAATTTTATAAAATAAAATGTAATTTCAAGTTTGAAATACATTAATCTGAATTCTAAGTTGTCTTTAGTTATGTTTTTTTTTCTTGCTAGCTGTTTTGCCTGAACATTTAAATGGAATTTTTACTCTTTTACTGTATATGAATTTCAGACAAAAGTGTGTATGTATGCATGTGACATGCTAAGAACGGAATTAAGTTTGATTTATTATCCAGTGGCTGGACATATGATGAAAGATTCATTCAGTAAATCAGACATTCAATTTGCATATAGCCTTGTCTCGCACATTTTATAGTCACAAATCATTTTGTAAATGAGGGCAATTGCCTGTATATATAGGCCTACCCACATATATCTATCTTCACTTTAATACATCAATCATTTTGACAGTATACATATTAGGTCCTTTAATAGTGAGCACTGTCCTAGAGTATTTTAGAAGTCTGTTGTTGAGGTGGACTTACTAGCCAGTCAGTCTCTTTTAAACCTTTTAATTTCTCATTCTTCAGACATCACCCATGGTCCTTAGCCATCAAGTACAACAGCTATTTCACCATGTTTGTCATATGAGGCGCGTGCTCTGATCAGGAGGCAGCATGAGCGATCAAAAAAAAGTATGATGTGACAGTAAATCTTTCATGCTCTTCATACTTTGCATACATATATAGGCAAAATTAAAAGAATTTGTAATTATAGGTAAATATCTAGTCATGGATGGAAACCAGCTATTCCTGAGAAACATCAAGCAGCAGCTTTGATTATTATTAGTGTTTTAATATTCAGTTTTATGCAAATCAAATTCTAGACATTACTCATTGTGTATTAAAGTGCAAAATAGTTCCAAGCTGATAGTTGTCACTGAGAAGAGACATTAAAACTGTTGTACATTTCTATTATTTTTTAATTGTCTTCTTCACAGCTCATTGAGCATATACAGATGAAATGACTGCATATGAAATGGCAATGTAATTTATTTATAGCTAAACTAATTAAAGAAACCTAGTTCTTTTTCTAAAAGTAAAGTGCAGGCTGAGCATAGTGGGATACTTTTTTTTCTAAACATACTAAAACACGTTGACACTGAAATTCATTTAAATAGCTTTAATACCTAATAGACCACTTCAGTAGGTTAAATAACCTTTATAAATACTGTGATGCATTAGGGGTACTCTTGTAGCACGCATCTGCCTGCTGCCCTCCTACGCATGGTGAAGCTGCTGTCCAGTGGATTCAGTTTATCAAATATAAAAAGAGACTGAGGGGAGTCAGTCAGATGAAGACACAGAAGGAATGCAAATAAAGAATGTAATTCTTAGCGTCATTTTAAATATTAGTGTATTATTGTGAGGTGAGCAGGGCTCTGTAAATGTGTTAGGGGACTGTCTGCTTTCATGCATCCTAAGCTAAATACACAAACATACACACACACAAACATAGGGCCCACACATGGATACACCTAAGCATTATGTCTATCACTCCTCATATCTCCATTTAGGCACCTACTGGCTTTGGCTTGAGCAGACCAGACAGGTCTCCCATATACACTGGAGGCTGATAAACCTTATTTATTGCATCCTACCAACAAGGCATTGCTCTGTTCCGTGCTGCTCACTATTGGAGCCCCTAACCCTGTGGGGGCTAAATGGCAGTCTGTCCACACTTGGTGCTTTGTTTTGCTGCAATGAGGGTGGACTTTTGTTTGGCGTGCTTACCATCATAATGTAGTACTGTAGATTATTAACTAGCATTGTTGTAGTGATAAAGCATATTTTAGAAAAACCTTTAAGATTTATAAAAAAAATGTTTCTCTGTAACATTTCAGTTAATCTGTAAGAAGAATTTGCTTACTTTCTCTGCTTACCACATAGCAGCTTAACCTCTTTGGTGTAAACCCTCAGTCTGACTCGGCATTTGGTTAACCCCAAGTCAGACTTGGAGTGATGTGTAATAATCTGTTTTACAGTGTAAAGCCTGAAAAATGCTCTAAACCGTATTCTGCTGCCATCTAGTAGATGAAATAACATTATGCTGAAAAATATTGTCAATACAGTGGAACCTCCGTTTACGAGTAACTTGGTTTACGAGTGTTTTGCAAGACGAGCAAAATTTTTTAATAAATTTTGACTTGATAAACGAGCAATGTCTTGCAAAACGAGTAGTATGGATACACTTTGTCTGCTGAGCGTCATGTGATCACAACTGAACTGATCTTCAACTGAAACACAAAGGTGTCTAAATGAGAAGCTGTACAGCTAGTAGTAGAACAAACTGAAAGCGAAACATTTGTTGATCAAGCAATAGTAACAACAATGTAAATTGGTCATCAGACATTGACATGCACAGTGGAACTTATGCATACAGCACTCTAAGACCAAACCGCTGTTATATGTGTGTTGAATTTTGTCCCATCAAGCTTCAGAGTAATGCAAATAGCTTTGTGGAGAAAAAGGCAAACTTGTTGTGATCAAGTAGAAGGACAAGAAAGACTTTCACCCCTGTACCGAGAAAGATGGGTATCCTGGCTAAAAGTGGGTAAGGTTCCATACCCAAACTGGAGGTCCCAGGTGAATCAATGGGCATCCCAATTGGTTTTACTTACAGTACCTTTCCTGGCTGGATCAAAGGGAAGGACAGAAAAGACTGTTTCTGGGGCCCGTTTAATCCCACAGGATGTTAAATGGCAGCAACCCTGGATATCGGTGCCCATTTGGACACCAGTAGGGAATACTGGGAATTTTAGTCTGGTAATGCAGCCCTTCTGGGTTCTGGGGATGCCACTTGCGAGTGCTGCAGAGAGTTACACTCCCTACTATTTGGAAATTCCGTTTCAGCCCTAGCACTGGAAGTACCTCCGGGTCTTAATTAAAAAGGACTGTGTTGCCTTGTCCAGGCGAGTCCGAGCTAGAAGGAAGGAAGGTGACACTTGATTGGAGGAGAACAGTATAATTGTGTAAGAGACAGCAAGGAGAGACAACTTGTGTTCTGTGGTTGCGTAAACAAGGTGTTTGTGTAATAAACACCCTTTTATTTGAACCTGGGACTGTTTTGTGTGTTTGTGGTTTGGGTTTCTGTGGCGCTTCCTAGCCTTTACACCCCCTAAGCACTCTTTCTAATGTGGCAACTGTAATTCAAGTCAGGAAAAATCTGGGAGTCACTAAGCCTTGTGCTGCGGTAGCCTACATCTATAATGCAGATCAGGAATTAACATTCTACACTCTCATTCACAAGCAACATGAAAAATATACGTAAAGGGTGCTAGCCCTGTGGCCCCAGGTGTTCCTGTAGGGGGCGATAGCTCCCTAGTTGGAATAAGTTTGTTTGTAATTGCGGTATTTTAAGTAACCGAAACTATATAGATATGATATTAAAAGGTGATACCTCTCCCATAGTGATACGGCGGTAAAAATCACATAAGAGAACATAGCTTTCTTTTTTAGGCGGCATAACAGACAAGGAAGCAATAGCAAGACATTACCAAGGTGGGATCTTAATCTATACAGTCTGCCATTTTTCGTAGCTGTGCTGAAGGGTTCTCAGGACGGATGACAATATCACCCATCCATCCGTCGACTTCAAAGTATTTGCCTGCTGTCCAAGTCTTTTATACTGGTTCCTCCATATGCAGGCCCCCACATCGGCAAATAGTCCATTTCCAAACAAGGAAAGAAGATTTTGTGCTGACTTTTAACATAGGACAAAATAGTATGCAATTGTCTTTAGGCTGACTATACATTCCTCCAGCTGTCTTTGTCTATCTTGGCCTATACTTGGCCCAGCAATTCTAAATGTTGAGAGCCCATGTGTGCTAACTTTGGCCTGGCCTTTACATGTGATTGGATTTATAAAATAATTTTTGTACAGAGCACAGTAACATTAAACGTATATTCTGATTGCACCAGGTAGAACACTGATTGATAGAATGGTCGAGAAAATGGGTCATGTCTAGTCAGAAATACAGTAGTTCAATGGTATGTGTCCATTGAGAGGGGAACTGATCCCTAAACTGCAATGTACTGTTGGTCAAAGGACGACAACAAGGAAGTATAAAACTGGCATAAATGTGGTGTTCAATAGAAGCTTCTGGTCTATCTTTCTCATTCCACCAATTCAATTCAGAGACTGTGTTGTATCAAAGATGTTCAACTCATTAGTGCAGCATAAGATTAAAATAGCCAGTTGACACTCTAGGCACATTTGATGTCTGGACTTCTAGCAAGAGGAGCTATTGTAGTGTCATTTTTCCAGAGTAAGCTTTGATTTGCTTGCTCTAACCTTAATTAGAGGATGTTATTCTATGCTGAAGGAATAAATGTGTTAATAATAATAATAAACCCGCTTCTCTGCCTTACCTTGAACTCTTCCTGGTTAGCGTCAAAAGATAATAAAAGGGTAGGAGTATCTTAACCAGAGATTCAGTCAATATTGTGTTCAGTCTACTTAGAAATGTCCTATGGTAAGGACAGTGTCACCATCAGGCACTTCCTGTCAAAACAGTTACTTTAGTGCCTCAATCACTCAAGAAGCACAGACATAGGAGAGAAGTTAAATGCAAAGCAGAATTTATGTTAATAGAGTAATAGAGCAGAATATATGAGTAATATCAAAAAATGGATATAAAGCCCTAATTAAAAACTCCAACTTGTTTAAAAAAAAGTCAAAAAGATTCACACCGGTTAGATTAAAAAATGAATATTTATGAAGGTTGAAAAGCATTGCTATTTAATTAGATGTCTGTTTGAGCATCTTCAGGTAGCTCCTCTTAATTCAGAAGTCAGGCTGCTACATGGATTTTGTCTCTGAAGCCCACGTAGATGGAGTTCATCCAGCCTTGGAAGGTAACATGACCTGATCCCACAGCAGAAAAGTGCCAGACCAGGCACAGGAATGTTGATGTGCAGTTTTGCTCTGTCTTGCCATAACCACCCCTGTTATGCCCCAGATCTCAACAGTATTCAGAAATGTGACCCTCTGTAGGAATGGAATAACATCCCCACAATTCCATATTCACAGCCTCATTGGCACCATGTGGTGGCTGCAGGAGTCGGTCAGCCAAGATACTGAAGGACTACCAGATAGCAGTTTGTTTTCATGGTTGCTATTGCTTTCCAGACTTTTTGGTTGGCATACTATTTTCTTTGCCTTTTATTCTCATTTGTTTATCATTACTTTAGAAATAAAGATTGAAGAGCCATTCCTACAACTATTGTTGCTTCTTTTTCCATCATTGTATTAATAAAAGCACTCCTTTTTTGAAGCTGGGGTTACCTAATACTGAGCTTAAGTTTCTTGTCCTGTCTGAAGATGCCTTCATTATGGAAAAACATTAACATTTTAAATCTAAAAAGCCTATTCCAAAGCCATTTTGCAGAACCTAACCTGCAGTGGAACACCAATCTGATGCAGGTCACACCAATAATCCCATCCAAAATCTCTCCCTCTGGATCAAGTGATGCCTGTCCACCGGATGGCATAATCACATTATACATATAAAAGTCAAATGGCATTCTGGTTGGACAACCCACTGGCCAGAATATCCAGAGCAAAGGCATAATGAGCCATATCTTTTCAAGCAAAAACTAAGATTTCAGCCCTGGAGATGTGAGATTACAGAACTAACTTCTGTGTTTAAATCAATAACAAAATAAAGCAAATATTAAATCATTATGTATTTTTAATCTTGAATGTTATATTGCCCTTGATGTTATGATGCATTGTTATGTTCAACGAAGTCCCTAAAATTTCTATACAAGAAATTCAGAACTGAGTAGAGTTATAGCAATAACTTTAAATAGAAAAAGGAACCAAACTGGCGCTTTGCTGGCCACTTCCTAAAATACCAAATTTAATAATAAAGGATGGAAGTGTAATGTAATTATGTTTATCTTCATCATCGTCGTCATCATTATCATTATTATTATTATTTGGTATCTTAATATGTGTTAAGATGGCAAAAGTATATTTGTGAATAAAGTGTGAATGTAGTAAAAATAAATAAATAACTGCTGAATGGATCAGTAAACAAACCCCAGTACTGGATCTTGCGGTGAACAATCTGTTTATAAAATTAAACAGCACAAAGCAGCCAGTAGAGCTACAATATGCTACTCGGAATTGGCATGCAGTCTGGAAAAGCACAACGTTTCCTACATACAGTATAACTGACGGTGATAAATGAAATAAGTAAGCCAATCATATGGTGTGTTCAGGACTCTGCTGTGCTCAGTAAATGTGACCAATCTTTCTGTTTATACTCAGCATGATGGTTCCTTCCTCCAAACCAATCTGCTTTTTTAAATAACAAATGAATTATATATCAAATAATGTGTTTTGCTGGACAAACAAGACTTCTTACACATAATAATTATAGTTATATGTCAGTTTAATGATCTTAACTACAGAATAGTAAGTATGGAAGTGCCAATGGGATAATTGCTTTAATGATTATTGCTTTTTTGTTATTTTTTTTCCTTTCCTTTTGCATAATAGCATATATACATATATAGAGGATTCAAAAAGTTTTTTTAATGTTTTCTTATGTTGCAGCCATATGCTAAAATAGATTAAATCGATTTTTTCTCCGCTTCAACAAGGTTTTAGAAATTTTTGCAAATGTATGAAAAATAAAAAAATTGAAATAGTAGTCAGACCCTTTACTGAGTACTTAGTTGAAGTACTTTGGTGGCAATTACAGCCTGGGGTCTTCTTGGGTTTTGAAACAACAAGCTTCTCACACACCTAGATTTCTGGATTTTCTCAAGTCCCGGCCTTAATTGGGCAACTCAAGAACCTTTCCAGATTTGCCCCCCAAGTCACTCCTGTGTTGCCTTTGCTTTGACCTTAGGTTATTGTTCTGCTGGAATGTGAAACTTTAGTCCAGCATGAGGTCCAGAGCACATTGCAGCAGGATTTTATTGAGAACATCTCTGTACTTTGCTCTGTTCAGCTTTCCCTCAACTCTCTTTTGTCTGCCAGTCTCTGCAACCGAAAACAAACCCACAGCATGATGCCACCGCCACCATTCCTCACTATTGGAATGCGATTGCAGTGGTGATAAGCAATGCCTGGTTTTCTCCAGACATTACATTAATTTTGGTTTCATCAGACCAGAGAATCTTGTTTCTCACAGTCTAAGAGTTCTTTAGGTGTCTTTTTGCAAACTCCAAGCGGGCTTGCTTTGCACTCTGATACATATTGTCAACTGCAGGACCTTCTACAGACAGATGTGTGTCATTCCTAGTTATGTTCAGATGGACTCCAAATAAGGTGTAGAAAGATCTCAACATTGATCAATAGAATGAGAAGCACCTGAGCCTGATTCCAAGTGTCACAACAAAGGGACTAAATATAGGGTGAGTCAAAATTATGTTAACATTTGAATGGCAGAAACAATTTGTTCACAAAATATACTTCATATAATAATACATTACATTTATATAGCGCTTTTTTATCAGTTACTCAAAGCGCTCAGCAATTGCAGGTTAAGGGCCTTGCTGAAGGGCCCAACCGAGCAGAGTCCCTTTTTGGCATTTTACGAGATTCGAACCGGCAACCTTCCGATTGCCAGTGCAGATCTCTAGCCTCAGAGCCACCACACCGCCTAATGAACATCTCTGTACTTTGCTCTGTTCAGCATAATAAAAATATGTGGAAGATGATTTACAGGAATGTCTCAACCTGTTTGCCATCATGTTCAACACACAAGTACCAACAAGCAACAGTAACATTTAAAGCCCGGACACTCATCTCATGGGGAATTGATGATACCACAGTCCATATTCTATCCTTTAGGTCATTGATATCACAAACGTTTCTGCTATACACGTGCTCCTTCACCATACCCCATAACCAGAAATCACAGGGTGTCAAATCATGGGGGTGTGGAGGCCATGGCAATGGTCCACCACAGCCTATCCATCATCCTGGAAAGGTGTAGTCAAGATAAAAATAATCCATTAGTGTTAACATAATTTTTACTCACCCTGTATTTGTATGAACATGATACTTTAGTTTTTTATTTTTAATATATTTTCCGAACATCTTAAAAATCCAGAATTCACTTTTGCATTCTGGGGTAGTGAGTGTTGCTCAATGAATTTAAACAATATTATTATAAGACTGCATCATAAGAGAATGTCAACAAAGTGAATCCACTTTATTTCTTATGTGTTTATTTGTTTGACAAAATGGGCTGCAAAATCAATCATAGGGTTAATGGGATGCACTAACGCCTTTTTCTCTCTTCCCTAAAGACCCATCGAACAGAAGCCTGCCTAACTCCACTTTCAATTCCAGAACCTTCCCTATCAATGATCTCACTTCCAGTTCGGGCCCCTTGGACACACCCCTTCCTCATCAGCAGCTATACATACAGCCACTTTTCCCTCACTCCTCAGTCTTGTTTTGGACACAGTCTGAAGTAATCACTCAACCCTTACATGAATTTGACAATACGGGGTGGAACCCCAAATCTCTTTCTTGTCTCTCTTATTTTTCTTACACCAGATAAATAAAACCTTTGGAATATATTACCTATATGGGCCAGTAATAACTCATGTGAATTATTATTGTAGGAATACAAACAGTTTTACTGGGTCGAACAAAAACAAAAACATGAAGGTTAGGTGCATTGGCAATTCTAAATTGTCCCTAGTGTGTGCTTGGTGTGTGGGTGTGTGTGCCCTGCGGTGGGCTGGCACCCTGCCCGGGGTTTATTTTTCTACCTTGCACCCTGTGTTGGCTGGGATTGGTTCCAGCAGACCCCTGTGACCCTGTAGTTAGTATATAGCGGGTTGGATAATGGATGGATGGATGAACAAAAAAACGATATGTTATAAAGTTTAGTAGTGTGACTTACATTAGGAAGTAAGGAACCAATATGCTGCCAATAGCACAGTGGTTCTCAAATTGTGGGGCGGGCCCCCCTAGGGGGGCATGAAGTAACAAAAAGTGGGGTGCACGAAGATGTGAAAAAAAGAAAACAAGAATCAAAAATTTGAAAAATACATTTATTGAAACCGAAACAAATTAACTTAAACTACATTCTGATACTAGAAAAATAAATATAGAGTTAGATAAATGTCGATAAAAGTTAAGTAGGTATAATTAAATATGCATCTATGACATATTAATTTAAAAAGAATAAATTAGTATTTGTGGGCTCCTTTCAAAAAAAACGTTAGGGGGGCACGATTAAAACTGTAATGAAAACTCGGGTTGCAAATAATTAAAGGTTGAGAAACGCTGCCATAGCACATATAAAATCTTTTGAGCTAATTTTATAAATATGTTTTTAATGGCTAATGATTCATGTCTTAACCAAATCGTGAAACCCCTTTTCCATGTAAAAAAATAAAGAAGCTCTAGTTATTTGTTTCTTGGGTGGCAGATGTTTGGTAATGCTAGACTGTATTCTTTGTCTTAAGAGAAGAAAAGTTTAATAAATGAAATTAACTAATCAAAAATGTTAGCCTAGAATGTTTTGCCAGGAATCTTCAAGTATTAAACAATAAAGTTTTACTTTTATTAAGAATAAAGAAATACTCCACTCAAAATCGATATATTTTTGAATGTTTCCCCATGTAATTTGTGCTAATGCATGAGAAAAACTGAAACCTTGTGTTTCAAAAAGGAGATAATTCTTCTGAAATACAAGTTATCTATGGTGACGAAAGCTGTAAAATAGCAAACAATCTCAAAAATGTCCATGAAAAATCTCATGTTACTTGTGTTGCATAAACTACTGGGAGGATGATCCTGACTTTATTTTTAATTTGTTTTCATTTATTGATTTGTTTTAACATCCTTTTCCTTGGCCACTAAAAATAATGGAGATAGTGTTTTGGGGGTTTTAGACATTGAGAAATGTATTGGTCTGGTCTACTTTTTGATTTAGGATGCTTTGATGATGTAAATTTTGAAATACATCTTCCTGAGGCTCTGTTTCGTTTTTAATATTGTGGCCTCCATTGTTTGCTGTGTGTAATGCAGGAATGTCAGGATGTTACTAGACAAGATATTTTGGAATATGCGACACATGATGTAATTACCACAATGGTTAGAGTGTGATATTATCTTATTAGATGTAAAGGGGATTGTTTTGTGAATCAAAATTTCCATTCATCAAGCCTTCTTACTATTTCTGTAATAAAAAGCTTGACCAATCCAACTTTTAAACTGATGTTGTCCCCTACTATTTCAATGGGTCTCCTGTAAGTATACTAGTGTTGACCAAAGGGTATTATGGTGTGAAAACAGCCTTATTGTTCTGAGTTCATGATTAAAATTTGTAATGGTACAGGTTACATTTATTAAAGTACATCCATCCAACCATCCATCCATTTACTAGACCTGTTTAAATCCAAAGAAAGGTTGAGGGATATTAAAGTACAATCAATGCTTCACAAGTTTTATTTTTATACTTCATCTTTCAAAAAACTGAGAACAAAAATGACATCTCTTTGAAATGTGTTGTTTTCAGCGGAGTTCAACATTTCCCACTGCTGAGCCCAGCTACCAATAAACCATTCTTCAAAATCTTGCAATGACAGTATGGGCATAGAATAAGATGTGCACAGCTTGAGAAGGCCTTTCTTTTTAATTCTTTTTGAAGAAAGTCTTTTTTTTACTTTTTTAAGTAATGCACAGAAAAGTATGTGGTGTAAGCCCTGACTCTCAAATAGGCCATGTCTGATTTGTCAACATTTGATCTATGCACATTGACAAGCTTCAAGGAGAAAGAGTCCTTGGATGTCAACTGCAACATAAAAACACAGAATGATGTCATCAAGCTGATGAGAAACAAAACAAAAACATGTAAGCAATGAATAAAATGGAGTTTTAAAGAAAAAAGTGTGAAAATTTTTAACGCATCACTAATAGTAGGACATTGTGTAGTGTTAACAATTATGGATGCAATGAGAAGTCAAGCAAAATGACACCTTTTATTGGCTAACTAAAACAATTACAATATGCAAGCTTTCGAGACAGCTCAGGCCCCTTCTTCAGGCAAGATGTAATACAGAGACTGAAATTCCCTTTGTTTAGATAGACACTAGGACAGATACAGCATTGGAAAACGTTTAAGTGAGCCATCTTAAATGTAAAAAATTAATAGACCTCTCCAGGCTAAGATTCACTTAGCTGGACAGCAAAACAATGTATACTGAAGATCATTTGATAAGATAACTGTCCACCAAAGTCTTTGAAGTTTATGATGAGTTTTTCCATCCAGTGTGGTCAGGTTGTCTGGGTCAGTCGAGAGACGTAAACGATCCACATATCTGGTTATAAAACTCTTGTTTCTATTTAAACCATGTTGTAATGTATTTAATTTTAGCATGAGTTTATCTTTCCATTCCTTTCTCTCTTGCTAAGCACTGTGACTTTAAAGTTCTTCTCAAAGTGTTTTTGGCTGTTAAAGTGATCTCCAACAGGAACATCCCTATTGCCATGCTTGATGTGGAACCTGTGCAAATGCATTCTTTGGCTGAGTGTTTGTCCAGTTTCTCCAACATAGAGTGCAGTGTTGGGACATTTTATACAGAGAATTAGGTAAACCACATTAGATGATCTTCAGGAAAATGATCCCTTTATGCAATGTTCGAGTTGGCAGTGTAGTAGAACTACACGATCTATATCATAAATGTAAGGACACATTTTGCATCTTCTACTGTACCATTATCTGTTGATTCAAACAGTGGGCTTCAGATAGTTAGTTGCTGCAGGTCTGGTGGTTAGCAGTATGCCAGAAAGGGAGAGTTTTTTTTTTAATACATCCCTCAGTGTTTCATCATTATTTAAAGTTCTTTAATAATTTTTTGAAGTGTTTCAAGATGTGGGTTATAGGTGACAACAAGGGGGTGTGGTTCTTGTTGTCTTTATTTTTATATTTCAGAAGGTTGTCTCTGGGTATGGCAAGTTTCTCTTCTTATTTGAGTGTCTATTATTTTGGGAGTATATCCTTGTCTAATGAAATCTTACCTAAGCTCCTGTAGTTGTTTATTCTGGTCTGTCAGGTCTGAGCAAATACGAAAATGTAACATGTTGCTTGGCTGAAAATGATGGAGCGCCGAGCTATCACTTCTCGGGTATGTCTGTCTGTCTGTTGGTTTGTGAAAAACAGAACTTACTAAAGTGTTGTCTTTCAGTTGAATGATGATGTCAAAGAAGTCGAGTTCGGTTTGTGAATAATTAAGCTTTAGCTTTATATTGTAGTGGAAAGAATTATATTCATTATGAAAATGAAGGAGGTCCTTCACATTGGAAGTCCAAATTATAAAGATTTCATCTATGTAACAGAGATACAACATTGGTTTTAAGACACATATTGACATAAATAGGTTTGTGTAATGAGCCCTTTGCAGTCCCCATTTGTTGCAAGTAAAAGTTCTGTACAAATGAGAATACATTTTGTGTCAGATTGAATTTGATCATTTGTATAACTAATTCTGTAGGTACATCATGTTGTTTCAGGTATCTTTCAAATGTCAATATGCCTTCAACATGGATGATGTTTGTGTCATGTGCCTCAACAACCATTGTGACTAGTAAGACTGCCTCAGGTAAGCAGCATATAGCAGACAGTATTTTTAGGAAGTCGCCGGTGTCTTGGATATAGTTGGTTGTATTCCGGGTGAGGGGTTTAAGTATGTGCTCTACCCATTATGAAACATTTTCTGTAAGTGAACCAATTCCTCAAATTATAGGCCTTCCTGGGTTCCCTTCTTTGTGGATCTTAGGAAGCACGTAGAAATAATCCATTTTGGGGTTTTCAGGAATTAAACTGTTTACATGATCCCTGATGTCAAGAGGAAAGCTATTTATTATTCTTTTTAGTTCCGTATTGTACAGATCTGTGGCGTCTTCCTGTAGTTTGTAATAATACTATTACTTTATTATTATAAACTGCAGGAAGACCCCACAGATCTCTATAAGAAGCAGTAAAAGAAGAAGATAATACATTTTATTACTCTTATTCATACAATCACCTCATCAATATACTATATTCCAACAAATAAAGTAGCCTGCTAATCTTGCCAAGCAGACTAATTAAAAAGGGATCTTAAGATAGTGAGTATAGCAAAGCACTGTTCCATTTTCAGTATTGGACAGTAGAAGATTGAAATGTGTAGTGTTGGTTAATCAAGATAGCCAAAGAAGAAAGTGTAGTCCATATATAGCACTGGTTAGAAGAAGGCATGAATGGTTACTCTTAGGATAATGGAGTGCTATGAGGGTTAGGGTCAGACTGTCATACCCTCATTAAATCTAAGCCTGATGAAATGGATACACTGTAGAAAGCCCATCCAGCCTGTGACTAAGAGAAATGTCTCTGATTCCTCCAAAAATGAACATAAAATCCAAGGTTATTATAGTTTTGCCTTTTTATATTAGTTTTTATTTCTATATTTTTTCTGACCTTACTTGGAAATTCAGTTTAGTTTTAGTTTTCCTTCATCTTGTATATTTAGTTTTAATTTAGTTTTCATTTCACAAACACATTTATATTTTATTTTTATATCTATTAGCTTAATTTTTAGTTTTAGTAATTAATAGCTATTCCCCATGGCTTTGACAACGTAGTAGTGAAATAGGACAAACTTTAAAAATCAGTAAAAATAATTTGAATGTATTGAAAATTATTTATATTGATAGCTTTTGTATCTAAGAGCCTCTACATATACAATATTTTTAGTTTTTGCCATCGGGGCGGGAATGTAACTGAGATCAATCAATCAATCAATGATATGAGGAAGTCTATGACGCCATTGAACGCACCATAAACGCTCCAAGCGAAAGATCGTCGTGTGCACTACGGACAACTCTATGGCAGGATTCTGGACAATATTATTTTCCAGACACAGACCAGGTTTCAAGACCATGAAAACCTGATGTTTGTCACGCTCCTCGAGCCCCAAAACTTTCGAGAATACAAGAAAAATTTCACGCATGCAGCCTTCTACACTTTAACACAAAAGCCACGGAGCGCTTTTTGATCTGTCTCGGCTAAAAACGGAACTGACTGTAATGTATGCTATGGATGATTTTGCAGGAAAATCTCCCATTGATCTCCTTGCCTTCCTTCATCAGAAAAATCTGAATGAGAGCATGACGGCTGTTCACATTGGTATATTTGGCGGTGAGCATTCCTGTGTACACTGCTTCTGTCGAGCAGACATTTTCAGCCCTAAAGTGAATTCAAACTTATGCCAGGAATACCATAGGGCTGGTTCGCCTTTCACCATTAGCTTCGATGGGGATAGAAAGTGAGGTTTTGATGGAACTGAAGCGACAGAGTAATTGAACTGTTTTTGAGGAAAGAGAGGACGATGGATTTTGTTTACAAATAATCCGAATTTTTGGTGAGTAAAATGTTGCGATTTTCCTAAATACATACTGTCAAATAAACGAAACACACGCCGTGGTGCAACACGAGATTCTTCGCCTCTAGCGCTCACATCCGAGGTTCGATTCCCGAGACGGGGTGCAGTGAGTGTGTACGCCTGATGAGCCCAGAATTAAGGCGAAACCCGTGCCGCGCATTGTTTGCATTATTTGACAGTAAAACTATTTCAATATATTCAATATATATATCTCAGCGCTTCCCGATTCCTTTTACCCTCGCACCCCCTTGGTTTGAGAAGAAGTATGAAAAAGAATGAGGTTAACGCATAAAAAGCCCTTCGAAAGCACCCGAGCAAGTTCACCTGAGGTAAAGCCGGCAGCTGACCAGTAGAAATAACCGGCAGTGAGAAATTAAAGTCGATCGCTCAGCGGGTGGTGAAAACTTAAAGCGACGGTGATTCAGCTCAACACGGAAAGCGCAGAAGCACCTATAAAAACGGCAAAGATGACTTCAACATTTAATGTAAGTTCTATCTGCTCTCTGCCCATCGAGGGCACGTTTATATGTTGTGTGTCCTGCAGTATGTACAGCTCAGGTTTTCCGGCCGACAGTGCAGATAGCTTCACCTGCCAAAAATGTTTAGTTAATTTAGAGTTGGTCGGGAAAATACGCGAATTGGAGGACCGCGTTAGGAATCTGATAGCGATTAGGCAAACCGAAAATTGGATCGACTCGGTTTGTTTAGACAATTCGGCTACATCTGATTCGCTTCAGTCTCTCCAGGTCCCACTGTAGTCAGTGCGTGGCCGAAATCAGCAGCACCAATTCAGCCACAGGGCGAGTGGGTAACAGTAAGACGGGGTCTAAGAATCCAAAATTTAGTCCCCCAGCACCCAGGTCACCAATTCGGACCCAGAACAGGTTCTCAGCTCTCCAGCGCCTGTGGAAACTGAGAATAATAAAGTGCTCATAATTGGCGATTCCATAGTGCGGAATGTTAGAATTCCAAACTATGTTAAACCAGCAGTTAATGTTAAGTGCCTTGCAGGGGCCAAGATTTCTGGCATAAAGGCCGCATTGGACCGTGTTGCCGACGATGAAGTATCTACCTTATTGCTGCATGTCGGCACTAATGATATTTATTTACAGCAATCTGAGGTATTAAAGCGGAACTTCATCTCTATGCACCAAAGCTAAAACAAAATGTCGGAATTTAATTGTATCTGGTCCCTTACCAAGATTATATAGAGGGATGTGATTTATAGCAGATTGCATTCCTTTCACTGCTGGCTAGAAACCTGGTGTGCAAATAAAAGCATAGCATTTGTGAACAATTGGGATGATTTTTGGGAAAGGCCTGGATTTTTCAGAAGAGATGGTCTTCATCCTAACTGGAGGAGATCTTATGTATTATCCCAAAATATGGCAGCAAAACTGCCTGGTTGACTGATTAGAGCACCATCCAGGCCGCAGTCATGTGATCTTAAATCACAGGCTGTTCTTTATCCCACCTGTTATTTTCCTGAAGCTGTTACCCATAATCCCTGTTGTGGGGCATCCAGTAAATTTAGTCTTGATACAAACCATAAATTAATTGATAACCAAAAATAAGGTGTATAATTAGACCAAGGGATAAAACCAGACACTCCACCAGGGGCATCTGTAATAGAAATTTAATTCAAATTAAAACAAAAAATATATCAGCAGTTCAGAAAGAACCATGCAGTTTTAAATGCTGTTTATTGAACATTCGCTCTCTTGGCACTAAAGCTGTTTTGGTAAATGATATAATATTAAGTACAAAATCTGATCTGTGTCTTCTTACTGAAACCTGGCTTAGTAAATGTGACACTGTTCCCTAGCTGAGGCGTCACCAGATGGATACTCGTTCCTTCATAAGTCTAGAGATTCTGGTCGAGGAGGAGGCCTTGGAATAATTCATTGTAACAAAATGCAAATCACTCCTAAAAATTTAGGCAACTTTACATCCTTTGAGGCATTCATTTTAAATATTAAAACAGATTCCAACACAATTATAGTGCTAGTCTACAGACCACCAGGGCCATATTCATTGTTCATGACTGAATTTAGCAACCTTCTGTCTGATTTGGCTATAAATTATGATCACGTAGTTCTGATGGGGGATTTTAATGTACACATTGATGTGGAAACTGACACTTTTAGCAAATGTTTTACTTATTTGTTAAATTCAGTAGGATTTTGTCAGATTGTCAAAGGTCCAACTCATAATCATAACCATACATTAGATTTAATTATAACTTACAAAGTTGAAATTCAAAATTTAAATATTACTCCATTAAATGTAGTTATTTCCGATCACTTCTTAATTACGTTTGATTTAGTTCTGCCCATGCCAGCGCACTCGCAGATTAAAACAAAGACAGTGCGACATCTAGATTGTAATTCTGCTTCAAAATTTATAGATACCTTGAGTAAGTCGAGTGTAATTGTGGAAAACCATTTAGATCAGTTAACATCAAATGTAAACGTGGAAAACAATTTAGATCAGCTAATATCACATTATAATGTGACCTTGAGAGATGCTCTGGACACAGTGGCTCCCCTAAAAACAAAAGTGATCAAAGCACATAGAAACTCTCCCTGGTTTAATGAAAACACTCGAGCTCTTAAATTAGAGTGTCGAAAACTGGAGCAGATGGAGAACAACAAAGCTACATGTCTTTCAAATTGCATGGACAGAGAGTGTAATAAATATAAAAAGCCCTCTTTAAAGCTCGCTCAGAATACTATTCTACATTAATAGATAGCAATAATAAAAATCCTAGGGTACTTTTTAGAGCAGTGGCTAAATTAACAAATGGGAATTCAGATCAACAGTGCAAAATACCAACAGATATTAGCAGTACAGACTTTATGAACTTCTTCAATGAGAAAATTAAAAATATAAGATCCCAGATCTCAGCATCACAGTACAAACCAAATACTAGCTTAGCAGACCCTGCACATTGCATTCAGCACTTTAATAATTTTAATCCTGTAACTCACCAGGAAGTCTTAACTTTAATTACTAAAATGAAGCCCACTACTTGTTCCCTAGATCCAGTGCCAACAAAACTAGTAAAAGTGCCATGGATGTTCTTGCAGCACCTATTCTAACATTATCAATAGTTCATTACTGCATGGCACAGTACCTGATGCACTAAAAGTGTCAGTCATTAAACCTTTACTTAAAAAGTCAGACCTAGACCCACACATACTAAATAACTATAGGCCTATTTCAAATTTACCATTTCTCTCTAAAATACTAGAGAAAGTAGTCGCCAGTCAGCTTCAGTCACACCTTACGCATTACAATTTATTTGAGAAATTCCAGTCTGGCTTTCGCACTGGTCATAGTACAGAAACGGCACTAACACGGGTTGTAAATGACATTCTGATATCCTCTGATGAAGGAAATTCCACTGTAATTATGTTGTTGGACTTAAGTGCAGCATTTGACACCATTGACCATTCTATTTTACTGCACAGGCTAGAAAACGATGTTGGGCTTACAGGCCCGTGCTCGCTTGGTTCAGTTCTTATTTATCAAATCGATTCCAGTATGTACAGAAATGTGCAGACAGTACTCCATCATTATACACAGAAGTTCAATATGGTGTCCGCAGGGCTCAGTACTGGGACCTTTACTGTTTTCACTTTACATGCTTCCACTGGGATCTCTCATTAGGAAACATAATGTTAATTTTCACTCGTATGCAGATGACACCCAGTTATACCTTTCATTTAAATCAAATGAAGTTTCTCCGATGTTGTCTTTAATTAGTTGTGTTAGTGAATTAAAGGAATGGATGAATGAGAACTACTTGTCTTTAAATACAGATAAAACAGAGATGTTAATTGTTGGAGGGAATGACGCTGATCACAGCAATATTTTGTCGTCATTTAACTCAGTTGGAATCCCAATTAATTTTACTGAATCAGCCCGCAATCTAGGAGTTATCTTTGACTCTAGCATGTCATTTAAAGCGCATATTACAAAGTCGTCCAAAACATGTTTTTTCCATCTTAAAAATGTTAGGAAATTAAGGCGCTTTCTAAATAAACAGGATTGTGAGAAATTAATTCATGCATTTATCTCTAGTAGGATTGACTACTGCAATGCGGTGTTCACTGGCTGTTCAAACTGTTCTCTATACAGCCTCCAGTTAATCCAAAATGCGCTGCAAGAATTATTACAAGAACAAGAAAATATGAACACATAACCCCAGTTCTTAAATCTTTACACTGGCTCCCAGTTAAGTTTAGGGCAGATTTCAAAATCCTCCTTTTAACATATAAAGCATTAAATGGCCAAGGTCCGCTTACTTGTCTGAACTTATCATGACTTACAAACCTGAGCACATTAAGATCTCAAGATGCCGGTCTGCTTAGGATTCCAAGGATTAATAAAATAACAGTGGGAGGTCGAGCTTTTAGTTACAGGGCCCCTAAACTGTGGAATGGTCTTCCTGCTTCCATAAGAGATGCCCCTTCAGTCTCAGCCTTTAAATCCCGGCTGAAGACTCACTACTTCAGTTTAGCATATCCTGACTAGAGCTGCTGATTAACTGTACATACTGCATCTCTGTTGTTAGTCATTAGCACTATAACATAAGTAACATGATAATTATATTTGAATACTAACCCTCACCTATTCTGTTTCTTTCTCGGTACCCAAATGTGGCATTGGTGCCACGCCCACCTGCCAAGTTGTTTGCCTGCCTATGGTAAAGTCATCCCTGATGGAGGATCACAGGAATCATGGGAAAGAGGGTCCTTTCATCGAGCAACGTTTCAGCCGTGGCATGGCCAAATGGGGAGGCAGCTAGATGGATGAGGTCTCCAGGACTCTAAAAATATCCAAACCTAATTATGTCATATCATCTACTGTTAAACCGTACTTCTAAAATTTTTATTATTATGCTGTCTTAAGGAATTGTTCTGTTCTGTGTATTGTATTGTATTGACCCCCTACTTTTGACACCCACTGCACGCCCAACCTACCTGGAAAGGAGTCTCTCTTTGAACTGCCTTTCCCGAGGTTTCTTCCATTTTCCCTACAAGGTTTTTTTGGGAGTTTTTCCTTGTCTTCTCAGAGAGTCAAGGCTGGGGGGCTGTCAAAAGGCAGGGCCTGTTAAAGCCCATTGCGGCACTTCCTGTGTGATTTTGGGCTATACAAAAATAAACTGTATTGTATTGTATTGTATTGTAAAAACAGATCACCAATTGAAGCTTTATGAATAATGGATACTTTATTCGCCATCAATAATTATTTTGGTAAAGCCATACTCAGTGTAATCCTCCTTCCATGTTCTAATTTTTTCGCGACTAGCCATGATTACATGAACGGTAAAAAAGTAAGAGCGAAGCTAGGGTGACATATCCAGTCAGGCAGGCTACAGCTCAATAGCTCGAATTTGGATATAAGTAGGTTCTATTTAGTTGACAGAAATATCTTTGGTAGGAATGTAAGTTGAATTTAGTCTTTAAATTTCTATGGTGAAGAAAAATTTATGCAATGCTGACTAAATTTACCTTTCATTCCTACCAAACATATTTCTGTCGACTAAATAAAAATTACTTATATTTAAAATTTAAATAGAACTTGAACATATACGATACTTCATAATACCCACGCAGCATTACAGTAAATGCACGTAAGAGCAGGAGTCATCCTTGTTTTTTTTTATTTTTCTTCCTCGATGGATTCTGGCACCCCCAGCAACAGCTGCTCGCACCCCGAAGGAGATATATATATATATATATATATATATATATATATATATATATATATATATATATATATATATAGATATGACAGCAACACTCATATCAATGACAAAACAATTACATTAACAATCATGTTACGTTATTTTTAAAAGTTTTCCTTTTCTTTTTCATAACTTCTTTAACACACTACTTATCCGTTGTGAAGCGCGGGTATTCTGCTAGTAAATAATAAATACAAAAACACATTAGTATGTTCATGTTTTTACCAGTTGGCAGCCTCTCTTCACCTACCTACCTGTAGTTTAGTAGAGACACTGCCAACTCAGGAATTTTACAAGGTTTGTATAGCTTCATTGTTAAACAACCTTTTCAAAGCAAAAGTGATTGGTCAGCAACAGTATTCTAATCTTGTATGATGACTTATTTTCAGAAAGGATTTCTCCTGTAGCAGGTGAATTATTGTCAACAAAATGCATGTACCTGAGATATAAACTAAAATGTTACTAACTCGTTATTTTTCTGTCCATATGGAAAAGGTTTTGTTGACCAGGATATTCTGATTTCAGGGGGGTATTTTTCGTACGTGGATTACTTGTTTAGCCGGATGTAATTGTTGACGATTTGGCATGATTCTGGATCTGTTGGTTTTTCGAAACTCTTGCTGGATGTGTTGTCATAGCAGCACATCCAAATCCTTAAACCTGCTCAGAGCAATTTTGTTCTATGTAAACAAGGATTAGCTCACACACTTAAACGGTTTCCATGCATGGAATTCATTCAGTCATGGCTTTACCATTCATGAATGAGCAACCAGTTGATATCAGTACACAAATTATAAGAAGATAATTTTATA